>NC_063009.1:2092908-2692908 GCF_017499595.1 Psilocybe cubensis | reverse complement strand
AGTTAGACAGAGGGTACATGCAATGACAACACACTTACGAAAGTTCGACGACATCGTCATAGTCCACAACGATTGTTTGGAACGGTGCAAAGGGATTAAAACGGGTGAGTTGAATAACGAGCTGCAGTCCGGCGTTGTCTGTATGATGAAGGACGTCTTTGATTCGTCCAGTCTCACCCTTGCGTGGGTGAAGATGCTTCTGTATAATGACCTCTAAACCAGTCCATGGGTGTCTTAAAAACTTGGTGTGGACTGGGTCTGACTCCGACAATAATGTCACATCGACAAGAGGTAGGGGCTCAGTAAATGAAGTGTCCAAGAGATTGACGTGTACCGCAAAATGCTGTTGAAAGGTATAGCCACGTTAAGAGAAAAACCGGTGAATATGTCAAGCTGCAAATTTACTCACTTCCACAATCTCAACCTTGTTATCATCTCCTACCCCAGAATTAAACTGGTTAGATGCTGCTGTTGTACTGACCACAGCGCCCTGGTTGTACGACTCCTGAGCTGCTGTTGGTTTTCCTACTCCTGTGACACACGAACTCCCTCCCGGCATCGACATTTCTTCTTCATCTAACGTTGCTGCTGATTCATCCAAAGTTAGAGCGATATCCGAATGCACCATTATACCCCCTGGCATCATTTGCGCTTCTACCGCCGTCCCCAGATCTGTCTCCGCCGAACCTTTTCTCAGATCATCGTTCCCTGTCGGCACGGGATATTGTTCTTTTCCGTTGGTGGGCGTCGAAGATGTTTCAGCATTTGTTTCCACAATGGAAATGCGACCATGCACCGAACTTTTCGTTATTAGTGCATGGTCTCCATGGATTCCAACGACCCAACCTCTGTGATCGAAATAGGGGCCGCTCACAACTCGAACGAATTGCCCGATTTTTGGTGACTTGAGAATGTCTAGCCATGTTCCCCTAACACTGTAGCGGATTTCACGTTCACCTTCGATTGTTGATTGTTCTGCTTCAACGTCGTATGTGTCCAGCTTTTTCAGCACTGCAGGTTCCCACTTTGCAGACCGATTCGCAACGTCGGGTGTACGAAAAAGAACCTCCTCTTCCAGTCCTAAGCACCATTCCCGAGGACGTGGCATACGCGCTCGCATTATGTCGGGATGATTGGTGCTCCTAAACATGGAGAAGTGGGAATACGGAATATCCATGACGGAATTTGCGATGGAGGTATAGTCGAAATCCTTTTCCAACAGTCCATGGTCAAACTTGAGAAGTCCAAGCGTGTATGATCCATCCGCATTGCGAATAATGGGAGTAGAAATGAGTTTGCGGGCTTCTTCAGGGTCGAAAAGTTTTGCTGGGGGTACTAGTACCGATGACTTTCTCTTTTGTGACTTTGCAGATTGCGAATTTAGCCGAGGAATGAGAAGAACCTGAGCGCCCCAGGAAAAAGTCGCTGAAATCAGTCCAACGTCTCCTTTGTATATGCCTTTCTTAACCAAAACCCAGGTCCCAACCTCAAAATCCTTCTTGACATCCCTCATCGTAAGAAGTTCGTGCTGATGGTTCCGATCCACTATTTCGCGCTTGACTCCAAGGTGGTTACGAAGGATTCCGGGCGTGGACAAGAGCAGATTCACGAGGGCTGGATCCATGATACCTTCAACGTAGATACTTCCGCGTATAGAGCCGCGAGTAAATGCGGAACGAATATGGTGGATCTCCCTTGCGGTCTGGAGAAGGGATAGGACAGCTGCATCCTCAGAGCCGATCTGCAAAAGTTGATAGAAAAATAATCAAGGGATAGGTATTCAGACTTACCCGACATCCAACCCTCCAGAGAGGATAGTCATTCTCAAGCGGAAGACGCGCAATCTTCTCCTGGAGCATGGTTATCCTATCTTCCTCCTCCAAACGTATAATCGGACGTGGTTGACGAGGGCCCTTTGCTTGAGCCTCCAGGCGAGCCAGTAGTTGGTTAAATGAATCCTCCTCGCTGTCATCTTCTGGCCTATGGAACGCCATAGAGCCTATGTGATCTTCCCCGTCCACTTCCGCTCCGTCGTTAATGAAGGCATCTGTAAAGACAGTCAAATCAAGTCTATCGCAACATTCTGAACAGCTCGCCTTCAAGGTCCCGTTCTGCAGACGTAAGCTGCTCATCGTCAGAAAGCTCTCCATCATCAGCTACCTGTGCCTCCGTGTCCAGAAATTGGCGGACGTTCCTCATAACCTAGGGAGAAAAAATCATGAGTATCAAGATGCTTTGAACAGAAATCAAGCAAGCCTACCCGCTTCATCCTTTGGACTGTGTCGTTCGATGGAAATGAACAAATTTAATTAGATGATCAGTTACCACTCTGACTTAGGAATCGGAATCTATATGACGTTGGTGTGCTCAGTAAGTTTTTTTCATCTTCATTACGATGGTGATCTCATTTTCATTTTCCAACTATCCAAATCTATCACTGAACTACGTGTAATAGTACATATTCTCGTTCCGGTTCAACGCCAATGCAGAATCCGTGGCGTATCTTACCTGGAATGACAGCCCCTGAGCAACGAGGAGACAAAACGGTATGGTGGAGAGAAGAAGAAAAAGAGCGTGGGAATGGGTGGGGGGCTGTAGAAATGGCGCAGAAGTTCGATGCCGCAAATGCCGAAACATATCACGTGTTAATGTTCCTCGGGCATCCCGGGTGTGGATGAGGGTTCAAAACATTGAGAGCTGAGCGTCGTGCTGAAACTTATCAATGCGGAAGCGCTCATGTGAACACTTAAGCTCGTATCCTGTTAAAAATGCATGGTGAAACCTATTGTAGGGAACCTAGACGATGGAGCGACACGAAGTAGTCGGCTCGTCCTGAATGAAAAATTCATAGAAAATGGACATAATAAATTATTGACATGACCGTTGAGACAACTCATCCAGAATAAAATTTAGGGGCAGAACCAAGGGGCACACCGTTAGTTCCATCAAAAACCAAGGCACAAGTTATGTATGGCGTACCCAGGTCTATGCTACCGCGAAACTAAGTATTTCGTTGCTTGCATATTCAAAAGTACGTACTACAGTTTACAAACAGTGGGAAATCAGCTACTCTACAAGAGTCTCAGGTGTTTGTATTTCCGAAGGAAAATAAGCACATTCAAATAATCTTGTAGTGAGCGGCGACCTTAGCATTTTGTGAGCCCAATAATTCGAGTATCAACGGTAGATATATTTGCGTGGAAAACGGTAAAAACAGACGAGGCCGTACTTCCAAGGACCCGCAGAAATAAGTTAAGGAGAACATCCTGGTTCATTGATCCAATCATGTAGATAGGGTCACCATGACACTGTAATAGAAGAAGCGCGGTTGTAAAAATACAGGGCCAAGTCCTCAATAACGAATATGTGAAACATACAAATTAGGCACCTCGTCGTCGAAGTCGACAGATTTGCGGGCCACGTTGCGGTGTCTACCACAACCTTTGCGATAATAAACATGGATAAGCTCGTACAGTTAGTGAGCAATGCAGAGCGGTGATGAAGCTCTACACATAATATGTCACTGAACATCTCGTGTTCGGGAGAGTAAATTCGGCTTACAGTACGTGTAAAACAATACCTCACGGCGATTCGAGTTCGAGGGTGAAGTGGGCGCTGGGCAATGGCCGTGTTAGATTGTTGAACGAGATTTTAAACCACCCACTGGCAGGACAAAATGGGGTTGGAAAGTCACCGAAGATTATTATATCAAGTAGAGCTTGGGTTAATAAATTTAGTATATCAATTGCAGATATTGATGAAGCGACATACTTCATAGATTGAAGAGAATTATTAGACGGGAACATCTCGCGTGTTCGAGAGAGTAAATTTGGCTTACAGTACGTGTAAAACAATTGAGACTGGTGCCGCTCGAATACCTGATAGAAAAAAGACGGAGCCAATCTATAGTTGCATAAGCAGGAGACTCGACGGGAGCCATGTGCAAATCCTGTATATTCCAAGTCCCGATATCGTGAAATCCAAATTAAAACGGCAACCTGCAAAGAGGGTACCTCGCAGACCGGGTGCTTACAGTAGGCAGCGTCGTACAAAACATAAAGTTATGGCAGCATTCAACGTTCAATTCTTGAATGTAGGTGGGTGCGTCGTTGAATAAGTGAGGTCTGTAAAGCAATGAGGCGGCACATGTGCTGTAGAATATGTTTCCTGCACTGATAGCAAAGATGATTCCTCACCTATGTTTGTGACGCTCGAATACGGGTCTGGCAGGCGAAGAGGCGGCGGGTGTGCTGTAGAAGGTGTTCTTGGCTTGTGTTTCCTGCCTGATAGTAATAAAAATACGATTCGCACCTATGTTTCTGCGTAATTCACTATCCAAATGAATTGTAGTTCCTCCTCGTTCTGTGTCGCTCACCCGACTATTTCCTCTGCCCTTCCAAGCCGGGTCTATGTCACTTGAACTAAAATTGTATTACTAGAGTACGCAGCTAGCTAAGTTTATGGTATTAGAGTCTACACTAAAGTGCTACTACTACAGTAAGCTCGTATGCGAACCATCTCTACGTACGACGTGCTTCATAGGAGTGAGTGTTGAGAGAGAGGTGGAAAGGCGTCACACCGTCACAAAATCGCCATGATACAGGACAGAAGTTTGATGCCGCTGATGCCGTGCCACCAATCACGCGCATCACCAATTTGGCGACGGCATGAGCGGCATCGAACTTCTGCGGTACTTGTTGGCGTGCTGGCCATATTCTCACGCTTTCTTCTTCTTCTGTTCCAACCATGCTCATCTAGCGGGTGAAGTAGCACATATAGACCGAGTAGCGCTGCTATCCATGTAGGCAGTCTAGCGTAGTGTACCATGTAAATAATACAAATACTACTACAGGGAGCGAAATGGGGACCGAATGATATTGTGCGTGAGGTGTAATCGAAGTGCCAACACAGATGTTAAGCACGTATGAGATCTCTACGCTCGCCGTAAGTAACACAATTTTCTGCACAGTGTTGTATATTGGGTCAGTCATTCAGCGCAGATACAGGTCAGCGAACAAGACATCGCAAAAGTTTCAAAGCATGTCTGGTAAGTCGCAACTCCAGTGTACCCGCCGTTTGCTAACCATGCGATTAGACGCACACGATTCTCACTCAAGTCGTTCGTTTCACCATTTCCTTCCTCTTGTTCTACACAGGTATGTTTCGTTCTGTCTACCTAATTTTCTGTAGTAACTTACATAGTATAGCCCATCTCCTATCCCGAACACCAACGATCCGCACTATGCGCTATTAAGCAAACAAGATCCCGGACTTGTCATCGTTCGGATACCGGTGTTCCTTCCAACTCAACTCCACAACCCCTTTCGCACGGATAGGGCCCTCTGGATGGGAATAGGTTATCAGAATTGCATTGCATGATGTGTAGAGCGCGTATACGCAGACGTATGACTGGGTAAGTCTGTTTACGTCGCATGTCCCATGGCATTCGCTGATATACCTGACAGACCCTGATTCCCATATCCTCCATGCACATTGCGCAGGTGGATGACATTCGCATCCTTCTCTCTGTGCAGAACGAGCATCGCTGAGAGTGCACGATAAAATACCAATCAAGTAAGTAGCAGGTTCACTTACCTTGACGCTTCCACTGATTTGCCACATCCAAACTTTGGCTAGCAAGTCGTCGAACCTGGATGGCCAGCGAGGGGTCCATCGTCGCCCGACACGAACGCATGTACTTCAGTCGTGGAGACGTGTAGGCTCGAGCGGGAAACTGGGGCAACATTAATGTACGTGGCTGAACGAAGACGGCTGCGCACAGTACTCACTCCTCACACAGAGTTGCAACGCCCGTCCTTTGCTGTGTCCTCTCCATTCCATCGGTTGCATCAACGTTTTAGGGCAAACCATGACATATACAGAAGGTCATCATTTCGCGAGAGTACGTTTTTCGTCTTCTGTCTCTCTTTCTTAAGCACCAGGTTTTGATCTACAACTTCTCCTTAGCACGCTATACTTACGCCCGAGATACTAGCCATCATCCGCAAGGGCGGGCCCTCCGCAGAATGGACATCTGGAGGGTGAAGTACCACATACAGACCGAAAAAGCGCAGCAATAGTCTATCGTAGCGTACAACGTAAACAACAGTACTACGGGGGACTTTTCTGCTATGAAATGACGACCGAATGCTATCGTGCAAGTGTGACCGAAGATAACACGAAGTCTACTAACGCAGACAGTCTTTGTGCACCGCTGGTCTGTGGATTCGTTGTCGGTGCTTTCATGCAGGCTAATGCTTTACAAAAAACAGGTTTTTCGGGATTTTGAATGGCCTGGTTTGATTCACTGATTGAATGAAACTAGGGGTTGTTAGTGTCGTCAAACTTCATATTGGCATCCGGCCTCACCTTTTGGTCGCAAAATCAGCTAAAATTCTGTCGCGCCCCCCGAGGTTTACCAATTCTTGGTGTTTTCCTTTCTTAAAGACGACAATATCACCCTTCCAATTGCGCACTCTCCATCTCCGAATGCTTCTGTTAGGGGGGAGCCTGCAATGGTTCTTGACAAAGACATGAAACTGCGCAATCTTCCCTCTATTCGAAATTGAAACAATAGCATCGTGGATGTATGGCTGCAGGCGTTTCCCTCCCATGACCAGGTCGAGACGGGGGCTTCTGCCGCTTGTGTTCTGAAGGGTGTGTATCGCTTTGTTCACGGGTCTTTCTGCGTGCGCGCCATAGTAGCGCGCTCTTAATGATAGCGAGGTGTCCTGGAATCCTTAAGAAGAACGTCAAGTATCCTCGCGAAATTGCTCACCCTAGTCCGTGGGATATATTTAGCAAGTGCAGAAACCATAGTTTGGCGGGACTGAATGACGGTAGAGGGTGAATGTGGGTGTATAGGGTTGAAAGAGAGGTTGAAGGTACAGGACCAGTGAGTTTTAACATAATCATTCACGACGCCTTTGATACAAAGAAGTTGTTTGGCCCAGGTTTCCATCAAAAGCACTCGAATGGGCATGCGCTCGCTTCCTTCAATCCGCGCCGGTTCGGCGCGGCGCATTTAACAAAGGAAGATACGGTGTGTTCACTTGCTCGTCCTTTGACAAAGAACCTGGCATGGCTTATACTTGATCGTCAGTATTTCCATCTTGTAAGAGCGCCACTCCCAATCATCACACCAGATCCAAGCATGGACGACGCTTCGATGGAAAATCTCTCTCTGCCGGGAGCCTTCAACAGCTCCCCTACAGAGCAAATGGATATCACCTCCAGCGACGACGTCACCCGCAATCATCCAGGACCGTCCCAGACTCCCCAATCCCCTACAGAGCAAATGGATATCACCTCCAGCGACGACGACGCCCGCAATCATCCAGGACCGTCCCAGACTCCCCAATTACAGTCCCAGATTCTCAAACCACAAGAATCGGGCAAGCGAAAAAGGAGTGATCATGAAGAGATATCGTCGAGAAAGTTAATTGCAGTCGAGCCTGAGTATCTTCAAGAACTCGAGTTCGCGGTAACTCACTTCAATTGCCGTCTCAAATTTTAACTCAACATACCGTTGTATTCAAGGTTGATGAGTTGACTAAGAAGCTCAAATCGAAGGATAAAGAAATAAAGCGCCTTCAGAGCATAGAGCCGAGCGTCAACGATTTGAAAGATGCTGAAATTCGACACCTTCGCGTTGTAGAGCAAAAGGTTGAGACTTTGATTATTGGAAAGATATATGTACTAATAGTAATGTATCATCCAGATATCCAAAGAGAAATCGGCGTCTGATGGGGCATATAAGACCTTACAATCCCAATTCGAAGACTATAAACGAGTACGTTTCCCAGGCTTCATGTTATCGTACCTGCGTTTAAGCATCGAACAGGACGTGGATCGCCAACATAAAGAAGCATCCCGTGCTAAAGAGCACGAAATGTCTGAGGTATGTAGTCTACCAAAAATCAGAAGCATCAGCCTCTCATTGCTAGCTGTTTTCAAGCTGGAAGCAAAGTTCAAACAACAAATCGAAGAACTCCAAATTCATCATGACCGTACGGTGGAGGAATTAAACAAAAAGGTTGAATCCCAGTCTCTTCAGATTTCATCTCTGGTGGAAGACAGTCTTGAAGAATCAGAAACTGCGAAAATATTGCTAAATGAACCCGATGGAGAGGGGTCCAATATCTTGGAAGAGGACATGTCCCATATCAAGGAGCTCGAGGATTTGAATATGGCGTTTACGGAGCGAATAACTGCTTATGAGGCTCAGATAGCGAAGCTCAATGCTGATTTGGAGGAGCAGAAGGCGGAGTCGTCAAAGCTAACGCGTGCTGTTCAGGAGCTTGAGGGACAGTCTGTCGATGGTATCAGCAAGCAGGAGCGTATCACGGAACTTGAAGCTCTTGTGAGGGCGAAGACGACCGAACTTGAAGAGTTGAAGCACTCTACCTCTCACGCCCAAGACCTTGAAAATCGCATCAACGAACTACAGGCTCGTCTTGGGGAGTTCGAAAGAGAACGGGAGGGACAGTCTATTGATGGTATCAGCAAGCAGGAGCGTATCACGGAACTTGAAGCTCTTGTGAGGGCGAAGACGACCGAACTTGAAGAGTTGAAGCACTCTACCTCTCACGCCCAAGACCTTGAAAATCGCATCAACGAACTACAGGGTTCTCTCCAGGAGTCTGACAGCGAAAGGGAGAAATTGATTCAAGCACAACAAGTATCAAGCCATCGCGAGAATGTTTTAGCTTCAGAACTCCAAACTGTGCGCGAAAAGCGCAGTGAGCAAATTAAAACGCTTACTGCCCAAGTGCGACTCCTCGAAAACGAATTGTCCGGAAATCAAACTGCACTTAAAGATCAAGGTCAGGAGCTGGAGAGACTGCGCGCGGCGTCTACCCAGCGTAGGACCGCTGACGAGGCTGAGATAGCGAAGCTCAATGCTGATTTGAAGGCGCTCAAGGATTCGCAACAGTCATCCGCTGATCGTGGTGCCTTGGACGCCGACCACATTCAAAAGCTTGAAGCTCAGTTGACGGCACAGACAAATAGGGTTCAACAGCTCGAGATAATGAACGCAGCCTCTATCGAGAATGCGTCTGCTTACGAGACTCGTGTAAAACAACTTGAGTCTGATTTGGAGGCGCAGAAGGCGGAGTCGTCAAAGCTGACGCGTGCTGTTCAGGAGCTTGAGGGACAGTCTGTCGATGGTATCAGCAAGCAGGAGCGTATCACGGAACTTGAAGCTCTTGTGAGGGCGAAGACGACCGAACTTGAAGAGTTGAAGCACTCTACCTCTCACGCCCAAGACCTTGAAAATCGCATCAACGAACTACAGGGTTGTCTCCAGGAGTCTGACAGCGAAAGGGAGAAATTGATTCAAGCACAACAAGTATCAAGCCATCGCGAGAATGTTTTGGCTTCAGAACTCCAAACTATGCGCGAAAAGCGCAGTGAGCAAATTAAAACGCTTACTGCCCAAGTGCGACTCCTCGAAAACGAATTGTCCGGAAATCAAACTGCACTTAAAGATCAAGGTCAGGAGCTGGAGAGACTGCGCGCGGCGTCTACCCAGCGTAGGACCGCTGACGAGGCTGAGATAGCGAAGCTCAATGCTGATTTGAAGGCGCTCAAGGATTCGCAACAGTCATCCGCTGATCGTGGTGCCTTGGACGCCGACCACATTCAAAAGCTTGAAGCTCAGTTGACGGCACAGACAAATAGGGTTCAACAGCTCGAGATAATGAACGCAGCCTCTATCGAGAATGCGTCTGCTTACGAGACTCGTGTAAAACAACTTGAGTCTGATTTGGAGGCGCAGAAGGCGGAGTCGTCAAAGCTGACGCGTGCTGTTCAGGAGCTTGAGGGACAGTCTGTCGATGGTATCAGCAAGCAGGAGCGTATCACGGAACTTGAAGCTCTTGTGAGGGCGAAGACGACCGAACTTGAAGAGTTGAAGCACTCTACCTCTCACGCCCAAGACCTTGAAAATCGCATCAACGAACTACAGGGTTGTCTCCAGGAGTCTGACAGCGAAAGGGAGAAATTGATTCAAGCACAACAAGTATCAAGCCATCGCGAGAATGTTTTGGCTTCAGAACTCCAAACTATGCGCGAAAAGCGCAGTGAGCAAATTAAAACGCTTACTGCCCAAGTGCGACTCCTCGAAAACGAATTGTCCGGAAATCAAACTGCACTTAAAGATCAAGGTCAGGAGCTGGAGAGACTGCGCGCGGCGTCTACCCAGCGTAGGACCGCTGACGAGGCTGAGATAGCGAAGCTCAATGCTGATTTGAAGGCGCTCAAGGATTCGCAACAGTCATCCGCTGATCGTGGTGCCTTGGACGCCGACCACATTCAAAAGCTTGAAGCTCAGTTGACGGCACAGACAAATAGGGTTCAACAGCTCGAGATAATGAACGCAGCCTCTATCGAGAATGCGTCTGCTTACGAGACTCGTGTAAAACAACTTGAGTCTGATTTGGAGGCGCAGAAGGCGGAGTCGTCAAAGCTGACGCGTGCTGTTCAGGAGCTTGAGGGACAGTCTGTCGATGGTATCAGCAAGCAGGAGCGTATCACGGAACTTGAAGCTCTTGTGAGGGCGAAGACGACCGAACTTGAAGAGTTGAAGCACTCTACCTCTCACGCCCAAGACCTTGAAAATCGCATCAACGAACTACAGGCTCGTCTTGGGGAGTTCGAAAGAGAACGGGAGGGACAGTCTATTGATGGTATCAGCAAGCAGGAGCGTATCACGGAACTTGAAGCTCTTGTGAGGGCGAAGACGACCGAACTTGAAGAGTTGAAGCATTCTACCTCTCACGCCCAAGACCTTGAAAATCGCATCAACGAACTACAGGCTCGTCTCCAGGAGTCTGACAGCGAAAGGGAGAAATTGATTCAAGCACAACAAGTATCAAGCCATCGCGAGAATGTTTTAGCTTCAGAACTCCAAACTGTGCGCGAAAAGCGCAGTGAGCAAATTAAAACGCTTACTGCCCAAGTGCGACTCCTCGAAAACGAATTGTCCGGAAATCAAACTGCACTTAAAGATCAAGGTCAGGAGCTGGAGAGACTGCGCGCGGCGTCTACCCAGCGTAGGACCGCTGACGAGGCTGAGATAGCGAAGCTCAATGCTGATTTGAAGGATCAGAAGGCGGAGTCGTCAAGGCTAACGCGTGCTGTTCAGGAGCTTGAGGGACAGTTAACTGATGGTATCGACAGAGAGAACCGTATCGTTCAACTCAACAACGATCTAGACGCGAAGACTGCAGAACTGAAGAAGTCCAGGGAGGAGTCAACCTCTCATGCCCAGCAACTTGAAAATCGCATTGGTGACTTACAGGCTCGTCTCCAGGAGTCTGACAGCAAAAGGGAGAAATTGATTCAAGCACAACAATTATCAAGCCATCGCGAGAATGTTTTCGCTTCAGAACTCCAAACTGTGCGTGAAAAGCGCAGTGAGCAAATTAAAACGCTTAACGCACGAGTTCGAGACCTCGAAAAGGAGTTGGAACAAGCCGCGACCAACTCTCGCGATTCACTTAGTAAAGAACGGGAGCGATACCAACAGATGTCCGTTGAGTTTCAAAAACAACAAGCAGCGCTATCTCAAACAACTGAAGATCTCAGTACTGTCAAGGCCGCTCTTGAAAAAGAATTTGAGGACCATGGTAATACCAAGTCACTGTTGGAGCTTTTACAAAGCGACCTTGTGGACTCTCAAAAAGCCATCTCAATTCTTAACAGTCAATTAGAGGCCACCATGGCTGACCACATCGAATTTGGAGAGGAAGCGCAAGATTCGGACTCGGTAATTACTTCTAATTGTATCTTTTGATGTATATCTAATGAAAACTCCATAGGCGATGGACCCGGATGCACCAGAAAGTACTCCGTCGGCGACTGGAAAATCTCAAAAAGCGGCGGGCAAACGTCGTCAAATGTCGATGATGCCGGATACCACCCTATATACGCTTGTAAGACAATTAGCGGTGTTGTAGCTTGGCCACATGTCGCTAACAATGTCCTGCAGATGAATGATATGCCCAAAGAATGGCCACAGCGTTCGCCCTTTTCAAGGTTATCAAAAAAACTACCAGGAAAGTGTTTCCAGCCAACACCGGATATCGTAGGCAGCACACCTGTCTATACGTTTGTAAGATACCGACTACCGCCACTTTATTTGGTATAACTGAAGTCAAATATCCTTTAGATGAACCATAGGAACGGCGACCTGCAGGTAAATATGGAGCCAGAAAATTCAGCAGAACGACCCACCTTTTCAAATTTTTTTAACCAAACGGAATTTACTCCCACTCTCTCTACCTCTGCGAACCGTTCTTCGCCCGTCCGAGACGGTGACCTGGCCTCTTCTTCCAATCCAGGGCCATCAATACCCAACAGATTTTCAAAGCCGGGTCACTATCGAAGAGGTAGAGCTACACATCAATCTCCACCTCCACCTTCCAGTGCTATACCCAGATCTGGTCGAGACGATGTGCGAGGAGTCGAGGCTTCGACAGCCTTCCATGCAGATACTCCGGCAACGGTCGCTGACCCCTCTGTGGTTCCACCTCACTCTGTATTCTCTTCGACGCCTCCTGTCACTCCTGTTCCTCCTGTTGCCTCAGTATCTGCTGCTGAACGTGCTTTTCAAGAAAGAATATTGAATACGCTAAGCACTCTGTCGAGTGATGTGAGAGGCGTCGTTTCGGACGTGCAAGAACTTCGGTCTAATGCAAATACACAACCTGCAACCCCTCGTAGGAGGATTCCAAACAGGAAACCTTACTCTCCTTACAAGCAAGCTGGTCCTGTTCGTCCCCGCTCAGCGGACAGAGTTCTTATTCTAGTAGTATTCTTTTCGCCTCCACATCATCCATTGACTGAATATGATTTTTTAGAATGCCAGCCGGCAGTTACAACAATATCTCCTCGGAATATCCGAAGATGACGACATCTTCATAATGGATTCCATTCACATTGCATCACCAGCCGAAGTAGATAAGTTCGAGAATTCGCTACGAGACCCCCCACCATTGGAACCTCTTCAACTTCACTTCGACCAAGTGAAAGTGAAATGGAACGCTTATCTTGCGGACCTCTTTGCTGAACAGTTCTTGCGATTACACAGCAATCTTAATGCTACTGCCGATCAAATCAAGGAACACTTCATGGCAAGAGTGCAAATGTTTCGTGAGAAATTGATTTCCATCGTTCCAAGGCCAGGAGAAACCAGCGAACAATGTTTCGATCGCGTAAGGGAGGAACGTCTAAATGCCAATCGCAGGAAGCGGCGCCGCACTAGGCAACGTAATGTATGTCAATATCTGTTTCCTTACACTTACACAATTTCTTTGCTAATGTCGGAGAAGTTGTATGTGGACCGTTATAGTAACTGCATAGATGCCGGTCGTCATGATATTGCAGATGTCGTCTTGACACTTGGCGAAGATGGAATGAGCGAAGACGAAACAGACGGAGAAGATTCCACAGTCGTCCTTTTGACGCAATGGCGCAACCCAAAGCTCCTGACTCCATTAAAGATCGCTGATAGCCTGCGACCGGCTACAAGCGTCAATGGAACCAGACGACCAGGTAGCCGACCCCTTAAACGCAGAAGACTACAATCCGCACGGGAAGGTTATCAACCAGCTCCAGATCAGCGTCCAGAAAATTATTACTATTCTTCTTGGCGGGCCTGCTTATCTCGTTATGATATAGCGCTCTTGAAAATGAAAGATGCAAAACCATTTTTCGGGGAGTAGGCGTAGAATCACTTTTTTAAATCAACTCGGATATTTCCTGTCACAAAGATTCTAGCTGTTAATCTCATGCTTCTATGTATGTACAAAGATATATTCACAATGCATCGCACGTTATTCAGTCCTTCGTCCAAAATGCGGTTAAACCAGAAAGATCTCCGCTTTCATAAGGACAGCCAGACAAACGGCTTCAACGGTTAATAATTGACTTTACGCTTATGTAGTCCGCGCGATACTCAGAAATATAATTGACCTGGAAAATGGGAATTACAGGGGGAAGATCATATTAACTAGCAAATGCGCAAACGACATCTATTTTTACATGCCAACTCTTAGGCTAGGATGGGCATTGCTCTCAACATCAAGGATCACAGTAGGTAAGCGTGCAGGCAGCATGCAAAGATCACTAAATAATAAATCAATAAGGGTTGCATCAGTTGTCTGCTCTGGGGTGTATCTTTTCTACGGAAATGGTGCTAGAACCAAATGGGATCGACCTGTAATAGGAAATGCACCGTTCTTGAGACAGATTGAAGGTCCTTCAAATATAACCAGGGCGTTGGTTATGGTAACGCATAGACTGAATAAAGAGGGGCTCACAATCTATAATCGCAGACTTGAATTCTGTCCTTGCCCGAAATTGGACTCGAAATAGCTTGCTAAGGAGAAGTTGTAGATCAAAACCTGGTGCTTAAGAAAGAGAGACAGAAGACGAAAAACGTACTCTCGCGAAATGATGACCTTCTGTATATGTCATGGTTTGCCCTAAAACGTTGATGCAACCGATGGAATGGAGAGGACACAGCAAAGGACGGGCGTTGCAACTCTGTGTGAGGAGTGAGTACTGTGCGCAGCCGTCTTCGTTCAGCCACGTACATTAATGTTGCCCCAGTTTCCCGCTCGAGCCTACACGTCTCCACGACTGAAGTACATGCGTTCGTGTCGGGCGACGATGGACCCCTTGCTGGCCATCCAGGTTCGACGACTTGCTAGCCAAAGTTTGGATGTGGCAAATCAGTGGAAGCGTCAAGGTAAGTGAACCTGCTACTTACTTGATTGGTATTTTATCGTGCACTCTCAGCAATGCTCGTTCTGCACAGAGAGAAGGATGCGAATGTCATCCACCTGCGCAATGTGCATGGAGGATATGGGAATCAGGGTCTGTCAGGTATATCAGCGAATGCCATGGGACATGCGACGTAAACAGACTTACCCAGTCATACGTCTGCGTATACGCGCTCTACACATCATGCAATGCAATTCTGATAACCTATTCCCATCCAGAGGGCCCTATCCGTGCGAAAGGGGTTGTGGAGTTGAGTTGGAAGGAACACCGGTATCCAAACGATGACAAGTCCGGGATCTTGTTTGCTTAATAGCGCATAGTGCGGATCGTTGGTGTTCGGGATAGGAGATGGGCTATACTATGTAAGTTACTACAGAAAATTAGGTAGACAGAACGAAACATACCTGTGTAGAACAAGAGGAAGGAAATGGTGAAACGAACGACTTGAGTGAGAATCGTGTGCGTCTAATCGCATGGTTAGCAAACGGCGGGTACACTGGAGTTGCGACTTACCAGACATGCTTCGAAACTTTTGCGATGTCTTGTTCGCTGACCTGTATCTGCGCTGAATGACTGACCCAATATACAACACTGTGCAGAAAATTGTGTTACTTACGGCGAGCGTAGAGATCTCATACGTGCTTAACATCTGTGTTGGCACTTCGATTACACCTCACGCACAATATCATTCGGTCCCCATTTCGCTCCCTGTAGTAGTATTTGTATTATTTACATGGTACACTACGCTAGACTGCCTACATGGATAGCAGCGCTACTCGGTCTATATGTGCTACTTCACCCGCTAGATGAGCATGGTTGGAACAGAAGAAGAAGAAAGCGTGAGAATATGGCCAGCACGCCAACAAGTACCGCAGAAGTTCGATGCCGCTCATGCCGTCGCCAAATTGGTGATGCGCGTGATTGGTGGCACGGCATCAGCGGCATCAAACTTCTGTCCTGTATCATGGCGATTTTGTGACGGTGTGACGCCTTTCATCCTGTCCCTCAAATGCGGCGCGTTGTATCGTATGTAAATTGGTTAAATGATGGACACAATTCATGTGCTAGTATTATACGGAAGCGTAGGTCAGAACTGTATTTGCTATCAGCGGAGAGAAAATAGTGTTTCCATTCATGATACGTTATTGATCCATCCACCGAAAATGAGTTTAAAATAGAAAATGAAGTCTGGTAGATAAGTCCCCGCTTTCATACCGTATTGAATCTTCCAGCATCCCATCCAAATAATCGACTTCAAAATATCCAGGCATATGACCCCGCGTACACTTAGGAGTTCCCCCAGATTTTCCAGCCGACGGACTCGCATTTCCCTTTTCTTTGAACGAAAAGAGCACATTCTTTAACGCATCCTTGACCTACGAGAATGTTCGTCACGATACTTGTAAGGACAATCAAGAAAAACACTTACAGCGAGGTATGGCCAAAATATTAATGAGTGATCCACCTCCAAGTGTTCTCCCTGTTGCGAAAGAAACCGCGAGCGTCGGATGAACTTGATTTCTTCCGGAGGGTTTCGCGGAACACATAGGGGTGAGAGCTGAGAAAGTCGAAATTCGATTCTCGGAGTGATGAGTGGAAGTGGCGCTTTATTGAACATTTTTGCTATGAGAGGTGCCACAACTGGGTTTGGGGCAGTCTGTAAGTTGCGATGGAGGTGTATGCAATCAAGGATTCACGACGCTTTATAAGAAGCAAGAACAAAGGCAATCTCCGCGACAAAATATCCTGACCAATCTTGACAAAGGTATTAACTAAATGAGCGCTTTATTCGCTCAACACCCATCTGAACATAGAAAATGACCTACCAATGAGATATATAGAAGCTAGAGAAGGTCATGTATTTCTACATACCCACACTTACCCCGGAATGCGAGATTTTGGGAAGGTGATTTCATGATTTCAACTGGCGGAGATCATCAATGATCAATGGGATAATATATAGTTTTAATATCCACTGTCGGTCATACCGCCATAACAACGTTTATCGTCATTATGACGGCGCCAAAGGGCGTGATTACGTGGCTGCATGAGCGACATTGGAATTGTTTGCTATGTCAAAGCGCTCCTGCGACAATGCCATCTTTATCCCCTTTCCCATAACTCTTCGACAAAGAGAAACAAGATAAGATGGATCTTTGTTCAGAAAACATTTAAAAGGTCGATAGGTTAATATGTACTCAGTACGATATTTCCTGCTGTAAGAAACTTCATGATGCCCGTGACGAGGGAAGGCCACGATGTAATTCTGAAGCATATCGTCATCGTTTCGTGGCTGATCCGTACTAATCATTCCTACAGGTCGATAACCACAGTGATGACAATGACTATCAGAATCAGAAGCAAATGATCGAAGCAAAGTTGAAAGAACTAGTAAGTATTTTAGAACATCATTTTATTAAATCATGACAAAACTTTGCGATGACAGATTTCAATGATGCGGGCTGTATTTTGTGACACCCATGGTAGACGCGAAAACGACGATGAAGACGGAAAAAATAGTGAACAAGACGAGCAAGACGAGGACTTGGATCCTTGGCCGGCGAACAGCAAACGCTCAAGGCGCGTTCAATGGCGGCTGGGGCGCAAAACTAAGCGATCTCGAAGGAATTTCAGGCGCAGAATGAGGGGTGCTTCGCGCTCTCCCAACAAGCTCCGCGGGTCCGACTCCGACTAGTGGGCAGACAACGAGGTATGGGGTTGTGCGCTGGGCAATGGCCGTGTTAGACTGTTGAACGAGATTTTAAACCACCCACTGGCAGGACAAATTGGGGTTGGAAAGTCACCGAAGATTATTATATCAAGTAGAGCTTGGGTTAATAAATTTAGTATATCAATTGCAGATATTGATGAAGCGACATACTTCATAGATTGAAGAGAATTATTAGACGGGAACATCTCGCGTGTTCGAGAGAGTAAATTTGGCTTACAGTACGTGTAAAACAATTGAGACTGGTGCCGCTCGAATACCTGATAGAAAAAAGACGGAGCCAATCTATAGTTGCATAAGCAGGAGACTCGACGGGAGCCATGTGCAAATCCTGTATATTCCAAGTCCCGATATCGTGAAATCCAAATTAAAACGGCAACCTGCAAAGAGGGTACCTCGCAGACCGGGTGCTTACAGTAGGCAGCGTCGTACAAAACATAAAGTTATGGCAGCATTCAACGTTCAATTCTTGAATGTAGGTGGGTGCGTCGTTGAATAAGTGAGGTCTGTAAAGCAATGAGGCGGCACATGTGCTGTAGAATATGTTTCCTGCACTGATAGCAAAGATGATTCCTCACCTATGTTTGTGACGCTCGAATACGGGTCTGGCAGGCGAAGAGGCGGCGGGTGTGCTGTAGAATGTGTTTTTGGCTTGTGTTTTGTGCCTGATAGTAAATACAAATACTATTCGCACCTATGTTTCTGCGTAATTCACTATCCAAATGAATTGTAGTTCCTCCTCGTTCTGTGTCGCTCACCCGACTATTTCCTCTGCCCTTCCAAGCCGGGTCTATGTCACTTGAACTAAAATTGTATTACTAGAGTACGCAGCTAGCTAAGTTTATGGTATTAGAGTCTACACTAAAGTGCTACTACTACAGTAAGCTCGTATGCGAACCATCTCTACGTACGACGTGCTTCATAGGAGTGAGTGTTGAGAGAGAGGTGGAAAGGCGTCACACCGTCACAAAATCGCCATGATACAGGACAGAAGTTTGATGCCGCTGATGCCGTGCCACCAATCACGCGCATCACCAATTTGGCGACGGCATGAGCGGCATCGAACTTCTGCGGTACTTGTTGGCGTGCTGGCCATATTCTCACGCTTTCTTCTTCTTCTGTTCCAACCATGCTCATCTAGCGGGTGAAGTAGCACATATAGACCGAGTAGCGCTGCTATCCATGTAGGCAGTCTAGCGTAGTGTACCATGTAAATAATACAAATACTACTACAGGGAGCGAAATGGGGACCGAATGATATTGTGCGTGAGGTGTAATCGAAGTGCCAACACAGATGTTAAGCATGTATGAGATCTCTACGCTCGCCGTAAGTAACACAATTTTCTGCACAGTGTTGTATATTGGGTCAGTCATTCAGCGCAGATACAGGTCAGCGAACAAGACATCGCAAAAGTTTCGAAGCATGTCTGGTAAGTCGCAACTCCAGTGTACCCGCCGTTTGCTAACCATGCGATTAGACGCACACGATTCTCACTCAAGTCGTTCGTTTCACCATTTCCTTCCTCTTGTTCTACACAGGTATGTTTCGTTCTGTCTACCTAATTTTCTGTAGTAACTTACATAGTATAGCCCATCTCCTATCCCGAACACTAACGATTCCTACTGACATCTCTGGTTGGCTGCCACTTCACTTAGGCTACTTCTACAACTGTTTCACCTCCGTTTCGCGGCGGAGCGGCACAGAAAAGACGAGAGCATTGTCGTCCATGTGCGTCACCTCGCCAGGCAAAAGTCGTGCCCATCACGACGCAGTTCACTAGGACGCTCAGCGACATCTTTGGCGTGCTCGACTACTTAAGTTGGAGCTTGTTCACCGCTGCCTTCGACGAGGAACGCTCTGATTCTCTAGTGAGGTTGGCGTATGGTCTCCTCAGTGATCTGGCCAAATACTACTCGAACGGACGGCTTAAGCAGCATTCCTGTCCAATTGGCTTACATCAAACTGCGATCTGGAAGTTGTATTCCAGATGATACCATGAACACCATGCCTCGGGCATGCGAGATTTTTCGAGGGTATTTTTTGTATCCTTTCCCTCTTACTTACGACTTAGGCTTAGGGACTGCGGACAGTGACGTTAGACGGGTAATTCGGCGGCTTTTACAACAATTATTTTTCTCCCTGTTGTTCGTATTATAGCTGTTGCTACAATCTGGCTAGGAATATTGCCATGCATAACAGTGTGGACGTCTTTTCCATGGGAGAATCCGCGTACGTACTCATCCGGGATCTCAATCTAATATCCACTTCTGATAGCTTCCTCTATCGATAGAATTCGCTACGAAGCCCCTGGGCCGCCATCCAACAGCATTTTTTCTCCAAGGTTTCTTCACATCCGGCATGGTTAGCGCCCTCGGCAGACATATTCACCGGCCTGATCATCGCATCGCTCATTGTACTCATCTTCGTTGCCGTCTTCCTCCTCCGTGAATGGATGTCGCAGAATGCTCGCCTGGGCGTATTCGAAGAGGAAGAGCTCCCCGATCTGCCCCCCGTTCACGCGCCTCCACCGCAACCACAACTGCAACATCAACCCAGGCTCGTCCGCCATTTTGCGCCGCTCGACCCTGCCAGCCTGAACCTTGAGCGTGGAGGGAACGCGCCGCTTTCAATGAGCGTCAGATCGAGGCTCTACGTATGGAGGCAATGCGTCAGAATCTGGACACAAACATCGCCGTGGACCCCAACAGATGGCGAGCAGACGCCCAAATAGCCGCTCTTAGGGATAGGAAGAAAAAGATGAATGCCAAAAGCTTCAACCCACATCATACGGTACGCGATGAAAACCAGGGAGAAACGGACCAGGAGGATGTACAATTTGAATTAGAGCAAGCGAGGAAGAAAAAATTCAACCAACATGTTACAGTGGCGCAGGACGGGGACGAGCCTGGGTTAGTAAGTCCCAGCGAATCGGACGATACAGAGGATGATGAGGACGATTTCCATGAAGACGATGAAGTCGACAATGAGGGACATGGGCATGGAAACGGGCGTAGACATCGACGTCCACATCCTCTCCGACGGCCTCATTTCGAAGAAGAAAAAGACGACGAAGACGACGAGGAAGACCAGGCAAAGTTGTGCAGTGGGGTGCTACCACCACCACCAACCCCTTTTTGCGGGTTTTCGATTCGACTGTTGACTCTTTGTTTGACTTTGCCTTTCGATCTGAAGCGGGGAGAATGGCGTGGTATACCCACTGCCCACTTACACCTACACCAACACCGTTTATCGACTATCGACCTTCACATTGGCTTTTGGTTTGCCAACCCAGTTTGTGTTCTACGGTTACACCCTACGCCTACACCGACGCTGACACTAGCGCCTCAGCTCATCTTACCTCACACCGACTTGCAGTACGCTCTGAACATCTTACACTGTTACACACCACATATCACACCATAGCATAGCATATCTTACACAACACCCACCAGACAAACTCGAATTCCGACTTATAAACCCAAACCCAAACACGAAATCAAGACGAAATGAAAGCACTAGACACGAACCTGTACACTCCCATCATCTCATCATCTCATCGTGGCGCTTTTGGTTTTCCCCACTGTATGATGTCTGCGTCTACTTTAACCATTCACTTCGTCCCGCCCACACCGACGTCATCGTCGTCGTCTTCATCCGCTGCATCGTCCGCGTCGCTATCCACGCTGCCGACATCGTCGAATCCAACCCCCGCTCGTCGACTCTCACCACCACCACCACCACCACCACCACCACCACCACCACCACCACCACCACCACCACCACCACCACCACCACCACCCGCGCCGATCTTTCTATCTCTACCACCACCACCACGGCCGCCGCGCACCTACTCCCATGCACCGACCACCATCACCTGTGATAACAAACACGACACTGCACACACCAGCACCCACACACAACCTCACGCTCATACGCACCGCCGCGGAGCTCATCGAACTCGACGTGAAACTGCGCAGTACGCACCCGGGCCTCAAAATCCCATCGCTGCCCATCGACCCCGCCGGTCTGCCCCTCGCGCAGCAGAAGAAGGGGAAGGAGAAGAAACGAAAGTCGACGTTTTTGAACACGCTTTTGCGGCTGGCGTCGCCTGGGGGTGGCAAGGGGATGGGGATGAGTATGGGCATTGGGATCGGGAAGAAAGGGGGGAATACACCGCTTGTGATGGCTCCTGCCAAGTAGGGCCCGGATCCGTTTGGCTCGTTTGGTGCGATGACGCTTAGTTGGAGTGTTAGTGGGAGTATTGGAGGGGATGTGAATGGGTGGTCTGCCGCGCCGTCCATGACGAATCTAGCGTCGACTGCGTTGTCCACTGACGCGCTTGATAGGGATGGGGTCATCTCGACAGACAGAGAGAAAGAGGACTATTGATCACCCGGAAGGCGAGGACGCTCATGGTCGTGTGGCCGGCGGTATTATCGAAGAGGATGAAATGGAGGTGGAGAATGTTAGCTCGCAACGTCAGCAACATCTGGCAAAGTTGAATAATGCACTCAAAACGACCACCATCATCGGCGGCCTATAGGACGCGCGCGGGTTCATGCGCGTGCGGCTTGATGAGGTGAGGCAGAAGATGGACGCCGAGGAACAGGCGAGGGATGTGTGAGTGTTTTTTTATTTTATTTTTTTATTTCTTTCTTTCTTTCTTTTCTGGTTTTTGGGGTTTTTTGTTTTTGGAGTGTGGTTTTTAGAGAGTATGTTTTTTGGATTGTTTTTTTTGTGGGTTTATTTGGATAGATTTCGGTGGAATGGACAGATTCCAGTTTCGGAGGTTCTCTATTCCATCCATCTTGCAGAGGTACTTTGAACGAGCACGGTTCTGGTTCTTGTTCATGTTGTTGTTTGTTCGAGGGTGTATCCTTCGCCTTCGTCTTCATCTTCGCATAGATCGTTTTGGCCGATGCATGCATGTACGGGTTGATTGATACGGGTGGATAGATGGTTCAGGACGGATAGCAGGATGGATAGAAGAACCGTCGGATGGGCTTTTGCTTTTACTTTTATTTTCTTTGCTTTTATTGTATCCCATTCTTTTTTATCCTATTCTATTCCCATTCTTATCTCTAATTTTCTAAACACAACTAACACCCCTTTTCCTCTTTTCCCTCCCTTCCCCTACACTTATTTAACTTACTACAACCTACAAGCCTCCGCACTCAATTCACCCAAACACACGAAGACATCGCAACATCCTCCTCGCGCTGCTCCCGACGCTCTCGGAGCAGGTGCTGCGCGCGATGGATGTGGATGCGGTGAAGCGGGAGTTGCAGGCACGGTCGCGGGTGGGTAAAGGGAATAGGGAGCAGCAGGTGTTGGGGATTGGGAATGGGAATACACCAGCACAAGCACCGGCGAATAAGAGGAGTGTGTACCCACTTGCACCGTACCCTTCCACTCCACCTCCGCCCCAGCCTCGTCAAACGCCTCCACAACAGGCTCAGGCTCAGCCCCAGCCTCATCAAACGCTTCACGCACCTGCTCACCATCACCCACACCAGCGCCCGCACCGTTCACACTCTCGCCGCCCGCACCCGTGTTCGTGCCGCGCGCCGCGTCGTTGCATTCCGCGTCGTTGTACCCGTTCGCCTGTTTCTTTGCACTCGCCGTACCTTTCGCTTTCAGGGACAGAGTCAGAGTCTATTTCCATCTCGCACGACACGCAGGAGATATCGTCGTCGTTTGTATCGGACAACGGGTCTGTGAGTCGTAGTTGGGTCGTTGAGGGTTCGGGTGAGGGTTCCGAACAAGGAGGTGCAGGGGAGAGAGCGCCATCGCCTGCTTTGAGCTCTGTTTCTGGTGTTTCCCGTTTCGCATTCGAATTCGACGGATGAAGGGGAAGGTGGGGATGAAGATGAAGATGGTACGTCACTTCTCTTTCGTTGTGGGAGTTTGATTTTATCTGATTAAGAAATGTGTATATGTGTAGGCAGAGAATGTGATTAGTGTGTATACGGACACTGATGCGGATGCTGTTGCGGTTGCGGATGCTGGAGCGGGAGGATCGGGATCGGATCGGGAGGAGCGGGCGTAGATGTGTTGATCACCTTCGCAGTGCCCTCCGATTCCCACAGTTCTCTTGCTGTTACTTGCGCCGGGCAGGGAAGTAGATCCAGTGCCCGGACTAGGTCTCTCAACCATCCTAACTATCGCTCTCCGGGGAGGGATGTCGTAACGTAGTACTAGGATTAACCGCCTATATTTAATGGGAAGTACTCCTGTTTCAGAATAAAGAACTGCCGTTATCGACCTCGGACCCAAACCCAGTATTCGTCGCAGACACTTGATCTGCACCTGTTCCAGGAGTCGTAGCAATGACCTGCGATCGCTCCTTCTGTAAGTTCGCATATTGTCTGCGCTTTTTTGTTCGAAGCTGAATTTTGGAGCAGCTGGTGTATCCACACGACTGGCGCGAAGATGACTTTGTGGTCTTCCACAACCGTGGAGTTCTGCACACTGTCGTCGGTGCATGCCCTTGACCAGGTGCGCGCGTTCCACCAGTGCAACCTCGCTGCATCGGATGAGCCCATGGGCCCTTCAGCCGAAGACGTCCAAACCTATGCTTGAGTTAAGGCGGGTAATTTGCAAGACTTTCGTAGTCAATGGCATACCATTCCTCGATGTCTGGGTCGTGTCGTTTCCTCAGCATTTCTTGGAGCCTGAATTCCCCGTACCTTGTCAAGATTGATCATCCCACTTGGGGAGGATATAGACACAGATGTTCCCGCTGGCATCGTCGAAGTCTATCGTGTGTTAATTGTATTGCCAAATAATAGACAGAGAAAAACATACTGCAAGGGTTATTAAAAAGTTGAGAGGAGATGTACCATCGTCGGCTTGCCGATAAGCAAACAGGGAAGACGAGCATTGGGAATATCTTCATTGGTATGTAATTCTTTTCTCTTGCCGCGAAGGTGTTGAGCTGATGTCATCTTTTAATTACTTGCGTATAGCCGGTCTTGGGGCTGGAGTGACGGAAGCTGTTGCCATCGTGACGCCCATGGAAGTGGTGAAGATTCCTCTGCAAGCTCAACAACATTCATTGGCCGATCCTCTTGAAGCGCCTCGGTACCGTAATGCTGGTCATGCTGTGTACACCATCATTCGTGAGGAAGGAATCTCGACATTGTATCGTGGTGTCTCTTTGACGCCACTGAGACAAGCTACGAATCAGGGTACGTCTTCATTCGTGAATAGCCGAAGAACGCCTTTCTTAAGGCTTGTGTGTCCACCTTAGGTGCCAACTTCACCGCGTACCAAGAAATCAAGAAGCTCGCGCATAAGTACCAGCCAGACTTGGTCGAGCTACCATCCTACCAACACATGATGATTGGTCTTATCTCTGGAGCTATGGGTCCGTTCTCAAATGCACCAATAGACACTATCAAAACTCGTACGTCCCTTTTTAACTACACTTTCTTAGCCTCTCTTACTCAAATCAATTATATCAGGTCTACAAAAAGCCAAAGCAACTCCAGGCCAATCCTCCTTCCAGCGCATATTCGCGATCGCGGCAGATATGTGGAAGATGGAGGGCGTGCGGTCATTCTACAAGGGCATCACCCCCGCGTGCTGCGCGTGGCACCCGGGCAGGCGATCGTGTTCGCGGTTTATGAACGCGTGAGCGGCGTTATTGAGACGATCAGCCCAAGAGTGAGAGAAGATCTCATCTCCACATGTATCCCTGCATGGTCATCCACTCTTCCTCCAACCCATGTTATCTCCATGGCTTCCAACGACAGGAGCGCGTCTTCCGAGACGATGATGTAGTCAATGACAGAGCGGCCTCCGTTGGCCTGACTGGAGGTCCACTGTGGGAACGGCGTTCGGTCGATTGGTGTCCCATTCACGACATGCAGAGAATTCTGCCCCATGATTTCCAGTAGGCGATTCCCTCTAGCAATGCAGGTATTATCTGGAGACACTCGTACTAAGTGCGATCCCGCTGCTTGTTGCAGGCCTATACGCGCGTTCAGGTCGCCTATAATCATGTATGCCTTGGATCGCAAGACACAAATATTCGATAGCCTCCCCCAGCCATGTCTTAGGGTCCACATGCGTCCAAGATTCCCATCTGGAGTTCTCTGGCACAAGATACGAGCAGATTAGGATTAGGGATGGGAGCTCAAGGACCAGTATATCTGGGTGCATGATCTCGTCGCATATTCTATATTTTACAGTGTCCCGTATAATTACAGTGACGCCGCCCAGGGGGTGCCGCCATGGTCGCGATCGTGCCACTGGATGAAAACCGCGAGGTAGATCCAGAATATCCTCTTGCCCTGGCGCCATGTGTGTTTCCTGGAAGAAGGTAACATCATTAGATAGTACGAGATCCCTATACATTGGCGTATGGATTGATGCCGCGAGTCCTCCGTTGCAGTTCCAGGAGGCTACGCTGAATCTGGCGCTGTTTGTTTCTATCAGTGCCCGATGTGTGGAACCCGTCATCGCCGCTCTGCTGTTTGCGTATGCCCTGAAGTCCTGCGCATCCGCATACACCCGAAATCGGAGCCTGATGCGTCTCGCTTTCCTGGCATGCGTAACTGATACCAAACGTTCCATAGCTAGCCCATTGTCCTGCATCCATTCTCGCCCCATCCGCAGACGCTCAATTCTTTGGCATTGTAGTGGCCCCCGGAGAACATCTGTAAGATTGACGTCTCTTTCTTGCTGAGTTGCTTGTGTTGACGACATGCGTGGTGTGATTTCTGTTAGGACCGCTGTGAGTGGAGTTTCCATGATAAGAAGAATTTGTTTTTGGTGATGGTGCGTGTTTTATCTCTTTTTTTTTCCTTTTCTTTTTTTTACTTCTTTCTCTATGTGCGTGTTTTTATTGACATTGACAGTCTTTTTTTTTTCAATAGGATACCTTCCTGGACACGGAACCCGTACTGGGAGAGTTCACAGAGGAGGATCTCGAGCAGGAGCAGGATACCTACCAGAAGCCGCAGACGGACGCGGACCGCACGGATGGCGAAGGGTACGAGACAAACACGGCGCCGTCGCAGTCGCGCAGCTCGTCGATACGCATGGTACAGAGTCAGAGTCAGCTGCAGCAGGGACAAGGGCAGGACTGAGTCAGCAGGTGCCGGTGCAGCAGGTATCCAAACGGCAAACACGCGTTAATTTGCCTCTAAAGGTGCTGACGACGCTTGTTTGGTAATAAAAAAAATGTTGTTTCAAGCTTCATGAAATAACATAGGCCACAGATGTCCGCGAATGTTAAGGAGTTTTATTATTCAGAAATGAGATTATGAGTCTTCAATGAGTATGATACAAATATAGCGAATCAAATGGTAAAATTCAGGGATATATGTACAATAATACGAAGCGATAGCGATAAACCGAAAGCAACAAGAAAGCAACAAGAAAGCAACAAGAAAATGAAGAAAAGATAACAACAAGAAAAACCCGCCGGGGCGCCTAGTCGGTGCGGACAGGAGCGACATCGTATGTCTCGCACATTGCGAGATACAGGGCTCGCGCAGGGTAGGTGGCACGTATTTGGGCCTCGATCGCGATATCGTTGAGAACTTTCTTGCGCTCAAGTTCGAAGCGGTCGAGCTGAATTTCGTGCGCTTCCGATGTACCAGGCCGAGTACGTGCGCTTCGATTGTCGAGAATTTTTTTCAGGGTTTTAATCTCCTGGCGAACGCGGATGAGTTCCTCGAAATCGGCGTCGTTGGCTGGTGAGTGTTGAGCCTCCATGTCGCTGATCAACTTTCCTCCTGAAAGGAGCGGTAAGACGCTGTTCAAAGCTACAAATACTCACTGGCATACCGCTACGATTTCGCAGAACAACTGGCGCTTCGCTATTTTTGTTGATGTAGCGAGCTATCGCCCCGAAGGCGGGCCCTCCGTACGTGCATAACCACTCCACGATCTCGCATCCCGACGCGAATCCGTATTTGATGCCGTTGACGAAGGAAACGATGGTGGAAAAGATGTTGGAGACTATTGTGGACATGGTACAAATATCGATGTTGATAGAGGGCGTGATGAGCGAGGACGATGAATGAATGTGTTTGAGCGAGTGAGAGCGAGTGTGGTGAGTGTGGTGAGTGAGTGTGAGTGAGTGTGGTGAGTGAGTGGGAGTGTGGTGAGTGATAAGAGACTGCGAGAAAGTTGTTCTGAGAGACATCAATTCATAGAAGGCAATGGCAAACGATGGCAAACGAATAAAATACATTGATGTGAGTATATACATTGCTACTACAGTGAAATAGAGACTCAGGTTCTAGAAATAAGAAGGGAGAAAAGCAGCTTTGACTGTGTAGCATTTGTCAATTTATGTGTATGGTAGTAGGACACACCCGAGCCCCAAAAATACATATATTTCACTCGAAAATACGTTTTTTCTCGCTGAATAAACATGCGTCACTGATACAGCGTTATTGAATGAAGAGCGTGTTCTCGTCGCTGAATACACAAGCGCCTAAGTAGCGTTGGTGAGGTGTGTCGCTTATCACCGAGACGCCAAAATAGCCGTAAAATCGCTGGGCGTGTCGCTCAACGCGCGCCGATCGCGCGTCAAGCGCGCGCTGATCGCGCGAGGAGGCGCGCGCTGAGCGGCACGATGAGCGTGTCGATGTCTGTTTGACAATCTGTTTGATTTCAAACAGATATTATGTTTGATTTCTTACACAACTTATGTTTGATGTTTATGGTCGATAACATACAGAATATACGGATGATTTCATGCACAAATTATCAAACAGGAGTTATATTTGGAATCAAACACTATTTATCAAACACAATGTACGTTTGTTATCTTACAGCGAACTTGACAGATTTTCTGTCAAGCCCGTGTTCTTTGACAAACAGGCGTCAAACATACGTTGTGTTTGATATCACATGCCTATCAAACATAACTTATGTTTGATGCTTGTTTGTCAGCAAACACAACTTATGTTTGACATCAAACATCGTCTTCTTACATAATATGTGTTTGATTGACGATGTTTGACATCAAACATGTATCGGAGCCCGCAGTGTGAAGGACACCGGTACAATGAATGGAGGATCTCTACTGTCGCAATACGTGACTCCGTGTATGTATCAAAGGTTTAATAATACAGTGCCGTGCAACTAACAAACCTTCTCTAGATGCTACCTACTTGCTCAAAGCTGTTCAAGGATTCCAGAGCCAAGGATTCTCGGTTTATGCGATATCCATCCAGGTAAAAATTTATATTAGCCGTTCTAATTAACTAGGCTTTAACATCCAACAAACGCAGAATGAACCGCAGAACAGTAATCCCACGTACCCAACATGTACTATGAGTGTCGACATCGAAGGACAAATTGGAACCACATTGAGATCACTTCTAAACAATAATTCGCTGTCAAGTGTAAAAATCGTCGGTTACGAGGTAAATCACTCTTCCATCATTATCTGTAGGTTTGTCCCTGAAGGCTGATACAACACTTTAGCACAACTGGGACAATGCTGGTACTTATCCTGTACAGTTGGTAAGCTACTGTGCAATTATGTACATTACAGTTTTTTACCATAATGAACGACAGATGAGCTCATATGGTAGTGCTTTCTCGGGAGCGGCATTCCATTGTTACGCAGGATCAGTTGGGAATCAGGATCAGTTACACAACGCTTACCCATCTAAGGTAAATTCTACGACATTCATCAGCTTCGATTACCCAATGCCTCATCCAACCGTAGGAAATATATTTTACTGAGTGCTCAGGAACCATCGGCTCCGATTGGTGGAGTGATATCAAGGTCAGTCAACTTCTTTGCGGTCTATTGATCCTTCAGCTAATATACCCTACTGTGACACAGTGGTACATAGATAACCTGTACGTCCGATGCGTGATGTTGTTATAGCCAACACACATACCAATAATGCGACGTTTTTCAAAGATGGGTCGGAAGTTTAGAGCATAACGCTCGCTCAGTGAGGGCCCATCGAATCAGCTCCATTTATTTCATTTTACCAAAAGATTCTCGTTGCAGGGCCTCATGTGGAATATCGCCCTTGACGGAAACGGGAATCCCAAAACACCAGGTACCAATAGCTGTGGTGGGCCAGGCTGCCGGGCAATCGTTACCGTTAACAGCGACGGAAGCTACTCCTTTAATCAAGAATGTACGTGCGCCAGATCCTCAATCAACATTCTCACAGAATCCTTAACTGATTGCTTCTTCAACTACAGTCTATTCGATGGCCCAGGCATCAAAGGCAATTATACCGAAGGATCCTGGAGGGCCATTTGGCCAGCGAATCGGTGTCAGCGTCGGCGGGTCGCTGAACTGGGCGCTCAGAGTAGGCGCCTATGTCACAGGGCGGGTTTCATCAAGTGATTGGCTAAGATATTCCATCGTTGTTCTGAACTGTACGTTATATTTTTTTTCGGAAGTAGCAAACGTAGTCATTATCTTCAATCTAGGGAACGACAACGCTTCCTCGTCATGGAATCCTCAACCCGTGAAGACAACAATCGAATTTAGGGGAATGCAAGCAACGTACACGTTCCCCGTTGGGGTTACAACCTTGTGGTGGTTTGCACCTGCTACTGGTTCCAATGCTAGGGAGATCAATGTGCAGACCTACTCTAATGGTACTAATACGACCATGGCTATTTGAAACACCCAGATAGTTGGGAAGATAGTATAACTATACTACATTCAATTTGGATTTGTAATAGATGTACACGCTATGATTTATTCGAATGTCAATGTACCACCAATCAGGGGCTATGCAGCGGTGTTAAACCATGAGACGGATCGCATGCCCGTTCGATAGTGGTGTTGAAAGAATGTATTGCCTATATGCAGATGAATTTAGACGATATGCCAGATTTACTTATACAATCGCCGAGTCAGTTGGCAAAGGTCTTGCTATCAAATAGAAAGACTCAGTCTGGTGCTTAGATTCAGACATCTAAAAATTGCTCTAAGATTTCTTGACTTATAAACTTAATTGAAAGCTTACTTGCAGGAAAGAATTAGCAGAGTAAAAGTTCACGGTGAAGTAACTGACAGAAAACAAATGCCTTTAATAGGACAGAGCAGAATCATTAAACTGGGTAAATAGGTGCTTCTCAAATATAGCTATTTGTATAAACCACAGTAGTATCATGACACCCATGTCACTCTAAACAGTCTAGGAGAGACTGGACCTAGAGAGGGGACATAAGGACGTTCCGAGGAGCATGAGAGGATCAAGGAATGTATAACGCTACAGAGGCGTGTAGGTATACAGATAGTATACGTAAAGCCGAGGGAGGGGCCCACCCCTCAGAGGCTATAACTTAAAATGGAACAAATAACAAAAATCACAACGCCTAGGACGAACCCAGAACGCTTGTCGTTCAATAGTCTTACATAGTCATGTGGAAGAGCCTCACTTACAGCAAGGCCATCAGAGTCACTTTGAAAATCTGTGACGTATGGAAGCATGGACAACGGTGTTCTTTGCACATCGAATGTCCGCATCGAAGGGAATATCACAGAAATATCCTTCGAAATGTCTTGGAGGAATCGAAGAGCGGGTCTATTGACGACCACTGTTTCAACATGGCCAAGGGATTTGATGAATTGTGCCATGTAAGGTGCGTGAATTGGGCTGGGCTTTGTAACGTCCAGTATCACCTTCAGAGTTTTCGCGTTCCGATATTGGCAGGCGCCAAATATGTCGAATACAATGGATGGATTGTGGTGATCAATAGAAACCCTAAACCGGCGATGATGTAGAACTGATGCCTTCTGGAATTTAGGTTTGGGAACATCACTTTCAAGCGTGTAGACTCCGTTCCATTGCCTTAGGGTCAAGGTGGATATCAGGTGGTTGTCGAAGAACGCCTTAAAATAGCGTATAAAAATAGCTCTGCCTAAATTGTCCTCCGTGTTATTGGAAGAGCCAACCCCGTGCTGCATCCTTTGTTTGCAGAAAATGTCGAGTGCACACGTTGGAGCCGGTGATATCCTCTGCAAAATGTCTGTGCACACTTTCATTTCAACGTCCGTAAAAACGATTTCTTGAAGGCTCGGTAGCTCAATGGAGCTGTGCTCAAAATTGAGCTCCCCAGATGCAACATCATTGCGTACGTCTCCTATCGTCAAAGACTCCAAGAGGGGCATCTGCGCGAGCATTTCGAATATTTCGCAGACGGTAACAGGCTGTCTCGGCGACGGGAAGATGCCAAAACGCCGAAGTTGACTAAACCAACTAATCCGGGTATCGAACAATAATTGTTCGACGCAGAACTGGCGCAAAGAAGGTGCATCATTGGCAAATATAGAACCATGGGGCAAAATAGATGTGGGAGAAATGGTTCGTGGGTGAAAGCGAAGTTTTAATGATTGGAGGAATGGCGATGGTCGGATCAAGAAATTCCAGGTCTCTGGCTTGAAGACATGAGGGTGGTATACATCGACGTCCATAACGCGTACACGACCCCAGTGGTTGATGATGAGGTTGTAGAAAAATTGCTTCGATATATGGTTGAAGCCACGAACGATTCCTGTGATGTGCAAAAACGCGTCGCCTGTTCTTCGGATAACCTCCTCTCGCCAAAGGTCGTTTTCTTGATCGAGTTGCTGAAGATCGAGAATTCTCCCCCAGATCGATGGTGCTGATAGAATTGAATGTCGCCAAAAACGACAGACTTGGGAACAGTGCCGCACTGTGACCATGGCCCTGTACTCCTTCGAGCCCCCCAATGCATTTTCGCCCGCCCCTTCGTCAAGGTCGGTGCACATTCGAAATATGAGGTGCAGAAGATCCGCGTTGAGTTTGAATATGGGTGCCGACCTCGGTTCCTTACCCTGGGTCTCGGTTAACGCATCTTTTGGTCTCTGCAAGCTCCTGGAGACAAATGCTAACGCAGAACATAACATGTCTCGAGTGTCGTGGTCGTGGATGTTGTTGGAGTCAGGGTGATAGGAACGAGAACCCCACCGGTTCTAAAAGGCATTCCATGACGCCCGTGCTTTCCTTGGGAAGGAAGATTGTGTGCATATCCATTTGAACATAATGTGATAAGGTGCAATATGCTTACCGCTTTGGTGCCGTTTTGGTAGCAAGTTAACCGTCAGGTTCGGATTTCGTACCAACTTCTGAGCCTTCCCCACGGCAAATTTGGCTCTCCGGCTGTAGTCCGGCACAGTTACCCGACTGACAGAACGGCGACATTCCATGATTTGTCATCCAATCAGCTTTTCTCCCGTTCACATTTGGTGGAGTCTAGGCGTCTGGTCCTTTTACTTCAACGTGCATCTCAGAAGTTGGTTCTGTCGATGAGGACAACGACTGAACCCATTGCATTCTTTCTAATGCCCTCCTGAACTCTAAAAGTTGGCGCTTTTCTCCAACGGGCATCATTGCATCATACATTCCCAGACTCCTTTTAATATTCCTTTGACGACCCGGGGAACACTATTCATGGAAAGAAGCTATCACTCAACCATCGCGGAAGATGCTCAAGATGTGCCTCCCAGTGAGGCGAGATTAAAGAATCCTCCAAAGCTCATGACTCGTTCACCAAGTTCTACTGTTTCAGTCTCATCCACAGTAGCCAGGGCATCGACGCCCACTTCTTCGCCGAAATCGACAAAAAACCAGGTACATCAATCGGGAAATGCATCCAGTATCAGTGACCGTGATCCAGATGCAGATTCCACATCAGTAGCCCCTCAGAATCCCACCTCTCATCCATTTGCCCATACAACCGCCAAGTTGGTTCTCATTCCTTCAGTTTCGACCGTGGATGGCATCGATGTGGAGGAGGAGGCCAGGCTCTATGATGAGCTGAGCAGAACCTACGAGGACGAAACTGACGATGTGCGTAATAGCAACGCTGTTGCGTGGCTAATCTCTATCCTGATCTATTTATGTTGGCCAGTTCACGCGTTCGAATACCCCTGTGCGCACAGCTAGGCCAGCGAAGCAATCTTCTTCCAGTCGGCCCCGCCCGCGATCTCTACCACCTGAATCAATATTCTCTGCCGATATCTTCCTCGCAGACAACACTGGGAACACCCCTGCGGGAGCCGCTCCCCTCTTCGCACAAGATGTGCGCATTGCAGGCTGGTCAACCGTTGGAGACGGCGGGGGCAAATTCGGCTCGAGCAAAACCATAGGAGGCAGCGGTGCATATGTTGTTTATGACTGTGTAATCACAACGCGGGAAGGAACGACAATGCACGTTCTGAAGCGATATAGTGCCTTCGAGGAGCTGAGGTCAAGTCTAAAGAGGACATTACCTGTGAGTCAACATCATGTATGGGGTCCACTTCGTTTAAATTGTTATCAATAGTCATCGTTACTTCCTCTCATACCCTCCCTTCCTCCCAAGTCCGCTCTGGGGCGTTTCAGACCTGCATTTTTGGATTCTCGGAGGAAACTCCTTCAATTCTTTCTGGCATCTGTTTTATTGCATCCAGAAATTGGTGGGCGGGATGTCGTGAGGAAGTGGGTGTTGAGTTAGGGTATTCGTCGCGAAGTGTATGTCCGTCGACTTGATTTGTTTTTTTGATTTCCATTCCAGTGTATCACCAGATCTATTTTCAGATATCAGTTCATTTTTTGCTTCATGTTAGATATCATCTTCAACGATCGCCTATGACAACATCAAAATGCCCGAATCTAAAATCATTTAATCAATTCATTGAGGTCGGTCTAGTTTCCAGTGGTACTGACGCGGAATTCTCTTCTCGGGAGACAACCCAATTATTATTCCCTTGCTCGCATTGTTCCTTCGATTCCATGGTGCACTGAATCACTGGCTAGAAATAGTCCATCATCAGGCTTATTTTTGAAGTCGTACCGATACTCATCGAAACACATTGGAAACCGTTGGAGGGGCAATCATGGAACATTTCACGGTTGCAAAGGGTCGCAACAAATCGGTGTTTCTGAAAACATAACCTATATAACTCGGCGACGAACTTTGCATAATGTCGCAAGCCCAACCATCGACCCCGAACGATTCACCTGAACGGCGTGCTGTAAAACGAGCTCGTATGGATTCAAAACCAGGAGACGACGACCAAACGTCATTGAATACCTCAAACAAGGGAAACAACTCGGACAGATTCTGGTTTGACGATGGGAATGTTGTGCTCCTTGTCGAAGGCACTCTATTTCGGGTGCATCGCGGCGTACTCGCACGACACTCGCCAGTATTTCGCGATATGTTTAAGCTCCCGCAACCGCCGCTCAGCCAGGAGGATATGGTCGATGGATGTCCCACTGTTGAATTTCATGGCGATAGAAAAGAAGATTGGGTTAATGTTTTCACTCTGATCTATGATCATGAAACGTATGTCCCTTTTCGAGGATCTTTCAATCAAATTCACCCTCTTTCCGCATGAATAGGAGCTATAAAAACAAAGACAACTTCAACCTACCTGTGCTTACGTCCATGCTTCGATTAGGACGCAAGTATCAAATAGAGATTATCTATAAAGCTGCCATTTCTCGCTTGAGAGCTATTGTGCCAACGACATTCCAGGAGATGACGAAGAACAAATCAAGCCCTCATCCTCTCCTGAAGGCGGATGATACTTTATTCAGCCTTCTTTCTGTGGTCTTAGAACTCGGAATTCAAAGGTTCATGCCTATGCTCTTCTATTATTGTATAAGCGAGTATAGTTTGGTATGTGCTTTCCAAATCGCCGTCGCTCCAGTATACGACATATGAACCGTCGGATCTTCAACTATAGGAACAAATTATCAAACGGCATTCGGGCCCAAATTCTGAACTACCATATGACTGTATTGCAAAGTTGGTCCTTGGAAGGGAGGACCTCATGTCTTCCATCAACAAGAATCATCTTGCGTGGGCTCTAGCCGCGGACGTCACAGCTGGTGGAAAGTGCAAAAGCATGAATGTGCACTACTACGGAACCTCGAACCCGTGCAATCTCTTCAGAGCAAATGCTGCTACAGCCATCGTTATCAAATCTGTCACCCCGGACGTCCGTCTTGCACTTATGCCTGGTAATGCTGATTACCTACGTTTGTTTGATTCAACGGATGGGCAAGCAGCTAATCGCAATAATCAAGTCAAGCCTTGTGAGGAATGTGCAAAAGAAATAATAAGGCTTCAAAACGCGTATCGGAGCCGGGTATGGGACAACCTTCCGGCCTTCTTCCGGCTTCCGAAGTGGGAATCCTTGGAGGCATTGTAAATGTGGCAGTTTACCTTTATATTGGATGACTGGATTTCCGCCGCCGTAATATGCTGTTGATGTAAAATTTCTGCGAGTTGATTAAGATGCAAGAACCTCACTTGTGCCAGGTACTAGTGGCTACTCTCATAAGGAGTCGCACAGGTTCGTACTATGTAATAACCACCGCAATCTGATTGTACGTTGGTTGGACTCCTCGTGAATATAGACCGCATTTCAGATGTGTCTGTGTTCAAATGATTGATGAATTTGAAGATTCTTAACAGACAATAATAAAGGATTGCTCTCATTGCAAGCCTCGTACGTTCTGTCTTTGAGTTTTATTTTTCTCCTTTATAATAATAAACCGTTGAGGGTCTCCGCTTCATCCCCACCCAAATTTCCTAGAATTTGACTGTGTTGCGAACTGACTTCATGGTCCTCTCAAATTGGAACTGGTCTGTTCTGCAGGACCTTCATGGGCCTTTCGCAGGCTTTATATTTGGGACGGTGTGAGCCTTTTCAATTATTGTGTTTGACATGCAAGAAGCTCATGAGCAACTAAGACTTTGCGAAATGCCATTCCTGCAAACGTACCAGTACCTCCCCAACTACAAGCGCGATTCGCGGACGCGAAAACTGACGGTGCGCCATCCAGATGGACCATTTATCTTCGACCACAGACAAAACAGCTAGGAGCCCTTCATTATAAAGCATGATCTATGTAACTACCATAGATATGTACAGATAATCTTTGGATATTATGGATGAGGGAAGTGAAGTGAATAACTAGTAATTCCCGAGTCCTCTTTATAAGCGCTAAGCGCGTTTAGGGGCTACACGTCAATTAAGCATTCATCACGCATTGATTTGTCTGCGTCATACTTAAAGATCACTGAAGATCACGCAATCAATTCAGTTCAATTCATCGAAGTCGGCAGAACGCTCCGTTAGAAGAGATAACACACATCCCGCGTTGCACCTTATGTACTATGAATCACTGGCAAGAAATAGTCTATCAAGTACTGCTGCTTCTTTACGAACGAGATTTTCTAGCTTGGCTTCCGACTGCTGCGTTTAATTCAAATGTTGTTATCATCCGGTTGTTGAAACCTTTTTTTTTAAAAAAAAAACCTCATTTATTCTCATGTTGTTATCTCATTATCCCACCGTCATCTACAGTCTTTTTTTGTTTGGAAAAAGTACACTAGTCATGCGGACTTTGTTCATGTTTGACGAGGATTTCTGGCCACCCCGGTGCTTCCAGCCGCTGGAAGCACAACTCGACAATGCGCTGGAATCCAGCGCATTGTCGAGTTGGGCACAGGATTTTGCCAGCATCCACTTGTCCGGTTCCAGACATCTTTTCTAGTACTAGATATCGTTGTATCTGGTACGAAAAAATTGATCATGAGGGCTTTGTCTGTGTTTGACGGGCATTTCTTTCCTTCCGGCTGCTCAACTGGAACATGCTGGGAGAGCCGGCGAATGCAAAATCTTGGTCAAACATTGTCAAAGGCATCCTATATGCCATGTCAAACTCGAAGCATCGAACTTGTCAAGTTCCCTTGATAATATATATATTATGCTGAAGATTGTATATAAGCAAGGCTACAAGCCAGAGCTGTCCTACTCACCACACTGGGTTTCTTCCATTCGGCGGTCGTTGTCACATACTGTAAGATTTCTCCGAGCACATTTTAAACCAGTATCTGACTCATTGATGTAGAAACTTGATTATTGAAGTTAACTACCTACCCAATTACCTTTTTCTGCAGTCAATTTGTGAGTTGATCATACGTTCAACGGCCAATATATAATCTAAAAATTGATTGTGCATCATGAAAGGACAACATTTGCAATGCCGGACCTGTTTATACCTCCTCCAGGATTTTACTTTCGATTATTCAACCACGAGAGCGGCAAAGTCCTCTACTCTAGGAATGGACCGGACCCCGAAATGTGGCATTGGTTCATGTCGACCGATAGCGACGACCAGCTCTTCGAACTTATCCATGGTACTGGCAATCGTGCTGGCCAATACGCTATAAAAGGCAAGGTATCCGGGAAAGTGCTTTTTTCGAGGAGGTCTCCAGATCCTTGTATCGGACATATCACTGGGGACGGCTACTACGACGATAACTGGTTCACATTTGAACTCGGAACAGGAAACTTTTCGTCCCTCTTCCGCATCAATTGCCCCATTAGCTCCACTGTCTGGGTCTCGCGCAATACGGCGCAACCAGGAGTGTGCAATTACCCAACGGGAGGCGTCCATTACCCGGACCAATACTTCATGTTCGTCTTTGAGGATACGGAAATTGACCATGTCGAATATCACATTGATCAAGGCAAGATTTTGAACTCCACACCCATGGTGATCGCCACACAGACGCTGGAGAACAAGACGGACGTGTCGCAGACGCTGGAAGCGTCCGTCAACACGAGCGTTACGGAGACGTCGACGTTCCAGTTCGCACTGGGGTTCTCCGTCAAGGTGGGGACGTCGTTCGAGGCGGGTGTACCGGGCATTGCGGATGGGAAGATTGGGGTGGATGTAACCAGCACATCTGCGTTTACGTGGGGTTCGTCGACGGCGAAGACGAAGACTTACACGGCTAGATTTCCGGTTAATGCGCCTGCGCATACTACTGTCACTGCGAAATCTAGTGTTACGCAGTCCGAGATGAATGTTCCCATCACCGTTTACAGCAAGTCCAAAGCGACGGGAGTGGTGGTGAAGACTGAAGGAACGTACTACGGAGTATCGACTTGGAACCTCCGCCATACTGTTGCTAATCAATAAACGAACTACCACTGCAAGGTATGAACATGCAATTTTTAGAGTTATTGAGATTCTGATATCCATATAGAAGATCTAAGCGTTGTATGCTGATTCAACGTCCCAACCTTGAAGATTCCATTGTGTTATGGTATCATCAACAATTCTCGCCCTTTTCCATAGTAGCTCTCCTCCTCTTCACATTTTATTCAGAATTTTCTCGATTTTCCTTGGAACCGACCAATCGGCTGTATAATACGTAGCTACTCATAGATAGCTAACGGACCTTTTCGTTTAGCCTGAAAACTCGGATATATTTTGGAACCTCGGGCCACATGTCCGAACGCCAAATAAGTCAAAATGCGGACTTTGTAGTAGAATCATGTAGTATGACTAAGAGTCTTGGAGAGACTCTCTTGACTTTTTACCCATTGATATCCCAGTGTGAATTTAAGTCTTCGCTCACCAAAATCCTGACGCTGTACCAGACTTTGTGAACTGCGAACTACACGGTAAATTAGGTCACTTACTCAGTTTGCTTAACATCTTACTCGCTGCTTTAGAGGATCACGCTCACATATACAGGTACTCTTCACTAATGTAGGAGACCCACTTCAATATTTACATATCTAGTACCTCTGCTAGGTCTATACGTATAACACATTGCTTGTTGACTCTCTACTGTTTTGTGAACTTTGAATGTCAATTTTATGTCCTACAAATCGGTTCTGTATTGTTGCTTACCATGATTCCAAATGAATTCTTCTCTTGATCTGTTTTAAAAATGATGTATGCAAACTGGGCTTGTACAGCTGGTTTTTTCTGGAAATTAACGCGTTTGGGGGGTACCATAATTAGCAATTACCCATCACGTGTACCTCCCTAACTGACGTCATACTTCCCAATTAGGCGCACCTAGTGAGATGCATGCATGCATGTCTCGCATGGCGGGTGTTGAGTGTACGAATGTAGACGTGTGTGTGTGTTTGTAGTGCTGGGACGTTAGTGTTACTTTATTGTTAGGGTTGGTGTTGGTGTTGGTGTTAGTGTTTGCGTGCGTTTGTGACGCGTTGTCCTGGAACTGGAACTGGAACTGGAACGGGAACTGGAACTCAGCTTGTAGCGGACTCAGCTGGAACGTCGGCACACGCGTGTATACTTTTACTTACGCAGACGCGCATATACGGACACGGACGCGGACACGGGTCTGCATACATACGTACATACATACATACGCGAGTCGCGAGTCGCGTAGTGTAGTGTGTTGTACCACCGTACCACCGCCCGCGACGACCCCTACGCCCACGCCTACGCCTACACTTAGGCCTACGCCCACAGCCCACGCCTACGACTAAGTGCACTACGACGCCCACGCGTAGCATACTACGACATCTGGACTCCATCTCTCCTTTATCCCGCTCCCGCTCCCGCCTCACCTCGCCCCCCGCCCCCGCTCCCCGCCCCCGCTGCCTCCGTTCCGTGCAGCATCCAGCACCGTGCTGTAAGCTCGCGCGCTTCTTCCCGCCCCGCCCCGCTTCACCTGATTGCTCGCTTGTTCTTGTTCGTTTCTCCGCCCCGCCCCGCCCTGCCGCGACTTGAAGCTGGACCTGGAGTGAAGATCGAAACACGCTCGTTAATTTAACGAAATGGTAGATTGTGGTGTGTATCATATATGTTTTGTTTGCCTTGTATGCGTTGTGTTGCGTTTGGGTGTGCTTACGTTGTGGTTTGTAGCAGCAGCAGGAGGAGGAGGAGGAGAAGGAGGGTCTGTAATGGCAGCGTCAAGGGTAGCAGTGTTGGGGACAGAAGCAGAAACAGCAAAATCAGCAACAGCAGCAGAGTCAGCAAGAGCAGCAGAGTCAACAAAATCAGCAGAGTCAGCAAAATCAGCGTCGGCGACAGCATCAGCATCAGCGACAAAGTCGGCACCGTCATTAGAACAAGAACAAGAACAAGAACGGGGTGAGGGAGAGGGAGAGGGAGAGGGAGAAGGAGATCCGCTGTTGAATTTGGGTTCGAAGACGCGTTTGGGGTTGGGATTTGGTTTGGGGATGGGATTTGGAAGGGGGTTGGGGTTGGGGTTGTTTTTGGAGGAGGAGGAGGAGAGTCAGGAGGAGAGGGAGGAGGAAGAGGAGCAGGGTCAGGAGGAAGGGGAGAGGGAACAGGGGAGAGAGGAACAGGAGGAGGAGGAGGAGGAGGAGGGAGACGAGGAAGAAGAACCAGAGCGAGAAAGAGAAAGAGGGTCGTCGGCGCGTATACCGACGACGATGGACTTACCAGTAGGCGTATCGATATCGGAGCGAGAGCAAGAGATAGGAATTGGACGAGAGGCAGGACACGCGATAGGTTTAGACATGGGGAAAACGCGCGGAGATTCAGACGCGGTGCCGATTTCGATGGCGGTGGCGCAAGCTCAGGGGGAGAAAGAAGACGACTATGACGATGACGAGGAGGATGAAGAAGATGAAGTTGAAGAAGATGACGATGACGATGAAGAAGAGAATGAGGGTGATGGTGGTGATGGAGCTATACTCGATGAACGTGCGTGTGCGATTTGCGTTGCTTCTTTTGCTTCGTGTCTTCCTTCTTTGCGGTACGTTTGGTAATTGGTTGGGGTTGGGTTGAGTCTTCGAGTCTTCGAACTTCGGCTCGAGTCGAGGGTTATCGAGTGCGATAGTGTGTGGCGCTGCGATATGAAAACAGCGATCTGGAGGCTGGTCTACATTCCCCCTTTCAAATTCATTGACCGTTGACCATTTCCCGATGAACATGAACATTCATTCATTCATTGCGCATTTTTCATATCCCGAATCCCGATTACTGACTTGCATTACATACCACAGGCGCAGCTATAATTGGCTCGGATCATATGAATTTGCAGATGCCGCCGCCTATACCGCCGAAGGACGAGGAGGATAGGGTGCTGCCACCGCTTCCAGAGTGCGAGGGTGAGGGTGGGAGTGCCTCTGCGATGGAAAAGGGATCAGAAAACAAGAGCAAGAAGAAGAAGAAGAAGAATATATTATCCTTTCGTACGTCCCCTTATCACCTATGTATGTATTTTTGGAAAACAAATAACACGGTCTATTCCCACCTAGGTCTAGGACACGGACACGGTGATGGTGATAGCGATGGCGATGGTGATGGTGGTGCCGGGAGTGTCGGATCAGGATCAGTAGGATCGCCGTGTATGCCGTCGCGGACAGTGCCGTCAGCGTCACCGTCAGCAGCTGGAAGGAGCAGGAGCAGGAGGACGAGTGCGAAAGCAGGTGTGAGAGCCGCGCGTGGATATGTAACCAGTCTGCTTTCCCAGGTGCCTGTTTCTGCTCCTTCTTCCTCCTCTTTCCGCTTTCGTGTCCCTTTTTCTTTCCCTTATACCAGCACCAGTGCCTGCATCAGTGCAGAGGAAAGTTGCACTGCCAACGCCGACCCTGACCCGCGGGACCCTGACTCGCCCGCTCGCTTTGACCACAACCACAACCACGACCACGAGCACGAGCACGTTGCGGACTCGTTGCTTGTAGAGCGTCCAGGGGCTGCTCCATCGTCATCATCCACACCGTCATCGACGACATCGATTCCTTTCCCTCCCCATCCCCCGCCTTGTTCTCGTCCTCGTCGTTCTTCGGTAGCAGCGCCATCATCCTCGTCAGCAGCACCGCCCCACACGCCAGCACCGACACCGACACCGACAGCGCCTCGCCACTCGCACGCACACACGCATATCCACACGCACGCTTCGTTCCGGTCTTCGCCGCTCGCTCAGGCCGCTTCGCCGTCTTCACCGTCGTCTGAAGCCGCCTCTCCTCGCACGCCCTCTCCTTCACCGTCTTCCTCTGCTTCTCATTCTCATTCTCCGTCACCGTCACCTTCACCGTCACCGTCACCGCCTCTAGCAGCACCACCACACACCCCAGGACCAGGACTCAACCCTGGTATGCCAACATCTACACCCTCCAAGCCCCACTCGCAAGCACACTACTTTCCTAGCGCGGCGTCGACGTCGACTACGGGGCTTATTTCTGCGTTTGCTTCTTCCTCTGGTTTGGGATCGGGTGCTTCGTCGCCGCCGACTCTTTCTACTTCGACTTCCACTTCTGTCACTGGTAGTGCCAACTCGAACTCGAATTTGATACCGGCTTTGGCTTCGCAGCAGGGGAATATGCAGAGACAGGTACAGGGTAATGGTGCGGGTTCAGGACCAGGACCAGGTGAGTGATGCTTTGGGTTTGGGTTTGGGATGGGTTGTGCGATGTAGAAGAGCTGATTGTGTTTCTTGTTTTTGTTTGCGTTTCGTTTTCGTTTTCGTTTTCGTTTTTGTTCACCTCCACTCTTACGTGCACCATCCGCGTTCACTTTGTAACTTTTTTTCTTATAATTACTTGCTCTCTTTCTTTCTTTCTTTCTTTCTTTCGTTGTATTCTATTCTATTCTATTCGGTTCTGTTCTGTTCTGTTATACTACAGGCGCACCAATGTCTGCACTCCAAAATCAACACCAAAACCAAAATCAAAATCAAAACCAACATCCAAATGCACCGTACCAGCAGCAACAGCGTCCACAACAATTCCCCCCTTCTCCTTCCTCTCCACAGCAGCAGCAGCCGTTCGGGAGACAACCTTCACGCACAGCCGGTCCTCCGCCTAACGCGTACCCTGCCTCTAACCACCCTAACCACCCTAACAACTACCCGCACCCGCAGCACCCCCCACAAGGTCCAGGACCGCAAGGATACCCACAAGGACCGCAAGGACAAGGACAGCAAGGACACGGGCAGAGAGGGCCGAGCGAGGAAAGCGGGCAGAGTACGCCGCATCCGCATCCGCATCCGCATCCGCATCATGGGCACGCGCATATTGCACCCGGGTACGCCGGGCTCGGGGGTAATACCGTAAATAGCAATGGCGGTAATGGCGGTAATGGACTACACGGCGGTAACGGTCATGGAGGTCCAAGCGGCCCGGGACTCCGTGAACCGACGCTCCCGCACTCGCACTCGCGCGGGTCGATGATATTGTATAGGCTCTCGGCGACGGAGGACGGGATGATGTTGCCGCCTCCTGGTGTACCCGGGGGCGTAGGTGGAGGAGGAGGGGGTACGGGCTCAATGGGGAATAATAGGAGAGCGTCGATGTATTCGAATTCGGGGGATTCGGTGGCTTCGTTTGGCGGGGAGAGCAAGTACCCTCTCGTCGGTGGTGGTGGTGGTGGTGGGTTGCCGCCGTACGCCGCTGCCCCAGGCTCGGGCACACGCACGCCAGGCACGCCAGGCCGCCCCGGCACACCCGGCACGCCCGCCTCAGCCGCAGGCAGCATAGGCAACCGCGGCGGCGAGCACTCGTTGGCGGAGATTGGGCGGGTGCAGGGGGGGTTGGTTGCGTATGTGTATGATCCCGGAGAGGATATGGATGCGGATGAGTTGGATGAGGAGGAGGAGGAGTGGGTTAGGGGTGTTGGTGGGTATGTGCCGTATGCTTTGTTTAGTAAGGTTCATGGTGCGGGAGGGGGAGGGGGTGGGGGGGATAAGGGGAGTGTGGGTTCGATGGCGAAGAGTAAGGGGGGGAGTAGTATTGCGAAAGTGAGAAGTCAGCGGAACGCACACCACATCCCACCCGTCTCCATCTCATCCAAACCCTCCGGCGTCGGCGTCCTCTCCAAACCAGGCACATCCAAACACGCACACCCACACGCACACCCGCGCATCCCAACAACAACCCCAACCCGCCCTACCAAATCCTCCGGCGTCTCCCTGCGCGGCCTCGTAAACGTCGGCACACTCATAATTCTCCTAATAGGATTACTGTTGTTGTTCTTGTTGTACCCGATTTATTCGGCGTATAATAATGATGGAGTGGAACAGCTTATTATTGGGAATGCGAGGATTAATTCGACGGGGCAGGCGGTTGTTGAGGTTGGTGGGGGGGTGGTGGGGGGTGGGGTGGGTGGGGGGGATGTGGGTGGGGTGGGAGGGGGAGGGGGGGTTGGGGGGGTGAAAGGACGAGGGGTGGGTAAAGAGGTTAAGGAGGATGGGAATGGGCAGGGTAATGGGAAGAGAGAGTGGACGTGGACGGGGTTCGAGGGCGTGCCATAGTTTTCTGGTGGGATTCTGTGTATGGGGCGGGGTGAGTGGTCTTTTCTTTATGTTTTGTTTTTTTGGTTTTTTTTGGTTTTGGGTTTTTGAGTTTGGGTTTTTGGATTTTGGATTTTGGATTTGGGGCGTTGGTCGTGAGTCGTTGGTCGTTGGGGAAATGGTCGTTGGTCGTTGGGGAGGTGGTGTGCGAGGGTGCGAAGGTGCGAAGGTGGGAAGACAGGTTGGAGGTGGAGGTGGAAGGTGCACTTTTATACGTGTACGTGTACGTGTACGTTTACACGCATTGCGTGGCGTACAAGGCTTGAGCATAAGCATAAGCATGAGCATTCAAAAGAAGTCAAGTGTGGGGGTTTTGTGGATGGGCTGGGCTGGGCTTGATGCATATGCTTGATGTTTGATGCTACCTACGTCTGCGAATTGGCTTCTTGCTTCTTGCTTCTGGCTTTTCTGTTCCGCAAACCGCGATCCGCCAACTGTGCTCGCTCTATGATACTTGATTTGCACCCGCGGCGCGGCGCGTGCAGTCCAGCGCTTCGATTACGCGGATGTGTTGAACAGTATTACGCCTTTTCATTATCTTTGACTTTTTGACTTTTTGGACTTTTTTTTGATTTTTTGACGTTTTCTGATTTTTGTTTTTGACGTTTTCTGATTTTAAAAGTTTGATCAGATGTGATACTGACCTCATACCCGCCTTTTTTTGCGTGTTCTATTTAGGCATGGACCTGACCGACCGACCGACATACTTCTTTTGCGTTCTTTTCTTTCTATTTTGTGTTTCGTGATTTTGTGATTTTTTTTGTGTATCTGTATACCCTATCTGCAAGTTTGCTGGTCCTTCAATCCTCTCTCTCTCTCTCTCTCTCTTCCTGGTATGGTGTGGGGGAATGCTTTCATGTCCGTTTTGTGTCCCTTGACTTTGACGACTGGTGGGAATCCGTATTACCCACCTCCCCCCCCCCCCCCCTTCCCCCCCCCCTTCCCCCCAGCACGCACGCACGCACGCCTTGACGCGTCATAATGCCTACGCGCCTCGTCCTCTTCCCGCTTTCCGCCACCACGACCTCGACCTCGACCTCGACCACGTTCTTTTCCCCATCCTCGTTCCCATCTTCGTTCCCATTCTCATTCTCGTTCTCGTTCTCGTTCTCGATTGCCACACCACATTCATACTACACCTACATATCCACATCCCACATCCACATTCAAATTTATATCCATTATCCATTATCCGATATTCGATATTCGATATTCAATATTCAAAAGTCGCTCCTTGCTCTCTCGCTCTCTCACTCGCTCGTCTCGCCTCGCCTCGCCTCGTCGTCATGTACAGTCCTGTCTTGTATGTACGCTCTTAGATTCGCCCCACCTTCCGTTTCCGTTTCCAGTACCTTTGCCAGTCCCTCATTCGATCCCTTTGCCAGTCCCAGTCCCTTTTCCGGTCTTAGTCCCTTTGCCTTTGCATTTGACAGTTCCACCCCGATTCCATTTCACTTCTTCGTCTTCGTCTTCGACTTTGACTTAGGCCTACTTCGACTTCGACTTCTCCTGCGTGTGTAGGCGTGGGCGGGCTTGCGTTGGGTTGCGTCTGGGTCGGCGTTGCTCCGAATACGACTTTGACTTTGGCTTTGGCTTTGATTGCAACTGCGACTGTGACTGTGACTGCATCTACGACTCCAAAATGTGGGATGTGGCTTAGCCTTCGACATCGACATCGACATCGACATCGACATTGATATACCCCCAGCACTGTCCTGTCCTGCTGTCCCCCATGCAGCCGTATACCTCGCAACATGCAACATGCAACATGCAAAATACACATACCTCACAGCTGGATATATCAATTTATTAAGATATCATGATATCCCATATTCCATATTCCATACCATAATCTCTCTCTCTCTCTTTTTTCTGTCTTTCTGTCTTTCTCTTTCTACCTTTCTCTCTACATATCTCTTTCTCATTCGCCCCTCTCAAGACTCTTCCATCTTTCTTTCCTTTTTTTTGTTCTTTTTTTAAATAAAAAACACTAGGTTTTTATTTCTTTTTCGTATGGTTGGTTTCTTGATAGTTCTCCGTCTCTCTCCTGTTTCTGTTTCTGTTTCTGTTTGCTGTTTGCTGTTTTTTCTTTTCATTTTTACCCTTTTTTATGTTAAGAATAAGACTCGAAAAATATGTAATTTCCTCGATTCCTCGGATTCGAACTTGGCTAGTTTGGTAGCATCGGCATCGGCATTGGCATTTGGCATTTGGCATTGGTATTGGTATTTGGTGTTTGGTATTTGGTATTTGGAAGTGACAATTTATTCATTTATTCCTCATTCCTCGTTTCTCATTACCTGTTTTTTCTCTTCATTTATCAATTTTTTTTTTTTTTTTTTTCAATTTATTGGTCGTTTTTTCGTCAGTTCAGTCGTAGTATGGAGTATCAAGTATCGCTCGCAGTATCGCAGTATCGCAGTATCGCAGTATCGCAAGTAGTAGTAGAAGCAGTAAGTAGAAGTAAGTAGAAGGAGTATTATGGACATCGCTATCGATTCTTTTTTTTTCATCTTCTCATCTCCCCCCGCCTTTCTTTTTTCTTTTTTTTTGTAAAACTCCATCGCCCTCTATACGTGCATCTGCGAAACACCACACGTCGTTTGCGCTCATCGTTGGTCGTTGCTCATTGGTCGGTTCGATGCACACGTCTTCAACATCACGCATATGTACCACACACAGGCATACATGTACGGTATGTACGGCGAGAGGGTTGCTGGTTGATGTGTGCTGGGTTACGGGGAGGAAGGAGGTGGAGACATGTTCGGTCGGTTCGTTGCTTTGCTTTTGCTTTTTTTTTTTTGCTCTGTGTTGGGTTCAATGGAGGTGTTGGTGTTGTTATTTGTTCATTAAGTTCCTCGCTACTGCGCATTTTACTTTATGTTTCCCTTTTTAATGATACAACACCGCGGACGAGTCTAGTCTTGTGCACTTGGAGCTTTTTCTTCGGTTTTCTTATCTTTTATTTTTATGGTTATGTATCTTGTCCGTCGTGCTGCTTGATGTTGTATCGGCCCCGTGTTACTATGAATGTGTACCTGTGCTGTACTACTAATATGGGTGGGGTCAAGGTGGGGTGTAATTGACCCGAATGATGGCCAAGTTCAACGAGCATTAGATCATCTGCATCCGAATCAAAATCAAAATCGGACATTGTCGAGGAATAGACTATTGATACATGCAATTACGATGCCTTTCGTTTTTTGAATACATAATGATACCACCACCGGCCCACGACTCCGATCCCCACCCCCGCCATAAGCCTAAAAAGATTTTCTACAATCTGCTCTCCAACGAGCCACCACTGCTGCCCGAGTCGCGGTTGTCGATAAACTCCCCGAAGATGATGGACTGCGAGAGGTGGAACTCGGCGGACGCCTCGACTTTTTGCTTTAGCCGGGTTTTTGCATTGAATCTGGTGTGCAAACGGGATATTGAATATAGTCAGCATGGTGGAGCGTACTAGGAAATAGACGCTGGGAGGAGTATTGTGAGCTTACATTGCCAGTATCGAGTTTGCGTACACTGTTAATTGTACAGTAATGGAAAAAAATGAGTCGTGGCCTTGGACCTATGGTAGAATGGAATATTTACCGCATGGGAGCATAAATTCCACGATGATGTATCCTTTAGACATCGGAGCGAATATGAACTGTTTGGCAAATATACCTCAACATCAGCCCTAGACATCGATTTGACGCCGACTGGAATGCATGCAAAAAGGAATGCATTCGCATCACGGCGGCGGGAGAAACATGGTGCGACGTACGACGGTGATCATTACAATCGCTGCGATACTGCGCAGTCCCGAGTCAATGAGGTGGTTGATGCATGATGATGATGATGGTTTGTTCAGCACTTACGCGCTCGCTAGCCCTGTGCCCATGAAGAACATCGACAGGCAGTTCGCATCCCCGACGCGCCGCTCGCAACCCCGCCGAAAGAGGCTTTTAAAGAGCACGTATGAGAGAAATGCGGCAATAGAAAAGTCGATGATGACGGTTGATCCAAGGAAAATATAGATAACCCTCTATGTTCGCAATCAAAATTGGGGCAACACTTGGCTAGGGAACCAAAAAAACCCACTAATAGAGGTTCGTTGTAAACAAATATGTGCTTCACTCGGAACCTGAGGACAAGACAAGGCAAAAATGTCAGTGCTCCATAGCTAGGAGGAGATATTGGATATCTCACATCAGTCCTAGAAAAACTGGAATGATAAAAACAAGTCATCTTTAGGAGTTAGTCCATCAACGTAAAGTCCGTTCGGCTTACCTCCGCTGAGCGCTGATTGATACCCAGCTATTGTAAGCCAGACTACAACGGTCAAATTTTACTTGACAGAACTCACCTACGATGTATACGAATGTCCCTGCTGTCATTGACTAGACGACCGCACAGGCGCCTATGAGTGAAAAATGTTCTACAAAGTTTTTTGGACTTACCTTGATGATCTGGCCCACCTTCCCCGACATTTTTATGTTAGGCGCCACTGCATTTTGGGATTTTAGGGTTTATTTCCGTAGAAATGGTGCTCGCTCCGGATCTAGCACTCACACATCCATATTAAATGCATGTAAAATCTGATTCGGTGCGCCCCGGACAGTCATGGCGTCAGTACGTGAAGCTCTCTGGGAATACAAAAAAAATTGCCTAGGACAACTCACGCTTGAACAACTATTATATGCCCAACCTGATTCGAAAGAAACAAAATATTAAAAAACAAAACAAAAACAAAAACAACAAAAAAGAGTCAGCTCCGGGATCGCGTCGCGTTGACATTGACACACGAAGCAGCTGGACCCCTGTTTGACTGCTTACCTTGGACACTATCAGAATCTGCCGTCGGGTGGGTCAAACGTGAACCATAGCTTCAAATAACCTTGTGGAGCTTCACAGACCTTCAATGTCCTACGGCAACGGCATCAGTATATTTCACAGGAATAACAGACCAACGGCACATGTGCGGCAGCTGTAGCGGAGGCGGCGCTGGTTCGCTGGCCTGGCTGGTACCTCCAGACACCGTGCGAGAGAACAAAGGGCGTGCATGAATGCTGATAAGGATAATCAACTCACCAGTCAGCAGCGAAATTGTCGAACCCCGAGCGTGTGAGAAAGAAATACATGAGGCGCGCGGAGCATCCCAGGTGCACGCACTGGAGGAGACTGCCAGTGGCAAATGAGATTAACCAAATAAAGTAGGCATCGTTATTCCCCTTCAATGCCTGCTTTATGCGTTATAATATGGATTGGGTGACCTACAAGATTGCGAATACCTGTAGAGTATAGTTGATGCGGTTAGATTATTTAGTTTGGATGGCTGAAGATTAATAAAGGCCCATCTGGATGCGCACCGTCAATTTTCGTGTCAGTGAATCGCGCTTGTAGTTGAGGAAGTACTGGTACGTTTGCAGGAATGTCATTCCGCAGAGTCTCAGTTGTTCATGAGCTTCTTGTATGCTAATCGCAATAATCGAAAAGACTCACAATGTCCCAAATATAAAACCTGTGAAAGGCCCATGAAGATCCTGCGGAACGGACCAGTTCCAATTTGAGAGGACCATGAAGCTAGCTTGCAACACAATCAATTCCTAAGAAATTTGGGCGTGGATGTAGCCGAGGCCCTCGAGGGTTTAGTGGTCTGAGGGAAAAAAAGAAACAAAAGGCAGAACGTACGAACCTTGAAGATAGCAGTCGTTTATCATTGAATGTTAGGAATCTTCAGACTCGTCAATCATTGGACGACAGGCGCATCTGAAACGCGGTCTATCCACGAGGAGACCATCCAACGTACACTTGCGTCAGAGAAGCACCGACTTTGATCCCATGGCAGGCAGCCATCATCCTCGTTGTAAACTGATTATGTCTTACGAGATACAGTGTCATGCCTAGTGTGGGATATAAACAGATCAATATTTCCTTTAGCTACGGCTAGATGCGATATGCATCACCTTTAAATCAGCTTTTTTCGAGTGATTGATTCGCGAATTGCAAGTGGCGAAGAAGTTAGGCTATCAAAAGGTACTTTCTTTACCGGAGTTTGGACCGAAGTTGGTGTGTAGGTGTATATAGGATGTAATTGGTGGGTGGATGTACTTACTTTCATTTTACCTCTTGACTAAAGGAACTTGAACTTTGAGGTAGTCATTACAAATTCCTCAATTCTGTGAGATCAGTGGGGCCATATTGAATTAGCAAGTGCTAGGTTAGATGCTAAAAGCTCGGCATCGACATGTAAGTAGGACTCGAGGCATATAGCCGAGTTGTTGATAATTGCGGCTATGTTATAGATAAGATTGAAGTAATATTACATGACGTTAAGGTATCTTCGATTCCAGATAGATTGTACGAAACGCCTACTTTATGGGAGTAGCCACTCTAGTAACCGGGCACAGGCGAGGTTCTTGCATATTAATCAACTCGTAGAAAATTCACATCAACAGCATATTACGGCGGCGAAAATCCAGTCATCCAATATAAAGGTAAACTGCCAGATTTACAATGCCTCCAAGGATTCCCACTTCGGAAGCCGGAAGAAGGCCGGAAGGTTGTCCCATACCCGGCTCCGATACGCGTTTTGAAGCCTGAATATTTCTTTTACACATTCCTCACAAGGCCTTGCTTGATGATTACGATTAGCTGCCTGTCCGTCCGTTACCTCAAACAATCGGAGGTAATCAGCATCGCCAGGCATCAGCGCAAGACGAACGTCCGGGGTGACAGATTTGATAACGATGGCTGTAGCAGCGTTTGCTCTGAAGAGCTTGCACGGGTTTGAGGATCCGTAGTACTGCATACTCATGCTTTTGCACTTTCCACCAGCTGTAATGTCTGCGGCTAGAGCCCACGAAAGGTGGTTGTTGTTGATGGATGAGATGAGGCTTTCCCTTCCAAGGACCAACTTTACAATGCAGTCATATGGCAGTTTAGAATTTGGCCCGGAATGCTGTTTAAGAATTTGTTCCTATAGTTGAAGGTCCGGGAATTAATATGACATATACTGTATCAACGACCTTTTGGGAAGCACGCACCAAACTAAACTCGCTTATGCAATAATAGAATAGCATAGGCATGAACCTTTGAATTCCGAGTTCTAAGACTACAGATAGAAGGTTGAATAAATTGTCATCCGCCTTCAGGAGAGCATGAGGGTTTGATGTGTTCTTCGTCAGTTCCTGGAAGGTCGTCGGCACAACAGCTTTCAGGCGAGAAACGGCAGCTTTATAGATGACGTCCAGTTGGTACTTGCGTCCTAGACGAAGCATGGACGTAAGCACGGGCAGGTTAAAGTTGTCTTTGTTATTGTAGCTCCTATATCAGGGAAAGAGGGTGAATTCGATTGAAAAACCCTCAAAGAGTGACATACGTTTCATGATCATAGATCAAAGTGAAGATATTAACCCAATCACCTCTTCTATCCCCAGGCAATTCAACAGAGGGACATCCGTCAACCATTTCCTCCTGGCTAAGTGGCGGTTGCGGGAGCTTAAACATATCGCGAAATACCGGCGAGTGACGTGCGAGTACACCGCGATGCACCCGAAATAGAGTGCTTTCGACTTGAAGCACAACATTCCCATCGTCGAACCAGAATCTGTCCGAATGATTTCCCTTGTTTGTGGCATTTGAGGATTGGTCGAAGTCTCCTGGTTTCGAATCCACCCGAGCTCGTTTTGCAGTGCGTTCAGGGGAATCGTTCGGGGTGGAGGGTTGTGCTTGAGACATTATGCAAGATTCGTCGCCGAGTTATGTAGACTATGTATTCACGAAGACGTTACAACCTTGTATACAAAGCAATGTTTCCATGCCCTTCCAATGGTTTCGAAATATACGATAAAATGTGACAAACATTACAACCTTGGCGTCACAGGATAGAGAATTTCTGGCGTTTTCTTCCCTAACATCACTTCCATATCATACCGCTGACGTTGATACTGACTGTAACATGTAAAGGTGAAGAAGAGGTGTGCAGTCGAAGTCGTAGAACACAGAGTGACACTGGACAAACACCTACAGTGTTTACTTGGCAAGCTGTTTAAGTAATAGATCACGTGATACTCAAAGCCCCTAAACGCGTCCAGGACGATGCCCACGAACAATTGTCAACAGCGTCATACAAGATACAACTTCACCGGATCAAACTTCGAGGCAGATGGAGTCAATGGTGATTTTATACTGACTGATTGTGGTCACGGTCAGTAAGAAGCTACACGGTTCTTGACCGAAATGATTGTAATTATTCCCGCATAAATTGAAGAAGAATTGTTTTTTATCGTTTATTACGACAATTACGCGACAAATTCAATTGTTTTTTGGTCGAATAAGCCGTCAGACAAATAAACTGCCTAGTGGGCGAAGACACTAAGGTCGAATAATCCGGACGCAGACTGGTCGGTGTACTGGTGACCGACTGCACTGGTCCACCTAGGTAAACGGAACTAATGTGTCAGTAATCATACGCCTAAGTGTAAGCATTAACGTACCCTCCAAATGGAGTCCCAAGAGTCAGACTCTGCAAAGAGATCCGGCAGTCTGTGAGCAGATGAAGTAATTATGAAGAAGTGGAATTGCTAACCTGGACATTGTTGAAGGTAGCAAACCACAATGGAGCAGCGTTATCAAGCACGAAGCTTGTTGATCCAAACATACTACTCCATTCCTAAGTCATAAGCTTCTCAGTAAGCCTCCAGTGAAATAGCTAAATGTACGAAAGTCACTTGCCCCTGGGGTGCTGTAGATACCGAAATTAAATCCGGTGGCCTTCATTGCGGCAATGAGCGATTGTGCCTGTGCTTGATTTCCTGCTGTTCCATAGTTCCACTGGAGATAATTTACAAGGGTTACTCAGTTAGAGTCAACGGAATTCAAAATCTGTATTTACGTTGTTGCACACCGAGTCCTTCTCCAAATCGATCCAGATAGTACCAATTTTCATAGAGTGGGCATTGAATGTAGCGCCCAGCTCAGCAAGCTGGGTGGCATACGATTTGCAGTTGTTTCCCGATCCATTGCATGGGAACCAGTAGGTATCAATATCGGTATAGCCTGCTGCCCGAGCGTTGTTGTATGAGCTAACAAAGTTAGGGTCGACTTCCCCTCCTACACCGCAGGCTTCTTCATAGCCGCGGATGATAGCTTTGGTGAATCCTTCCCCAAGAGCTTTCGAGTATGTAGCAGTAGATACAAGCTGAGACGAGTCTACAGCCGAGACTAGTGCATAGGAGGATGCTACGAGGGCGGGAAGAACAAGTAGTGATCGAAACATTGGGGAATAATGCATAGAGGACACCTCATCCTTCTATTAAATAGTGCAAATACACGCGCAGCTTTGCCTGCATGTGAATCTCTAATCCGCTGGCCGAATTCTTTGACAAGGAAACGATTGAAATAGCGAGAGATAAATCAATAGTACATGCGGGCGTGTGTGCGTGCGGAAGCGCAAAGTCGCTAATTACCCGTCATGATTAGCTGTCACCACACTGCGATATCAACCTTCGATGGACAAAAAACTCTGCAAATCATAATTAGATCCTCAAGACAATGTGGGAATGACGATTCAATTCTTTGATAATGCTGTCGTTGACACGAGCCGTGGGGAAAACGAGACATTATAGGTGGAGCGACGTTGTAACCGGCGGTCGTCTCGACTTCGAGGCACATGCTTATGGAAGGATAAGAGCTTCCCTTCTACTGAGGGTACTGGAATGTTCAAACGTGCCACAGATAATGTGTAGATTTCATGGTACCGTGATGATCACAAATATAGCCAGCTGAGTATGGATCTAGTTATCGCCCATTTTTCACCGGGTTTAAGAAGAATCGTATGAAAAATCAGCTCACGTTATTCCTCTTGATTATGCGTTGTGCTGTACGACCAAAAAATGATACAAAGTGTGGTGAATGTGTTGGATAGAAATGATCTTTACCGATGGTTTTTATATTCGGGTTTGGACTTGTTAGGGGTTCATAGGAAGATGACGTCATTGTCATTTTTATCAATGTTGGTCTTGGTCACTGAACACTGACGAACTGCCATCGCAAAGTCAACCTCCTTATACAAATAATATCCATGTCAGTAGCTAGGGATCACTGTGAAATATTGGAGAAGCCCGAATTTCTGTATAGGATCAAAGACATCGCTCAACTCTAATGACGGCATCAAATATCTTCAGCACATCAGGGCTACCGAAACGTACGATGCATTCAGGAACCGCAGTTCCCAAACGTTTTTGTCAAATCTTTAAATTCTCATCATTTTCTCGGACCCACTGGACCATATACCTGTCCGTGTTTTTAACGAGGATTACAAGGTTTGGTTTGGGAGTTAGGGTGGGCGGATTGACATTGATCCGGCTTCAAGAGACGCCCGATCAAGGGGGTGTCGTTCTCATCTAGGGTCAGATGTAAAGAAGATCATAACAAGTTTTTAAACTGGAAGTACGGCCTTTCCTCTAGCCAACCGGAGCGGATTAAGACGGCCGATATACTCATGTAAGTACCAGGCATTCAAGGTTCGACATAGTCTAATTGACTTTGAACACTTCACTATTTCACGTAATTGCGTCTATCTGAAAAAGAAAATCCTTAACCTTTGGAGTCAGTCAGGACACCGACTAACGAACACGCTAAGAAAAGCTACTCTCCTCGTATCCACTTATTCAGGGGAAATGTTAAATCATGAGATTTGGGGTGCGTGCATCAAAACTGAGTTCCAGAACAGCAATTGATATGAAAGTAGTAAAACTACATATGTCGTCACATAAATCATAAAGAAATAGAAATCCGTCATGAACATTGAGACACTCTTATCAGGTCATCTTCATGCTACATGCTCTTCAGAGTGCTTTTCTTCCTTATAATCGTCACCTTTTGCACCCTGTCACGGTCGAAAATCGATAAGAACCAGTCAAAGACCTCATGAGAAGGAGAGAATAAAACCTACCGATATAGCCCTTGATTTCTCCACGACTTCAGCGAGGGTCTTCTTCCCGACATCTTTACCGATCCTCCAGGCTGTGAAGGTGTGACCTTGCTGGAAGATTTCTTCTACCTCCTCCAGAGACCTTCCGACTGTCTCGGGGAACATGAAGAAGACATGGAGGAAGGCCGCGAAGTTGAATGTGCCGAAAATAAAGTAGGTCTTCCACGCAATGCTGTTAAGGCCTGGAGGGACGGCGAAGGCTAGAGCGGTGTTGAAGGCCCAATTGGATGCCTGTAAGCAGAGTCAGCTCTGGATTCTGTCAAGGAGGAGGTCTGACTTACAGTTGAAAGAGATACGGCCTTTCCGCGGACTTTCAACGAGTACTGTAAATCAAGAACGGTGATAAGCCATCCGATCAAGGAGAAACACTAATTTAAAAAATACATACCAATTCGGCAGGGTACGTCCAAGACACTGGGCCCATAGTGATAGCGAAGCTGAGAAGATTGGGGTGAACATTCATAAAAAGAAAAAGAAAAACATTGTTTAGCGTACCTGCAGACGAAGAGGTATGAACAAACAATGACAGCTTTTGTCGCTGCTTGATTTCCATCGATGACCCATACGGAACTTCCATTCGAGTCGGGAGTCGACCAATGTCCAAAGCGACCTTGGAGACCACCAACCAGGAACATCCAGAAGCCCATGAGCAAAGTTCCGACAAGGAGCATGGGTCTGCGACCCCATTTATCGATGTAGATAATCGCGGGTACTGGTTGGAACCGTACGTCAGCTCTGATTTTAAAAAAAAGGTAGACGTAGCGTACCAGTGAGAGCAACGTTCAAAACGTATTGGACGGACTATGTCACTTCATTAGTGCTGTTCGAAAGATAACATGATACAGACGTACATCAGCGATGAGGTTAGTGCGAATACCAGTCAGACCAGCTCCCTCGAACACATATATAATGTAGTACCTGAACGACATCAGTCACGATACCTTGATTGGAAGATACAATAATTCTCACATCATGATGTTCATTCCGCAAAGCTGAGACCACATTTGAAGACTCATTCCGAGCATGACACGACGAGGGTTTCCTCCCTTCAGAAGGTCCAGGTATGATTTGGCTCCCTCAGTACGCTCAAAGTAAACCTTTCAAAATGTAAGCTCGACGTATAACATCCAAAAGTATCCAAAAGTAAAGAATTAAACTAACTTGTTGTTTAATTTCCTCGTATTCAAGTACCACAAGTTCATTCTTTGTGTTACCTCCACCGTGCAAATCAGCCAGAACTTGTAGAGCTTCCTCTTCGCTAAAATTAAAATGAGCAAAGCAAAGCAATTTACGATAGATATGAAAAGACGAACTAGCCGTGGTCGAAAAGCCAACGGGGACTCTCAGGGAAGACAGTCATACCCAAACTGAGGATAATGGCAGGAATCATTTGCAGGCCCCATGGGATACGGAACGACGCGACGCCATGGATGTAAGAGCAACCGAATTGAATAAAGTACTGTATGAGAATGCCCCAAGTGATAGACCATTGCTGCAAGGAAACCATTCGACCTCGAATAGCAGGGGCGGTGATCTCGGATTGATATATTGGAACGACGGCACTGGACAGGCCGACCGAGATACCTGAGATGATACGACCAACGACAAGCATTCCACGATCCTATCAAAAAATGAAGTGCGATTAGATGACGAGGGTACACTACATTTGCGACGTACGTACCACCGAAGCGCATTGAATAATTGACCCGATGACCCAGATGAGGCCAGCCAAAATGACAGTCTTCTTTCTGCCTATCCTATCTGCTAACTGAGTAACTGCGAGAGACCCCACCAAGGAGCCTGCGGGCATGGCAGCGACGATACCACCTTGTGCAGATGGGCCGGGCTAAAGAATGAATGTTAGTACATCTCGAGGAAGGCATGAATTCAGGTACTCACGAAGTTGAATGTCGAGAGGTATGAAGGGTTCTGAAGTGGCACGTTTTCCGTTAGAAAGCTATGAAAGACAAGAATGAACAAGACAAGAATGAACTGAACTCACGTTTAGCACACCCGACATTGAGGAAATGTCTAAACCAAATAGACCTCCTCCAATGCAGGCAAACGAACCCACAACATACTGCACGCCAATGAACACCGGTATCCTTCAGACCACAGAATATACATACTGGGTTAGATGCAATCCTAGCATTATATGTCGTAAATTGCTTTAAGAAAGAAGATCAGCTTTCACTCGAATTGGACGAAATAACTAGGAAAACTGACCCCCATAGTCAACTGGCCTGTCGTGGGCGTAGTGCTTAAAGAAGGCAAGTGCAAGACAAACCTACTTTCTCCACAGCACAGCGGTTTATACTCATTCTCATGAGTTAACGTACATTTCCGTTTCCTGACTTCAATCTAGATGTTTGTGCATCCTAACCCCAAAGAGTCAAAAAGGAGAGGTCATGGGACTGAAGCGCCCGTATGCTCCAGGTGTTAAATGCATACAAGAAGCACCATGGAGTACTTCTAATTCCATCATGGGAGCGGTCCAGTATAAAGTTGGACCACAAGAACCATGCGATATGCTGTTTAAAATAGATTCACGATCAGTCGACGATGGTTTCCGGTTATGTCACAGAATACGTGCCGGGACGCCTTGGATGTGCATTCGGGAGATGCACTCAATACATCAGTGCAAGGCAAAGTTTCGGAAATGCCATGTAGATGTGCAAAGGAGAGTGGTTCTGAAACAGGGTGTTTCGTAGGAGGTTTGCGCTGTCAAGAGTAACAGAGATCGCGCCAGGATGATGATGATATTGAAGCCCACATCAACATTGAGAGACATTTGAGAGGGAAAGTGCGGTAATGGTGGGGTAATTTCTCCAGGATCCTTGTCAGATTGTTAATGTATCATGTTTAGAATTTGGTGGGAGTCAAGCAACAGTGGACCCGGCCTGGAGCCGACTGTTGGCAGATGAACGAGAAAAAAATGGGCCACGTGAGTTAAATATTCGGCCCGTTGTGAGTCCGCCCGCCCCTGAAGTGTGGGCTTGCAGTCAACGTCCAACTAACTCGGCTTGAACTCAATTGAGGTAGATGATATACAGACTTTAAAGTCAATGGCTTCAGTTCCAATAATGAACCAGGGAGGATTCATTCGTACTTTCATGCTCCGAAACAAGCCCCATTCAGCATCTATATTCATTTCTAAAATTAGACTGTCGCCTTCCCCCCAAAAAAAATCTCTCTGTTGCTTATTTTACCTGGCATGACGTACAGAAACCCAAGAGGAAGATGATTTTAGCGATAGACCACTGACCAGTAAATAGCATTATTCCAAACATTCTAAGCCCTATTTCTTTGGAGCGCTATTGCACATTGACTCCCATTACCCAGTCCACTCCTCAACCATTCACGCTTCAAGCTCGAATTGTGATTGAAATAACAGAACAAAAAAAAAAGTACAATGCATATGTGACATCAAAACAACGCAATCAACACCATGCACACCACCCATCACTCAAACGAGCGAGTCAAAGCATCTCAACCATTTCAAATCGTCAACGTCGTCGGGCCCTTAAGCACCGCCGCCTGAGGGATCAAAATCGCCCACTCGCCATTCAAATCCGGGACAGTCAAAGTCCACTCATTCTCCTCATCCTCAACCTCAAACTCAAAGCCCGCACCAAGCGCCTTAACATCCACAACAAACTGGCCGGACGCCGCGTCGAGCTTGCCAATGACACCCTGCTTGATGTCCGCGGCCGCGCGCACCGCCGCGCTGAAGAAGTAGTCTACTTTGACTTTGTCCGTCGCGGTGGATGTCTTGCTTGAGGTGGATATTTGGTAGGATACGGGGTCGACGAAGAGGAAGCCTTTGGGTGGGGCGACGGGGTTTGGGTTGGTTTTGACGGTGATGGCGTTGGCGGCTGTCGCGTTGACTTCGACTTCGAATTGGCCGGCGGCCTTTTAAGTGAAAAGATAAGGAGAAGGATTGAGCGGATGATATCTCAAGGCAGAGGAGGGTGGAGACGTACATTGGCAGGGAACAAAATGTCGGTCTTCTTATTTCCAGCTGGAGTAGCGGTGGCTTTATCGAACGTACTCTCGATGATAGTCTCGTCTAGTTTAAAATCGTACGCGTCAAGTCAGTGAATAAAATCCAACATCAAGTCATCAAAACAACGTACCCTTCTCCTCCTTTGCATCGCCGGTGGCAGCTTGCGCTGTAGGAATGAACACAGCCCATTCGCCATTCAAGCTCTACGAGAAATAAACGCAAGTTACATTAGAATCGTGTTGTGCTGGGGCATGAAAAGGACGGGGGTAGTAGGGTAGGAGGGCAGACCGTGACTTACCTTGACAGTCAACGTGACCTCGTTCTCCTCAACCTCGAACTCTTCCTCGCCGAGCGCCTCGCTGATCACGAACGTGTTCGTCTCAGTGCACAACTTGCCCACGCGCGACTTGGACGTGTCCACATCCTTCAACGCAGGAACTAATCACAAAAAAACAAAACAAACAAAAGGGGTCATCAATCCGCCCACTAATCAAATCATCGCAGGTAACGGAGTCAGCACGCACGAATAGCATCAAAGATGAAATCGATCTTCTGCAGCGTCAGATTATCCGCGCTCTTTCCCAGCGCGACTTTATAGCTTGACGGATCGAGGAACTTGAATCCAGCAGGTGCGAACCCGGGCGTCTTGTTCTCCGTCACAGTCACCGTATTCGCGTTCTTGTCTTGGAATTCGACTTCGAATACGCCGACGGTCTGTAAAAGTGAGGTGGGGGCGGGTGGACATTGGGTTAGTATGGTATGGCATGGTGGAGGACAATGTAGATGGTCGGAGCACGTACGCCTTTGGGGAATAGCACGTCCGTCTTGATGTCCCCGCCTCCCAACGCGACCGCAGTACCAAACTTGCCTTCAATCTCTACACATCACAACCAAAACAAAAAAAAATACAATCGTAAGTCCCTCCACACACACAAATTCTCATACACCAAAAGCAAAAGCGAAAATCGAAAATCGAAAGCGAAAAGCAAAAGCAAAAGCAACAAAATAACGCACCAAGCTCGTTTTTATCGCCTTCAGCATTAGCCGGGGGAGCGGTAGCGCTAGGCGACGCAGCGGCGGACGTCAGCGCCTTTGTCTTTGTCGCGCCGTTCTTGACAGCGTTGAACGCCCGATGTCTCGCCTCCAGAGGCCGAGCGAGGGTAGCAGCCACTTGGGCCGCGATGAGAGCGAAAGGGAGGAGATGCATTGTGTTATAGCCTTTAGGGATGAAGTACAGATGGGATGGGGGGTCCGGGCTAGCCGTGTAATGAAGACACACGCGAGAGAAAAAAATGAAATTGGATTTAGGAAGGAGGGAGGGACGGCGACACAGTCGCGTAGACAGGAAGAAGGGAAAAGGAAAAATAAAAGGAAAAAAGGGGGGAAAGAGAGAGAGAGAGAGCGCACTTCGCACACCCCATCCGCCCTCCCACCCGCGCTATTTAAATAACCTCCCGCGCCCGCGCATCCAAAAGCAAAAAAAGGCCAAGCAGTCCACGAGTCGCCGCCAAGTATGTATCGCGCACCGACATACGTCACACGTAACCTAGCGAATATTCCATACACACTGGGTGAGTAGGGGGGGGGGATACGGAGAAGGGGCGTGGAACGAAATTATCAATCGTTTTCCTCGTGCGTGTGTGTATAGGCGGGAGAGGGGAATTTGTAGGTTGGTATGTGTGGGTGGGTGTCCATATCCGACGTATCTGGTTTCGTGTCAACGGTCAATGGGCGCTTATTGACCCGAGCCTGTGGGACGGGTGCAGCGCACCATACCATACCAGCACCAGAACAGCGGATACAGAAACTCGGAGAGACAAAGGTGGGATAGACTTGGGCGGTACCACCTCCTCGGTCGGGCGCGCTGCGCTGCGTTGCGTTGCGTTGCGTTGTGAATGGGGCGCCTGAGCCAGCGCAGCCCTGCTTGTCCAGTGGCAATATGCGGTAATGCCTTCCTTTGGCTGAAGACGACGTGATGGGCTTGAGAGGAGCGGCCAAGCGCGATGTGGTGTGCTTGGGACCTTGGGTGGGGGGATATTGGAATGGGCCGTGTGGGATGAGGGTTTTGGCCGCGTCGGTTGCAGACGGCATTGGGGGTGTGTAGGTCCATTGGGGTTCTAGATCAGCTTTGAGATTTGGGATTTGAGATTTGGGATTTGGGATTTGGGATTTGGGATTTGTCCGTCGGCTGTCCTTTCAATGCCTTTCAGACGTGGAAGATTTGGTGAACGTTGAAGGAGAGAATTGGGCTTTGAAGGGGTGTAGTAGCACCCATCCGCATGCGCATATATCCAGCAAGTTTCCTATACCTCTTCGCAATAAGCTTACCAGTACTAGTAGACCCCTGTTAAAGAGGTAATTAGCCTACAAATTCGTTCCCGCTGGGAACACCACGGTCCACAACACCTGAACACCTGGAACCATTGGCATCACACTTGGCTGAAGCGCTTGGCACTGCAGGTCGGTTGCGTTACCAGGGTACCGGTGTTGGAACTTGGGAGGGGGCGAAAGTGTGACGACGGTAGGGTAGCTCCTATCATTGGACGGGAGATGGTCGTGTGCGCGGTGTTGGGGATTGGGAGGATGTGGTTGGATACCGGTAAATGTTAATGAGTGCTTTCTTTAGTGCCAAGTTGCAAGTTGCAAGGCGTTGATATTGAGCGGGGTTCTAAACTTCTGATTGGGAAGGCCAAGGGATGGATGGAGGTGTGCCGAGTTTGAGTTGGAGATGGAGATGGAGGAGTCGACCTTTGGGTGTTTCTCTCTCTATCCTTCTAGTTGTTTTTGTTTTGTTGCCACGACCGAAAGCAACTTTCTCGGGGGTGATAACCGGCACAAACAATGCCAAATTCTACCAAATTTGCACTTTTACCTACATTTAGCCCTGTACAGTGTGAATTAGCCCACGTAGGTAAGATTGAAAAAATAAGGTGCAAATTAGGGCAAATTAGCCAGCATATTGGTTATTTGTGATATTATTTTTGATAAATATGGTGCGATTTGACAGAATTGCTCGAACGAGACCAAAACACTACTTGAAAAGAAGATGGTCTAACTATTTCAGTCTCTATCTCTTACAACATTGTTTTTTTATTTCATGCACTATGAATCTATGTGTATGTGTACTTGGTGAACTCAAGAGTGTTGATGCTGCCAAGGCCATGTGTTCTCTGGCAACGGCAGGTGTCGATGAGGAGTGAGTACTGAAGACGTCTAGGGTCTAAACGAAACGTCTAATCTTACTGTAATTCCCGCTGCACTAGTTCTAATTCTAGTTCTAATTCTCAATCCTCTCCTCTCCTCTCCTCTCCCGCTCCGCCAAAAAAATGCACGTTTTGTTCATATACGTACTACAGCGCTTCCAAACCCTAAACCACTTTAAAATTTACAGTGAATCCTTCGAGAAATCAGATTCGGAATAAAGGTTTTGGGGGGACCGGCCGGGGACGGGGATACAGATTCTCGTTTGTCTGTTCGTCTTTTTGCAAAAATATCCAACGAGTTTGGGTGGACTACTGGAGTCTGGTAAGGCTGTGGTTTCTGCTCCTCTCCATTTCCGTATACCAGTGAGCCTGTGCCTGTAGTTGGTTCGTTCGTCGCGGTACGTTCGTTCCAGTCGCTTCGAGTTGATGTTAATGTGTTAAACACTGCGTTATATTTTGTTCTATTGGAATACATGTATTCTTGAATTTTGGTTTATGGATTACACCCATAGCATGTCATTGTTCGTTGTTTACGGATCGCTTTACTAATTCGAAGAGCTGAGTGCTGATCATGATTCATGATTCATGATTCGTGATTCGTGATTCGTGATGGTGTAAAAACTGTAACGGCCAATGTCAACGTCAGCTGTACCGTCCTTTGTAAGGGAGATTAATTTTGGTTTTGGTTTTATTACAAGAGTCGAGAGTCGAGAGTCAAGAGTCAAGAGTTGAGAGTTGAGAGTCGAGAGTCGAGAGTCGAGAGTTGAGAGTTGAGCGTTGAGCGTTGTGGGATGAGATGAGATATAGTGTCGGGACATATACTCGAGCGAGGCATGATTGACCTGCAATTGCTCAATGCTATTGAGTCGAAGGGTAAACGTTAAATATTAAACGTTCGAGTGAGCATTCAATGTTAATATAAATACACGCGCTTTTTGTTATATTGCATTTTATTGCATGTTTATATCATCTTATTCGAAGCAGGAGATTACTAGACAGACGATTGGTCTCTGATATGGTTGGCGTGATGGGTATGGGCATTTTACAGACGATGGACGAATGCGATCGTAGAAAGTGCATTGACCTGTGCAAGTGTGAGGCTGGATTCTGGAAAGTATTGATCACTGCGCTCGCTGCGCTCAGTGCTGAGGGACGAGGGCTTCCATGGTCTGGGTCATTCGATTTTATAAGCGACTCAATTCAGGAGGAAGAAGAGGGAAGAAGATTATAGCGAGGAGGGAGAAGATTGTAGCTTTATAGGGGATATCATCCAGGATTTTATGTGGATGGCGGGTGGTGTGGAGTGAGGAGTGTATAGAGGGGTGATGGGTCACGCTTAGGGGAATTTGTCGCATAAAGGTATACTAAGCGTTAGCTTGTACTGTTAGAAACCACTTAGACTGACGTCGGTTTGTATGTCATATTTAGTGCATGCTTCTATAATCAGACTCTAAACCAGACATAAAGACAACAATAAAAGTGAGTGAGTGAGTACATACACCCGCGTCGCGTCGCGGGCGGCGGGTCGGGTATAAAGGCGGGGCGGGGAGCAATGTGGGAACCCCTGATTTCGAAAAATTTTCCATTATTGAATCTGATTCCGTCGAGGTTGGGCTGCGCAGGAAGTTTGATGATGATGTTGATAGATTTTAGGGAGTGTGGAAGGTGGATTGGGTTGTTGATGGATTGATTGGGGCCGATCATAGCATGGGTAGATGGAGATGGAGATGGCGCATTTTTTTCGCACCGCTCTTATCGCCGTTGTATGCCCGGGGTAATAACACTAATAATAATAATAAGAATAAGTATCACATACGGTCTCTTGGATGGGTTCGATGGAGAGTGGCTGGGGAAAAGATAACAAGTAGGATTTACAGCGTCATGTATGATAGAGCGTATATCCGGGAGAGGGGATGACGAAAGCAGTGTGACAGAGAGCGATTTTAGGGCGTGGGAAGAGGAGACAGTCACGTAACAAGGGCGTTCGCATTTCGCAGGTGGGAAGGTGAGAAAGGCAGCGTTGTTGGCGCGTAGCTCTCTCCGTTGCTACTTCCCTTTTTCCTCTCCCCTTTTTTTCTTATTTCTCTCGTTTGTCTGTCTGTCGTTTACTGTTGGATATTGCATTCTTGGACGACTGGTTCTACGATCTAGATAGGATAGGATAGTACAAGGAAAGGACAAGACATGGCTCAGCAACGGCAGCAGCAGCCCACAGCGTCGTCGCCGCCCTCGTCGTCCCTCACCCACTCCACCTCCTCCGCCTCCTCCTCCTCCCACAGCCATGCACATGCGCAGGCACAGTACGCCGAATACACCCCCGCCGCGCTGCAGCACCAGCACCAGCTCCGCTCCCCCGGCACTCCCGGCACCCCTCTGCACATGCAGCGCGAGGACACCCGCCTCCTCGCCTCCCAGCCCACATCTCCCGCTCTGCCCACACACGAGTTCGGTGCACTCGGTGCTATAGCCATGGGATTGGGCAGCGGCCCTGTGCGGAACAACTCCCTCGGCGCACTCGCTTCCCCCCAAGCACAACAGCAGCTCTTCGCACCACAGGCCCAGGGTCCCGGTCTCGCCGCGACCCCGAACCCCTTCGCCACGCCCAACAGCACCATCAGCGTCTCCCGCGTCGGCTCCGTCACACCCAACACCCCCTCGCGCCCCGTCTCCCGCGGCTCCGTCGCGCCCTTCCCCGCATACAACGTATCCAACCCGCAGCCGCAGCACCACTCCCCGCATTCCCATTCCCACTCGCACTACCACCCGACGTCGGCGTCGGCGTCGGCACCGACGAGCCCGATGCGCTTCGGTCCGGGCGCAGCGGCCGGCGGGGGGGTGTTGGCGGACGAAAGCGTGTTCGCGACGCTCGGGTTGGGTCCGAATAGTAGTGGGTTCCCGACGAGCATGGGCGCGAAGGGCGCGGGGAGCATGGTGCTTTACCGGCTTGCGGACTCGTCCTCCTCTACGTCGAAGGATAAAGATAAGGACGGGGTGCTTGTCCCACCCCGGTTCCCTGGCTCGCCTAATGGATCGAATGCGCCGTCGCCTTCGCCTTCGCTGCTTAATGCGCACAGTGGAACGCACAGGAACTCGTACTCGTCTACAGCAGACGCCGAGTCCATACTCTCCGTCGCCGAGTCCAAGTATCCATTGACAGGCGTCGGGTACGGCGGGGGCGGGCGGCCATTTAGCGGTGCAACTGGCGCGAGCATGGGCACGACGAGCAGTGTGCGGGGCTTGATACCGTACGTGTACGACCCGATGCTGGACGAAGCTGAGCCGCTTGACGAGGAGGACTTGTTGCATGATCCCAACCCCCGTGCGTGGGATAGTGGGCGGTACGATGCGCTGAAGGCGTCGCGCGGGCACCCACCATCCTCCTCCTCCTCATCCTCATCAAAACTCACATCCAAACGCCCTCACCACCCAGGCTCCTCCTCCTCCTCAGAAAAACATCGAAATTCGAAACACCCCAACCCACAACGTACGAAATCGACCTTTGAAAAAACCCACTTCCCATGGCGCGGCATACTCAACATCGGTGTTCTCCTCCTCCTTGTTCTGGGTTTACTTTGTTTATTTGCGTTTTATCCGATTATGACGTTTTATAGGGATAAAGCGCGGAATGAGAGGATTGAGGGGAATGTGAGGATTAATGGGACGGGGCAGGCTAGTGTTTTGTGAGTGTTTTTTTTTTTTGGTTTGAGGTTTTTTTTGGAGGGGGGAGGGTTTTTTTTTTGTGTGGGGGGAGGCTTTGAGGGCTTTGGAGGGTTTGGTTTTTTTGGAGGTGGGGTTGGAGAGAGGGGTTTTGGAAGGGTTGGAGAGAGGGTTTTTCTTTTTTGTTTCTTGGAGGCGTTTTGCAGTTTTTCGTTTTTGGACAGTGTTCGGGGCGTTTGGGGTTTGGACGTTGGACGTTCGAGGATTTTATAGGAGCTTTTGGAGAGTTTTGGTTTTTGGTTTCTTTTTTTTTTTGGTGGGGTTTTGGTTTTTGGTTTTTGGGTGTTTTTTTTTTTTTTTTTTTTTTTTTTTTTTTTTTTTTTATTTTGAGGAGGGGTTTTTTGGATGGTTTTTTGGATGTTTTTTTTTTTTTTTTTTTTTTTCAGTTTTTCAGGTGGCACGCAAGCCAGGGCCTGGACATGCGCGTTTGCGTTTGCATTCATGTTTGCGTTGGTCTTTTACGTTGGTCTTTTGCGTTTGCGATTGCGTTGCCGTTGCCGTTGCCGTTGGCAATTGTGTTGCGATGTTGGGAATTTGCAACTTTGGGATTTTGGGAATCTTGGGAATGTTGGAGTTGAATGAGAATGGATGGATGGATGGACTGGCTGGCTGGCTGGTTGGTTCTGGCTGGCTGGTTGGTTCTGGCTGGCTGGTTGGTTCTGGCTGGCTGGTTGGTTCTGGCTGGCTGGTTGGTTCTGGCTGGCTGAATGGGTTAATTGGATTGGGATGGATAGCCTCCGAACGCGAATCCTGGTGCTAGATGGTGTTTTGGAGAGCTGGTTGATCGTAGATGTGGTGCAGGATGGATGTGCGGGTGGGGTGCCCCTATTTCGTGATTTTCTCCGTTGTTGGATTTTTTTTTTTTTTTTTTTTTTTTTTTTTTTTTTTTGAATTTCGTCGGCGTTGTGTTGTTGGTTTTTGTTGGTTTTTTACAGCGCGTTTTTCTCGTTTTGCATGCTTCGTTCTTTTGAAATTGGTTATTTGTGATGATGTACTGACGGATTATTTTTCTTTTTCTTTTTTATTGATGTGACTTGTCGACTGCTCTTTGGGTTTACTTCGACTTCGATTTCGACTTTGACTGCAACCTTCAACCTCAACTTCAACCTCAACCTCAAACTACCTACATACATACCCATTTGCCACCTTCTCCTCCTCCTCCACCATCACCACCCCCTCAACCCCCAGATTCCAAATGCCCGACCCCATAGACTCGCACACCCCGCAATCCGCACGCACCCGCACAGGTTTCGACGGACACGACTACGAGCTCGTCTTCTCCGACGAATTCGAGACGGACGGCCGGACGTTCTACCCGGGGGACGACCCGTTTTGGGAGGCGGTGGATTTGTGGTATGGTGCGACGCAGGATTTGGAGTGGTATGACCCCGCGCAGGTTACGACGAGGGGAGGGGCGTTGGTTATTACGATGGATTCGGTGAATACGACGGAGAAGGGTGTTACGCCGGGTGAGTTTTTTTGTGGTTGTGATTGTGGTTGTGGTTGTGATTAACAGTTGTTAATTGCGATTGTGATTGTGATTGTGATTGTTATTGTGATTGTTATTGCGATGATGCTGACTGGATTGGTTGTTGGTTGTTGGTATTTGGTACACAGGTTCAACAGCCCCATTCACTCTCGCGGATAACCATAACATGCCATACCGCTCTGGCATGGTGCAGACGTGGAACAAGTTTTGTTTTACGACGGGGTATATCGAGGTTAGCGTGTCGTTCCCGGGGCCGGATCAGCAGACGCAGGGATATGTGAGTGCTTTTGATTATTATTATTAGTTTTGTTTTGGCGAGAGTGGAAACTGACTGACTGTGTGTCTGTGTTAATAGTGGCCTGGTGCGTGGACGATGGGGAATCTTGCGCGTCCTGGGTATCCAGCTACGACGGATGGGCTGTGGCCTTATACGTGCGTATTCCTTTTGTGTTCATTACGAACGCAAACGATGTGGATGGACATTGATATGCGTGTTGGGTTTGGTACAGATACGACTCGTGCGATGTGGGCACGTTCCCGAATCAGACGAACCCGGATGGCCAGACGCCGATTGCTGCTGTACATTCGGATGCTTCGCGCCCGAATTATAATTATGATTTGAGTTGGCTGCCTGGTCAACGTCTCAGGTACATCTCTCCTCTATTCTTGATTACTACTAGCACACCGCATATGCTCACACTCTTACCCCTCTTCTCACAGCGCATGCTCGTGCCCAGGCTCAGACCACCCCGGCCCAACCGTCTCGCGCGGGCGCGGCTCACCCGAAATCGACATCTTCGAAGCAGAGCGCGACAAAAACTTCGACGTCGGCCACGTCGTATCCCAATCCGCGCAATTCGCACCATTCAACGCCGACTACAAGTACTCCAACGATTCAGGCGGATGGACAAACTTCGATCCTACCCGTACGCGCGCGAACACTTATCGGGGGAGTGCGATCCAGCAGAGCGTTTCGGGGCTGACGAGGACGCCGACGGATATGTTTCAGGGCTCAGGAGCGAATTTTAAGACGTTTGGGTTTGAGTATTGGAGTGATATGAATGATAGGAGTGCGGGGAGTATTACGTGGCAGGTGGATGGGCAGAGGAGTCATAGGGTGTTGGCGAGTGCTGTTGGACCGGATCCGGAGGAGAATGGGGGGAGTGGTGTTGGGCAGAGGATTATTCCGGAGGAACCGATGAGTATTGTGTTGAATTTGGGTATTTCTAGTGCGTTGGATTTTCTTTGTTTCTTCTTTTTTTTTTTTTTTTTTTTTTTTTTTGGGGGGGGGGGTGGTTTTGGGAAATTTTGCTGACCTGTTTTTCGTGTAGATAATTGGCAGAAGATTGATACGAACTCGATGCTTTTCCCTGGAGAGATGAAGATTGACTATGTGCGTGTGTATCAGCGCAAGGGACAGACGAATACGGGGTGCGATCCCAAGGATTATCCAACGGCGGATTATATTAATAGGCATTTGGAGGCGTATACTGGTATGTTTTCAGTGTTTAGTTCGTTTTTGTTGTTTTGATTGATTGATTTTTTTTTTGGTAGATGTGAATATGACGACGTGGAAATGGGAGAAACCACGGAATTCAAAGTATGATGGGTGTTAAGATCGACATTGATCAAAAAGTCTTCTCCTCAACCGCCTTCTGCTCCCTACGTCCTGCTCCCATCTCACGACGAACCGTCTCTTATCCAACAACGACCCGCCCAATTCAACACAACTATCCATCCGTCCTATATCTTACTCTTGACTTTCTCTTTCTCTGGGTTTTAAGGCCTCCAGCTTTGCACCAATGCACCAACTATTCCCTACCCCTATCCATATCCATATCCCTATCCGGATCGCATCGCATCGCGCAACGTAATATGTCTTTTTTTATTGTTTATTGGTTCATGAACGCCTCAATCCCTCTTTGTCGACATTCGACATTCGACATTCGGAATTCGATATTCGGCATTCGACTCAACGTTTGGAATTTTGCATTGATGTAATACCTTTTCCCCGCCTTTTCGCCACTTTTCACCATTTCGCGCGCCCGAATCAAATCGGACCGACATTCCAATCCTCGAACGCACCAAAATCCACACTTCTAACTTTCAACGGCTCAACGGCTACGCTCGCTGGTGGTTTTTTGTTCTGTGATGGTTTCTACGCTTGACGCATTTCTTTTGCACTTGCACTTGCACTTTGCATTCCCATTCACACCTCGCCTCGCCTCACACCTCGCATCTCGCTACTGGAATCGCGCGTACTCAATACATCGATGCACGTTGGACTTGGAGATGTGCTAGGAACGATCTCTTCGTCTCTCATGACGCTTTGACGCATCGACGGATCGACTTTTGATACTTGGGAAGGAGATGTTCTTGGGTCGTACCATCCCCATCTCCTGATCCGGTTTCTCTCCGCCTTTTTCACTGTTTTACAACTTTTAATCTTTCCTTGCTTGCTTTTCCTTTTTCTTTTTTCTTACTTATACTCACCTGGTTGCGTTTTTATCTTTTTTTTACTCACCTCAACCAACTTTACTTTGTTTCTTTGGTCGGACATATGTTGTTGTGATGCTTGCCAGTTTTTCTTTGCTTCTTTTTCTTTTTTTTTCTTTTTGCTCGTTTTTATGCCTTTTGCTTCTTTTTTGTGCTTATTTTTGATGCCGTCAAGCGTTAGCTTAGCAACTCTGTGTCGCATACCCCCACCGTACAGCCTATACAATGCACAATCGTACAGTTAGCACATACTATACTCTTCTTTTTCTTCTTCTTTTCCCCTTTTTCCCTTTTTACTTCTTCAACCTTCAATTTTTATTTTTGGAGTTTTCTTTTTTCTTTATTCATTCATTGATTTTTTTATACATCATTATAACATACATACACATACACATATCCGTAGATTTTTCCATCTGTCCGGGTCCCTCGTCCCTTTCCGACTTTTTTTTTTCTTTACCAGAAAATTATACGCTCTTTGTTTTGACGCCTTATATACCAGTACCAGTACCAGACCAGGCTTCAGCGTGTTAGCCTTGTTGTGTGCTCCCGGTGTGGCGGCGTTTGTCCTTTCCTTAGTTTTCGACGCTCTTTTTTCTCTTCGTATTGGGGTTGTCATCACTCCGCGCTCGTTTGTTCGCTTTTACATTCCTTTTCTTTCATGATTTTCTGGGAGAAGAACGGGGTTCTTTGCATTTTTTATATTTTATAATTTTATACACGAATGTAGTGTTTGGTTGTGTGTCTTTGGGATTCCTGGTACTTGGGGATTGGATTGTTGGATATTCTTTCTTCTTTCTTTCTTTTTTTTTTTCTTTTTTTTCTTCTTCTTCGCTTGGTTTATTATATTTGGTTTTTGATACTTTTGCGACGTTTTTTTTAAAGAGAAAATATGAATGAATTATTTATTGGCTTTGGGATTTCGAGAATTTGGTTGTGTGCCATGACAAAAGTGCCTTGTGCCGCGAACCTTTTGATGCTACGTATACGTTCAAGCTACTGCTAATGGTGGGAGGTAGCCTCGAGATATGAATGCATGTTCTGCACTACCTGCAGCCAGCCGCCTTAATTTCAGTGTTAATGTCCTTACTTCTTAGCATGCTTCCATGTCAAACTCAAATCATAGATACTGTTCAGGCAGATATGTTTAGCAGTAAATCAAGTGTCAAGTTAGGAGCGAAGTCAATGCTACTGCAGCCACGTCCGCGCCGTTCGTGGTGGGCGGTGGGTTGGTGTTGGCATAGTTCGCCTTTGTAGTGGTAGGTACTAACTAGGTCAGACTTACCACCGCCCAGCTCGTTCTAAGATATTGTCTTTGTCAGTTAAGCTAGAAATTAATGCAACGCATCGTGAATGTGGGAACCCTTACCAACTTGAAAGTGGTATCATTCAGAAGTCGACGAACTTGTGGAAAGGTTAAATTAGATGGAAAGTGGAGCATACTGTCTTTCTAGCTCAATGAGTTGACAACGACCTTACTATTAGCTTTGGATAGTTACTAGTCAAGTCTCAATGGAAAATTCGTTGGGATGGCGCTATAAATGGAACAAGATCAGGACTCTGAAATAATAAAAAATTCAAAGTCTTTCCAGCCTTTTTGAATTTACATTGCAAGCACCCCTTGGACTTATTCGAATCATGCATGTGTTCACCAAGCTTCATTTCATCGCCGCTCTTGGCTCTATTCTTGTGGTTAATTTTACCATGGCCGCACCGCTCTCCAGCGATAGCCTGGAGGTCATGGAACGGTCCGAAGGCGTCAGTTCGGACGTCTATGCCATCGACGGCATCGACGCTGCCGACCTGGAGAACCTGGAGATGGAAGAGGACCTGAGCATCTCCGAGTTAGCCCATAAAGGCAAGGAGAAGGCTAAATCTGTCGCGAAGAAAGTCGAGTCAGGAGCGAAGAAGGCCAAGTCTGGTGTCAAGAAAGTGTGAGTGTCTGGTTCTCAAGTCGGTTGTTTTTAAGTTTAAACTCACATCTGTGAACTGGTTTGGATGTGTTACCATTATAGAGCGACTGTTGCGAAACCTTTTATTGACACTGCGGCTGATATTGCTCAGTTGTACGTGGAAATCTGCTTACTGTGTCTACTGATCTTATTGTCCTGTAGTACACCTTTTGCTCCAGAGGCAGCTATCATCCACACAATCGTTGAGTATGTTGTTTTTGGCCGTGTACGTTGTACCCTCCTTAATAGTACTTTCCGTCACCCAGCCATGCTGCCAACCTTTGATTTACTTTTACCCTGTAATAATCTTTCTCAAATTGTAGGTGGAGTATGCAGATATAATGGAATGGAAAAGTGTTGAACTGAACTAATGTACTTGAGCGAGAAGTGAATGAAAGGTATCTTGAGACCTGAATCGACTATGTACTGTCAATGGGCACACTCTAAGATGAGTGAGTCAACAGGCGCACTGGGCGGAGGATTATGCTATTGAGTGTACTGGTCTGTAGCTAGCCTCTGATTAATGATAGATACTCCAACGATGAATGGAATGAAATAAAATCAACCAAACATGATGGAGAGAAAAAATACAAATGTAAGTGTGGTAATTCATCAAATTCCAACACTTCCTAATTTCTTTTGTCAGAAACGCAGGCCACCATCGTTGTGGGCCTTTCCCTCTATCCATAACAGTACTACCGGACGCCATGATCTTATCTGACTTATCAACACATCGAGGGGCTTATCCATTTAGAGTCACTAACAGTAACAATCACTAATCGCGATCCTATCCAGCTCCTGAGAATCACTCTTTCATATCCACCGTCGCTCTAAACAGTATCTAACGTGCCTGCTGGTTGCGCCTATTAATATACAACCCAACCTTCGCGGAGGATCGGAGAAACTATAATAGTGGTAAACTATGGGCGCTTAAAGTCCTTCGGATCACTAGAGGCCGGTTAGACCCATTGAATTATTGCCAAACAGAGAGATTTATTCTGTTTGATACTAAGCACTTACTTAGTTCATCAGCCAGTACAAAATAGCAGTCTATCTAGCTTCCGTACGTACGTGATCGTAGCAGCCAGCGTGGGCGATTGAGAGCGTCGATGTAACGAAGCCTCCAAAATCATTAACACCCTGATGCTTTGTTGATTGGTCGAAATTGTCAGCCAGGTGATCCTCTGTGTGAACACGTCTGGATATATGGTGAATACCTCTAAGTTCTTATTGGGAAGCTTTTATGAAATGGATACGAGTTTGTGGACTTTTGGCTGGAAAGTTAAAAGTGAGCATTGTAATATGCAAAAGGTTCCAAGGATCATCCGAGATCGCGTTGTGAATCATATATCTTTGACTTTCTCGGCTTCACAGAATTACCCAAACTGCCTCTTGTGTGAATATTCCCTACCTTCATTTCTCGCCTTTCCGAGCCATTTAAAGTCCTTGAATACAGTATACTCAATCCAACCAGTAAGAATTTCATACAAAATTCTCTCCTAAAGGTTCAATTCAATGTATAAAAGCAAGCCAGACAACTAGTTCCTCTCCACGCAGCCTAAATATCTAACTTTAAAAGACTAAAAAGACAAACACTAACAAATGGAACCCAGCCAAGTACGGTCAGCAACGGAGAGAGCTAACATATATTTAGGGTGATCGAATCAGTATAAGAGTACAATGTCTACCGACTTTGACAAACACACAGCCTCTTGAGCTACACACATATTTGCATTTCTAGCAGTGCAAGTACCCCGTAATCCCGCCGAATATTCCAACAATGCAGATTTTCGCCAGACTAAACCTCCTTGCCGTCCTCGGCGCGATACTTGCTGCGAACTACGCGCTAGCGTCTCCTCTCCCTAATGATGGTCTGCAAGTTATGGCGCGGTCCGATGCGGTTGAGGCGACGGTCTACACTGTCGACGCAGCCGATTTGGACGCCTTGATGAATGATCCGGACTTTAGCATCTCTGATTTCGTCAGCAAGGTCAAATCTGCTGCAAACACAGTCAAGTCCGCTGCAAACACAGTCAAAGAAGGGATAAAGACCGCGTGAGTACAATTAATTCTTTTGCTCTTATTTAAAAGATCAGTGCTATCGGACGGGAAACCATTTAATTAATAACGTTACATTCTCAGAGCGACAGTTGCGAAGCCTATTGTTGACACTGCGGCGCAAATCGCTCAGTTGTAAGTCTCATTTTTGCTCAACGGTGGCAATCATTTATTGCATTCTCTCTTACTCGCCACAATATCGATCCTAGCACCCCGCTTGCTCCGGAAGCCGCTATCATAACCAAAGTTGTTGAGTACGTATCCCTGACGTAGACGTATCATAAAAGTACACCCTAACACCACTCTTTATCAATCTTCAGCAAAGCTGCCGCTCTTTAAGAAGTTTGATCGGGGGCAAGGACGTAGTTGTCCATGATATGTACAGTTACGGTGCGCAATTTTTCTCAACGAAGAAGGTGTATATGTATTTCTATACTATATGAAGTTCGAGCCTTGGGCGTCTGTGGTAGTCGTTAAATGCAAAGGTTTCTGATGGGTAATATCTATTTGTGCCGAGTATATATGTAAATGCCGAGAGCCGTGGGAAATTGACACTGACTAATCTCGCCCAACAACTCCGCTACTCACTCATTTTTACTTTTTCCTCAATCATACTTTTCGCATTATCCTACAGGGAAAGTATAACCATGCTCTTGGCTTCCGATCTCACCTCCACGATCGCCTTCTCTCAAAGACTAGCATGAGATGGGCATGCCATCCACCCTCAGCGGTCGTGTTCTAGTTCCGACCTGAACCGAACGCTTATGCTCAACCTCTCGTTGAGAGAATCTTCGGGAGATTCAGAATAATGTTTTCCCTGAACCTGACGGGCTGAATGCCAAGAAGTCTGTCATCTCTGGCTTATTCACCTTCGGTAAATCGTATCGTGCCTTTCGTAACTATTAGCAGTATCACTGATCTGAAGATGCCAGATACCAGGGTTCCAGCTACCCTAGATTGTGCTTCGACTTCAATTCTTTTCGTTAACTCTTGTATATAGATGCATAATTCTAGCTCGATATTTCTAGGCGTCTTGCACATGACCTGATCAACTCTGTTAGAAAGCTGAATTCGCACGGAACATTACTATAACCTCGTGTACCTTATTTATGGTGCGTCCAAGAGGCTTGACAATTTATTCTTGCGCCGCTCACAACCCTTTGCAAGGCTCATCAGGTCCAACAAGGTCTGAGAGTTATCCATTCAGCGTGGAGACCGGGCTCGAACGTATAAGTAGTAGTCGTGAATATAACCGCCTTTTAGGTAAGAAACCGTTGTAATGTTAGTTGGGCAAGTCAAGAACCGGGATAATACAGTCAACTGACTGTATGTTTTGCTCTGTTCTGGCTGAAATGCATCTTTTTTACCCCTTGAAGTGGGCACTGGAACAAGGGGCAAGGGGCACCCCACACTAGAATGTAGTCGTGACCACGTTTTGACGAAAATTGGGGAAGCGATGCATCGATTCTTATCAAGTCAAAATTGACAGCATTCCATCGATCGAATGGTATTGAAGAGTTGTGAAGAGTGCGTCCCTTGTTCATTAATGCAATGTGCCGCTTGCTGATGCGTATTATAAACTGATTGAAGTCATTGTTCTTCGCGCCCGGTGACCCTAGCTTCGCTCAATTGGCGCAGTCGTACGTAGCGCCCAGATCTCTTTACGTTAATTTGTCCAAACATACATTACGGCTCGGACGGACATTACACTCCAACTTGTATCACCGATTTAAATCAACTTACTCCTCATATGTGGCGCAACGGGGCCCTGGATTAGATAAAAGGACCCATCTCCCAGCACAGGACACGCCAACTTCCTCCTCGATTATCCTTTCATCACTAACTCGACTATAAATTTGCTTGCAAAATATGTCTCGCATCGTGATTACGGGTGTTACGGGTGGCTCTCCTAACCGTCTTGAAATCAACGACTTCGTCAAGAATGAGAAATTCTTTTCTCTTTATATCCAGGCTCTTCGTATGTGTACCCAATGTTACGCTGATGTGATTTTCTAATTTTTATGTACCATTGTTCACAGAAATCATGGCCTCTGGGACTTCTCAGTCGGACTTCCAGTCGTTCTTCCAGATTGGAGGCATTCATGGACTCCCTAACAAGCCATGGGATGGTGCCGTTGGGAGTCAACCTTGGGATCCTAACACTCAATGGGGAGGATACTGTACCCATGGATCGGTCCTGTTCCCGACGTGGCATAGACCCTATGTCATGTTATATGAAGTACGCGATTGCTTTTAACCTCAGCTATGAACTCTGCTAACATATTGGCTGCTCCTTTCCCATAGCAAATTATGCAAAAACATGCTGCAGAAGTGGCGGCGAAGTATACTGTCGACACCGCCAGCTGGGTCGAAGCTGCTGCCAACATTCGTCAGCCTTACTGGGACTGGGCAGCTAATGCTGTTCCTCCTGACCAAGTAATCGCGATGAAACAAGTCACCATCACCGGCCCTAACGGAAATAAGATCACCGTTGACAATCCTTTATATCACTACAAGTTCAACCCTATTGATTCTTCGTTTCCGAGACCTTATAGTCGGTGGCCGACCACCCTCAGGCAGCCTACCAGTACAAGGCCTGACGCTACGGACAATGTTACACGACTTAAAAAGTAAGTCTGCGTGATTTCTTTTTCGTCAACGTCTGGTATTGATTATCCAACTATAGCGTATTGCGAGCGGCCCAATCAGATATCACGATGAGCACATACAGTATGCTAACACGCGTGCACACCTGGACTGCATTTAGCAACCATACTGTCGGAGACGGAGGAAGTACCAGCAATAGTTTGGAGGCCATTCATGATGGTATTCATGTCGATGTTGGAGGCAATGGTCAGATGGCTGACCCCTCAGTGGCCGGTGAGTTTTTTCTGATGCGATCCTCATGGACGTTCTATTCATACTTTGATAGCCTTTGATCCAATTTTCTTCTTGCACCACTGCAACGTCGATAGGTTACTCTCTCTTTGGTCAGCACTGAATCCTGGCGTCTGGGTATCTAAAGGTGACTCCGAGTTCGGGAGCTTTACCATGCCCCCTGAGATACCCGTTGATGAGACCACCCGTACGTGCATCTGTTTATTAAGTGGCCTATAGGAGGTTATTTAAAGACGGCCTACATTAGCTTTGACTCCCTTCTGGGACAGTCAAACATCATTTTGGGCATCGTCTTCTACTCAAGACACGACCAAACTTGGGTATACATACCCAGAGTTTAATGGCCTCGATATGGGAAATGCTTCAGCAGTGAAGACAGCAATAGGAAATATTGTTAACCGTCTTTATGGCACTTCCGTTTTTGGATCCTTTGCTGCTGCTGCGCCTTCTTCGTTTGGGACAACTGCAGCGTTCGCTATCCCTGCTTCTCTTCCTGCACCTGAGCAGAGTCCTCCCGCTACCGCGGAGAAAGCGACCGAGCAGCACGTTCTTTCAGCCCCTTCAGCATCTCGTGATATCAAAGAGGCAGAGTCAGGGCATGGACCGGCTTTGCATACTCACCACATCATTCCTCCCAGCCAAGGGCTGTATGACTGGACCGCTCGTATTGAGTGTAAGAAATACGAGATTGGGACAAGCTTTTCCGTTCTCATCTTCCTCGGCACTGTCCCCGAGGATCCCAATGATTGGCTGGTTGACCCGCACTTTGTTGGTGCTCATCATGCTTTCGTCAACAGCAGTGCGGGAGAGTGCGCCAACTGCCGAAACCAGAGTGACCTCGTCATTGAAGGATTTGTCCACCTCAACCGCGCTATTGTAAAACATTCTGGACTGAGCTCTCTGGCACCTGACGCCGTAGTGCCGTATTTATCCAAAGAGTTGCATTTCAGAGCACAGAAGGTGAGTATCTGTTTACGTAGCCATGTACTCCTTATTTGGGCGAATAGGAGCTTATCTGGCATTTAGGTCAATGGAGAGGTGGTTGAGCTGCAATCACTCGAGGTCAGCGTTTTTGGTACTCCTCTGACTTATCCCCCCGGAGCAATATTCCCTGTTGCTGGAACTCCCAAGCGTTATGGTGGCATCACTTACGGCCGCCCAGGTGGGAGCCGACATGCTTGAGTGAAGGAATGGAGAAACTTGGACGTTCTAAATAACCCTTCAGAAGTGAATATTTCTGTTTAGCGATGTTTTAAGTTGTACAACCCTTAGCCAAACTGTGTCTTTTTTGTGTATGAGATAAACAATCAATATAACACCCCTACAAGTGGGATCTCCATATATATGGGCGCTTATCAGAGTGTCGCTTGCGCGCTTGTCAGTGTTGGAAATTCGGGTCAGAATGTATCATATATATTCTTTGACTAACTATCTTTTACCACCTATCAAGGAGCCCGTTGATTCTTAGTTCGAAAACTGAAGTTGCAGTGTGAACTCAAATTTGCGATATTCTCAAACTATTCTCCGAATCCTTCGTAATATGAATATGTACATGAGCTCCTGGGCTTGCCAAGAAATGAAATAGAGGGTATGATGGCGATGTGTTGTTAATTTGTACGTGCTTTACTTCAACTTCGCTTTCTTTGCGAATCAATTAAACGAGGCACCGGCTGGTACCGGTTTAAAAGTACCTATTCCCACACTTCCCATCAAAAATCCCGGCGGCAATGAGGCAATGGCTCCGGAAAAAACATGCGAACAAGCCGGACGCCGGAGTCACTACATCTGTTGATTTGTGTTCTAAAGCCGACACGGCGAAACCTCTCTGACGCTGTACTCTTCTCACCTGCTCCCACCGACAAATTAAACAACCTTCGCACCACTCGCCCTGTTTGAAACTTTCCACCTTGCTTGCTTCAGCATTTAAAACGAACTTTACAATTCTGGATTACTTGGTTGATTCTGCGTCTAATGATGTGGGAGTTGATCAAGACCCTTGATGATTCGCCATTAGTCAGGTAGAAAGAACAATAGAGGCCTAGCTTCCTCCCCTTCACTGGCATGGAAACCTGTCAAGACGCGGTGGTGTGACGAGGGGGTTGTGACACTCGTGGGGACCTCTTATTGTGCTCGAACATCCGTCAAGTCCTTCCCTACTCTTATTCCTCGTGTGCTCCCAGCCTCGAGGTCGCTCCCCCATCCGGCGCCCCCTGGAGTCAGCTTCCCTTTACAACACGCATTTTATCTAGCCGGGAGCGCGAAGACACAGCTTTATACATCGTCAGGACCTGGGCAACTATCGATTCGCGAGGATTCGGACACGAACAGCGCACACCCATTTCCGCACATCCAGCGCTCATAAGCCTCGTGTAGACCGCGTTTTAACCATCGGGTTCCCCCGTTTTAAGCACGATACTTTCGGCCGCTATTTTCCTTCGTATTTAAATACTTGCGACCGTATTATCCAACCACCGAGGGATACCCATGCTATCGAGTTCGATCTCATGAAGTCTGAGGCCTTCCCCTCGATTGTTAGACTTCCGCTGGAGGTTTTGGAGGTCTTCATTGATTTCTCCTCAGTTTCAACACAACTTTCGATTTCTCGCGTATCTAGGCTATTCAACTCTTTAACTCTGCGTGCACTATACCGCAATATTTCTCTATATTCTCCTGCCGTAGTTGTTGCATGTTGCCAAACATTAGCCAGCAACCGTAATGCTGCAACCACCGTGCGATCATTCTTGATCACCTATAAGTACGTCTATTTTGGATTTTAATTCTGCATCTATTAACCCGCAGCGTAGTCATTATTCTCCGGCTTTGCTTGCTTCGTACTATACCATCATCAAAAAGGCTCTTTGCTCTCTCACCAATTTGCATACATTGAAGTTACTGGTAAACGACCCACACTTCGTCACGCTCCTTAATCGCTGCAATTTCCACAGCCTCCGACATTTCGAGTGTTATCTTACACCTTCCGCACCATTAATCGATTTCCTCAATCGGCATCCTAGAATTTACTACCTCCAGGTGTCCCCGAACGAGAACACTGCAGACCCTCTCCCTGATGATGTCGGTAACATTAACCTTCCCACTCTGGTACTTCCTCGCCTTCAGTATTTCTCTGGAAATGTGCAAAGCGTGCCCTTTCTTTCCAGAACTAACTCTCTGAGGGCGGCCATCCTATCCTGGAATGCCATGGAGACCGATCCGGACATGGCATTTCAAGCTCTTCAACGTTCGTGCTGCGACGGTCTCAACCTCTTAAGCTGTAGGAGACGAGGCTGGAACCAGGATTTGATTGAATCAATTTCCATCCGACTTCCTGATCTTGTGTCTTTATTAATATCGAACGTGCTACTGGTGGATGAACCTCTCAGCGACGTGGGTCTAATACTAGTCTGTTAAGGTACAAACTTGTGTCACTTACTATTTGATATACTGTAGGATTATCTTCAAGCTATAGAAGCATGTCTACCTCGATTTACGCAACTTCAACGGCTCCACATCGTCTGCATCGATTATTTTGAGATGGGTGATATATCATCGCCGATAGATAAGGAACTTTCAATTGTCACCACATGGGGCACCGCGTGTCCATCTCTTGCAGAGATTTCACTTCCTCGTGAGGTTTTCTCATTGTTCTGTCAAGCATTTATTAGAACTCAGATTCATCTCTGCGTCTTTCAGACTCCAAAGGACTCTGTTGGTACAAAATAGCGGAAAATGTGTGGATTCCAGATCCAAAGCACACGTTAGGAGGAAAATGGCTATACGAAACGGTTGTCTTGAAGAGGCACCCTGGATGGAAGACAATCGTTGATAATCTGGATGATAATCATCCGTCCAATTCAGCAGGTATAGTCAGCGGTGGTGCGTATACGAATACCATAGCCGTGGTTAAGCGCCACTTGGATGGGTTGATCAAGAAAGAGGGGTCAGTGCAGAAGAGCACTGCTCACATTTCAAGGACTATACATGAAGACTTGCCGAGTACAAACACTTCACCCCACGAAGAGAATAGCGAGCGTTGAAGCCCGGAGAGTTCTGCTCTTCCTGCAGCTTTGCTCTAATCTGCTTCTGACGGGACCGTTCACCTACTCATGAACATTTTTCTATTGTCTGACTCTGCTTTCATCTCGCCTTCGTTTTGACTTTTACTGCTGTTTATCATTTTGTTTTCAACTAACCAATGTTGTTGTCATGTTATTTGTCTGGTTTAATTGGTGGGTTGCGAAACCCTTCGGCGCTGTTCTCCACGAACACGGTACACTTAGACATACATATAATACACTCCTACTCTCGTGCTTATTATGCAGCCTTCTCAATTTATTCTGAGGCATATTGCATATCATCTACAATCCCTTCCAGCTAGGCTTCTCTTATCGAATGGTTTATCTAGTGCAGAAATAATTGCCTTCGTAATGGCAGATTCAAATTGCAGAATGCCAAAAACGAAGTGCTGGTCAATTACTCCATCGCCGAGTCCGAGACCAGCGTTCCGAAACGATGTACTTATACCACATAATGGCATTTGACCCCCGTATATAAACCGGGACGGAACGGCAAGGGATTGTCAAGACAGGGTACGATTTGTATACTAAAGTTGACTGAGGTTGACCGAAACCCGCCACACTCACAGGGGGCAAAATCCGGCACGGTAAAAATTTCACCGTGCCCGACACGGTTACGCCACGGTTGACCCAAGGTTGACCTACGGTTGACACAAGGGAAACCAAAAATTGGCATGTATGCAGTCATGTGACTTAATTAGCAGTATGACTCCGAACAAAGGGGGTTTGAGCGCTGTGATTGGCTGGGTTGAGTTGAAAGGAAAGACAATGTCAACGGGCGTTTGTTCACTGTCGATTAAGTTTAGTATACATCTTTTTTTATTTTTCTATTCCATGCTACTATTTTCAAAGGAATTGTTTTTGAATATGTATAAGGTATGCAACAAATTCTGTCAATACTGAAACCAACCCTAAAGACAGCCTAAACGCCTTAGCTTTTTTTCATGTTCTGCAAAGGTTCAAAGCTTTCATCTGGTATGGCATAGAACCCTACCCACACAAACCACCACTATATAAAAAAAACAGGTATACATGACATGGATGATGAAAAGTTAGACACCAACCTGTGGTCCATAGAAATACAAAAACACAGTGAAGACCTCAATTAAAACCTCCTTACACACCCAGCGTAAGGCACCCTCCTTTATCATTAGTTTTAATTCTACCTTGACATTCCTACAACAAAGATATTTCATTTCAAAAGGTATTAAACCAACCATATCTGTTCTGCCCCCTTTTTCTTTCCACATTGAAGCCTGTTTTCCTAGATACACAGTGCAAAGAAATATTACTGACCACTGATCAATACTTCATAATAAAACAGTATCACTGGAAATCCATATATCGTAGTGATTCAATTGCTTCATGCAAGTTAACAAATCGAGTACAAATAATCAATGGAATTGGCTCGCTGATGCAGGTTAACCTTCCAAAAGCAAGCTTAACATTGACTAGGTAATTTAAGTATTTTGTAAAAAAAATGGTGCTCAATGGTACCGTTTGCTCACCGCGATACCACCGTGGTCCAACCGTGTTGGTCACGGTCAAATTTTAACCGTGCCGGACTTTGCCCCCAGTGACTGGTGGAAAGGCAATGACGATAGCCGGTGAGCCGGTGAACTTCGCCAAAACTTCGCCCAACAAAGCCAGCGTCAGGGGTTTGGCGGCCCAGGCTCACTGAGATTGAGTCAACTCTTGGGTCAGTATATCCTCATACAACCTTCGTCAGCGTAATCTGTGTAACCAAGAACGCCAATCCCATGCGATCGGACAACCCAACTCCCGAGTGCTTCGTACATCCTGCTATTGATAATCGATGAAGCAGTCGGCGTTCATCCTAGACACCACAGTAAGATGACCATACGGTCTTTATATCGTCTTGACGTTTAGCCGCTCTGTACTCCGGATGTGTTTGCTCTTTGGCGAGCTCGCATGAAGGTATATATAGTGGGCGAGCGTCTCCCAGCTCATCATCGAATAAAAAACAACTCATACAGCGCGAAATGGATTCATTGCCCTCCAGAGTTTGGTTGGTCACAGGTATGGTCTTCTTTTACACAGTGCTTTCAACCAGTCTGATTTACTTGCTACAGGAACTTCTTCCGGTTTCGGGAAACACTTCGTGCTTGCCGCACTCGCTCGCGGAGATCGTGTTATTGCCGCTGCGAGGTCCTTAAAGAAGCTGGAGGCATTTACCTCAACAATCAATGCCAAAGATCTGAAGCGCCTTCGCACCCTACAGCTCGACCTGACTGATGGACCAGAAGAAATAGAAAGGAAAATTGGGCACGCCTTTACCTTTTGGAATCAAATTGACGTCCTAGTCAATAACGCAGGTGCGCCACATCTTACTTCTCTCAAAGGCGGTAAGAATGAGTCGGGCTGATGTGGTTGATGCGTAGGTAGCTTCACGGGAGGTATGATGGAAGAAGGAGGGTAAGTATATGTATATCTCGCATCTGGTAACAGCAGAGAGTTGATCGTGGATTTAGGAGTAAATTATTGCGCCGACAGTTTGATACCAATGTTTTTGGTACTTTGGACGTGACGACGGCTACACTTCCATACCTCAGACAGAGCAAAGATGCCTGCGTGGTTACGATTGGGAGCCGATCAGCATGGAAAGCTGAACTTCCTGTACGAAATCATTTTAACCCGTCCAAGCGGGACATTGATGCTAATACTATCTCTTTCCAAGGGACTTGGCTTCTACGCTGCATCAAAAGCTGCTATTCGAGGCAAGTGATGTTCCTTTATTTCCTATTCCCTAACCTAATTCATAGTTTCTTCAGCCATCACGGAATCTTTCATGTCAGAGCTAGCGCAATTCAACATAAAGGTCCTGCTCGTCGAGCCAGGTTCATTTAGAACAGAAGGGATTCAAAATCAAGTTTTTTCTGTCGACAATCCGATACCCATTTACGATGATTTGCGGAAACAGACTAAAGCCAGACTTCAATCTGTCGGACCCGGAGGCATGATATCGGGGGATCCTCGCAAAGGAGTTGATATCATTATGGATGTTGTTACTAATGGGGGAGTTGCTAAGGGTCGAGCATGGCCTGGGTATCTCGTTTTAGGCAACGACGCAGACTATGATGTGAGGAAGAAGTGTGAAAAGGTCTTAACTGCACTTGACGATTGGTCTGACGCTGTAAAAGCAGTATATTGAACTGGACACAACTTCTAGATCCTACATTATGTTACATGATTCCGCTACTACTATAATACACTAGGATCTCACTGATTCAAAAATTTAATCCAATAGACCAAATGAAAGAACTTTGCAGTACATTTGGTTTCAAGTGTGATAAATTCAAACGAAAAGGTTCCAGCATCACAAGCGTTTTAGGGGCTAGTTATCGCCTGGCTATTGCCGCACCTACTACTTATGGATGCCGTGTTGTGCCGAAATATTTGTCATCAATTTGGTTCAACCGACGCCGAATTTTAGTTTCAACCTGGGTTAAGGTCCTCCACAACATTCGGTCTCGACGTCCTCGATCACAATGCGAATCGCTATCCCTTTCCTTCACAACTATTCATTCAAGGTCCAGATAGGAATAATAGCAACCTTGCTCTGCTTTAGCTACCTGTTTCGGCGAGCACGAATCGCAATTATAGGCATTATATCAACTTACGTGGCTTTCAAAGTTATCGTGCCCATTGTCGGTTGGGTGATCTATCTTTTCAAAGGATTCGCAATGATCGCATTCTACATATACTTCTTTAAAATTGGGATGGGGTATCTTATGGAAGCTGCTGATTTCATCTTCAACGACGGCTTGACTGCGCTGATCAGGGCCTTGGAGACTGTCTCACCGCAGACTCAATAGATTCCTAAAAGTATGTTCTTGCCCTAGCCCTTTTAAATCGCTTCTCAATGAACTTTTCAGGACAGATTATCCGATGTTGTCAACTTGGAATTGATGCTCGATGAAATGACACATGAACGACGATAGATACGTCGCTAGAGGTTTCATCGTATGCTTATTCGACATGCGCACTGCCAGTTTATCCCAGGTTACACCACCATACGGTCTATGCAAACAAGATTGCACTGTATAGAACTGGTTTCTTGATGACCAGGGTAACCAAAACATGTGGCAATGTATGACATTTGCGTTTATCTAATGCATCTTCACACTAATGATACAACATTCAGAAATATTAGGTCACTTCTTGGCCCCATTATTAGAAATACCTTGTGGATTGCTCGCCGATATTTGATCCTCTATCCTGCGCTAGCGCCGTCCCCTCCACTGCCGCTACATGGAACTCGTATTTTTGCACCACCACTATCCACATCCGGACACTTTTAAACCATCATCTCCTGTGCCTTGGATCCTATCATTTCTTCGTCATAATATCAAGATTTTGTGCTTTTGCGAGATTCTGAAAGTGGTGTACAGAACAATCGAAGCAAGCTGTCTCTAACGAGGAACGCTAAACGGGGAATGTATATGCTCGCTCCAAGATAGTCTTTTTGCGATTACGTGCAGGTCGGATGTCTTGGGTCTACTATGCAAAGCACCGCAATCAAATTACCCGAATAAGGTATTTATATGCAACTCAAGGCCTTGGCCGCGTGCCTAATCGTTCTTTGTGTCTGTCTTCTCCATAGTTCCCGGAAACGAGATGGAATTTCACGTCAATATTGTTGGTTTGCCTCTCTTCCAACCAACCTTTTCTTATTGATCAATGCTGCTCCCTCATGCGTACTCATGAGAAGCAATTGAATCAGTGCAAGGATTGAAAATCTCTTTCTCCATACCGAACTTTACGGTCTCCAGAAATTCAACGAACTTTGTGATGTAGGCTTCTTTTGCGAGAGTTTTTAATTCCTATGATACCGACCTCCTACAAAGGGTATCTTTTTTTGCATAAGGATTCGTGGTACAAACAACAGCATTTTTGGACAACGTTCGCGACACCGCGGAGCGCGTCTGATACTTGTTCGGCGTGCGCTGTGTGGTAGCTGGGTGCACATGATGTTTGCCGATAGTGCCTTGAGCCCGTGGAATCAAGTGAGCTCGCGGTTCGCGTCCAAAAGGTTTCAAGTTGTGTGATTTACCTTTTTTTTTGGTTCGGGACGAGGCTCCGAGGCGAACTTTCAAGTCCTCCGCGGACTGGACTTCTCCCCCCTATCACTTGTGAGTTAGGCCTGTGTAATTGGACCCAATGAGATGGTGATCGCTCATTTTCTTCGTTCAGACTGTATGGCGACTTGTTTACATTAACACCCTGGCATATACATTTCTATACAAAGTTAACACATCAGTGGTTCCATTTTTTTCAGTGACACTTGTAATCGCCAGTCTGAACCACTAGTGGATCCCAATTTTTGCGGATGGTACGGACCTTTTTTCAAATATTGTGAAGGCCTTACTCTGTGGGCGCTTAGTCTTGAAATCATTCATGCCATCGTTCATACGTTCCGATACGTAGGCGTGCCGCGCTTCAAAGTTAAGCATATCTATGATTTATTATGGGTCTCATGTAGAAGACCCGAAATTAACTGCCTTGATAATTTGCGTGTGGTAGCATTTCTAATAATATTGATGAATGATTCACATACACGTCAAAAGTTCAAATTTAGACAAGCAGAGGAAAGCCTGTCGGCGATACCAACATCGGCATTCCCCACAGTTGTCATGGCGCATGCAGTGCACAAACATCCATGATTTCATTTCAATCTGCTCGATAATAAATGGTTCCGATGACCACTTACCTTCGTCTTTCGCCTGTTCGAAGTCGGCAGAATAGTATATGGACCGAATGCTGTACACGATATCCGGACTGGAATACTCCGGCGACATTGTGAAAACGTTGGAAGGGATTGTCGATTCAATGGTATGAGCGATAACTGATCCTTGAAGGATGTGAGGAGCACTACCGAGGAAGTAAGATTTTTTGGCATAGTGCAAATCTAAGGCATGGAGAGAGCAGTAGATCACTCTCACAATAAGCCACAACGCGATGAAAAGATAAGCGCCAGAGCGGGAAACGCAAGCTGCTTCAATCCGCATTAGATAGTCCAGGAAGCTTTGGTGCCGGCCCAAGTAAAGCCGATCGGAGTTACATTGTACTTGACTTAATTTCTGTTATTGGCGTGAGCATTGTAAACAGTGTTGTATGCCAGCAAGGATGCAAACTGTGCCGATGTCATCGAGCCATTTGAGGTCATCTTGGCCGAGAAATACACCACGGTGGAACGGTGCCTCTGAGATATAAAATCCAGTCGGTCTACTCACTATGCTTCATCCTCTCCCAAGCTTTCTTTGAACTTCCATTCATAGTCAACGCACTCACAATGTCTTCCACTGAATTCGTGATCCCTGATCTCTTGGCTAACTGGCCCTGGAAACGTATCATTGACCCAAACCTCGAAGAAGTCACCAACGAAGCAAACCAATGGGTTGAATCGTTGGACCTTTTCGATCCTTCCCAGTTCAAAAAATTCAAAGGCTGCGATTTTAGTGAGTTTCCTGATCTACGACACAACTGATCACGGGAGGTGTGCTTATATTCCATGTTTCGTCCATCAGACCGTCTCGGAGCACTTGTAGGACACTTACAGGGAAAAGGTTTGTATAGATGTATATGCTGAGAAACCATGCTGAATATTTTATTTTCACTAGATCATCTTCGCATATCTTGTGACTTGATGAACTTCTATTTCGCATTTGACGAGTACACCGATCTCGCCGATGCGGATGAAGCGATGAAAATTGCGAAGGACGTTATGAATGCGTTCCACCATACAGACGTTCCATTTGACAACAAGCTGATCGAAATGGCGCGTCAGTGAGTATTAACATCTTTCAAGGATTGCACACATTATTCATTTTGCCTTAGATTCTTTAAGCGAACCATTGATGTTGTGGGGGAGGACAAACCCGGATTTGAAAGATTTATTGCAGACTTCGATGCCTATACTCGCTCCATCATTCAGGAAGCGGATGATAGAGTAGAAGGATATATCAGATCCGTGGAAGACTATTTTATTCTCCGTCGCGATACTTGTGGAGCATTACCGAGTTTCTCATTCCATGGCCTTGGTCTGAAAATACCAAACGAGGTGTTTGCTCACCCCTTGGTAATTTCAATGATGGAAGGGGCAACGGACCTCATCGCCATCACAAACGTAAGAACTAAATCTCTCTGAAATAATCACACGTCTAATATGATGCGCTGCTACAGGATATGCATTCATATGGTCTTGAATACTCCAGGGGGCTTGATGGTCACAACGTTATCACCGCAATAATGAAGGAATATCGGGTCGATTTACAAGCAGCTCTATACTGGCTTTCTGGATATGCCACAAAAACTATCTCTAAATTCCTGTCTGACAAGCAAAAGCTTCCCTCATGGGGACCAGACGTGGATGCTGCCGTCTACGAGTTTTTCGAGCGGGTAGGGCGCTGCGTTCGTGGCTACGACGCCTGGAGTTACGAAACTAACCGATACTATGGGGAAAATGGTCTAAAAGTACAAGAGACGAGGAAGATCACACTTCAACCTCGTGATGGGGCATATATTACCAAGGAACAGCTTCAAAGCAGCTTAGCGTAGCTTGAAAGAACAAACACTAGTGGATGTATTTTGATCGAAGACAGAGATAACGTCGATTAATACTATTTATTGCAATCAAATGTTCTTGCATGGAAATCAAATCTGATTTTGTGCCTGGTCCTAAAATACTGTTTTTAGCCAACCAATGATCTCATTTCAGTCTAAGACTGCTCACTAATAGTAACAGCGAATGTCACTACACGGTACAATTTAGGAAATTAGTCAGATAATCAATACTCAATACCCAAAATATCCATAAACTATTTATAATTTGAGAGAAAATGAAGTTCTGCACAGACCTTCCCGCATACCCACATTTGGAAACAGGCACTTAGAAATCCCGGTCTTCGCTAACGCGAGCAACCTTGACCGTTCAAGATAAGTCCACTCCAAACACCAATGATACAAACATACACCTACACCTGTCCGTTAGATATACAATCCCGATAGTTAGAACAAAGTAGATACATTAGCCGAGGAAGGTGAGCAACACTTATCTGCGTGTCTTACTACACTTCAACTGCTTGTTACACGATACTAACCATATTCCAAAAAAAAGAAAGAAAAATCCAAGCTCAGAAAGGGACAGCTTCTAGCCCATTGCCGTGGGATGCCTAAAGGTTGCACCGTCTGAATCTGGTATCTTTGATCAGGACTCACCGCCGTTGAGGACTGCCCAAGAACCACCGTTGTTACATAAGTGTCCTCATCCTAAATTGGCACTGACATCGTGTAAAATCATTGCCACCGATGGATCTTATTCTTGATGAAAGATAATATGCTTAATCTGCCCTTTGCACCCAGATATGCAATGTTGGCTGACTCCGATAAATTTCGGAAAAAAGATGTTATAGGTCAGGGACCGTGTACCCTACATTCAGATATACTCCATGCGAATATAAATGTTTGAGGTAATAATAGTCTGTGTAGACATGTAAATTGCGGTTAAACTTCTATGTACTTGTGTGACTTCTGCAATTATTGAAACTCTATTTTTAGTTCGTAGTTATCGTTTACATCGGGACATGTATTCTCCGTACATCAGGGAGGTTACCCCACATAGCAATCGACGGCACGGAAGTACAATTACTTCTTGAAAGCAGTGCACACGCCAGGACTGCTAACTTGTTGTTCTGGAGTATAAAATCCAATCATCTTTCAGTCACTGAGGCCAACAGGAGCATTGTCCACCACCTTGTCTAGTAACTCACTGCAGAAAAGGGACCTACTACACGCACATCATGACTCGTCAATATTTTATTCCCGACCTCCTTGCTACGTGGCCATGGCCAAGATCCATCAATGCTTCTCTGAGCGAGGTCGAAGAGGAGGCAAATGCATGGGTCCAGTCGCTGGAACTGTTCGATCCATCACAATTCAAAAAATTCAAAGCATGTAACTTCAGTATGTTTGACCCATTCCCCACACGCCGGTAGCTGGATTTTAATAAGCATATCGTCTAGATCTACTTGGAGCTCTTATTGGGCCACTAAGGAGTAAAGGTATGTACATTGCATATTGATCATCGTGTCTGGCCGTAAACTAACCCCACTATCCAAAGATCATCTTCGCATCTCGTGCGACTTGATGAACTTTTACTTTGCTTTCGACGAGTACACCGACTTGGCCAATCGGGAAGAAGCCTTACAAATCTCTAAGGATGTTATGGATGCCTTCAGGGACACTTCGAAACCATCCGATAGCAAATTAATCGAAATGGCTCGACAGTGAGTCACGAATATCTTTACTTTAACATAATTTTATTCTAAAATTTCCGTAGGTTTTTCCAGAGAACTGTGGATGTTGTTGGAGACGACAGACCCGGATTTGAGAGATTCATTGCCGATTTTGATGCATACACAACATCCATAATCCAGGAAGCAGATGATCGATCTGTGGGCCACGTTAGAAGCGTGGAGGATTACTTGATTCTTCGACGCGATACATGTGGTGCAAAACCGAGCTTCTCATTTTATGCTCTCGGACTGAATCTGCCCAATGACGTGTTTGATAATTCTTTGGTTGCTTCGATGCTGGAAGCTGCCACCGACCTCATCGCCATCACCAATGTATGTGTATTATTTCGGTTGAATACAGAGAGAGCGATTACGGAGGTTAACTTGGATTATTTGATAGGATATGCACTCATATGGCCTGGAGCACTCCAGAGGTCTGGATGGCCACAACGTCGTTACAGCCATCATGAAGGAATACAATCTCGACCTACAAGAGGCCCTTTACTGGCTCTCAGGATACGCGACCAAAACCATTTCCAAATTCAACTCTGATCGAAGAAAGCTACCATCTTGGGGCCCCGAAGTCGACGCCGGGGTTCACGAATTTTTCGACCTTGTGGGAAGATGTGTTCGCGGATACGATGCCTGGAGCTACGAGACAAAGAGATACTACGGTGACAAGGGTATGCTGATACAGAAAACCCGAAAGATCACACTCCAACCCCGAGATGCCGCATATATTACAAGGGAACAGCTGAAAGTCAGCATTACCGCGTAACTGATAGAGAAAAATATTTTGCATAACCATAGAGATAATTTAGCAAATTTAGTATAATATATATAGGCTTTGCGTGTTGGTATTATGTATGCACACATTGAGCAGCTCAAAAATTAAAATAAAAATAAAAAAATTCATGCGCACCTAGCTTGCTCACTACTTGCTCACTCCTGATGTATGGTTTAGTTCGGTAATTTGATATAAATACTCGCATCTGTGGGGTATTAACGGTATACTAGGACGGCGCTAAAAATAACTCCGTCGTGAATCTGGTAAAGTGACGGATAGAGTCTATCTAAGTTTAAAGTAGCTTTAACTACAGATGAGCGTTGAACACATCCCGGGGATTGCGAACTTCCGGACATGCCACGCCTTGTGCCTAAATACGCGCGCGCGTTTAAGGGCAGTCACATGATCGTTACAATTATTTATATGTCCATTTGGGTAACATCAATTTGGAGGTAGACTGTCCGAAACAAGTGGTACAGTCGCAAATATTTTTCGAGTCTTCACGGAAGGAAATATAGACAACACCATGCCACGTGTACAAGCCCCAATAGGTGCGGACACCGTTGAGGTGAGAGCCACTATAGGCACTATTGCCTTTAAAGAGACTCAGACAACTGGAGTAGGAATTGTTAGGGAAGAAAACGACCCGGAAAACATAAAATTGCGACTCCCAAAGGGTGCTGAACATACTAACAGAGTGGGTGAATTAGTCGCCACGAAATTACTTGCTGATCGCACATTGAGCTCAGAGAAATTGACAGTTGAGCTAGACTCGTTACACACTGTAAAAGACCTGACTATCAATGTCTCAGAAAATGAGCTAAGAGGATACTTAGGGGTCCCAAATGAAGACCTAGTCCGAGCAACGGTAGCTAGCCTGCGATATCTAAGACATGAGCCAGTAATAGTGTGGAAAGGAGATAGAAGCCCTAACCAAAGAGACGAAGCAGCAAGCGCGCTCGCTGACGAAGGCGCACTTCAGCAAGATACTGTTGAAATAAACACGGAAATTGCAAACGGCTGGACACTATCAGGTGCCAATCTAAGCTGCCTGACCCAAGCAACCGCGTACAAACTGGTCAGACGACACAAATCTAAGGGTTATGCGGAACGACGCCAGACTACCGTGAACCTAAAAAGAATTGAGGCGATGGCTCAAGAAAAAGGCGAGGCAAACCTCAAAGCAACCCAGATATGGGGCTCAATTCGTAGCAAAGACATTACAAGATCAATCCGAAATTTCTTATGGTTGGTGATACACGATGGGTATATGGTAGGCGACAACTGGCTCAAGCCAGGATTTAATGCTGAATACCAGGAACGGAGTAAATGCAGGCAATGTGGGCAAGGGACTGAAACTATGACTCACATCATTGAAAAGTGCAGTGCATCCGGCCAAGCTCAAGTGTGGAACCTGGCTAGAGAACTGTGGGGAATGAGAACTAACAAACCCTGGCCCAATGCGACGCTAGAAGAGATAATACTGAGTACGAGACCAACTAGACGAGAAAAGCCAAAGGGTAAAATGTTGGATAACGCTGAAGGAGAAGCGAGATTGCTTCGCATTCTGATGACAGAATCAGCTTACCTAATCTGGAAAATACGATGCGACGCAGTCATCAAGCACGAGGGCCAACAACAGGCAACGGGAATTGAGATTCATAATAAGTGGTTAAAGACGATTAACTCGAGATTAGAGTTGGACTCGATATTAACTAGACCAAAATATGGAAAAAAAGCCTTGAAAAAGAAGGTTGTTCTAAACACCTGGCGAGGCACCCTACGAGATGAGGGAAACCTGCCCAGAGATTGGACAGGGAGATATGGGGTTTTAGTGGGTATTGAACCGAGAAGTAAAGACGGACGAAGGCGTGGGAGGTAAGTATGGGGGTGTGCATGCGTCAGGTCATAGGTTTTGTCTTGAGTCCCACACAGAGTGCTTAAAGGCATTTCCCCAAGGTGAATCTGGTTATGGAAATTTCTCAAGGTCGTCAGTCCTTGTAAACAACTAGCGGGCTCTGAGTGTCGATAAATCGCGCACGAAAGAGCTGATGTTAGGAAACTAATATCAACGCTCCACCAAAAAAAAAAAAAAAAAAAAAAAAAAAAAAAAAAAAAACATCAATTTGGAGCCTCTCAACCTTGAAGCTTGAAGATTTTACGTGGGCTCTAAACAATGATAATAAAGAAATACAAATTAATAAGATGATAGCTTCAGCTTGAATAACCATGGCTGCAGTGCAAGGCATTTTACGAACTTAATTGTTCAATCGGAGATTGAATATTTCTTCTCCGAAATTACGATAACACCGCGAGCTCTCTCTCTTTCTGATTGTTTACTTCTTCACAACCGCTAGGTGTGAGCGTTTTAAAAGGATCTCGCGCCTCCATCTAAAAATGCAAGCCGTAAACTCCACCATAGTTGATGATACAGACATTGCTATACAATACTCCGATGGCTGGATCAGTGACCTACAGAATTCCATCTCACCCAATATCGGTGCCATTGGCGACCCCATATATGGAACACTGCATGGGGCGATTACATCTAAAAGTAGCTTCACATATATATTCAACGGTACTGTCTTATATATATTCATTCTCCTTCAGATGTTAATGGAGAGAAAATCCAGGAGGCTTCACAGGAACTATTGTGGTTACTGGAACTTATACGCGGATTCCAACGTCATGGACCTGTACTCTTGATGGTACCAGGATGAGTGATTCCACTTCGACATGGAATGGTCTTTCTGTTGATGCTAATCGACAAACTGCATGTTATGCGACGGACCTCACCTTGTCGGACGGCCAACACGAAATCAGTGTATCTGTGAATGGAACAAAGGACAATCCTATCTGGTTTGACTTCATATATTTCACCCCTTCGACCAATTCTGTGTCAACGAGTTTTGGAGACACCCAGGTTGATTGGACCTCTCACCAAATCAGATATAGCGATGGATGGTGGGGTGATTTAGATAACAAACAAAGTGGGACCACTGGGTTTCTAGACGGCGCAACACTTGATTTCGACTTCTATGGTCTGTCTCGTTTCCAATACGAGCTCCGAACCTGCTGATGCAGTCCATAGGAAAGTCTATCACTTGGTTTGGATACGCCAATACCAGTCGCTTTGACGATTCCGTAAGAGGAACCTACTCTGTTGACGGAGAACCTCCTATAGAGTTCACCTATCGCAAACCCACAGTCAATCTCGTCAATGGACCCCAGACAATTAGTAATCAGGTTTTCTTCCAGACCAAACAATACCCCAGTGGAAAGCACAGTCTGCGCGTCATCAACAAAAGCAGTACGACCCCATTGTCTCTGTTGAATATTCTCATTCAGAACAGTACATTGGATTTTGCTCTTAGTCCTGTACCTCCTCTTCAGTCACAGACTTCCCCAACGGATACAAGCTCGATATCAAGTCTTCCGTCCAGTAGTCCTGGTAACCGCCAGGAACAAGGACGGCCTCTAGGTGCCATTATCGGAGGTTGTGTTGCTGCTCTGGCAATCATCTCATGTTTAGTCTGCTTCTTGTTGTTTCAACGCTCTAAAAAACGACGTCGAGCACAGAATAATATGACAGGCGCTCACGGATATACCTATGGACTTCCAGGTGCACGTGATGACGAGGAAAAGACAAGACAAGAGCCAGCCCATTCCCCAGTTTCCGATCCCACCGACGCTTCCCCTTCGATTTCTCCTCAGCCTATCTCATTTCCTACTTCCGTCCAAGAGCATTCCCTTCCCCGGGAAACAGTTGTGGTGCACCAAGACAGTGGGATCCGATATCCTCATGCCTTTGATCAGCCAGAAAGCTCAGCCACAGATAATCCACCTCAGTATAACGATACTATGAAGATGCCATGAAAATGGTCAAGCCCATACTTGAAACAGGCTGCGGCCTTTACTAGGCACCTTGAATTCATTCAAGTGGCAGATTCTAAATAGTCAACGGTTCCACACTATCCTATTACCATCAATGCTTCATAGTATTTTATCTGACAGGACGCCTTGTCGAACTGACAGCTCACATTTCGGTGGGCATCGGGTAAACAGTTCCCCACCTTTTCACTGTGACCAAAAGAGGTTGAAATGGTGTTGAAATCAGGTGAAACGGACACACAAGGAATATATACAACCTGGATACCTGCGATGTCAAGGGATATCTGCCATCACGGTGGTTATACAGAGCTCGTGGAAGTCTTGGCGCGTGTGCCGTAAATCGCTGATATTGAAAAACTAGGCTGGGATTTTCAGGTCCTTTCCCCCGACGATAACTGAGCTGTGAGACGCCGCAATGTCCTTGCACCGTATTGTTGTGGACGACACTTCTCCCAGCATTCGGTATAGCAGTGGGTGGACAAATCGGCTTCTCTCCATCTCCATCTCAGGCGACGGCCCAGCCTTGTTTAATACGGCCCACGCAGCGTCTGACGCGCAAAACTTTACTTTTGCATTCAATGGTAAGTTTAAAAGTACGACCTCAGATACAGATACCTCATTTTCCTCGTCAATAGGCTCAGATTTCTCGGTGTGGGGTCTCCTGCTCAACTTCTTGACACCGAAATGGACATGCATTGTGGATGGGCTTCAGATACCGACTCGTCCTTTTCCTACTTCTGGAACACATCTTGTCGAAATATGTTCCCCAGTGCAGGGACAATTTAGTTTGACGGACGGGCCGCACTCGTTGTTCGTTTCCGTGGATCTGGGAGGGGCGGATGGTGCGTTAGCTTGGTTTGACTATATCACCTACACGCCGTCCGCTAGAGTCCTCACGGGAGACTTCATGTTTACTGCTACGGACCCTAGTATGGTGTATAGTGGGCAGGACTGGCAATTAAGTAGCATTGGTACATTCACGGACCAGAAGGGTGCCAAGTTGTCATTCGACTTCTTTGGTGCGTGGGCTATTATATCTTCCTTGTGTTCTTTTTTCAATTCCTTTTTTTTTAAACTAGGGAGCTCGATTGCATGGATTGGGACCTACAACAATAGTCTTGCGCGGGGTGCATCAACAGGTACCTATAGGATCGATGGAGGGACACCTGTCAACTTTACTATCAATAACGTCGCCTCTATCAGTACGCCTGTTCTCTTCAATCAAATCTTCTTCCAGGCTTCACAGGACACAGTGGGCGAGCACCATCTTGAGGTCGAGTTCCAAGGCGCAGATCCTAACTCGGGCACTGGGCTGATAATAGGTAGCTCTACTGGGACGCCCCTGAGTCTATCCTATATCCTCGTGCGGAACGCGAAGAATGTTGATTCCCCTCTTATTAGCCCAACAAGCAGCGCGTCTGGTCCATCGGTATCGAATACGGCTTCCGCGACACCAGGATCCTTACCTGGTGGTCACAATAGCACGTCACCCATCATAGGTGCTGTAGTCGGGAGCATAGTCGCGGTGGTTGCCTTCGCTCTCCTTCTCCTGGGCGCTTTTCTGTGGAAAAGACGTCGTCGGAACATGAAAGATAGTCCACCAAAGGTCGAAAAGGATCAGGAACCAAGCCAGATGGATATCACACCATTTACTGATCCACCGTCGGAAAGATCGCTGTTTAGCGAGGTTCAAACTCCGTCCAAGAGGGATATGATCGCGTCTCAGCAAGCATCATCATCAAACCTCCAATCGATCGTATCTCGACCCAGCAAAGCACAGATGCTTCGATCTACTAGCTCACACGTAGAAGCCAGCTCTCCAAATACAATAAGAACCCCATCGATGTCGGCATCCACCCACAGTTCTCAACGGGATAGCAGGGTGTCTCCAACTTCCCCGCAGGTTGCCACCTCAAATACAGTTGTTATTGAGGTGCCTCCTAATTATACTGCAACTTGATGGATGGATGAAATCGTGTTCACGAAGTGCTCGGTGTACCACAATAATGTGCCCCAGTAATCATAGTTTTAAAAAAATAATGTAACCCGTACTCTAATGACTAATCCTGATTCATGGTGAACTTCTGTGAACTCGAGCAACGCAAGGGGCGAAGAATCTCAAGGCAACAGCACGGCAAGGCGAAGATGGGTTGTGATATACTAGAAATACAACAAATACATATTGGATAGATGAGGAGCATACATACATATATAGGCCATCCATGTTGATAATACAATTAGAAAGTTTCTATGAAAGATTTGAGGTTTGCGAGTGTAGGTCATGAAATCAATTTACGAACTTTTCGCCTGCTTGGCAATGAACCTAGAGAGGTAGTCGACCAAGCTAGCCGTTTCTTCTCCTGTTGGGCGGATCCATTTTTCTGGCAGTGCGAACCCATACTAGAGAAAATGTAAGGTTGGTTGAGGAATAGACAATCAGATGGATCTTACAGTTCCTGTATCGCGCAGATGCGCAACGTATGAATATTTGATTCCTACGCGGGCGTACATCCAATCAAGGATATTTCCAGGTGCAGCATACAGCATTGAACAAAGCTTTCCGGTCTGGTGGCATAGATTTAACAAACGATCAGCAATCACGAGGGAAGAGCGCATCTCACCTGGAAGTGCGTCCCATGAACGGACTTGAGCGCTTGCGAAGCTCCTAGGGCGGCTTCAACTTGGTCCTCTGCGTCCTTAGGCTGCTTCTTGCAGGTATAAGAGTACGGTGACGACACTGATTGCTCTCGTTAGCTTGCGTCAATCCAGTCAGTTTGAGAAGACTGATAACGCACACATCTGCCCGTAGCTCCGCAGATCGATGAACGCGACAACATTCGGAAGAGTGGCTACCCAATTCGCCAGATTGTTGACTTCTGGAGCTTCGAACGCTCGCGTGCCGGGGTACCAATGCGAACACGGATTCGTAGGCACCCGCGGCTTCGTTTCCTGGAGGCCCCTATCAAGAGCTTCGCGCTTCCATTTATAGCCCTAGATGGTCCTCATTTAGAAAAAGAAATAAGGTGTTGTGAGAAAGCGTACCCAGTTGCGGTTCATATCCAAGCCAATACACTTCTCATGCGGGCCTAAAATTTGTCGGTTTTTGTACCAGAATCGGTCAGTTGACCAGGTAAATTCGTAGCCGTCTGGGTTGGGCACTGGAACGATATGGAAGTCCTGGATCAAGGTTTTAATGACGTCGCAACTCCAAACATCTGAGAACTTACGAAGTGCGTCAACAGAGGCGATAACGAGTGAGGTTCGGAGGCATCGGCAACTAATGCATGTGCAAGATAAACTGATGTAGCAGTTGCAATCCACTGAAATATATGAGCATAATTAATAACATACAGCGAAACGAAGTGACGAACCTCGCGAGCATGTTGAGCACCAACGATCACGAACCCTAGCTTGTCTCCAGCTGGACCGCTGGGGCGTTTCTTCTTTCCACCCTTCTTTAATTCCATTTTCTTTGAATAAGGCCCTGTTGAGATTGTCAATGCCAGAACATCCCGCCCCTCTGCACTTGTCCCTAGGTTCGTAATACGAGTTATGTTCGGATGGGTGTTTGCTAATTCGTGGATGAACGATGTTAGCTCATCGAGAGGGTGATAGACATCGTGAAAACTGCTGTTTGCAAACGGTGCAAATCCTCCGAGTCCCATCCGTCTGGGTGGTATTGCAGATATCAATGTATCATTGTGCGGAAGCACCTTCAGTTCGTCTGGCAAATGAAGTTCATCCGGTGGAAAGTATATGTCTACGAATGTTTTTGTTTGGTGCCAGACGTCCAGATTACGCGCCTGATACCACATAAGTGTCTATCTCATTTAACAGGTTGTGGACACACCTGAGCGACATCCAATGCCTCCTGCACTGAACTGAATCTCCTCAAAAGACCAAAGTTGGACTGTTCGGTCAAGACTTGTTGCTCACACAACGCCAACTGCAAAAGAGTGAATAAACACAAGATACGAAAGATCATTGGTGGTGGTCAAAAGGCTCGAGTGCCAACTTTTAACCGGTGTGCAAGAAAAGCCATGGTTAAGGTTATAATGTTATGTAAGCATCGCTTACAAGAACCATCATGATTGGCTTCGCGCTCAGCGCTCAGGGGTTTGTCAGGGGTACTAATAGTAACAAGTTAACCCGGAAATGGGTTGACTCGAAGTTTAACAAATTCAAAATTGAATATTGGTATGAAACGAATACGAGCTAATACGAGGGACGTTACAATTTTTTTCTACATATTATCCAATTTTGACTTTCAGTAGTACATGGCCAGTTGTTTGGCGATTCTACTATTTTGGTACTATTCCTCGTCGCGGCTTCCTCCTTTTTTGCCATATGTAATGGTGCTATATCGACGACGATCTCCTGGAACTGGAAACATTCCACCCGGAGGGTATGTTAATGGCGTGGCGAAGACGACAACCTCCAAAGATGGCAGCTCCATTGGCGTCGTATCTGTCTGGAACTCCGACGCACAAATCGCACATGAAGCCTAAAGCTTGAATCTCCAAAGCAAACACACATACCGTCTGCACTCGCCACTGCAAATAATCCTTTAGATAGGGCACTACCACCTCAGGATCAAATGTATTCAACCTAGAAATCCGGGCAATTGCAGAATTGAGGTTCACAAATCCTTCGTTTGTCATTCGGCTTGGTCCTCGTCTTTGACCATACTCTCCTCCTCCTGCAACAAATACATGGTGCGCGCCTGCTAGATTTGGAGCCGTAAGCCACTCCTCTGGGTCGTCGGGAGGTGGACCAAGGAACAAGCACACCGAGAAGCTTGAACCTAGTTCGTGTTTGTTGCACCGGATGCGAGCTGACCACTCCCAAAGAGGTTCTCGATTCTGTTTATAGCGATGAGTATCGGTGGCATTGATAAATGGCGTGCTCGAAGAAATGACCTGGGTTTGACTTCCGTCGTTCATTCTCAACACAAGGATTTAACGTGGTGGCGATGGTCGTTGTAGTACGTGAGATGGGTATATATGGGTGTTTGGGACTTGATGCTTATACGTCATCTACCACTAGTACCACGCAAAGCTGATATGGCCTTGCATCCTCGTGATCCATACATACACATTAACGATGTAAACAGAATGGAGTTGGATGATGTGGAGGTAGTGATCGCTTTTGGCTGCATTGTTGCGTGTTGAGTGGACATGAAGGAAAAGATCCCTACTTCTGTTCTGATTTGTATCTGATATTCACAGTAGACTGCTTTGAAGTAGTTCTGAATTTGGAACCTTAGGACGGGCGGTTTTGTCGACCTTGCGGGTTTTGTCAGGCTATTTTTAGAATGTCTAAATTCTTTGTCCTCCGACCTTTCGTCTGCCATACATTTCTGACTCTCGAGCTTCATTCTTCCCATGACATCCTGGGGAATATTGAAAGATAAAAGATAAGATGGACTGTGAGAAGTCAGTAGTGGCTGTGATCGAGACCCTATTTTGGTATCATCAGTTGCTGCTGCCTTGAGTCTCAGACAGTCCGTCGCTTGCACGTTTCCCTAACGCTGCCCGACAGGGGCACCTCGCAGTTCCTTGCCATGGACGACGCGTCAAGCTATCAGACCATTCGTGGTAGCCTTACGAAGAACGGTCGACGACGAAGTCTCAAGACACTCTTTCAACTTCCCCTTTCATCCCGCACATCCATCTATGGCTCGATATCAGGGACATTGCCAGTGGGTTCGATTCCAGCAGATATTGTGCGGGAGATAGTAGACCTGTTGGCTCCATCGGATATCCTGAACTTCAGCCTCGCTGTAAGTAACTTGGAATATATTCTACTGGCTTCAATGAAAGCCTAAACGCACAGTAACTTAGTCCAAACACCTGCGAGCTATGCTTCTGCCCGCTTTGTACGAGACAGTAACCCTGAAGTCCAGCAAGAACTGTAGGGTGACTCTAAGTATGCTCAAGTCACGGAAGGACATCTGTGGCTACGTGCGTAAGCTCGCCGTACGGCCAAACTATTACCTCGCCTGGCCGCGCCCCGACGAGCAGCTCTCCGAAGAGTGGGTCGTGTCAATGATTGAAGATATCTCGATGGATCTCATTTCCTTGCACACCTTTGACTGGGACGGACTCGAGCTCCCTGACGACTCTCTATGGCATACCCTTCGATCAAAGTGAGCCTTACTAGGTGACGCCCCACCCAAACAACCGCTGACGCGTCCACAGCTGCCCCGAGCTCAAAAGTGTCTTCTCGAATGTCGGCACGCGTCCCCTGGATCCCTCCAGCACTCTTTTCGATTTTTCGAACCTCACCAGCTTCTCTCTTATCGTGCGGCACGGGCTCGGAGGATCAGGTATCGCGTCAAATCAATCTATTAAAGTAATCACTTACTAAACCCTTTGCAGACCTCTTTCCCGAGCTCGAGGCCCTGCCTCCGAGATTGTGGGATATGCTGCGCACGCGTTGCCCTGACCTACAGGAGTTGGCGATATGCAGCTTCTCGTCCTCTGCGCGCGTCTTCGACTTTGACCCCATCACGGACGGTCACTGGCCAAAGCTTCACACACTGACCCTGGGTTCGTTTGGCTATCAACAGGACTTCTCACTTGGCCCTCCAGCCCTCAATAACAACTCGCTTTCCTCGTTTCTGGACTCTCATACGAACCTCAAGTATATCCGCTTCTTATGGAACTTCAAGCGGTGGATGTCTCCAGACAACATTCCCATGCACCTTTCAGAGAAATCATTACCGGCGCTAGATACCTTTATTGGGGTGTATCAGCAACTTGCTGAGCTACCGAATCCACAGGTTGTTGAGACTCTTGATCTTACATGCGAACCGGTATATGAGAGCCGTTTGGAGGCCGTATGTCCTGTACTGAGGACGCTGACGAACCTCACAAGCCTCGATATCTGGACCCACGTATTTGACACTAGCCGCGACCACTCCCTCTTCTTCTTCTCTATTCTTACATCGTGCCCCAAGCTGACAGACTTTCATTTCATGTGTACCACGTCTTTTACTGTAGTGAGTCCTTTGCATCTGTCCACATCGACAATTACTAATAATTATTTTCGTCAAGAAACCACTTAAACAACTAATAACACAGCTCTACCTCCTCCCCTCCCTCAAACGGTTTTCTCTCACGAAAGGACACAAATACGTCGACGAAAGCATGCTCTCGACGGCCTTGCGCATTCTCAAATACAATCCAGCTCTGAAACAAATCAATATTCGCTGGGCCCGGGAGAAGTGTCCAAATCATCTGAAGCAAGAGGGGTGCTATGACGTCGTCGTTGACAAGCACGGGCGGCCTGAGGCACTAGCGGTGGTGGAGCGGGGTATCCCGCTCTGGGGCGTCCCATTTCTGAGAAGGTATCGACATCGACTGGATAAGGGAGGACACAGTGAGTTCAGGAGATGGGTGCGAGGGAAGAATGTGAGGGTTATACCCCTTTGATACCACACGGAGAAATTGTTGCCGATGGAGGTGCAAAAGGTTTCGTTCCATTTCACTGTCCGGTGAGTGTGAAATCGAATTGACATCCTTCATTATCCAGTCACTCGCTAAACTTGCGCTTAACAGCTTTTGCCGATGGGCAACGCAAGGCAACTCCCGGAGACTGCGGAAGTCGTGTGCGTAGCATCGTTTGCAGCCTGATCCAGCACATGTTATTACGACAGCGTTCCTTTCGTACTTGTCACCGCCTTCATCTCATCATTGCTCTTCCTTTGACCGTTTCGTTGTTACTGACCCTTCGGTTGGCATTTTCTCATTCTCCGACTTTCTAATGTTAGATCCTTTTATCTCGCTGTATCGCCACATTTGTAGTTTAGTGTACTTTTTTGGATCTCGTAGCTCTCTGACTGTTCATTATCCCCAATTGCTTTCGTGCGTTTGATCTTCTTCCAGTTCAATGTTGTAGTTCTATGTATTTTCCTTTTCGTTATCACGCCCATTACTGTCTTCTGCATAAAGTATCTCTTCGTTTTTTCTGTTCATAGTTAAACGTTTGTTCATATTCGTTTCCGTTGTTCCTTGTTTTTCCATTGTGTTCCTGCTTTGTTCTGGAATACTTTCGTGGCACTTGGATCTTCCTTTTCGAATATCCCATCCTTCATCAACTTGGTTACAGGTTCCAGTAATAGAATTTAAAATGTATGTATATGTATGTATATGATGCAATAAATTATACCACGACTTAGTATACTGCCCTTTGAGAAAATTCTCTCTAACAAAATTCACAGCGTTATACGAGGCCATCTGCTGCCGTCATACACAATTGGTTGCATCATAAAATATATAAGCAGCAAATATCTAAAAATCCCCGACAAGTAACTTTGTAAGTGCTGACACGCCTGACACCAATAATCGGATGGACGAAGGTATATTTGGAGGAAAAGGAGGGTAGGTTAAAGACTTTCTCAGCGTGCAGTCGGAACTTAATTGGACGGAAACTAAAAAAAATCTTAAATTCCTTTCAATAAGGCAATAGCAACCTTAGTACATGACGATGTTTAAAAGTGTGTGGGTTCAGCGGAGACAATTATTGGCTCCAGCTTGTTACGGTCGATGCAAACCCGTTCACATTTCCCGCCTGGTTGACGATCCCTGCTCCATTGACACTGACTTGGAACATAGTTGCGACTGTAGAAAGGCTGTATATGTTGATATTTGTCGAGGCTGTGTCAATGTTGAGCAGCTGTGATTGGCAGTTTCGCGAGTCGATGCAGGCTTGCGAGTAGTTCTGCGGGAAAAGGAATTAAAAATGCTCATGGTGACTAGAGACCTGGTACATACATCGAAGAAGCTGTAAAGACCAGCACCAAAAATGAGGATATTACGTGACTGTGTGATGGAAACTGCCCATGCAGATGGGTTTCCGCTATAAGGCGTTGGATCCTTCATCGTACGATTAATCGTGAAAGGGGAAGGAGAAACTGGTGCAGGCTGGTAGTACGGCTAAAAGAACAGAAGATGTTTGGACAGTGTCGTATACGAGGAGAAAAGCGACCCACTGATTCGGTCTGAATAAGACCCATATAGTGGTTGGCTGCATTCACAAGGTTATACTGATACAAGACGTGATGTTCAGCTAGACAAAATATCAGTAGAATGATCATGCGCGGAAAGAAGTTCCATACATCCTGCAGGAAACAGCAATTAATTGACCAAGAAATGCAATAAAGGATATGGTATACCTGTTCCTATCAACCACACTGGTCCTTGCGATTCTGACAAGATTCCACGGCCTGAATAAACGGATATTTGACCTTCTCCTGGGAAATCCAAGTCATGATCAGCGAGCCAGACCCATGCTCCCTGAAATGCAATGAATTGTAGAACTTCTGAGAAATTGCACGTTTTCAAACTCACCTCAATGTAGGCAGTAGATCGTGGCGTGAGGTGAAGCGCCATGTAAGCCGCGAAACAATTATCGAACCCTCCTGCTCCACTCTTGGGGCACCTATTTCCCTCAAGATTTGTCCCCGCTGCCCCGGCAGTTCTGGTTTATTGAATTGAGTATTTTATAAAATACACCGTGGCTATGGGCTCACCGGACATGAGAATCCCACATTCCTGCTCCAGCTTGGAATCCAGAGGGTTGTCTGACGTTCCATTCAACGATAATAGCACCAGCAGCTGTAAATAGTCACAATTACTACAAGACGCAATGCCCGCAATTGTGGAAGCGCACCTGGCCCAATGGTGCTGAAAACGATGTCGCTGATTTCGAGTACACCTTGAGAACCGGTCTCTCCGATTCTGAAAACAGGGCGAGGATTGTTCTGGTCCTGGAACGCTGGCCCTTTCCCTGCAAGTACAGTCCACGCTTCACCAGTCATTTGAGTTCCCGCAGGAATGGTGATGGTGTTCGACACGACATATGTGCCAGCATCGAAAAAGATAATTTTGCATCCCGAAAACTAAGAGCCCCATTAGCCAAGAGCAGATTACCTGGATTATAAAAACGAGAATACCCGATTAAAGATACTGGTGAGAGCAGCCGTATCGTCTGTAAAGCCATCTCCTACAGCACCATAATCCTTAACGCTGATGAATTGATTTACAGCATACTCAGCGTATTGAGGATGTGTGCGTGCGACAATTCTTCCAGCGCTATCCAGTAGGCTTGCATCTTTATTTGGTGCCGGAATATTACCTTGTATAAATGAGCCACTTGGGTTAGTGCCACGGTAAATATTTCCTTGACCCCAAGATGAGATCGTGGTGGAACCGCCATTAAGTACAACGGCCCCGCCAACTACACCCACAGCTACAGGGACGTTATTGAGTCTGACGTTGTTAAGCACCAAAGATCCTGCCAGACGGCCATTGCTAGGTTGAGAGTTTCGAACGAAAATCTGAGTGTTTGTGACGACGGCATCGATGATCGCTTGAGCACCAGTGGTCTGTAGAAGAGAACATTAACCAAACACCCTTCCAACAAGCGCATGGCATACCTGGGTGTCAATCGTCAGTCCTCCAGACGCGATATCAAACCCGACCTATGTATGGTTTACAATGTCAGTGAGAACGATTTAGAAGGTCTAGTCAGTAGTTCCCACCTGAGCGTTGTTGATAGTAACACCCTGGTAGGTCCAACCCCAATTCCACAAGCTGTATACGGCCGTCTGGACGTTGTTGAAGGTGACATTTTTGACGGTGAACCTAATCGTTTCAACGTCAACACCTAACATATAAGTTAGATTGAAGGAATTTACTGTTGGTTTCCGCCCCAAATTCCAAATTTGCCTGGTTCATTTAAAAGTCAATAAAAAAGATGAAATCATTGATAATGACTTACCTCCATTAAATACCAGGTCTCCCATATAACCGCCGCTAAAAACATTGCACACACGTAAGGACTGCCATTGTTCGGGCCAGATTGGTACCAGCATACCTTCCGTTTTCCATCCAGATGCCTAAAAGTATGTTTCTCAGTAATGTGCCACAGGTCATGGAGCAATGACAGTTAACACACCTTGGTGGGCAGTGTTGGGTTCCGCCGACATCTGTATCACGATGTTCATGAGAGATGTCGCTTGAGCAACCTGCCAGTGAATTCCTGTTCCTTGAGGCTTGTCGGCTGGGACACTGAACATTTAATTAGCTTTAGTTCAAGAAATGTTGTTGCCTTTACCGTCTAACGTCGATCACGAAGTTCCTGATGGACTTATGGCTAAAGAATTTAAAATATGAGTTGGGTGTAGAGAAGTGAAAATAAAGCCCTGACAAGTTATTTTGATTTGTCCAGTACTGTGCACCTCCGCCTCCAGGAATGTACGGGTTCGCATCTAAGGTACATGAGTCAGATGTCGCGCTCCATGACTTCAAAAAGGGATACCTATGACAGCCATTCCATCGAAAGATGCTGATGCAAGTATAGTAGGGAAGTTCTTCGCGTCTCCGATGAGCTGTGTGTAGTAGTATGGTATGATGGGTGCAGAGACGAGATAAGTTCTGGGTTAAATTTTGTTTAGTAGGATGAAAATTGCAGAGGATCTTTTCATACCCTTTGGGGAAGTATACAACAGCGGGGGTGAGACTAATCGAGTAAGAATATTCAGTGAGACGAGGAAGAGAGATAGGATAGGTGTATGTACGTTGAGGAGCGACAACCGCCACCTCCACATCGACCACCAGATGTAATTGCAGCACTAGTTCCACCGACAGTTAGTTGTAATTGTAAAAAGGTTTAGAAATACCTACTTAATGGCTGCCGTGTCGTCGGTAACGCCATCTCCACGAGCACCGAAGTCCTAATATGTGCGATGTTAAGTAAGTTGACCTGAGCATTAACCCAGACGACATAATTACTGACCTTTACGTTACGGAAAACGGAATATACGTTTGGGTTGGGGTTAAAGGCAGATTTTCCTTGATGCTTTATGCTTTCCATCCAGAACGGGTCATTTTGTCCAGAGGTTCCAGGTCCGATAGGCCCAGAGCATGACGAACCCAGTCCAAGGACGGCGCTGGTACAAGCAAGCACAAGAGTTGCAGCTCCCAGGGCACGGAGGGAGAGCATAGTAGTTTGTTGGCTACCCTTGGATAGTCACAGAAGCTTTTATTGGTTTCCGACGCAAGGTTGCATGAAAAATTTCCGCTTGCTCAAGACCCATGATACTTCCACATCCGTTAAGAAATATGCTACACCATCGGTTACCTTGACCTCAAGATCCAATACTGAGGACAAGAGACCAATTTGGCGTGTTCCATGAACAGCAGGTGCATTGAAATTGCCACCGGTGAGTGAGTCGGTCACCTGGAAGGTTTGACCATAGATGTTGGCCGTGTACGTCTTGACAAAGAAAGCAAATATGGAAAGATCGACATCGTGCGAGTAGTCTGAATGCAGAGGGACTTGGTTGGTCCCAGTAAGACTATGACGATGTGGGCAATGCGGAGACCTCCTGAAGAGTGGTGTGCACGCGCCCGGGGAAGTCCTTTGGTACACGCTGGAAACTCTAAATATCGCAAATGTGGATCGAAGCTCGGACGTTTCTATAATTGAAGCACGTTAGATGAGGTATCCTGCGCCAAGTCGGGTTAGAAACATACTCAATATACAAGGTTGTGATGCATCAGCAGGCCATCCACATGCACCGTCAGGTCAAGTTCAAATCTTCTGATCTGAGTCTTCTGCTTCAACTTTTCAGCTCGATGTGTGGGTTTAACTTGATCAAACACAGATATTCAATAGGTTTCTTTTGAAATGAGGTACCGTTTAGCACAAGTAAGTGTAATAACAATCCGAAATTCCTCAAGATAGAGACGGTCCATGCAAAATCGGAAAAGTTGGCGGAAAAGCATCCTCATCCTGAAGAGAACGGTGTCAGTCTGTAATTAATATGATGAAGAGCTTGTACATGAGACAGTTGTCCACAAAACTGTGTTTTACCATGGTCAAGGATTTTAAAAGAACGAAACGCTGAGCTTGTCAATTATGGATGCGTTTATGTGTTATTTTATTAATATTATTATTAATCTGTTTGCTTTTTAGTCAGCGTTAAGCATACAATATTACAATTAATAAAATAATTAAGTCTTAGCCAAGTCTGCATTGTCGAAGGCTCACTCCATTGTCAGGTTCATTATCCTCCAACCTCAATCCAGTCCTCACGTTGCACATTTTCCTATCGTCTCTTTAATATCCCTAATTAACCGTTTTGTTATAACATGTCTTCCTCAAGAGCCCGCGTAGAGGATGTCTACGAATCACAAAATGACCAGAGGCTCGATGAATTGCACTCCAAAATCCGAACGTTACGCGGTGTAAGTATTTTAGTCGAATATCTCTTTCCCCAGCTGCTCATATATCTATTTTTCTGTCTAGATTACAACAGATATACATGGTGATGTTGAATCTCAAAACCTCATGTTAGACGAAACAGTAAGTATATAAACATTGTATTACGCCTAGGATTCATTGTGCACTCCTTACTCATACTCTTTCATTGTCCAGGGCGACCGATTCTCTTCGTTCGGTGCATCTTTAATGCAAACTTCAAAACGAGCCGGCCAGGCATTCGGAATTGGCTCAGGAAGCCTCAAACCATGGAGAATCGCTATGCTTATTGTTGGCGTATTCCTCGCTTTCTGGCTCATATCGAAGATTTTGTCATGGTGGTGGGGTTCTCCCGCCGTCTGAGGGGAGTGGGAGCATTTTCTTCTTTGGATATTCGGATTATGTATTATATTATACCCTAGGTGAGCCTGACGCACATGAGATATACTTGGTGCTATATCTTAACCTTCGTTTCATTGACAGTTTAGTTCTACTTTGTCACTGCTATCATGTCTTTTCGGTCTATGGAACACACTATTATCACACGTACGACTATTCCCGAAGTTTCTTCTATTCAAAAGGAAAATAAGATAAAGAAGGATCTAGTCATTCTAGCCAAGCGGTCGCTATGTATGCCAACCCTGCGCCATAAGGCTCTCTTCACTCTCCCAGAACTTTAGCAAGAAAGAATTTATGCGTGGAAACGTGAAGAAATAAGTTTCTAGATTTTTCACTTGTATTCATTTACGCCATGGTGAGATACAAGTTTGTTCCAATGTCCTTTGTTGCTGAAATACATTCTTTGTGACGAGAAGAGTAGAAATAAGCAAATCGTAAGAAAGCATCAATAGCTTGGGCGATACGTCATGGTTGTCTACAAGGTTAATAATTTAGGGGTTAAAACAATTTATGTCGAGCAGTGAAGTTGGAAGCAGGAGTGGGATGGAAGCAGCAATACAACAAGGAATGAAAAGACAATATAACAACAACAATTATCCAGCGAAATGATAAAGTATATTACGCAGAAAAGGTAGTGAGAAAAGGTAGACCATTCGAAAAGTGAGCCATTCGAAAACCATAGAAAAGACGAAAATGATAGCAAACGTTCGTTCATCATAGCAAGCGTTCTTTCACGCCAACAGCTTTGATCCATATTTCGCCGGGACGACTGTAGAAAGTGGATAGATATGAGTGGTCAGTGATATGATTATTACCATACATGAAGCATGCTTACCTTTTTTCTCTCAAGATCCGGAAAACCTTTCTGTTTTCGATCTGCGCCTGGCTAATCTGACCAGTCACACCGCGAGGTCGTGGAGGAAACGCCCCTGGCCCACATCGATCTTGCAGATCAGCAAGGGCTTCGTTGGTGCCTTCTGTCTCAACAACTATAGTTCCGTACCACCCAGAGTCGACAAATAGATTGTTCGAGTCAGGTATTGGTATGCGGCCGTTGAAGGGTGCGCCTTTGTTGTATCGATTTGGTCCTCGAGGAGGCCTAATAGAGAACGAAGATCTATGGACCCAGCGGACGACGTTGTGATAGGCTCCTTGGGGACTATTCGGGTGATACCATATCACATGAGTATATAATATCAAGTGGAAAGTGGATGGGCTCAATCTCACGTTTCAGTTCGTACACGATCTTGGAGGAGTTGAAGGTTCATAGCAATCTCTTCGCCCCAAGGACTAATATCGATATGGATAATGGGGTTGGTAATATTTGGCCCGGTGCGGATGACACGGTGGAAATAAGACGGTGGAAAGGCTAGCGTAGGAAGATACTTTGGCAGATCTCCAACGGGGGAGTAGGTATAGTCCAGATCCTGTTGAAAAGAAAAAAGCGGGGTTAATCTCTACAGAAAAAGTAGTTCTGACGTGGCATGGCATAATGTATGGAGCCTGTTGAGAATTGAAAGATTATGCTTACAATGAGATAGCTGCCATCCCAAACTAATCTCCCTACATTGCCTTCATCACCGACTGCAACATCCCAAACAACATCTCCTAAACGCAGAAGATGCATGATCCCAGCACGTTTGCATTCTGCTTCGCATTCGAGTACGCTTTTATCCGAAAGCCAATCGCCTTCTGGAGAGGGGACAAAGACGCGCAATAGTGGAGCACGGCGAAGTCGGAACAATGGAGAACGAAAAGTAAGGCTCGTCTGCGATGAACTTGGTGCATTATATGTTGGCGCATGATGTCCACCAGTCGGATGCGAATATGTCGAAGTCGTTGGTGAGGGCGCACGACTGGATACACGAGATGTATGTCCCCGGGAACCACCAGCAGCTGATTTTGAAGACGTGGCAGACGGTGGCGGCAGTGGATTGCTTAAAGCTAAAATGCTAGCTTCTTTCTCTGCCTGAGCACGTAAACGAAGCAAAACACGACTATATGCACGAGTGCATGCGGTCATGGCGTGGACAGTATCGATCAGCGACGGATCACGATGATTGGGGTGTATAGAAAGCGAATGCACATGCATGGCGGCTATCCGAGCATATTCATGGTTAGGAATTGATACTCCTCGCATGTAATCATTTAAATCCTAGTATTCATTAAGTTGCCAAACAAAATCGCAAAAAAATAATGTTCCGCACCTGTAGAGAAAGCGATAAAGGTTCTTTATCGTCCCATGTCCATCGACAATACCCTACGGTCCTCAAAAAGGTTTCTAGTATAGTTTCCCTTAACGTCGGAGTCCGCACAAAGAGGATGCGTATCTCTTTGGATATTGATGATAAAATGCACCAATCGTAAAAAGACAGATAAGACAAGATGTTTGAAAGGAGTTGAGGATCTGACAAGATCTGAACCATCGTGACTGGTTCAGGAGGAGGACTTTCCAGCGCAGCAATAGTTTCGGCGACTGTAGGAGGTGCCTCTGTCGTTTTCTTGCTTTTCTTATCTTTTTTAGCCTTGCGAAGGTCTTCAGGAGATACTGGAGTTAGAGGGATCGAACTGTGGTTTTCCATTTCAGGCGGGGAGTCCTGAGGCGCGTTCTCGCCTTTGCTATCCATAATCGAACTTTCTTTCACCGACACCGATCCTTTGTTACGGTGTCGGCTCGCATTCCTCTCCTTGGTGCCACCCGCTTGGGTGCTGTTCGGAAGCATCTTAACGCCTTCGACTCGAGCAAACGGGTCGTCATCGAGCGGGATGCCAACATCTCCGACATCTGTTTGCTCAACTTGTAGAGCAGGATCGACCGATGAAAGCAGCTTGCTAGTCGTCATAGGAGTGTTCGGCCGAGATTTTGAGGCGCTGCGCTTCCTCGCGCGGGCAGTCTCAGGCGAGCTCTGCAGAGTCCCGTTCGATCCATTAGAAAAAGTGCTGATGGAAGCATTGTCTACATGGTGACGCGTCTTGCTGAGCTTCTTCGCGCGTGGTGTGGCTTGAGGCGACTGCAGCTGTTGTTGGCGAGGTTCCTCCTGGCGAGGCAGCGAGAGCGAACGAGTGGATTTTGGTGTTATAAACGGGGCATCAAGCTCCTGCGAAGATTCCATGTCGAGTTGGTGAGAAATATAATTGGTATCGTGAGCTTTAGGTGAAGGAGGTGTGATAGAAGCGGGCATTGATTGAGGATCGACCCCATTCACATATGAATTGGGAAGGAGAGTGGTTTGCAATTGAGGAGAAGTGAATTCTACCGGCGGCAGGAGCTGGGGCTGATTCTGATGCTGCGGTGAGGTATGTTGGTTGGCAGGTGGACGATAAAAAGCTTCTGGCTGGGGTGGAATCTGCGGAAGAGCATGCTGGGTCATGTCCTGCTGTGCCATAGGAGCATGATCATCTTGACTGTACGAAGTTCCGTTCTCCTGAGCCTCCATCGCGGCAAAAATTCTCGGTTTCCCTCTTAGGGGGGCGGAAGTCGTCTGGACGCTCGGAGATTTCTGCAGCATGACCGGCGTGGGTTGCTGCACGGGAACCTGGGTATTATTAAAAGGTTGCGTCATGGGCACTTGAGATTGGGACGGTGGGTAAAACCCGGGAGGGTGAACACGCACCGAACCCATATGTTGGTGCTTGCTTGGGGAAGTTTGGAAATTTGCTGGTTGCGCAGCACCGGGAGGCAGAGGCGGCGAAACTGACCGTGAATTAGACTGCTGGTGTGTCCGTGGCTTGATTTCACCGGAGTCGTAATTATTGAACATTGACGGCGTTCCATTTGCAACTGAAATTAGCTGAGGCGTGGAAAAGTCCTTGTAGGAAGAGGGTAACACTTCAGCATCCAAATAGCTATATGCGACGCCCATGTCTGGGATAGGAGGAGGTGGTAGAGGAGGACTAGGAGGCTGAGGTTTACTGATAATAGGACGTGGGATGGGGGGTTGAGGTTTCGAATCACTTTGCATATAAACACTCTGATGACATGACGGAACGGTGGTGTTCAGAAAAAAGACCTGGTGATATCATCTGAGATGAAGAAAGAGAACTAACCGATCGCGGAATGCTCGAAGAAGACACCTGTTCGGTAGTCTTTAAGCTACCAGGGGGAAGTTGGCGTGCGTTCGAGGCATACGGGGTGCCGGGGATAGATATTGCATCGCTATACTCCTGCAAAACAGCGAGAATCAGCAATCAAGTCATAATCGCCGATCTTTAGAGGGCGGTTTCGCATACAGCCAGAAAGAATGAAGCGAAATGTGTGAAAAGATGCACGGTTTACGCGATAGAGGGTGAGGAATAGATGAATTCCTGGGACGCGAAGAATGAATTACGTCCACCCATCCACACGTGTAATGACCGGACGAGTTTAACACCTTTGACCCCATCACAAGAAAGTATGACGAGATTTTCACGGAGGGCGGAATCTGGACGTGGATAATTAACCTCGTCGTCGTCCGCCCCGCACAGAGCACAAAGCCAACATTGACTTGGCCAGCATGACGAATCGTGATGCAATGATAACAGGCACAGAGTCGGGAATACTGAAAAAAACACCACCGAGTTTGAGCTTACTTACTTGGAACAAGGCGGCCTCAGGAGGAAGATCGATTCCACGGTCCGACATCGGTGTCCTTTGTACATCCTGTGGTCTACCCTGAGGTAGTCCAACCCCACTCATACGCTTCGAAGGAACACCCTCCATCCCATTGACACGATTCTGAGAGAAATCTTCGCCCAATACGGCGCGTTTCGCCAAAGGTGGCGATAAAGTTTGACTGCCAATTTTTTGGTCGGTTGTAGGAGGGACTTGCCGACCGTAAGAAAAGGATGAAGGTTGCATCTTGTGGTTCATACTGGTGATAGGCGGGCCGGCATGAGGTATTATGCTCGAGCTAGTTGTTGAGATTGATGCATTTCGCCTAGTTGTGGCCGACGGCGAAAATGTGTAAGTCGACGGGGGCGGACCTCGAGGGTCTTGTCCCTGCGCAGATTGGTAGGAGGCTTGGGTTGATCCGGGTTGAGGTAGTGGTTTGGCTTCCAGATCCTGCATGTCAAGGGACGCGCGTGGACGGACAACATGAGGCTGGGGGTATTGAAACGATGGAGGAGGACCAGGTGGTCTATTGGCCGATGCCCTACGATTGACCGTGTCCAGCGACCGTGCGCGGTGCTCATTGATGATGGCGGAAGATGGCGGAGGAAGAGGCTTGTCAACAATAACTTTAGAAGCGGGGCGGGTTGGCGCCTTCGCCAACTGTTGGGAGGAAGTTGGACCCAAATCATGAACGCTACCATTGATCGGGACAACAGAGCTTTGATTGTTCTCCTGCACCTTTCGATGTGACAAATTTGGATCGCGGTTGCTCGCCGCCAACGAGGTGGTTGAATGTCCAAAGCCTTTGGCTGAAGTCACCCTCTGAGGCATATCTCGGTCCTTTCGTTGACTTGTCAACATCATCGGCGATGACACTATACGGGGAGAGGCCTCTTTCACATTGTTGTTCTGTGCTGTGGTTGAAAAACGGGCGAAAAGTGGTGGAGGCGATGTAGAGGGTGCTAAAGTCACCTTGGTAGGCGACTGAGTAGGTGTCTCTGGCTGCTTCTTCTTGCGAAGGAAGGCCATTACGGTCGCATACAGTCACGAATAGGGTGCGAAATGAGAGAAAAGGGTTGGTGGGGAAGACTGAGAGGGATGGCAATGTGTCAAGGCGCGGCCGCGAGGCGCTTCAACATGAGCAATGTAATCGCCGCAGGCAGGCGTCCTGGTCGGTTACAGCAACGACCCTGGAGCGAGCAGCGCTGTCAATTGATTTCCTTCAACCTCGGATAATAAACGTTCATTTACGCACAATGGAGACAAACTGTGCCTGAGAAAGCCTTTCCTTCGACAGAAAACAACAACTTTGTTTATAAATTGGTGGCCAATCTGCGGCGGGCGACAAATTGAGAGGCTTTTTACAACCATCATATCAATGACTGAATGGAGCATTCCAGATTTGTGTACCACGCACCTCGTTTAAACCCTTTCGTCAATCCTTCGTCACTCGTAAATATAGCTTTGGGAGGAGTTGAAAGAGAGATGGACAGCGGTGACGAGACGGTGCGGTGCGGAGTCTGGCGGGAGTAGTGTGCGGCGAGCGGCTCGGCGCTGTGATAAATGTCGATCCAAGCTTTTCAGCTTTTAACGATCAACCGCAACTACTATTAAGCGCTTCATGGACCTGCGAAACAGCTGCAAAACCCATTACATTACACACTCAACGCGGTTTATGGATTCCCGACTTCGAAATTTGGAAGATTGACCATTCTAGCTTCTAATGCAGCCAATAACGAGACCGCGGAGTTTGCTGTCGCTGCGCCAGCGACCTTGGTGAGTAATTTGCCCACTTCTAGACCGGCAAGATGCCAGGACGATAATATCACTTGCACAGCACGCTCGTGGCGCGTCGTATCCAACTCTTTAAAGACTATGAAATTCTAAACGCCCGACTAGGCCTACATCTTTGCGACTTGGCTTGTATCGACAGACTGGAACCAATAACTCTAGCTCTCATAGCAATTTGCAAGGAAGTAGTGGTCAGATAACGACAAGTGCGATTAGCTGCCACGACACGTCGCCACGGTCATCAAAGCTAGATTGCTTGTGCAGAGACGGAGAGTCAATGCCCTGCGTTGTACTGCAGAGCTTCGTATAACCCTGTCAGATTACGGCTCGCATCCATCTTGACCAACAACTCCTTTCCGAGGCCTCGACCTCACCTCGTTGTTTAAAACGCCGGCTTCTTAACAATGGCTCGTGTAACCGTATTTTTTGAACTCGAATTTGTACTGATATGCAGCATTACAGGGTGAATAGTTGTCAACGATATAGCATGCAATAGTGTGTTAATAGTATGTGTTAATGGGCGGCACTACCTAGTCGCAATCAAAGTAATTTCCCGGAATGACATTCGGACATCCCAGTGTATCTGCAACAAACATAGTCAAAATCGAAAAGGAGTGACGATTAGGAGAGATGGAGATTTCACCTTGGTCAGTTGGGCAGTCGTCTGGGTCTTCGCAACATCGTATGCACGCCCTAGGACCCGCCGGTTCGAGCAGTTCCACATAGTGGTTATATCTGTGAACCAAAAAAAAATCAATATGACAAAACTCTCCTATCGCTCGCAAATCAACAAAACCTATCTCACCCAGCACACACACTCCCCGCCGGGTTACCATTCCCGTCTGCTCCTCCGCTTGAATCATACTGGCCTCCCGAATCATCAGGATCTATCCTGTCTAGCGTGTACGGGTCAATACACCCAGTAACTGCAAACACCCATTCCTATTTTCAGCAATCTCCTAGTCTTTGCAAATCATTATATAGACGCACGTTGCACGTACTTCCCGCTCCCGAAACCAGTCGTATACTCCACATTGGTCCAAAAATTACTTGATAGGAGACCCTGCGACTCCGATGAACGTCCCGCTAAGGAGCAATACACCGTCGTGCCGCCAGGATACTCGCTATCACCCACATCAGTGTTGGCGTCCCTGTCAAAAGCACGCACCAAGCGAAAAAGAACATGTGGCGTTAACAACAAGAAAACGCCTAGGAATAACAACCCCCAAAAATAAACCGCGACGCACTTGGGAACAACGAGGCTGTTATGAGATCAAATGAAAAGTGAAAACCACGGTTTCGAAGTCGTTCGTCAGCTTTCTTCTCCTTTGTGAAATTGGGGCGGGGATGTTTACCAGTAGCTCTCCGCGTCGTTTATTGCCACCGTATTGGCGGGTGTGGCGAGTCTTCTATGCAATCCAAGTGGGTTTGGTTTGGCAAGAGAGGCGCTGATGAACGAGGTCATCACCAGCATTGAGGATGTCATCCCAACCATTTCCCTGACCACCCAAGGGTTCTTTACGCGGAAATTTGGATTATCTATTAGGCGATGTCGTTATTTGACCTGGAGAACCGACTATTGGTCGGGCAATAACGATAACAGATGAAAAAGGGTAGTAATCAAACAAAGGTCAAGCTCGCGATCGTCGATAGACATAGTCTCTTTTTCGACCATTCGATCGCCTAGAAGCGTGGCCGTCGATCGCTGGAGTTCATAAAACTATGCATGAGTGCCCCTGCCGTACATGTAGGATTGCATTTCGAGCCTCACTCAAATATGCTTTGAGATCAGAATTGCCCATCGACATTTTTAATTTGGATGGTAACGTTGGACCAGTTTATTTGTGGACCCACACTAATCCATCTATGTTATAAGTGGCTGAATTTTTTTTTGGACCGAGGTATGTCAAGTCGTAGGTGACGTTTCTTTTTCGAATCGCATCGGCGGAGAAGTTGCACGCATTGTAATGATGCAATACGTTTTTGTTCTGTCACGGTGCGCGATGACAATCATCTTACAAGTTTTTATCCATAGACGCTTCGCCTCTTTGACAGACATAGCGAAGCCAACGGATCTTTTGGCATCGTGTTGGTTTCTGCGGAGTTCCGTCTCCAAGAAACTCTCTTTCCACCAACTGATCTATGTTTTCTTATACTCAATCCATCCAATTGCTGTCCATGTATCCAGCGCCCGTCACGATCAATTTTCATACGATCAACTGCGGTCTGTTCTCAGGAAGCACTCTGGCAATGAGGCTGATGGCCACTATAAGCGCCCACTGGTGACCATGTCATCATTTGCATCTAACATGCATCTTATCTACGGGGTTAACATAGGAACGGAACGTCTTGCTCCATTCGAAAACCGTCGCAATTGGGTTACAATCAAAACCAACAGCATTTTATTCTTTTTGTTTGCCGAGAACCTTTCAAGTTGTAGAAAATTTTGACCGTCTGCCGGGTGTTAGTAAAGGTATTTACAGTTCTTGATAGTCGCATCAGCTTTCAATGATGAAAAGCACACATTGGCACATACTCCTTTGTCAGTGCGCTCTACAATAAATAATAGGGATACAGAAAATTTCATTTCATAAATATTCCTACCAGCAGGAAATCTATTCAGGATATCTGGGTAAATCCATGCCAGACAGCCAATAGAGAATCCGCTCTCCGCTTTTTTGCAAACTCATCTGCAAGCAGTTCTTCTACGACTCATCAAATCTAAAAATAGTCCAACTTCATGATCCGCGACCGACGTCACCAGTTCGTCACCGTCGTCATTAAAATTTGGACTCAGCACGTGATTTTAGCTGTCAAACTGTAACGATTCGTTGGGCTTTCTGATTCGTTTGCAAGCTCCTGTAAGCAAATAAAGATCAGAAGCTGAGCGTATTGGATGAAGACAGCAAAAAATGACGATAATTAGATATATCTGATATACTATATCCTACATTTCTCCGAAAAACTTGAACCCTTCAAACGATCGTCCCAAGATCTATATACAACCGCAATGATCTGATAACCAACCCAAAAAAATGCGACCGTGTACGCGTGCGACCCCATACCCCACCCTCTGAGATCTAATGCATTGAGTCTTTGTCTCGCTGGCTCATAACATTTTGCGAGGGCGTGTTTTCTCGACATGTGCCAAAGGTTTAAGCAGGGCAGAGCAGGGGTATGTTTTTTGTTAATGACTGTAAGTCACGCAATGGTCTGCAAGCCTGGGAGAGAAGATTGAAACATCTGCTCGACGTCAACAGCTATGAGGAAGACCTACCCAAAAAGCAATAAAAACGAAAATTTATACAGAATACATTGGTTAAGAGCAGTGCTCAGCTCTATAAGCGGTCCAGCCTACATGCCAAATTGTCACTTGTGTGCATGCAATGATGTGAATTCAGATAAACCATACCTTTATTCTCCAAATACTTGTCCATGGCCGTAAACGCACATCGCCTTATCTCTCTCTCTAGCAGCCAAGCATCGTCGCATTGCACGACTCCGCAATCGTGTAACACGCAGATCGCTTCAAGGAACCATGTCCTGGAACTGAATTCGGTCGAAGCCTGGGTCGGAATAGCCACCGTCTTGAACATCGGCAGCAGACTGTCCTTGCCCACGACATCGTCGTAACCTCCCAAGAATCCGACATCAGCCAGGCGCATGATGGCTACTACCAGCGGAGAGGATATGACACCCTGCTTCTCTACCTCAAACTTCCATAAACCCACCGAATCCGTGTCCACGACATGGAACATCGTCCCAGCAGCACCGATCGGCGACACTGCGGGATTGGGCACGAAGAATGCCCAATTCCAGGATGCGAGCTCACCCCGATAGGTCAGCACGGCGTACAGCAGCCCAGGTTCAAGCTCTTCTGCATTGAGGGGGTGTGTAGCGTCAGGAGTTTCCGGAGAGTCGGGCATGGTAGGTTGAGTTCAGGATCAAGAGAGCTAGATATCATTCGAATCACGCGTCCCAGACGCGTTCACAAGATCAAACTCAATTTTCCCAGACTCATTTACTATATATGGCAGCCTTGCAGGCGACTCTAGAAGCTTCCAAGAAACTTGACGAAATATTCCGGAATTTGTGCAAGTCTCGACGCAGTACGTGTGTGTGAAAATTCGGTAAAGACTAAGATTGAATCTTGTATTAAAGATGTACGAGACTTCACTGAATGCTATTATTGGTCTAGAGACATACCCCTAGCAAATTTGCGATGTCATGGATCGCAGAGTCTTATCTAATCTGGACGATGCAGTAACTCCTGTGATGAGTATCGAAAATTCATTCACCTGTACTAGCCTCATCGCGCGGAGGGTCAGGGTGGTCTCGAAGAAGTCTCATGCTCCCCATCAAAGTGCCTTCTCATTATTTCTGCGGCGGCAGCACTGGCTTTCGCCATACGTTGTTGACGATTTTTCGATTTGCGAGCATATTTACTGTTCGCCCTAATTCTCTTGCCGTATATCCACAGCAGGCATGGTCTATTTCAAATCCAAAAATTGGCATGGAGTAACAAGCCATAACGAAGCCAAGGTGCTCACGCAGGACAGCCTAAGCCGATTGCAAGACAGGCCAAGATCGTGTCGCCCTTCCCGTACCCTAGTCTTCGGTACATTGCTGGAGCAAAAAGGGGGAAACCAAATCCTGCTAATGACCTCAGAAATGACACCGCCGCAAGAGCTGCGCCGGTAAAAATTAATTGACTGTTGGAAAATGATGATAAATCACAGAGGCTCCTACCAGATGCAGCATACAGAGTGAATGAGTCGATGACATAGGTCTGCAGCGCTTGGAATACGAGGACCATTCCTGAGCCAACGCACGCGATGCCAATGTCCGTGGCAATCCAATGGAGCCTGTGCTGTGCGGACCATCCGGCCAAGAAAAGCCCAAAAGGAAGAATTATCGTACCAGGAAACAGTGATGCTGCAACACTAATTTAGGGACGGAGTCCGCTTGGTTACTCCAGAAAAAGGTCAAAACTTACGAAGTCTAAACTCAGGTTCACCAACACCTCCATTCCTGGATTTAAAGTGCTTGTATACGCGATCCAACACTCTGGCATTTATTTGTGAGGTTACAGTCAAACCGATGCCCAGAGCGATGTAGTTCAGTCCAGCTATTCCTGATGTCTGGTGATAGATCTCTCTAAATATGGAAGGAATCGTGGTCAAGAATACTGACTGGGTGTTATATTATCTGTGTGCGCAAGAGGGAACTTGACGCACGATAGAATATTCCGTATACAAACGCCATGTATATCCCAATAAGTTGTATGATAGGTTCGCTGGTAAACAGGGAAAAAGGACGAGTCAGGGCTTTACGAAAAATAACTTTCCATCTGTTTGAAGTTTGTCAGCTGAATTAACTGAAAAATATAAAATGGATACAGCGTACGAGCGGTCATTATTTAAATCATAAACCGTGCGTATCTCCTTGTACTGGCATTTTTCTGGGTCAAAGGTCTTCCGTAACTTGTCGGCCTTTCTGTCGAGAAGCCAAGGGGCAAATGCTGAGAATTATATGTCTTAATTTCATGTCTGTGCGAAGCCGACTGATGCATACTTTCACGTAGGTATATCAGTCCGATTCCTTGGATGACAAGGTCAGCAATGCTCGTCGACCAAAACACCCATCTCCATGTCGAACGCTCGGCAATCCTAAATCACATAACGTCAGATTGATTCACATCCCATACGCAATCACTGACCATCCTCCACAAACAGGTCCTAGGACGGGCCCGAGGAGCGGAGCTAGGGAATATATAGCAATCGCTCTCCCTCTTTCTTCAGGCGCCCACATATCTCCAAGGACTCCACCGCCAACCTAAAAAAGGATTTATATTGGCAGAAAAACTTATCTACGAGGCTCACGGATAACGGGGCACTTCCTCCTATGCCAGACATAAATCGAAATCCAATAAGTTGGCCTTTAGTTTGTGCAAATCCACTGCCCAAATTCCAAGCTGAAAACAGTTGTTAGATCTCGTTCACTAATTTTCGAATATCGTTCACCGAAATAAAACAAGTTTGATAGTTGAAGCACCCTACAACGTCCGAAAATCGATATCACCAGGTCTTTTTTCTGAACACCACCGTTCCGTCATGTCATCAGAGTGTTTATATGCAAAGTGATTCGAAACCTCAACCCCCCATCCCACGTCCTATTATCAGTAAACCTCAGCCTCCTAGTCCTCCTCTACCACCTCCTCCTATCCCAGACATGGGCGTCGCATATAGCTATTTGGATGCTGAAGTGTTACCCTCTTCCTACAAGGACTTTTCCACGCCTCAGCTAATTTCAGTTGCAAATGGAACGCCGTCAATGTTCAATAATTACGACTCCGGTGAAATCAAGCCACGGACACACCAGCAGTCTAATTCACGGTCAGTTTCGCCGCCTCTGCCTCCCGGTGCTGCGCAACCAGCAAATTTCCAAACTTCCCCAAGCAAGCACCAACATATGGGTTCGGTGCGTGTTCACCCTCCCGGGTTTTACCCACCGTCCCAATCTCAAGTGCCCATGACGCAACCTTTTAATAATACCCAGGTTCCCGTGCAGCAACCCACGCCGGTCATGCTGCAGAAATCTCCGAGCGTCCAGACGACTTCCGCCCCCCTAAGAGGGAAACCGAGAATTTTTGCCGCGATGGAGGCTCAGGAGAACGGAACTTCGTACAGTCAAGATGATCATGCTCCTATGGCACAGCAGGACATGACCCAGCATGCTCTTCCGCAGATTCCACCCCAGCCAGAAGCTTTTTATCGTCCACCTGCCAACCAACATACCTCACCGCAGCATCAGAATCAGCCCCAGCTCCTGCCGCCGGTAGAATTCACTTCTCCTCAATTGCAAACCACTCTCCTTCCCAATTCATATGTGAATGGGGTCGATCCTCAATCAATGCCCGCTTCTATCACACCTCCTTCACCTAAAGCTCACGATACCAATTATATTTCTCACCAACTCGACATGGAATCTTCGCAGGAGCTTGATGCCCCTACAGTAAGATGATAATAATTGTTATAGGCCTTTATTTTTCATTCTTTTCAACTCGACTGTGGCAAGTTTGACTTGCAGTAGAGTCGTCCATAGTGGGACCAGATGATGGAGAGTGAGCCACAAGCTTCTGTTTAGCTGCAAACTGACTGCCCATTCTGATCCTTTTCCCATAATACCACAGAAGAATAGGCCTTTTTGTATGTTCAGTCTCGACATCATTTTGGAAATAATGGTCCGGACTTACGCGGGGCAGCCAATTGCGATAGATAAACAAGCCAAAAGCGTGTCTCCTTTACCATAACCCAACTTCGCATACATGGCGGGAGCAAACAGTGGGAATCCAAAACCTGCCAATGAACGAAGGGTGTTCACGGCTGCTAGAGCTAAAAAAGACGCGATGTTACAACTTTACCGTTTATGAAAGGACCTTAACAAGCTTACCAGACGCTGCATACAAGGTGAATGTGTCAACAACGTAGGTTTGCACGCCTTGGAAAACAAGGTTTGACCCTGCACCGACAAACATGTTGCCCTAGTAAGATGTTCGCTGAGATTTAACTTACAATTCCTTAGAATAATCGAGATTGGCGCACGATATCAACAACAATCCAATGTAATTTATGCTGAGCCGCCCAACCACTCAGCAACAGGCCAAAAGGAAAAAGCATTGATCCAAGGATGATTGTCGGAAGACGAAATTCGGGTTCTCCGACACCGTTATTTTTGTTTTTGAAGTGTATGTAGATGCGATCAATGTAGCGTGCACTTGCTTGTGACGATAGCCATAATCCTAGGCCTAATGCGATATAATGTAATCCTGTTTTTCCAGGACCTTCATTGTATATGGTACTGAAAATGATAGGTGCACTGGTAAGGAATACTATGCAAATGCAAGACACGATGAGTGATTGATAGGATCAAAATGCCTGCCAACGTACTGTAGAATATGCCATAAACAAATGCCATGTATATTCCAAGAATCTGGACGATGTTCTCGAAGGCAAATAGCTGGAAGGGTCGTGTTAAAGCCTTCTTGAATATATTTTTCCACCTTGAGGACATAAGTTTGACAATATTCAGTGGTTCATTGCATGTACATTCTTACGTCCGTGAGTCTCCAGCAGAATCGAAAACTGTCCGCACCAGCCTCTGGGGCTCACGTTCTATATCCATGCGTTTTCGTATCTGATCCGCTTTGCGCTCGAGTAGAACTGGCGCATAAGCTATGATTTTTGCATTAACAACGACCAATTGGAAAGTCATATTAGAGAAAGACGTACATTCTCGAAGATAGAACAACCCTGTAACTTGTACTATGACATCAACCAAGCTCGTAGACCAAAATACCCACCGCCATGTCGATCGCTCAGCAATCCTAGTAGTCCAAATATCGTCAGAATAGCTAAATAAGTCAATAGGGTACGCCTACAGACCAGCCTCCACAAACTGGTCCTATTGCTGGTCCAAGCAAGGGAGCAAGTGAGTATACCGCAATTGCTTTACCCCTCTCTTCCGAGAGCCAGATATCTCCAAGAACCCCTCCCCCAATCTAGAAACAGAAGTGCAAATTAGTGAAGGGGGTAATCATAAGGTCAAATTGTCAACAACCCACCGCCAGAGGTGCACCTCCCCCCACTCCAGCTAGGAATCTGAACAGAAGCAACTGGGTTGCATTTTTTGCGAAGCCACATCCGGTGTTCCAAGCTTCGTAAATGGATATATGAAGAAAGCATGTCAGAAGTTTAATCTCCCAGTGAAAAGTTGACTGATGTTGTTACCTAGATAAAATAGGTAGGACGACTGCAGGACTCGAATGCGTCCAAAAATCTCACTTAGAGGTCCGATAAACTGTGGAAAGTCCATAAGTTATGTCTTGCGCATTGAAGCACCCAACAATACACAGAATACTCACTAGAGGACCGGCAGCTAGGCGAAGAGCAAAATCAAAATCAAAATCAATTGGCCCCTAAAATAAGCTAAAAATAGATCGAAGGAAATGCTCACCATAACCCAGCAGGAAGACGCTTGTCGTCATAGCTATAAGCACATCGTTCGTTATTCCAAAGTCATGGGCTACCTGGTCGCTTGCAGGTGCAATCATTGCCGACGAGACAGGTGATATGAAGGTGAACGATGACACGACGAGCGTCGCCACCCATTTCGTGCGGTATGGCCAACTGAATTTTTGGTCTTTGTCAGAAACGCCCCAAATCCAAGTGAAGGAGCGTACTTTTTCGGGTTTGAAGTATCGGAGGGTCCATCCCAGTCAACAATGACCATATCCTCCTCTGTCTGTTCCTTATCTCCATTTTCAAGGTACTTTGCGTCATTCTCGGAAGCACTTCCGTGCTCGCCTGTCGGGGCGTCAGCAGCTTTAACAGTCCTGGTTCCAACAGTTTTAGGAGGCCTGCTTGATGATACTGTATCGGCATTGGAACAGCCATCTGAGGGCATTTTGTCGAGTATGTTGGCGGCCTAGTACCAAGTCGCAATCAAGTACAAGGGAGGATTCCTACTGGACCGTACTGAGTAACTTGAACTGCAAATATAGACACCGCGGGCGACGTTTGGATTTTAAGTAGCCTGCATCCCGTTTTTATAAGTCGGCTCATTTATCAGCATATCAGAAATGACTCACTGCAATGATTCCCTGGATAAACGGTTAATAAAACGTGTGGATGTGAGACCCAGTCTGGCTCAGCCAGAAGTCGATTCTGCACGCATGTGTAACCCACACGACGATGTAATCGAAGAAATTTGTTGCCGTTTCCGATCGCGTGCCCACCTAATGGTGGCTTCGAGTGCGCGGATACACGATAAAGTCACTCTCGGAGCAGCGAAATGACCTTCAAAGCAACACACTGACTGTATTCTACAGGGTGCCATCGGCCGATAGTTTGCATGTGCCAAATATTTCCCAGAATTGACGATTAAAATATCCCTCACAGTTCCACGCCACAGGTATGCTGTACAATTACATGTCGCCGTTAATGATAATGCTGTTACAATAACATTAGAGGCGGCTGTTGATCTGCCTCGATAAGTCACTAAAATACATGCAAGAACTATAGATACACCTTTTGCGATAATTATCATCCGCCTCTATGTGAAATACACCATGGTAAGTCCGTGGGGGATGAAAGACTCGAAAAGCAATGCTAAAAGTGATTATGACAACCTAAAGTAAGAAAAATGCAAGAAAGAAACCGGAAAAGCATGGTCGTAATCGCAAAATCATGGATAAAATTGTTCGTCTTTGTCTTCTTCTCGTCATAGTCATGGGAGGTCATTACGCAAAAGCCTCGAGGCAGACCTAACAGGTATACGCCGTCTTAAACAGCACTCTTCTTTTCGTTATGGTTGTGGTCGTGTTGGGGAGCTTCCAGAGTTGGACCGGCTGAGATGGGTGGCGATCGCGGATGTGTCTGTTTTGAGGCATATCTGCTACTCATGCGAATTCGTTTGCCGTATTTCCAAAGAAGAAGCGGCCTGTAACGTATGGACGGACGGTTTAGAGATTACAACGTTTTAGAGATGAAAGAAGAAAACTTACGCAGGGCAACCTAAAACAATGGCCAAAGCCGCTAGGATGGTATTTCCTTTCCCGTATCCAAGTTTAGCATACATGGCAGGGGCGAACAACGGGAATCCGAATCCGGCTAGCGAACGTAACATTGAGACCGCTGCCAGGGCTAAAAACAAGAAATCATAAGGTCACGAAACACCTAAAAGATGAACTGACGCACCAGAGGCTGCATGAAGTGTAAATGTATCGACAACGTAGGTTTGAATGCCCTGGAACACGAGTATCATACCACCACCAACACACGCAGTACCCTTAGGAGAACATATTACTTAGCCACAGTACGACGCAAAAGAATCCTGGAAGACGTACAATGTCGACAGCCACCCAATGTAACTGTTTCTCAGCAGCCCAACCGCTCAAAAGCAGCCCAAAAGGAAGAATCAAGGAACCCGGGATGGTTGTTGCTATATTAAAGATGTAAATAAATATTGATGGCAGTAATATAATTAACATGACAACTCACGAAGACGGAATTCAGGCTCGCCCACACCATTGTTCCTCTTCTTGAAGTGAACATATATGCGGTCCATAAACCTTGCATTCAGTTGCGATGCCCCAGATAGGCCGAGTCCGAGTGCGATGTAGTGCAGTCCTCCAATCCCAGGGCCCTCATGATAGTTATTCCTGAAGATGACTGGTATCGTGGTCAAGAAAACTGTAGCAGAAAAATCAATTAGCACGACTCTGTCGAAGGGTACAGGGTACAGGACATACGATAAAAGATCCCGTACACGAAGGCCATGTATACGCCTAAAATCTGAACGATGGTTTCGAAGGCAAAGAGCTGGAACGGCCGAGTCAATGCTTTCGCAAATATGCGCTGCCATCTAGAAGTATCAGCGTGAGTATATTCAACAATCATTGCGATATCAGCGAGGCTTACGATCGCGATTCCGCTGACTCAAATATTGTCCTCACTTCTCGATGTGCCCGAGCACCTTGCTCCATCTCCTGACGGATAGCCTTGGCCTTTTGTTCGAGTATAAATGGCGCAAAAGCTATAGCAGTAATGTGTTAGCGTTAACGAATGGGAAAGAGATTGTCATTAAAATAACGCACTTTCGCGGAGGAAGAACAAACCCGAGAGCTGAACAAGGACATCCACAATACTTGTTGACCAGAACACCCATCTCCATGTTGAACGCTCCGCTATCCAACCACCACACACGGGCCCAATAACAGGTCCAAGGAGTGGAGCCAGTGAGTATATCGCGATTGCCCTTCCTCTTTCCTCAGCATGCCATATGTCTCCAAGCACGCCTCCACCGATCTATTTATGACGCGGAAAAATAAATCATGAGTAAGGAATGACGCTGCGGCATACAAAGGGGACCGCACCGAAAGTGGCGCACTGCCGCCTAATCCAGCCAATAGGCGAAAAATTATCAGTTGGTTTTTACTCTGAGCGAAGCCGCAAGCGATATTCCAAACTGAAGAACAAAAATGAGATTTGGAAAGTGAAGGAATTGAGAGGCGTACTCAGGTAGAAAAGATTAGACCACTGAAGAACTCGAGAACGACCATAGATTTCACTCAGAGGTCCCAGAAACTATAACCATGCAATCAATTTCAGTAAATTGTTGTCTTCGACTGATTAAAATACGAACCAGAGGTCCGACAGCTGATAAAAAATCAGCCAAAGTGCAAAGTTCGATGTTTCTAAAACTCACCGTAACCCAAAACGAAAACACTTGTCGTCATAGCTATGAGCACGGTACTGGTAATACCAAACTTTTGAGCCACCTGTTCTGTCGCAGGTGCAACCATTGACGAGGAAACTGGCGATATGAATGTGAATGATGAGACAACAATAGTCGCTGCCCATTTCTTTTTGTACGACCAACTGATGAAATTTATTAGTGAATAATTGGATATCAGTTGGTAGTGACACACTTTTTTGGATTGAGTGGGTCACTAGGACCATCCCAGTTCACCCAGAGCACATCGTCGTTTGAGTCCACCTCCCTGCTCTCTCTCTCCTTTTCCCCTTTATTTTTGAATCCCATCACTACTTCGACGTCATTTACATCTTCAGGTACAACTTCGCCTGGTAAGGTGGGTGCCGAATCTGAGCGTAATGATGATCTGTTTTCATGGGGACCTGTACTTCCAGAGGAATAGGATGCCATTGGGGACACTTGTCACTGAAGGTATTCTTAGTTGAAAATTGCGAATCGTGGAAGAACAAGGTTTAAATACCAGGGAGAGCGTAAATGTCGGGCGATGGCGATCGAACCGGCTATGATAAGCATGGCTAATGGCAGTGGATAAGCCATTGATGACATCCATCTGGTGACTCGTAGAAAAGTCCGGTTATAGAACCTTTCATGCGGTAGACACATGTGTGGGAGACGGACAGTCTTCCGTGTTCCTCTCCGTGATATAAATAGTTGGTGGTGTTTTGCCTTGCACGTCGTGCCGAAGGCATTGCCTAATGTCGGGGCCCGTGAATGTGGCGCGGTAATGACTAAAATCGTACTGGTTGCAGACTCTTTGAAGCTTTGTAATTATGGAAAAGAGGTTGAGCTTGAGGCCTAGTGAGGATTCAGATACTTACTGTCAATGAGGTGACACTGTACTCACTTGTCACTTATGCCACTATCTTCCATACATACCAAGCACCCTCGATTCTGCCGACAATGTTTTCAGTTCATTTCTGATCTCCAAACAGTTTATTTGATTACTCTTCGCATCGGTGACCTTTACCAAAGAGCTCGGGAACGCAGCTAAAGGTAAGTCGGAAGTCTAACCGAGAGAATGTAGGGGTTTTTGGACACGGACTCTGAGAGCATTGACAGGAATCTGGTTCGGCATACGTGGCCGTGAATTTCCACGTCTGGAGAGCGCTTGATAGCTGGGTACATATCGTGCACGTCGCGCGACGTGAGCAACGTACAACAACTCGTTTGACTTCCACTGACCAGCTGGCAGCTGGTCTGTACAGCTGGGTTTCAATCGGACTTCTGATATTAAAATACCCCATTACATAATTGTAACATCACGGGAAAATAGAACCGCAGTGAAACTCGCAAGTCCCGCTTCCCATCAATTTCAATGATTTGGAAGATTTTTTTAAAATTGTAATGTCAAGAACATCTAAATCAGTACACTATACTCTTGTATATAGTCAGACTAATCTGTCCTTCCTCGTTTGCCTAATATCAAGGAGTGGAAGCATCAACTTGCCTAAATTTGAGCATAAAATGACTTATTTAAAGGTGAAAATGCAAAATTCCGAGTCTCATCTGTGAATTATTTGTGTTTCAGGATGTAGATTGTACTTTTACTTCACTTTTCAGCCGTTTAAATGAGTACTGACATGGGTCAACGTGATCATAACAATAACTAGTTGAATTATTTCCAAGAAATGAGGAGATTGCATACAATCTTATGTGCCAACTGCAGCATGCACTCTTTGCATGTATACTTTAGCAGTTCACACTCCAGCATACACACAAAAGCATGTACATAGTGAATACAGTACTATCAGAGCAGAAGTAAACCTTTCTTACCGGTGTAAATATTAATTTTTGAAGGCTCTAATGAGTCTTTTTTGCAAAAGTCTGAGGCTTTAAAATTGAGTTTGGTACATACAATAAGATATAATTATACCCATTACTATCCAACCCATATTAAACGAGATTGAACTGGGGTCACTGTTCACGTTCAACATTTAAACGGTTTGCAGAAGCTCCAAAACGCGACCGTGAACGGATCGCGGGAACCGTCACATGACGCGGCGGAGCCCAATTAAGATGGCCATGCCGCCGATGGCCGCGAAGTTACTTAAAAAGTTGTCGGACATCGAAAAGCTGGTGACCTGAGGGTCTATGCACCCGCCAAACTCTGGTGACCGCGAGTGACAAGGCGGGCGATCGGGAGATGCTCGGAGAACTTAGCACAATGAAATGCACAAAATTCTGAATTTTTTGGCGCGCGGAAGGGCCCGAGCGTGACGAATTACATAATATTTCCGGTGACCCAAGCCGGTGAACGGGTCCCCAAGTCACAGGGAGTTCGCTATAGAACCACGCGGGAATTGCACCACGCGCAACCGTTGGACTAATCTGTCCCATTAACCTATGCCATGTTACTTCCTGACCACCCGTCACTCTGGGAACCCTAACCCAGGCCGGCCGTGGTAAGTCGTGGACGGTAACCGAACCGTCACAATAATACAAGAAGCAATGAATCACGCTCTGCTTTAAAGTTTTCATCCTCCTCGCATTGTCATTGGGATCTCATTGGGATCTCAGGGCATATACCTACCACCGAATATCATAACATAAAATGGTTCAACGCATTTTGAAAGAACGCGATTTTGTGACAGCAGAGAACCCATTGTTTCGCATATTAATGACTTTTTGAATGCCTTCACGTGTCACAGTACTTGCCACAGTGGCTATCTGGATTCTGCATTCACATATTTCGTCTCTCTTTGTCAATTCAGATCGCAACCTACACAACAAAATCATGCCACTGAAAACTGTCCTTCGAAAATGGCAGTCTATCGCTTCTCCCGGGCCCAGATCGTCGGACGAAAATCAAGGACGAAGTACAACATCATCCAGTCCATTCTGGATGGAGAAAATTAAACATCAAGGCATCTCTCCATTTAATGCCAATCCATCTACATATAAAGTTTTCAGAAATGTCAAAGTAAGTTTGGATTTTAACTGTTTCAATCACCTTGTCTGAATCCTACAGGATTATGGTGCGGTCGGAGACGGCATACACGATGATACTATGGCCATCAAGTTAGGAACTCGACCTTTAAATACTGGGGCCAGAAAACGTTCAACTTAAGCTGACCATCTTGTCTCAGTCGGGCCATAAGGGAGCAGAATCGATGTGGTGGCGGCACTTGTCCATCTTCAACGTTAGTGCCAACAGTTAGCCACTATTCGCCTGTTTCTGTCTCCTAACTTCTGCCAAGCGTTTCCCCGGCTGTCGTGTATTTCCCTCAAGGGTATCTCAAGTTTGCTCTGCTATCAAAATGATAACGAATCGATATACCACTTGTAGGATCTACCTGATATCGGCCCCAATTATCCCCTACTATTATACCCAACTTATTGGTGATGCCAAAGTGCCGCCGACCCTTTTGGCTGCAAAATCTTTCAACGGCTTTGCAGTCATTGGTGCCTTCATTTTCTCTTGAGTCTTCTATCTTTCGCTTAGATACAAGTTCAGATGCAAACCCCTATATCCCAGGCGGAGGAGGAGCACAATACTTTCAAGCAACGAATAACTTGTACGTTTTTGCAGTTGGCCCTTTTCCTCCACCAAGGTTACTGAACTACTTTTCCTCCCTCAAGTCACCGTTCCATCAGAAACTTTGTGATTGATGTTAGGCAGTACGTCACACCAGAATACATATTATTCAAACCACTGAACTTTAGAAAAGGGTCCCTCCAGAAAAACAACAAGGAACGGGTATACATTGGCAAGTTGCCCAAGCCACGTCCCTCATCAACATTGTCTTTGAAATGTCAACTGCACCGAATACCGCCCATCAAGGTCATTCAGTTTCAATGCGCATATATCTTGAGATTTGATCATCTTCTTCCAGGAATCTGGATGGAAAATGGAAGGTCAGAGATTTTATTCCTAATGCGCCGTATTTCATGCTCACTTTCAAGTAAGTGGTGGATTTATGGGTGATTTGGTCTTCAATGGAGGTCTGTGACTGTCTCTTTAAAGACCATGGGGTCAGAGCTAGAATGATTCAGGCAAATTTGGGATATGGGGAGGAAACCAACAGTCAGTTTTGTCCCACAAAAAAATCGACCCCGCTGACGCTTCGTAAAGGTTCACAGTACGAAATATTACCATTAATAACGCACAAATAGGAGTCTATAGCTTGTGGAATTGGGGTACATCTTCATTTACTTCCGCGGGACTGCTTATAACAATTAGAGCTAGGTTGGACATATCAAGACCTGAAAATCAATAATTGCCAGGTCAATAATCTGCCCTCACTTACGCAATGGAATGAAGGAAGTGAATGTGTTTTTAGGTTGGGTTCGATATTGCTACCGGAGGTGTTACTACCGAGGCCCAGGTATACGCCTCTCTTGTCGGACTGACTCAAGAATGATCAAGCTTACTCGAAATGTTATTTTAGACAACAGGCGCTCAGGCTATTATTGACGCGGTTGTTACCAATACGCCGTGCTTTGTGAGGACATCACAGCCCTCCAACGGCAGCCTTGCTGGCTCATTAGTCATCAGCAATGCTAAATTTACCGATGTACCTGTTGCGGTGGGTGTGCTTAACGGATCCACCGTCCTCGAAGGAACCTCTGGCGCAGAGAAAACAAAAATTATTGAAACGTGGGTGCAAGGAAATGTGTACAAAAGCGGCAATGGGAAGGGGATATTCTTGAAGGGAACAGTGCCGTCGCTTGTGAAGGCATCTTCCTTGCTGGATGACGAAGGAAAAATTGTCAGTCGTGGGCATCCCCAATATGAAGAGTATGATGCATCGGATTTCGTTAGCGCGAGAGACCATGGTGCGAAGGGTGACGGCATCACCGACGACACCGAGGCCCTCCAGTCTCTGTTCAATAAGGTGCGTGGCCACCCAACGACAGTCTGAAAAAACAATCCAACGGCGACACTTGGCCCAGTTTTCAGATCAAAAAATTATCTTCCTTGATGCTGGATTTTATATTGTTACGTCGACATTGACTATCCCTGCGGGAACGCGGCTTGTGGGTGAATGCTGGTCTGTATTGGCCGGAAAGGGGCCACTCTTTCAAAATCAAGACGCCCCTCAGGTTGTGTTCAGAGTCGGGGAACGGGGACAGGAACCAGCGACAGGGGTTACAGAGATTACGGATGTTGTGTTCACTACTGTTGGACCTGCGCCAGGCGCCGTCGTTGTTGAGTGGAACGTCAGAGAACCGGAAGGTATGAAGGCTGCTGCTGGGATGTGGGATACTCACATCAGGTGGGTGTTTGAATTTATATTGGAATGACCCTAATCAACAATTATCTAGGCTCGCCGGTAGTACGTTTGCTTGTTCGTATCATTAAATCTCTTTGATAACGATTTTTTAGGTAGTGGGACGAATCTTGAAGGGACAACTTGTCCCAAGTCTGGAGAAAGAGGCTACGATTCTTGCTATGCTGCGTTCCTTGCCCTTCACATAACGCCGTTGGCGACAGGTTACTTTGAGGTTAGATTAATTCGATCACGCTGGCATTGTGATTTTGACAGATATACTTCAGGGAACTTGGGTATGGCTGGCAGATCATGACCTGGACTTATCCGGAGAAAAACAGATCACGGTATATGCTGGTAGAGGAATATTGTCGGAGTCCCAAGGTCCGGTTTGGATGGTTGGGACTGCGTGTAGGCGCTTGCATTCAATTTTGCCTACTTGACATCCACTAACTGCGCAGCTTGTGCTCTTTCTCACCAGCAGAACATTTTGTTCTTTACCAGTATAATCTCGCCGGTGCACACGATCACTATATGGGATTGATACAGACCGAAAGTGTATGCGTCCAAACCCCTTTTAATTTTGAGCTGAAGGCTCATTGGACTCAACACAGCCGTATTATCAACCTAAACCACCCGCTCCAACGCCATTTAATGTCAACCCCTATTACAAGGATCCTCGCCCATACGATAGTTCTTCGCATTCTTGGGCTTTAACGATCTCTGATTCCCAACGCATTCTAATCTTTGGTAAGGGTAAATATATAACGCCAAGTGTGCTTGTGGTTGACTTGTGACTGCTTTATTAGGCGCTGGGCTTTACAGTTTTTTCGTGGTCAGTCTCTGTGCTGTCTATAAATAGCCTCACTTCTCATTTCATCCAATCTCTCTGATATGCATGTAGAACTATTCCCAAGATTGTATAAAGACAAGGAATTGTCAATCTCAGATTGCGAATATCGAATCCAGCTCCGATATCAACATTTGTAGCCTTTCGACTGTCGCATCGACATACCAGCTCAGCATCAACAAAACTGGGGTCATCCACCAGCAGGACAACATTAATGGTTTTGCGTCTACTGTTACGCTTTGGACAGAGTAACCTTAAAGTCTTCCTGTATTTTTCAGAATTTTCGCTTCATTTGAATGATGGACAATTCAACCCGAATCCACTACAGATTCAAGTCACCCTTTGGGTATCCACGTGTGTATTTTGGATCTTGGATACCGTCGACCTAATGCAAGCTCATTAAACACAACGTGAACACGGCAGGCTCAAAGTTGAGCCAAATCTGGTAACGATGCCGGCGAATATTATCCGTCTCCGAAAACCAAAATATGCCTTAGTAGGTTCACAACTAGGATGTTGGGTCGAACCTGTCGGTACTTCTCAGCGGTAAAGTATCTGCATGGTGTTGATAATTCTTTGGTGCCGCCTTCAAACCTATCTGTATAAAAACAGGCTTATCGTGCTAGGTGATACAGTTAAATTCGATCTTACAATCATGGGAATTTAGCTTGTTTTTGCATATAGCACGCCTTGCGGCGTTAACGCTTTCGGTCTCACAGACATGGCAGGGTGTAAAAATAATCAAGGATATACTTAAAGAAGGCATGTTGGTTGCACTTTTGATCCTCGTTGCTAACAAACATGTCCAGCATAATAATCGACGACTCGGACCTCTCTGCAGTGAAGTACGTTGGTAATGGTTGGACCAAGGGTGGAACATCGCATGAGAATGCAGGGACGGTGACTAGCTCAACTGAAGTCGGGGACTCCTTCAGCGTAACCTTTACGGGTACGTCGTGTAGCTTGTTTGGTGACAGGTTCATGTTGTTGAGAGACTAAGACAGGAACGAGAATTACAGTCTTTGGAACTATCGACTCAACCTCTCAGGGCGTTGTGACTAGCTACTCTGTTGATGGAGCTCCTCCGCAACAGTTCACCTCCCCAGCAGGTTCAGGAGATACATATAAGCAGCCCTTCTGGCAATCACCACAATTGAGTGCACAGCAACAGTATGTGACGCTTTCCATTTGGTATTGAAGCCTAAACGTCTTCAAGCAATCTTGTAGTTACGATGATTAAAGTGAACCCTGTACCTGATCAGGGAGAAGGCACTGTCTGGTTCGACTTCTTTCAGGTTGATGCGATTTCCCAGACATCCAATACCCCCAGCGGAAGCTCGACCTCTTCTCCATCCACATCATCAGCTTTAACGCTTACACCTTCCAACCCACCCAACGAGACTTCATCAAACTTACCTGCTGCTTCGCCAACGAACAAGAAGGGTAATATAGCACCCGCTGTGGGGGGCATCGTTGCTGCTATCGCATTGTTGGCTCTTTTTATCATTTATCTTATAGTTCGGCGGCGCAGACGTAATTTCAGGCACGAGGTCACCAGGCCTCCGAAGCCTGAAATTGATGCGAGCTTTACTCAAAGTATGTGTTCCATTTGACGCCCATACACTTTTTTTGATCGACGTAAATTAGCGCCGGGTTATATGCCCTTACCTCTTGGCAATTCTCAAGCCAATTTTGCACCAACTATGAACGGTACAGGACTTCAGACCAACTCACCATCGAGCTACCGTCCGCCACCTCCCTCATCAATACCTCGAAGCTCGATATCTCCATCAAACTATAGTGTACCGGCGGGTCAATCACTTCTGTATTACAACAGCGAGGCGCATGCATCGTCCTTGGCAGTTAACCAACGGCCATCGATGTCCTCTGCTGTCTCCACGTCCCATCCACCTACTGTTAACTCTAGGCCATCCATCAGCAAGGATACCAAGACTACAAATCCTTCATTGACAATGGCATGGGTACCAGAACCAATCCAACACGTCGACAGCGGTCTGCGAGTTGTCAACGTCCCAAAACCTGAGGAACTTCCACCCGTGTACAGTGCGCAGTAACTGTATCTGATATCTCAATATCATCTATGTGGCGTCGGCGGCTGGTGACATTTTATCTGCGGTCGGGAATACCGTCTTGATTCTCAGGATCCTCCTTCCATGAATTTGACAATTTGGAATCACTCAATATTGATATATACCCGTACTTAGACATCCACTTTACAGTAATCATCCTGGAATATCAACTACATGATGTTAGATCGAAGCAAGGTAACTGACTTGAAATAGTTTCTATATATAAACCTCGAGTCCACCTGTTGATCTCGCTGATTAACTATCACTGACTCTAAAAGTGCCCGCCAGTACCGGCATCTGTTCGACCTCCCGTTAATGTACCACCCATCCTTTCCTTCTAAGGTCGATAGCAATCAAGTGCATGAGCACGACTATCATTCGGTGCATGTACCTTAAGGCCTTGTTGCAAGACAATGCAAGTGGGTGAATACTAATACCAATAATCCTAAGATTAATAAGTCGCGTACTGCAAGCCGACGAAGCATCGGGACTGATGTAAGTTGAACATACCGGTATCGCCTTATAATGTTGATTTGCGTTGAAGTCCGGAAGAATAAACCCTAGGAACAACCATTTTCTTCGATCGTTATCATAAAGCACTGCATTCTGACGGTGGAGTTGCGATTCCAACGTAAGGTTCTTGAGGTTATATATACTAGTCCACAATGGACATCTACACCTGACGAAACTCCCTTCCCTTCCCTATTTTTTTCCCGCTAATTTCATGACCGAAACTATTATTGACGACCAGGATCTATCTCATGTTCACTATAATGGAACATGGATTAAAGGTGGCTCCACGATAGAGCACGATGAGACGGTCGCTAGTTCTACGGTTGTGGGGGATTCTTTTTCTGTGGATTTCTTTGGTGAGCTTTAAATGAATCTATTCGCCGATTAGCTGGTTAAATCATGCGACTCCATACAAGGAACGTCAATTACTGTTTATGGCACAATCGACATAACGTCGAGCGGTGTTCTTTCGAATTACTCGGTTGACGGGGCACCTCCCGAGCAAATGTCATCTCAAGCTGGTCAGGGTGATACACCTAATCAGCAATTCTGGAAGTCACCTACCTTGAATGTAGGACAGCAGTACGCCTGAATATTCATTACGCCTTTGAGCGTTGAAGCTCATTTTTTCAGTCATTTGCAGGTTACCATGGTGAAGGTGAACACCAATGCAGGTCCTGGGGAAGGGACTATTTGGTTTGACTACTTTCGAGTAACTGATCCGACAATTCGTTCGCCTTCTGCATCTTCCCACAAACATCGTATTGGGGCAATTGTAGGGGGAGTTGTTGGAGGTGTCGTGCTTACTCTTGTGGTACTTCATTTCATCATTTTTCGTGGAAGGAAAAAACGAGCCTCGCAAAAACCTCTTCCTTTTCCCCGGAGTATTGAACCTATTGATGCAGAGTCACCATCCTGTATGTTTCTCCTGCTACTCTACTACGAGAACCATCTTTCCTGACACCAGACCTTTTGTTACCTTTAGTCTACTCTACGTCAGGTAAACAAAGGTTTACCCCATTTCCATTTACGCCTACGCGGACCGTGGAAAATTCATCCCCTACTTCACCATCGGAAAGTGTCGCGAGCACATCCCCAAATACATTACATTCACGAAAATTGATGGCTCTCCATCAGACTCAGGTTCCAACCCATTCTACTTCGGGGCCACTGACTGCTGTAGCAAACTCCACCAACAGCTCGTTACCACTGTCGCATGAAGAGAACAGACGGTTGTCTACTATTCAAGAAACTATTCAAAGTGCTGTGGCCAGGCACAATCCAGGGGTCATTAATATCATCATTCCCCAAGCTACCACCCCTCCCAGCACAGTATCATCGGCCGAGCTGTTGTCCCAGCCTGTTCAGCACATCGACAGCGGGGTGCGTGCGATTAATATACAGCCAGAGGACGCCTTGGCAGGTGGTGTAGAGCTTCCACCAATCTACAGCCCTGTGTGAGCCTTCATTTCCATTCAATATCTTTCGATCCGGATTCCCGAGAATTGAAACCATAACTCTTGCAATGACGCACTGTAACATCAACGGTATTGGAAATGTAATTGTATAATATGACTACCTCACCGTCTTCATCGTGGCCTCTTCTGCATGTTTTTAGGATCTAGTACATCATACGATTGGTATTTATATCGCCAGGGGAGCAGGGGACCGGGGGATGAATCCCTTTGTAAGACAATATATTTGACGTTACGCTGATATTTAAGCCGCTTTTCTCGACGAAAATATTTGGTTCATGCCACCCTCGAAGTTTGGACTGACCCATAATTTTTTGTTCAGCTACCAGCCGAACAAAAGTGTTCTAAAAATAAACACAATTTTCCCATGATATATCCGAAAATATCGACTTCTACGTAGTCTATGCTTTTAGTTCTAAGTTCTACGTGTAATCAGCTGTCTGGAAAAAAGGTAGTCTAAAAAATTCATGCACAGTCTCATACTAGTCAGACAAAAATCCAAGGCCATAACTTATTCAAAAATAAGAGGATGAAAAAGCGTAATAAACTTCAACCTTCACGTTGAAGACAGTATTAATCCAACCAGGGGACTTTTCATTAATAAGAGTCAGTTCAGCGTAAAGACCCCCAGCGAGTGTTGAAAATGCCACTTACCAATGCTCTGGCCATCAGCACTATTTGGTCGCCAACGGAGAGGGAATTAACAAACCCCGCACCTGTCGAAGCTCGAGCGGTTGGGTTGCTGCTTTCAATAACAGCTTCGGTTGGCACTGGGTCGTTGTATTTCCAAGTGACCTCATGCCATCCTTGTGAATTGTCTCCGGTTGAGCCAGGATTTGCCGACGGAGAACTCGTTGCGACGTGCCATCGTTTTTGGTCATCCATAGGATTAGCTATTGGCGCACCAGCAAGCTCACACTCTTGGAAGTCATTAAGATATTTTGGGTGAGGAGCAGCAAGGCCGGAGAACCAGTTGTTTGGACGTATGGGGCTCTCGTACGTTGGTATGGATTCCCCATGTCGAAGGATCATGGACTCAAACCAAGTTGTATAGCTGCTTGTGACGTCTGATGCTGTTCTATCTTCAGACTTCATCTGGAAATACAAGCAATGACTGTTTACCTGCTCTAGATTCCTTGGTTTTTTCATAGCAAGATTCGTAAGACTTGATGAAGAATTTAACCATTTTTACCATAGTAGGCACGCTAACACCGGCACGCTCAATAGAGGGTACTTTTGGAGTGACCAAAAAACACCATTGCGCATTGTTGTCGGGGGCCTCCAACGCAGAATAAGCTGAGTTAAAAGAGTTTCGGGAAACTGCAACCCAAGGCCAATACTCGGCTAGGTCAATGATGACATCTGCCAGCTCGACCGGTACGAAGTGCAGGAGGATGTTCTGAACGCGGCAGATATCGCTAACGGAGTAAGAGGGGCGAGGCATAGGGCCAGTGTCTTTGTCGGCGGGACATGGAAGATCTGTGGCAATATGGATGGAGGGAGTTTGAGGCGCTTTCGGGGTCGAGCCTTTTTTTATTTGAGAAGGTTTTGTGAAGCTGGATGTTGACGCCATATCGATGTTTTTTGAGAAGGAAACCAAAGAGCTACTGGAGAATTGACAGTAAAAAGCGACACTTTATAATAGCTGGCTGAAAGCTCGACATGTTGATATTGAAGACGATGCCATGACTTTGATGAATCAAATCTAGAATCAGGGTACTAACAAGGATTGAACGATGATAAGAGAAGTTAATGAATATAATGAGATCCACACATACACCTTCTGGAGCCCGTCAATTCATTGGTGTAGTATGCTGTGCCCCAAAGACAGAAAAACAGTCCCAGTATAATCGTGTTTGAAGTTTGATCGATACAGAGGCAAATGACTGGTGTCAGTATTTCGAGAGTGATGGAAGCAAAGGCCTATTACAGATGTTTCCATTTCCATGTCATGGCAAATGTATACGGGCAGGATTGAACTACTGCATGAACATCCATACCAAAAATTTCTCGGGGGGCAATCTGGGCCAGACATTTGGTGATCGCTCCGAAGGTGACAAGAGTGAACCGTTTGGTTGCACGACGAAAGGAAGCTATTTGGAGCAGCAAATGCTGTAATAAGGGCGGAGATCATAGAGTTTGTATAGGGTGCTCACCCCAATCGGTTCTCTGAAGTGTCCTACACCACGGTGGCCGGAACGGGAGACAAAATTTCCGAGTATCTACCGCAACGGCAAATATTGGGTTGACCGTTCATGTGGGTAGGTATTTTCCAAAGCTTCAATTAGGGAGACGCATAGGATAGAATAGCTTAACGATGTTTTATCAACGATCTTCATGTCAATCGCGTCACCAGGTCCAGCCACGGCCCACGGCCTGGGAATTAAAAAGGACCGTATCCAAGTGGACAATATCGGGATTGAAGGGCTAGCATTCTGCTCGAAGGTGTACATGATCTGAAAGGCACTTCCAGGGTCCTGATAGCTAACTATCTTTGAGGATTTTGTTGACAGCTCCGGCAGAATTTAGGTTCCATGTAATGTTCGCTGCTTCGTGTTTTAGGGTGCTCGAGGCTTTTGGATCCATTTAGTAGCGTATACAAGACACCATGTTAGAACGTACTGGTGTATTTGGTTGACATGTAGTACAACAAATCTCATCGTCGGATTACTGGGTAGCGGCGTTAGTAGACAGCATCAAGGATGTTGGGTCTTGTAAAATAGGAAATTGGCGAGATCAGCCGCATAATGAAAACGGAGCCAAATACTCTTAACTCCAAACTCCACATCTTACCCTGACCACCATGTTTAGGACAGCGGCAACAAAAATCGCGCACAATTCAACGATCCCAGCCCTGGGAGGCAATCAGGACCTGAGACCACTGCAGGACCTCATCACCGCTGAGAAAGCAGTGTTAATATCGTACGTGGAAGCTCAGGAGTTCGAATAAAGTCTGACGTCAGATAGGCTGCAAAAGCTCAGCGTGGACTATTCCAAGGCCTCAGAGGCGCTACGGACATGGGGGCTGAATGAGGGTGATGACCTCGGTGTGAGTCCCTATCACATTCATGTCTCGCTCGCTGTCAACGTCGATGTGCATTCAGGACATTCTGAGTGCATCCACGACAATCCTAAACCACTTCTCCGCTGCACTATCTCAATATGCGACTCACGGCCATTCCATGCGAGACCAGCTCAAAGCGATCCGGACAAGAGAAGAGTCTCTGGCAGACTTGAAACAGAGGAGACGCACGGTAGTTCGCAAGGCCGAAGACGCGGAGAAGAAACTGAGTAAGATGAGCCCAGAGCACAAGAACCTTGCGATGCAGACCGACTTGCTGAACCGACTAAGAGACGAGATACGGACGATGGATTCGGATATTATGACCGAGGAAGCTGCGCTCGGCGACTTCAAGCGCTCTGCAACGAGGGGCTGGATGGGACTTAAGTTCGGAGGCTTACTAGAGTGTTGCGAGAAGGGAACAGTGAGTGACTCAATTATGTCAGTCTTGAATAACACTCCTAATTAACCTCAGATTGCCGCAGAATTTGGTAAAATGATCATCTCAGTATGTCGTGTGCCTTTCATTAATGGTCAACTCCTGAACCTACGATTTGCAGGAAATATCTGAGGAGATCACCCAGCCGGGACTTCCCCGAAGCCTGTATTACGGGCAGAGTAAGACGGAAAATCTTGTTGCAGAAGCCGGACGATGCATCAATGAAGTCGTACTATCAACCGTCCCCTCAGTCGGCGCCCGCGATCGTCGACACTACGAGCAACAACAACAACAAGATTTGCCCCCTCAGCCTAGCAGCCCAACGGCTGGCTGGGAAACTAAACCGCAGCCACTGCAACCAACTACATCTGACTACTTGGGCAATTCGCAACGAGCATTTGGAAACGAGACGCCTGCATCGCCCATTGGTGTCATTGGGCAATCCTTCACTGATCAGCCGTATGCCCCTCAACATCGACAACAGCTTTCCGGCGGTTCCGGGTTCCAGTCGCCGCCTATGCTTCCTGAAATCCAGTCCGAGTTTGCTGACAGACCTCCTCAAATCACTGATGATTTCGGCATGAACACGCGCACGGCTGGGTTGATGGACACGTCGAACGCAGTAGGTGGTAGATTCGCAACCTTCCCAGTCAAGACCCGTGCTCCTGGTTCTACTGGCGGGTATTCACTCCAGGATCCTCCTCGACAACATGGCCAAGACACGTCCTTCTCTGCCTCGGTCGCCGAAGCATTGGATGGGAAAATGGTTCCAGAGAACCAGTCATCATTTGGCGGTAGAAATGCCACAGGCCAGCCGCCCTGGTCAAGCCCTGGTGCTGCATCTTTCGAGTTTAGCCCGCCACCTCCGGCTCCCAGCATGCTCCCTCCTGCCAGTCCTGCTGCTTCCTCTCACCCCCCACCGCCGCCACCAGGCGCGGCCCCTCCCAACCTTACAAACTCGTGGCGCGAAGACACGATGCAGGCACCCGGCCATAATCGTGGCTTTTCGGCCAATGACGACGCGTTGCTGGCGTATATGATGACACCATCGGCGTCGGATGATTTGCAGACAGAAGATGGCACGACGAATGTGTCGACACATGACAACAACACTCTCGTTGCGCATAACCACGAAGAAACGGAGCAGCAGCGCATCAGTAGGCACGTGAGGTTCGGAGAGGTCCAAGATGTTGTGCAGGAGATGGAGAAGAAAAAGTCGTTGGAAAAGGAACGGCAGGCCCAGATAGGGGTTGCAGAGCCAGAGCCAATTCCCATCCCCACACAACAGGATTCATATACGACTGAGGGTAATAATAGTACGTGTATCAGATGTCTAGTGCTTAACATGAACTCAGTGTCTATCATTCTTTTCCAGAGTCTGACACTGGAAACGGTGAAAGCACCTCTCCGACTAACAAGCCACCCAGTTATCGCATTCCTGCCCCCCCTTACGTCTCAGACGATGACGAAAAGGCTCTCAATGCCGCTGCTGCCCGGGACGTCGCTCGAGAAATGGAAAGTCTAAACAGCCAAACCAACCTTTCTAACATGAACCAGCAATCCGAAACAGATTCTATCGTAGAACGTGGCCGATCACCACCAGCATCTCAAGGATTTAATGAGAAGACAAGCATTGAGCGAGATCGTTCCCCCCTTGCCCCTCCAAAAGCACCATTCGCAGGCCGCGCAGTATCACCACATCCATACGCTGAGCTCAACGCGAATGCACCAGCACCCACACCTTACGGAGGACCACTATCTGCTGCACAGTCGTACGCACAATCGTACCAAGACCAGGGAAGTCCATATGGCTCACCATCGTTGAATTCTCCGGCCCAGGCCTACGCACAACCATACCAAGCATCATCAGCTTACTCCCAACCAACTTCTACAGATAACCTTCATGCAAATTCTTCCCTTCCTCCTAGATTCCAGGCACTCAACCGCTCCTCCGATAACCAAGTACCACCGCGCTTCCAGTCAACACCAGGTTCGCCTGGCACGACGCACCAGCTTCCGCCTCGATTTCAGGTCGGTGGTTCCTCCCAGATTCCGCCGGCGGGGATAAGCCTGCCAGGACAACAGCAGTTTGACACCGTGCGGAAAGACCCTAATTCGGAGGCCACGACGCCATATCGCACGCCGCCAGAGTATCCGCGTGCACTTGGAGTCAGTACGTCGTCATTCACGAGGTCAACGAGCTCGTTAAATGCCGCAGCAGGCGCGGCGTCTTCGCCTTCTGGGACGGGCCCGTCGGCGTCTGGTCCGCGGACGATCTCGGCTGCGGCGTTCAAGAGACCGCGTAACGCAAGCACGGACACTGGAGACTATGTCAAGAAGAGCTTACCGAGCTCGCCATATCCTCTGAGGGATCAGGGTGAGCGTGGGCCTTCTCTGAGCGGCGCTACTGCTGTTGCGCCTCCTCCAACAACGGGGGCGAACCCACAGCCTGTAGGACGTACGCAAGCCGATGTTGAGGATGACTACGATTACATCAGTGCGTATGTGAACAGCAGTAATCCCAGCAGCCCCATTCGAGGCGACTTCCCAAGCAATGCACCCGGTCAGGGCACCTCGCTTCCCGCTGGGCTTGGTGGAAAAGCTGGTGGATATGGAGATGGTCGATTTACTACCGATCTAGAGGGAGGTTCCTCATTGCGATAAAGATAACACTTTGAGGTGGTGACTCTTCGTTTGCATTTCGTACATGTGTTTTTTTCTGTTTGATCTGTTATGCATGTTTGATGCTTCAAGTGGTTACAGATTGGACGAGATGTTCACAAATCTGTTTTCCTTCCCTTGATACGTTGGATTGGCCTAGAGCCTGTTACTTTTGAATGGACGTCATCTGTATGTTTTCTTTTAGTTCCGTCTGACTGCAAATCGACGAAGTGTCATTGATTCATATCTGTATCTTGTTGGATGGTATTTAGTTATCTTATTTATTAGGCACATAGATGGTTGCTTGTTACCTTATCTTTCCGTCTTTTCAACGATGGTACCTTGTATCTCAATCAAGCTCTATCGCAAGTTATGCTTGGGCTCTAAACTCATGGCGCGTTTCATTTCTGGTTTCGTGGTATCCATCAGGCGCATCAACGGGGGCGAGCGGTGCCGTGGCCAAAGCTTTTTCAGCTCTAAGCTGAGCATAGGCGACATCGTTTATCTCTATCGAGGAACTCGACTATCTGAGGCTATCTCACCTCACCGTTTGACGCGAGGCTACACACAGTGCGCTATCCATTTGATTTTATAATCGGCGCGGGTATGATGGAGCTTGCGCATAATGGCGGCAATCCCGGCGCCCATTTGGATACTTTGATTATTATCTGTTACATCACACCTTCCTCAAAGTTCTTCGACGCCACTGCCAGCCACTGCCCTGGACAAACCACTTGCCCAACTGAAGGTTCACGTAGTCGTCTGACTTGTGTCGGGCGATCTTGTGCATGGCGTAGAGAACGACCCACATTTTCACTGTCCCACGTATAATCGGCATTTATAGCGCCCGCACGAATAACGATGGTGAGTTTTTGACTGGAGCAAGACTGGAGCGCTATTTAGTGAAGACTACTGTTGTCGTGTGCATTGTCGTAGCCGCCTTGGAACTCCCATTTAGTAACATCCGTATCATGCGGGGTCCGATCACAATCAGTTCTGGGCATCGTATGGCCTCTTTTAGTATTTCCCCAGATCCAAATGCTTAAAACAGACCTAAAAGGCTCAAATCCTAACCTGCAGTATAAGGGTATGACCGCAAGCGCCGGTGACGAAAGAGCTATAATTAAGTTGAGGGGGGAGTAAAAGGCACGCATGGAGGCGCCCGTGGGCTTCCGAAGCTTCTTCCAATCCATTGAGAGTCGAGGAGCAAGATAAAATATAATGAAAAGATATTAAATAAAAGGCTGCAGAAATCTCCATAATGCAGGTGATTCATGCGTTTATGATAAGAATCGCGTAGAGGCGCCGGCAAGCTGCGGTGTTCTGAAAACCCAAGGATAGGATCGGGGTGGAATCTATCGGTATCAAACAAATGGTGTGTTCTGCAACTCACTCCGCCAGCTCATCGAATCCGGATATGAGGATATGATATTAAACTACTCGAAGCTGAGGTATAGCACCAGCAGCCTGGCCTTCAAGCTCATACACATGTATTGGCCTTTGAACTGTGATGTACTGTCTCCAGAAAGCTGCACCTCGTGCATTCATCCTTTTCAAACCCTGGGCGTTGGTGCATCCGTATTGATCGACCCTCTATCTCAGCATATTGTTAATGTAGACGCGTGGTCTGTTCATCTGAAGCTTCCCATGTGTTTTAGCAGATTTCTTACTGTTCTTATCAACTAAAGTTTCCTAGCGTGTAAATCATCATCAGTTTAGCTGAACCCTACCCCCGAGGCAATGCTGATCGGTCTGCTCAGGTACAATTGAAGTCTTTACCGCGACTCACATTCTCCGAGAAATCAGTACTAATCATCAGCCGCGTTAACCTGAAAAACAATATAATAATACAATTGGAGTCAGCGGTAAATTTAAATTAGAGAAGAATCCGGTGTTTTGACACATTGTCGGAAGGGATTGTGACAATTCGTATAACTCTGGTCAGAGACCCTTGCAGTTGAACGATACTATGCCTTGTTAAGGTTTACGCAGGCAAGATGTCCTATTTTCTTCGAGTTTTTGATTCAAATTGATTATCTTGAAATGTACTTACTAGGATGATGACCCGGAGACCGTTATCCAATGTTTCAAAAGACACAGATTGCCTGAAACATGAATTTTAAAAAAATGACAATATCTCAGTGATTTCTGCCTTCAAGTGAGCTTTTGGACAACTTTTCGATGATATAGTACTGTTCAGTGACTTCAAATAGCGGAGCTATAATTTCTGCTGATCATCATTACTAAGCTACCATCAAACCGACTGACCTTCCAAACCGAACAACGGGTACCCATAGTACCACAGCTTCATAGTAACCCACAGTAGCGCGTGGTCGCAGTGTTGCCAAGTTTTGCCAAGTGTGTCTCTATTTGGACTTATCGGTGTTACAAGCACAAACGGACGAAAAGCACCGACAACCCCCGACAACGTTTCGACAATCAAATTCGCTTCATTACACCGGCTCTCCAAGTTCCAATTACGCTCGTTTCTCGACTATGTTGGATTACTGATACTGCAACAAATACAAGGATCATATCGCAGATGGCAGTTTAGTTATGGTTGTGGGCAAGCGTTGGTCGGCTTATGGAAGTGCCTCAAGTTAGTGGAGACGATGAAAGTTTCGATGTCAAAAGACTTACACTGAGGCGCCGAAACCCCACATTCTCATAATGACGGCAGGGAGCGGAAGGGTGTAATTTGACCATGCGGCTCAGGATGGCTTAAGGTTACACCAACGGAACGACTTCGATTTCATTGACCAGCTGATACCGGTCCAAAAGACACAACGATGCTGGAAATCATGCGATTATTCATACAAAGCTCGGACTGGAGCGAATATAAGCTGTAAAGGCTGTGGCCTATACGCGCAAATACGTGGCTCGTTGTTTCAGCGAAAAATTGACATGCAAGTGAGATAACCAGGAGAGAGTTCCAGGCGGTCGCGTGCCTCACTTTCGGGACACAGATCTCCATCTTCGACGGCTCGAAAGATTTCTCGTTCCAGATCTGTTAACGATCCTTGCGACCCCAAGATGCCCAGGTTTTTTTGGGTGCTAGATGCTTGGCCTTCAACACATTTTCTTATCGCTTCACATGGAGCAACTATGAACACCTTGATCAATTTATTCACCAGCATGGGTTTAACCGACTGAATAAATATCTGCAGCCACCAATTTTGCAAACCACTCCTCGCAACTCCAGCTCCCTCCTCGGTGATGTCTGTCGTGAAGAACGAGAAAGACGTGGATTCGTCCAGTGCGGCATCAGGTCCTGGTGCGAAGTACGAATTTTACGATCCCTCGAAGGAGAGCATCTGGACGCGCCTGGGTGTTAACCTCGAGAGTTTCAAGCGTGCCCCAGGAACTACCGGGTAAGCAATTCATTTCTTCTAAATTTCGCATACCTTAAACGTTCCTATTTTTATTTCCAGTGGACAAGTTATTGCTGGTGGAAATAATGTTGGCGATATCGAGCAGATCATGGCGGACTCGCCAATGCTGCAGCAGAAGATGAAGCCAAGGCATCTTCAGATGATTGCTGTTGGTGAGAGAGTTTGAATACAATTTTACCATTCCTCAATTGACGTCTCGTACAGGTGGCAGTATCGGTACAGGTCTCTTCGTTGGTTCTGGAAGTGCTCTTCGCAATGGTGGACCAGCTGGAATTCTTATCGCTTGGGCGATTATTGGTGTCATGCTGATCAACGTCACTCAGGTAAGCATTTCTTTCGAGCGCACGAACTCTCTATGAACCATTACTTTCAGGCTATTGGTGAAATGTCGATTCTATACCCTGTTTCTGGTGGTTTCTATACATTGGCTGTGCGATTCCTCGATCCTTCATTTGCTTTTGCTATGGGTTGGAATTATGTCTTTCAATGGGCGGTCGTGCTTCCGCTAGAGATTACGGTAGCTGGCACCACAGTCCAATACTGGGGGAAGGATATTATGCCACTCGCTGGTTGGATCACGATATTCTTTATTGCGATTAGTGAGTCCCCTCCAACGTTGTTTTATTTCATCTATTAAATTTGGTTTCAGTTATCGTTTGCGTATTCGGAACTCTTGGGTATGCTGAAGAAGAATTCTGGTCATCCGTCCTCAAGCTCTTTGTGGTCGTCATGTTTATTTTCATTGGAATGTATGCTCTGCGCTTTCTTTTCCGACGTCCTTGGGGAAATATGTTCTAACATATATATTAGTGTTTGTATTGCTGGTGGAGGACCCAGTAACGGTGACTACGCCAGTTATCTTGGTGGACTTCATTGGTCGGACCCTGGAGCCTTTGCAAACGGATTCAAAGGTGTATGCGCCGTGTTCGTCACCGCTGCCTTCTCTTTCGGTGCGTGCCTTTTGTTTCGATACAATTGTCTGCCATTATTAATTCTATTATATTTGTAGCTGGAACTGAACTCGTTGGCCTTGCCGCTTCCGAGACCCCCAACCCTCGTGCTACCATGCCTGCTGCTGTCAAGGGCACATTCTGGCGTATCGTGCGTATTCATACATTTTCAGGCAATTTTCACTGTTTAATTATTCCTCTCAAGACTCTGATCTATATTACGTCGTTAACCATCATTGGTCTCCTGATTCCTTACACCGATAATCGTCTCCTTGGTGGAAGTGGTGCTGACGCCTCTCCTTTCGTCATTGCTCTCGACAAGGCTAAAATCAAAGGCTTGAATCATTTGGTCAACGTTACCATCTGTATTTCCGTTCTCTCTATCGGTCTTGCTTGCGTCTATGCGGGCTCTCGTACTCTCACTGCTCTTGCTGAGACGGGTTACGCTCCTAAGATTTTCACCTATGGTGTGTTGATCTCTTTTGAATGTCAACCGCATTTGTGACTTAAATCCTACCCAGTTGACAAGTCCAGTCGACCCCTTTTCTCCGTCCTTGCCATCCTGGCTTTTGGTCCCGTTGCCTACGCCAACTGTGCCTCTGACGGTGCTGGAGACGTTGTTTGTGCGTGTTCTTTTTCTGACTCTGTCAATTGATATCCTAACTTGCTCATAGTCAATTGGCTTCTCGCCCTTTCTGGTCTTTCCACCCTTTTCAGTTGGTTGTCAATCTGCTTGTGCCAGTTCGTATTTCTGTCTTTTCTTTCAAAGATGGTTTCTTATCATTTTTTTTCTTAAGCATCCGCTTCCGAAAGGCATGGATTGTACAGGGTCATTCCCTTGAGGAACTTCCCTACCGTGCTCTCGGTGGCGTGTACGGATCCTGGCTTGGTGTTACCCTTATTGTGATCGTCCTCATTGCCCAGTTCTATATTGTAAGTCATATTTTGATGCGCATCCATGATGTGAATCTCACGATTATGGTTTCAGGCTTTGTGGCCCATCGGTGGCATGTCTCCTGATCCTAAAGCGGTCGCCGAAGGCTTCTTCTGTGAGTTTCGCGCTGCGCACACTTACAACTATATTCCTAACGTTTCTTTCCAGCGGCCTACCTGGCGTTCCCTATCATGATTCTATTCTACGTTGTTGGATATGCCTGGAAGCGTACCCTTCCTCAACGATCCCACGAGATCGACCTCGACGTGAGTTTATATTCGTCTGATTTTGTATTTAGATTGTTGACGCTAATTTTTTAATCTTAGACTGGTCGCAAGAGTTGGCTAACTGTTGAGGAAATGCGTGAATACCGCGCTGAGCGCGCCCGTGCTCCTTTGCACGTCCGGATATACCGCATGCTTTTCACCAATTAAACACACTACCAACACCCTGCACTCACACTATTACCACCTGCACTCACGCCCATGCGCCCACCACGCTTTACGCATATACACACACATGATGTTGTTGTTCGTTTATTGGAGATGTTTTGTTTGACTATACAGTTGTAAATTATACCTTTCGGAGTAATATAGTTCTATTTCCTTGCCCACCTCCCCCTGTTCAACCTCTATACACACTTACCCATATACCAATAACGTAATGTCTCGTTTTTGCATTCTTACATACGTGAATAAGTGGAAGGACGTGCTCAAGCATCTAGAACGACTTCAGTATTGTGTTGGGTAACATTATGTGAGGTTTTGGGAAGGTTGGCCGATAGTGTAGAAATTTCTTTTGCTTCATCTTGCCGCTGACTCGCGTGTCAAATACCTGCTATAGATCGGACTGATGTAATCTTTACTGTTAACTTATATGAATATGGTATTCAAGGTTTGTCTAATTTCTTATTCATATTTTGTTACCGCATTAGGTTCCGTTATTTCAACCTTTTGTAAATGCATTAGATGAAATTAGATGTCGAGGACTCGAGAGTTTGATCTGCGATGAGCGCCGGAGCGCCCTGGTCTTTTTTTGGCAATTGAACCGCGGATGACAGTGGATGATGCCATACATACTGTTGGTGCTAAAGGTATTTGGAATATCGGCGATAAAATTCGGAATAAGATGCTAACCACTTCTTAAGCCTTAGGGTATTCTTTTACTGTATGTGGGTTGTGTATATAGCGGAGAGAAGTGGGAAGTTGACGGATACCCATTTGCAATATGGTTTGTCGCCCCGGAGGTGGGTGTGGGGTAGTAACCCCTGACTCTATCAAAACGAATCCATCAACCTTAGCATCTAAAATAAAATATACTTCTAAGTGATACTGAGGTGTATGTGTAGATTTTTGCCTTTTATTCCATTGAAATGTCACGACATCGTTGGAGGACTCTTACTAGAGTCGTCTCAAGTTGATGCGACCTGCTGTCTCGAGGAGAAAGGACCAACTTCGTGGTTTTGTAGCTTTGTTGGTATACTTATTCGGTTTCGGTTTGATGCCTGATTTTGGGATGTTTCCAGTTATATCACTTTCAGCCGAATTGACCTTGAAGCTGTAGAAACGGTCCCCAAAACCGAAATAGGGGCTACGTATTGTAAAGGATCATGGCATCACGGGCGTCTCCGCCCGCTTGTGCGTCATGATTCCATATATTCTGAGTCCGATGAAATGTTCCCTCTGCCAGAAATACCTGATTTGACAGCGTGTGTCAGGGAGGCAATTGGCAGCCTAAATTTAGGCTTTGGGGTCATAGTGATAGCGTCGGTGAGTCGGAAGTGATCAGTGGAGGTTTTTGTATTATTGGGTGAGTGGTTGAATGATTCGAATGTCCCATCATGCTATCATTCCTTGCTCCACTTTTGAAGAGGTTTTTCGTTCCAGTACGCCGTCAATGCGGTGATGATAACTTACTGGGGGGGGGAGTTGAGTAGCTTTCCTACGGGATAGCAATCATACTTTATCAGATATAAAGGCCTATGATTAAGATAGTAAGCAATGAACTATATCTGTTGGGAACTTTTTTTGCGTGTATTGCACGGGCGCGTCGACCAGTGGTTCCCAAGAATGGTGTAAGATTGAAAAGGTAGTCTAGGTGCTTTATGTTGCAATCTTGGCGATGACAAAGCTAACTGGCACTAACTGGCATTAGTACTATATCTAGTGCCTCCAATATGCCAGAGTCTCCACACAAATATAGTACTACAAACAATCATTTGAGCTGGCATTCTAGCAGTGACCGAGGACACTGTGGCTTAGATCGAATGTGTTCATACTCTCATTCCCTGAGAAATTCTCTCTGTGAGCCAAAATTCTTATCAGAGCTATCAGTCTGATTTCTAAAACATATTCAGGCACCGACTTGAGGATGTTATCCGGATACACGCCATGTTATCTCAATGGCGTTTATGCCATTTCGCGGAGTTCAAAATGACGCGAGGGCGTGATCTGACACGAAGCACGTGATGAGAAAATGATATGGCGGGATCAACAAAGGTGTGTTGAATCGATTTGGGCGAACCCAAACGCGTCTCTTCCTTAACCCCCATTTTATCCCCCCCATTCCCTCACTTTTTTTCCTCCCCTCAAATATGCCCCGCAAAGCTGCTGCTGCTGCTACCACTGAGTCTGGGGATGCTGTTGCCCCTCGTCGCTCAAGTCGTATCAAGGAACAACCAAAAGAAGAACCTGCGCCCAAGAAGGCCCCAGCAAAGCCCAGGGCTAAGAAAGTCGCCAAAGACGACGAAACTAAAGAAGATAAGCCTAAATCGGCCAAGGGCACGAAGCGCAAAGCATCTGATGAACAAAACGGTGCTGCGGAGGGCGCAGAGGAGCCTGCCGCTAAAAAGGTAGGCATTTTGAACCGTCGGCGGACGATAACATGTTGAGACATTCCCGCCCAGGCCAAACCCGCATCTAAAGCCAAACCTGCTTCATCCAAACCTGCTTCTGCTGCAGCTGCTAAGCCTTCTTCAAAGGCATCCGCAAAACCTGCATCCAAGGCGTCTGTGAAACCTGCATCTAAGGCAACCAAGCCCGCTTCCCGTGCTGCTTCAGCGAAGCCTCCTTCCCGAGCGGGATCCAAGAAGCCTGCTTCCAAGGTTAGTACTGGTTATACGCTGCTGGCCCTCTCTATCTGGCTTATGATCTTCACTGTCATCTATTGTCTGAGTATATACGAGGCTGACCCATGTCACTTTTGTAGGCTGAAGCTGCTCCAACAACTGCAGCTGCCAAAGTTGACGAGACTATTGCTGAGGAACCGGAAGCAGAGGCCGCCGCCGCTGAGGCCGTTCCTGAACCCACTCCTGCTCCCGCCGCCGAGGTTTGTAATCATTTTTAGTGGATTTTACGTTTTCGGTGTTGAATATGGTTGTTTTTAGGCTTGAGAAATCATCAACTTCAGTATCCTGTATCTTCGCCGTCATCATGCCTATTTATTTGATTTATCTTCAAACCGCGAACACAACATTCCCTGGTTGCGCGTATGCTACCTTTATCCGTTTATTAGGCAGGAACGGCATGGATAACCGCTATTCGATGTAACATCTCAGAACTTCTCTTGGTATAACGTTTGTCCTGGATTATCTATTCTTACGAAACGAAACACATACGGCCTCTGCCCTCGAAATAACGTCCCTTTCTTGATCATTAAACGCCTCGTCGTCGTGCTATCGTTGTTTCACTATTCTCCTTTCCTTCACACCTTTATGCGCTTCTATCGTTACGGTCTTCTTAAGTCGCCCCCTCCCTCCTGCCTCCGTCGCTTTCGGTACTGTTGTTGTTAAATCTACCCAAGTCTGTACACAAACGATGTATGTTCTGTTGTATGACTCTACGTTGTATTTCGAGCCATGGGGATTGAGATGATTATTCTTTTTCTATCTCTTTCACCTACGTATCGGTTTAACGTTCTATTCTTCTGATCATTTTACTACATTTTAGTCATTTATATCTTTTCTTCTTTCTTTCAGGTAGTACCTTTCTACTTCTACTTTTTCGACTGTTTGTCTGTAGCAATCCTGGCTAGTTTTATACACCCACTCTTGCAACTCTCCATCCTTTTCTAACCCGTGAAACCCCACCCTCCTTTCTATATATCCGTGCAATGGGTATATATTTTCTACTCTTTTTGGTTCACTTTTTTTCGCGCTAGTAATTTGTCTTTCTTGGAACACACGCCCGACCAGTCTCTACTATCTCTGCGGTCTATCAATTTGGCGGTAGTGGTAGCAGGTACGGGTGCTGACTGTCTTTTGGTTGTTGACTTTTTTTACGTGCCTCTTTTTTATTTATCTGTAGTCGGATCCCACCCAGGGTGCCTCCCTACTTCCTTCTCGTCATGGTCTTCGTGTTCGGCATAGATTGGGAGACGAAGTTTGTCGTCATGGTTCTCCTTGGTGGGCGGGTCCCCGCTTTTACAGCTTGAAATGAAATATATTTGATTACTTTTCGCTCACGTCGACTTCCTTTTTTTCGACGAGCAAATGGTTATATACTGACCGCAGATTGCAGCGGCAGCTCCGGGGTTCAGGAGCAGGGCTCAGCTGATGGCTCATGTGATGCCACCAGTGGAGAAGATTTGGGCGGTGCAATCACAATCGATGTTCCGGACATCCTTCACACCCTTCACACTCTAACCAGCTTCCTAACAGCCTGACAGTATGTTTTCGAATTGGAGCACCGCGTGCTGCTAAGCGACTAGTCTTCGGACTGGATTAAATTACTGGTTGGGGTCGCCGTCAGCCTCGTTTCGCAGTCACTTCTGCAAGATTGGATTCTCGGATCGATTCTGACTTCAAGTCAGATAATTCAGCAGAATCAACACCTCATTGGCAGCGGAAACGGTACCAGGTGGCAATGACACTGGCTCAAACTCGATGCTGACTTGGCACTAGACGGCAAATAATGTAATAGGTTTGGTCCAAGTTTGTCCAATGAAACAATATTTGGACAAGTCGGACGCTGGTAAAACTGTTTTTAAACCGTTGCGCAGACATGCAGGTGCTTCTAGTCAAGTTTCGAACGAGAGGAGATTTGACAGGCAAACGTTATTTTGTTATCTTGTTCAGCATACGCGTCTTATCTCCGGCTTTGGTACAGCGGCGTGATTGACGAAGTTGGGGTTTTTTAGGGCGTTCTTGCTATTGGACAGCAATCATCTTCTGTGTCAGAGCGCTACAACTGCCATCTCCTTCGTCGGTTCTCGCGCTCTTCGATTTTCCTCATTCCCTTTATTCAACCTGGCAAATCAAAACTCACTGCTAAATCCCACTTTTGACGCTGGAATGGATATTGGCTTGCGCCCATTGTCTTACTAGGATAAGCACGGCCATTACTACTTCGAGCTGCTTAGCGTCACATGTGGAGAGGACGACAATTATGGCTGTCTTGTCTTGTCCGGCTATGTGAGGGATGTGACCATCAACTCTTCAATGTGCATAAAGACGAAGGTCTCAGGTACCGCATTTTTGTTCTTGGTTCCAACTTTCGCGCGCTCATATATAATTATACATATCAGTGATGAGCCTTTTCTTCGTGGCCTTTTTTGAGCGTCTCTGTTTGCCTTTTTCGTGATGTACGGTGATAAAATGCAGGAAAGACAGGCTCTGGGGCTGGGGGAGATGGACCGCTTGCGCACTTTACTTGTCTTGGGCGGCCGATCACCACCTTTTTTGGGACTACGCTCAAAGCTTTGGCCTGACAGAATACCATGGATTAGTCGTGGTAACTGCCTCCAACGACACTCCAGGCATGAAATATTCAGGAGTTGAACGTATCTAAACTATAGTGCTCGACATTGAGGCCTTGAAATCCGTCGTCCGGTCACTTACTGCTTTCTTTTTGGTCCGCAATTGCCAATGCATGTCCTAACCGGAGGACTGGCCCTCTGCGGCGTGCGGACCTTGATATCATTCGCTCGAGTCCATACCAATGAAGAAATGTGAATTGCAGCGGCGTTCTATTGTTCGCAAATATGCCATATAATGCCCGTGCGCTGGTCCTTGCGAGGTTTAATTTCCTCTCTTCGTCCTCGCTGAAGTCTCAGGGCTACGTTGCCTGGCTTTCCCTTGTTTCCTACTCTTTTACGAGCCTTTTTAATATTCCCCTGTTTCTGATAAGGCTGCGGTGGTGATCAAGAAATGTCCGAGGTCGCATATACCGCCCGGTCTGAAACTGACCGCGAGACTGCTACGACGACCACCCGAGTCGAGCGCGAGCGTGATAGCGCTAACTTGAAGCTTCCCTGGATCAAGCGGAGGGTCTTCTTCTTATTTGTCGCATTCGCATTCTGCGCTGCAGGTGCCGGAGTTGGTGCGTTCTCATCTATCCGCTCACTTAGTACCCCGTTAGCTAACAGATGAAATTTTGCTTCCCAGGATTAAATGCTATTATCAAACTCAACAATCAGGTTGATGCTCAAGGGAGGCTGGTTTCTACGACTGACATGGGAGTCACCATTGATATCAACAGTATGTTATTTCTTATATACAGCCTTCCTTTACTAATCAACGTGCTCCCAATTACACAGACGTTTATGTCACCGGAATGCTCTCAGTTGTTGCTTGCTTCGGAATCGTCGTCACCACGGCTGGATTTATTGCATACACAGTCTGGCCTCGTAGGTCATATGGACAATATATCATGTCGCAAGCTGTGTTCCTCATGGCGTGGACTGGCTGGCTCTTCATAACCCTCGTCGCAGAGACCGCATTCTACAATACTGGCCGCCCGAGAGTGGTCATATCAGGAGACGTCGGAACACTTCGCATTGACGATCTCAGGGCAGCCTATCGCCCAATCAAATATTGTACGCACCATCCTGCTCTTAGTTTTGTCCGTTGGTGGCTTAATATGTACATTTCATTCATCCAGTGCGAAATTCGATCATTCTCCTCTGGTTTTCGTGGCTTGCGGTGTTTGTTTGCACCAGTGCCTTGTTCATCGCTGCAAGTCAAGTCAAAATGTCGCGCTCCCCAGGCCCAAAGAAGTATGGACTGACGGCAGAAGAATTGGCGGCACTCCCAAAGCGTGACCCGGGCCACAGACATGATCCTGATGGCCTTGTCCCGAGGAAGGAAAAGGTACCTCGTCCGCCCCCATCTGCGCTCTCCGGGAAGGATTCGAGTCCAGTTATGTCGGACACCGCAGATGTGGAAAAGGCTCCCGCTGCTGCCGAAGTCGTGCAGTAGATATTTCTTGCCTTGAACATTAAGGCTCTCGTTTATTCCTCAGTGGTTAGGGTTATATTTGACACGATGCGAAGATATGGTTAAGCACATGCATTTGCGAATCTTATCGTTATTGATTAACTCATGGACATTAAACTTACGAGTCGAGTCCGTTGGATAATGAAATTTGTTAATTGCTACATTGCGATTCCTTAAACGCTGAATCTAAACGCTAAACAGTCAAAGTCGCGTGATTTGAATGTTCGTCGCAAATGAATCCTTCGCGTCTTCTTTCGTCACCACCCTCACAGACAAATTTTTGTTGACGGACTTCTCTAAGTCCGTATCCCAAGCCCAAAGCCTATGGTTTAGATTGCCGGGCACGTTGGTGTAATACAGCTTTCTGACGTTTTTGGCCTCATCTTCCACTCCTTCGTCGTTTTTGATGGTCGTCACAATATCCGACCAAGGTTTGTAATTGTGGATACCGAGCAAAATCGCTACTACCGCTTGGGTGACCGAATCACGAAGAACAACGATACCTGAAATGCCACTGTTTTTTAGTGCTAATGTCAGAGACTTGTCCTTCTGGCGGTGCCATGCAATGGACTCGAATGCCGGCAGCGAGGTAACTTCCCAGGTTGGGTCGAACATGACATGAAAAACATACGCCGGATTAGACATCCCCAGTTCTAGACCACCAGATCTGCCGATGGAACCAACGGGTGGAGGATTGCTGGTAACTGTTATATCAACCGTGTATTGGAATTCACCTTGCTTGTCTGGTTTGACACCCTTTCGGGCGGATAAAACTACGTATTTGTCGTGCAGGGTAAGTTGCTTGCAGGCACGGTCGAGGTTATCCCAAAGCTTGACCTGGTTATCTTTGTAGTACGACTTAGCAATTCCCTCGAGTGTGTCAGACTGGCCGACGTTGGTGTAGACATCGCACCATACATTGTAGTTGTGCAGTCCAAGCATGACGACAAAGCGTTCATATCGACCGGTTTTACTCTCAAAGAGTATGCCGCCTGATGTGCCACTATGACCTATCGTCAAACGATGCTGGGATTTGGGAAGTGCGGACCACTCCACGGCATTTGTGCCGGGTGGAGGATAAAACTGTGTCGCAGTGAAGCCATGGACTTGGGCACTTGGCATTGACTTGATGAAGAATTCGTAGTCGCGGCGTGGTTTCATCCATTGTGTAACGTCAAAACGGGATGGAACGGGTTCTTTAATGTAGATGCGCTCGCGTTTGTATCGTTGAAGGTTGTCGGCGGTGTCCGTGAATGTTTCTGTAGTACGTGTGCGTACATACTGTCCCTCTTTGTCTTTGATCAGGTATATTCCTACTAGCGATCCGCCACTCAAACAGTTGAGCAGAACTTTGTATTGATTGGCGTTACCGCTGACAGGTTGGAGTGGTAGCTCGATCGATAGTCCAACGTTGGTGATGCTGTAAGGAGACCTGTTTGTGTCTACCTTGATATGCGATAAATGCGATGAAGGGGCAAAGTCTTTAGGAGATTTGGCTAGTAGACCTGCAACCCCGGTGCCTCCATGGCCTCCTGCCCATGCAAAAATGGTCTGGTCATCCGACGTCCCAATAATTTCTCGTTGTAGCCTAGAAAAGGCGTCTTGGCCTTCGCCGTACAAGATAGGCATGTTGATCCCAAATAGTCCGAGTAAGCAATACGCCATATCTTCCACTTTCGTTGTTTTCCGATTAGAGGCCCATGACATCCTTGCGGCAATGCTTATTTCGCCGCCATGGTTTACGAGTAGGACCTGCTTGCTGATATTGGTAATTTCGGTGATGATTTTGCACAAACTGGATTTTGTCCCAATTTCGATCCAATCTTTGTCGTAGAACACCACGCTCAGCGGCGCGATCAACTCTTGTAGCGTCCAGCCCCTTGTAAACCACCTGCATTCCCGAAACTGTGATTTCTGGTTGAATGGATTGTCGCTCGCTGAAACGTCCGTGAGGTAAGCGTAGCAAACCTCAGCTTGTTGGTACCATTTATACATCGAGTTGATGGCTTCCGATAGCTCGCTGCTGCTGGTTTTATCAATGCAGCACGTATCGACCCAAGCGTATGTAAAGCCATCGGCTAGAGCCTGCTCGCAGGTTTTTTGGATCTTCTTAAAACCTTTCTTTCGCTTGATCCATCTGCTGAGGGCCTGCATCTCCTGGAATGTAACCTCTTCTTCTTCCCATGTGTGCGAAAGGATAGCGTACACAGGAATGTTGCTCCAGAAGTCCTCTATTTGGAACGTTTTTGTGTTGATGAGTCGCATAATTGCAGTGAAGGAGTAGTCAGATGGGACTCGGCCACGAACGTTCAAGATTGAATGTACAAGGTAAAAAGGCCCTGTAATCAAAGAAAAGGCTTTACTAGCGACACGTGTACTGAAAATGCCACAACATCGATTGGAAGCAGCAGGGTATTATCTCAATCGATGAGACTTGACTGAAATCCGAGCACTGGGCTGTTCATCTTCTATTTTTGCAAGGTTTGATGATGTCTGACAAACGAAATATTGACAGAATAAGCATCTTCAGAAGCTTGGAGCAGAATGACCGAGATGATTGAGAGTATTGAGATATATATTTCGGATTCAATATCTTGAAGATGGGGGTTGACGTTGACAGTTGGAGTGGAACAATTAAATGTGCGACCGACATAGTTTACTTGAGGCGGAGATTTAATTTGAAATGAAGTATTAAATAATATTAATTCAAATATTAAGAATTATTATTATTATTTAATTTGTCGCGATTTATGTGAAATTTATTTCCGTGTACCTTCCAAATATAGTAATTAATTATTCAATATCTTCACGTATTTAGCCAAAACGCAAATTAGTTTTCCATATTTTGCCATAAATTATTTAACGTTGTATGAGCAAACCCGCAGCGCGCGACCTACGCGCTGATTAGATTAGATCGACGCCGCTCGCAAGGCCTTTGTCTCGCAGTTGTGTTATATAGTCCATTTCTGCTCGTTAGTTTCTCTGTTTCTCTCTTGCATTCTCACACTGCTCGTTAGGCATCGCCTCGAGCTTGTTTTTTGCTTCCCCACCCTTGCCACATTCCCATTTTCTGTTTCTGTTGTTTTTGTTCTTGTTTTTGACTTCATCTTGTTACATTCTTGTTGTTTTCCTTGAGTCTTTGTAGCATAATACTCGCCAGTTCCGGTTTGAGCTTGGGCCCCGTGTCGGCTTTCGATGGCCCCTCGCAAGAGAGATTCGGCGACAAAAAATTCATACAATTTTTGCACCCAACCTCTCAGCTCTTGTAACCTCTCAGCTCATGTTCACTCAGCTCATTGCGTTTCAGTTTTTTCTCTTCCCTTCCCGCGAGCTCACCATAGAATGAATAGCAAAAGTTAATATATATCTTTGTAAACCTCGGCAATCATTCGGCAAGGAATTTTTCAACCCCGCTCTGTTTAAAATTACAATCAACACATTTTAGCTCCAGACATTTTTTTCACTTTTCGTTTCAGCAATCCAGGACGCTGGCCTGCCTTCGTGAAGTCGTTCCGTACTTATACCTCTAGCAACTTGGGTTCAACTTCAATCAACAAATTGACGCAGCATTTGGCCTTTAAAAGAGCAAGAAAGCCTTTCTGGCAAGAAAAATTCTACCCTATCATGAAATTCGTGGATTCAAAGCTTCAGATAAAGCAAAAGGAGGCGATGTAAAGGAATCTACTGTGGCACTGGTTCTGGACAGGCGACGCTACCATTCATATAGGATCTGTCGCAATATTTGGCTGTTTGTCCGTTGTCCCAAGTGGCCAGTTGCTAGATGGCCGTTTTCTTCAGCCGTATGCTTGACGTCTCGATGGTTGCAATTGGTACGTGAGGTAGTCCAGCTGTCTAGAACTGGTGATGAAGAAATCTTCTCAAGATGACTTGACGGGCCTACAATGCTTTTGCTCTGGTACACATCACGGTTATACTTTGCAACCGAAAATCGTGTATACTATTGGTCCAGCTTGGGAATATCTTTGAACTAATCTTTAGTAAGGAATACAAGTCTATCATCCTGTTTGTCAAAGCTTGTCGAGAACTTGTGGTGTGTTAGGAACCTCAAACAAGGCAAGTCTAACTTCCCTCCAACATATCTCCACCCAGCCACTCAGAATTTGCTAGCAGGTTTATAATTACCAGCTCATTTGGGATATACGGTGCTGAAGGCAGGGAACAGTGACCGCTGCCGGCAAAGAGGATCTTTCAGAGAAAAGGTGCTATTTCTCCCTTATCTGGGGTATTTATTAATATTATCACCCCCTCCCCACCTCCAGCACACCAGAGGGCATCCAGTACGTGGTAGCTTGCCGCAAATCACTTGTGTACAGATATCTCAATTTGTTTTCCAGTCCTCACGTTTCCAGAAAAAGATGCCATCGTGACCTGGAAATGCGTAGGTTATCGCCATCCCGGTAGCGGAGCATGGTTCAACTAGTATATGTGTCGCTTCCATTCCACTCCTTAGTAGGTCGACTTCATCACGACAGCACTCCTTCTTCGGAATTGTGGCGGAATATGGCTACGTAGCTGATGCTCGAATTGCCCATATCTGTATGTAGAGGACGTCCATTTGCTCTGGGAACATGTTTTAAATTCTGTTATTGAAATTTGCGACATGCTCCTGTCAGCAGGTTTCCGCGTTGTACGACATTGTTTCGCATCAAATGCTATACTACAATCTCGTTGTGATTTGCGAAGTAAGATAACAACATTTACACACAAACCAGAGGCATTGCTGCCGACATTGCCCTAATAAGGCGGGTAATCAAATATTTGCGCTGACGACGGACCGAACCCATTTGTGGTTTGAACCTCGCCTCAACTGCGCGGTCCTCCTTGCTGCTCGTTCCCCACGTTCTTAAGCTACATTCTCTTAGAATCCTTTTCAAATGACTACAAACGCCTAAACCACACATAATCTGCTTGTACAGATACACGACCACGATAATACAACGACATGTCCAATGACATCCTCAAAGCTGATCAGATAGCCTTCCACTTTTATACGAAATTGTTCTATGCTGTGAATCATGCTAGGGCGACGGAGGAACCAAGTACGAATCCAAAACCTGATAAATGGGTGCGAGGACTGTCTATAAATCTGAGAACAATACCTAACGATATCTAGTTCAACTTGGAGACTCCCGACTCGGACCTCTTCACCAAGGAGGCGCGCGAGCCTTATCGGAGCATCTCATTAGCTCCACTTCCAGGTCCTCCGACGCTAGAATTACAAGTACTTTTGTCGATTCCAGACCTGACAAATAACCAAGTCCTGGTGTATATGTCTCCTGACTCATCTCGCGTCAGAATCGAGCCAACTCCAAAGTTCATACTTTTAGAGACATGGTCTCTGGGGATGACCTTACATCGCCCTGGACATCAACCTGGGGACAATACAGATGTCGCCCTTCCCATAATCTACAAGCAGGGCATCATATTGTTTCGCAGCGTCTTCAGTTTGCTCAGGGTGCTGCCTGTATGGAAGTTCTACAAGCGTCTAAAGAGGAAAGTTGGGGGAATCAATAGGAATGGGCACCTGGGAATCAAAGTGAGGGTGCGACCTCACGGGGAGGATGAGAACGACACGAGGATACTTGGGTTCGGTGAGTATTTTGATGAACAATGAGGACTAGGTCAACTTATTCATTCAATTAGACGCCAGACTGTCACCAACGTACCGTACACCGCTTCCCACCTCAACTCACAATTTCCACCCTGTGCCCCATCTGTTCGGGACATTCAATTTATCCACCACTTATCTAAATACCCCCAACTTCCAACTGGACGAATTAGAGTCCCTGCTGTCGTCCAGGTTCATATCCCTCGATCTAGAGGGTTTTATCCCGACTCTAGATAAGAATCGGCAACGCGACTCCATGTCAGGATCATCTTTGCCCACCAGTAGTGGCATTCGCTCAAGTGTGTCCCGATCTCCTCCCAGGGCCATTGGAAAGACTACTTCAGGGGGCAGTGGCGCGGACAGTGTCAGCGTGGCTGAGAGGTTCATACTCCCATCCCGTGTGTCAAGTATGGGGGCACCTTCTTTAGGAATGACTGCGAGCTCCGGGACAAGTGCACTTATACCCCCACCACGACCATTTCCTTCAACAAACCCCTCATCCAATACCCCTCATGCTATCCCTTCACAACCCATTCCTGCCTCTGGTCTGGCAGTCAACCGTCTGCGAAAGGAGAGCCTCAATTCTTCTTCCTCTTCTTTGCTATCCACCAGAGATCTTCCTTTAGGCCCACCCGCCGGCACTTCATCACTATCTTCCTCTCCTGTCTCCGGGGCTCTCCCCATCCGCCGACCCAACATCGGCCAGGTTCACCCTTTCAAATCCAACACATTCTCAAGCAATTCTGGGTCATCTCCTTCACTATCAATTCGGCAGGGTGCCGGAGGCAGCGGCTCTCCTGCAGGGGGGCCTTCAGTCCTCTCTGGAGCCACACATTCGCCCATCGGGAACCCGGCCCGGCTACCTCCATCGCCGATGAGCACTGGTTTTGTCTATCCTTCACCGCCTGCAGGTGCGACCACCTTTGCGCCATCTAGTCTTGGGGATCGACGTCCAGGGACGAGTGGAAGCGGAGCAAGTTCAGAGAGAGACCGCGACAGGAGGATGAGCGTGAACAGCTTTGGTCAGGGGTCGGGTATAGGTATGGCAGGAGGCGGAAATGGAGAGGTTGAGGAGGGACGCGCTCCTGTCCCTGTACCTATGCCAACGAGGAAGAGATATTCTAGTAGTTTTGGTCATCGCTATGCTGGTAGTGTGGGCAGCGGAACTGGAATTCCTGCCCCTGGTTCTGCCAATAGTGGAGGAGCCGTCGTCGGTGGCCTTGATGGTAGGAATGTTGGAGGTAGTGGAAGTACTCCTGGAAGCGGGAATGCAAGTGGTCGAGGCACTCCTGCAAGTCTTGGTGCTGGTAGTGGACAAGAGGGGAAAAGAGAAGTAAGCCATTTTCTTTTATTCGTGCTTGCTGTGGATGTCATTTTGGTTCAATTCGCCGTGGAGCCGTGTATTGTGTGTACCGTTGGTGGACGGAAATTGATAAGCTAGACCCTACGTTAGACTAGGCTAGTGATTCGACGCCCCGCTTCTTTATCTGTCATTCAGGCCATGGAAATTCGCTCCCGTTGTTCCTCCGTACTACTTTCTGCCTGTTTATTCACTATGGGTTGTTTTGATCCTTTCTACATCACTAACGCGCTTTCATCTTTACAGGATGTTATTTCGTTTCTTAACACTAGGACAGACGACGACGACATATCCATTTTTGTTCAGGATATCGAAGAACGTAAACCGCTCACAGGTCGAACGAAGGAAAGAGAGAAACAGGATCGAGACCGAGTACAGCTCGAACAGCAGAGGAAATATGGATGGCATTATGAAGAACGTGGACATGGTCTGGTACCCTCGGAGTCCTCATCAGCTAAAGGCAAGGAGAAAGAGCGATCGGGGTGGAGCCTGGAGAGTACGGAAACAGACCAACGGCGGCGGCGACTCGATGGCACTGCTGGTGCATATGTGGGCGAAGACGCGTACACCACCTCGCCGCCACCGTTGGATGATTCTCCCACTTTTGACGTTGCGGATCTTGACGATCGCCTTGCGTCCACTGCGGAGCGGGCTGCGCAGCTCTCTACTTCCCCAAATCGGGGCCCTATGCTTACCAGTCAGAATGAGGTCGATGAAAGGTTGAAGCAAATGAACGAGCGGTTCCTCAAGAGTCTGGAAGGTCTAGGTGGAGGTAGCACGCGGCGGAAGAAGAATAGCAGCGCCACTCAAGGTTCCATTTCTTCTGCTACATCTGTTTCGCAGGCCAGGGATGACACTAGTACCAGTGGGAGCTCTACCTCACGTCCGTCACGCGGGCTTAGCCTCGGTTTTCCTTCTCGAGAAAGTAGTGAAAAGGATTTGGATCCGAACAGGCTTCCTTATCCTCCTTACTTCTACACCTCTGGATCGGGACAGGGTGTTGGAAGAGGACGACACTCATCCACAAGCTCTAGTACGATGGGAACGAGCGAGGGTGGAGCAAGCCAGGGGTCAGAAGAGGTCATTGGACGCATGGAACTTTACGAAGACAAGCGGAAGGGTAGATATCAGGGCTAGCTGACACTTATCATTATAATTAACCCGTCCAGTGCTCCCTGTTGTCTTTTTATTTTGGATTTCTTTCTTTCGTAGGATTGCATGCAAGGACTGCTTTGGATGGAGGGGCTGTGGTTGTGCTTGCCACATGCGAAAGCTGTATCTTTACTACTTATGTATTTTATTACCAGTTGACTAGGACATGTCGAGCAGAAATAATATTGAATTCTGCTACCGAACTATCGTAAGGTCCGACATTCACGGCAAAGCGATTTCACCACGAGGACCATTGACCTCTGTTACGTTCAGATGCCTCCAAACCCTAGTAACTGGCTGTGAAGTCGTGGCAAATGGGATGGGATGGGCTCCAGTATGTGCAATGGCGGAAAAGTAAATAAGCCAGGCCGCTATGATCACTGATAAACAGGCATCAAGTTAGCACACGCGCAAATGTACACAGGCCATGACGAACTTGAGGTGGGAGCTGTCTGAGCAAGAATATTACTGATGTTGAAGATTTGACAAAATAGAGCTCCCAATGACATGCCATAGCTTAGGCAAATACCAAAAGATCCATGATACCATACCGAACGAACGACTGGTGTTTTTTCATAGGGCAGAAAGCCATCAATGATCCATCAATTCGGATTTCGCAGTATTGAACACTCACCGAACATGGAGAATGCAATCAAAGAGGATCCAATGATATGGGATTGGGCATTGGTCATCCAGTGGGTGGAATCAGGTTGATTACTGTACTTCAGCCTATTTCACCGTCTTTGATGTTAACAAATAACTTCCATCATGAAACAAATGAGATATTGCTTCTTACAAGAAACTTATGGCTAATGCAAAAAACCCGTAGAAGAGTGTCAACATTCCATAATTGAATACTAAAGCAAACATAGGACGTTCCGGAGTGAATGATATTAGCGATTTGAGCACATCAAGTGGGTTTCAAAGACTTACCATCAAACATCGACAATCGTATAACGGATAACACGCAGACTAGGAGGTTCAGCAGACACGCCGCTGAAGATGCAAACAAAGTGAATTCTAGTTTCAACCAAGCAAGGTACAGTCGTCAGTTGTAGATTTGGAAGATAGTTTGGATAGGAAATGCGAACTATAGTATGTTCTACAATTCTTCAAAACATGTAGCCCTGAAAAAAAGCTAGTAAATTGACTGACAAGAGACATGGGAGTTTAGAATAAGAAATGTATGTGGCCCAAAAATAGTACTTGCCGACTGAGAGCTACTTATTTACATTCTTTTGTCGGCGCTTGACTCCGGCGCCGCGTGGCTGCCATCAGTCACTCATCCGACTACACTGCCAACAAAGCTGTGCATGTGTAAGGGTTCAAATACAACAGTTCATTTGACCACATATGTGTACGTGCCCAGTTAAGTAGATGACGATAATCCGGGTGCACTGCTGTGATTATTGATCAGTTTCAACGGAATTCTTAACGCACAATCGAAGTAAGCTGTTTCATGTCGCCGTCGTCTCCGCGAGAGGGGTACCTTTTTCTCTGCTGCGATCTCTAAGTCTAACTTTAAGTAGAGGTATGTACCCACCTAGATTTCCCTTTTTGAATACTGATTACCAGATATCCTGTAAACACGATCAAGCCGACAAATATGTTGAAAATGTACTAATATCTGTATAGCATTGCACGGCATGATTAAATAACTAGGGCTTCGCGCCGTCGCCGTATGATACGGTTTATACGGCCGTATTTTACGGGTGTATAGCCGTCCCGTTGGTAGTAATTAAATGCCATGTTGGCGGCCGTCAATGATACGGCCGTCAGCCGTACTGTAAGTCATAATTTTACACCGTAATACGGTTTTGACGGATGTACGGGTGCACACCCATTTTGCAGATAAAATGGTCTGGTATGCTTGTACGAGCTTGTTTGGTGCTTTGCATTAATGCATATCAACACGGTGCCTGCCGAGGCAGTTTAACGATCAGTATCCATGATTTAATTGCATTTTGTAGGACTCATAGCAGGGAATGATGGTCATAAATGATCAGGGGGTAATGTACACTTTCATTTTTGCATCTTTTCCCCTCGTTAAACGTTCCAACTTGCTCCTTCAATCTGATTGTCGTCACAAGCTGCAACGTGAAGATGCATCCTCAACTCAAAAGTGCTGGGTCCAACTTGGAGCAATGTGCACTCAACAAAGACGGCTCACTCAAGGATGCCTCGCAAATCCAGTGGCAATATGATGCCGACGATGCAATCCTTGCTCCGCCAGCTCCAGTTCAGGCATCCGAGTCAACAAACAAGTCAGAAAGTGAGTCATGATTCAATTGTACAAACCCCTAATGACCTTATATTAGTAGAATCAACAGCATTTCGAAGTGGAAGAGCCCGCAACTCCGTCCGCATGCAGGAGATTCTTGATGCTGAAAAGCAATCTGATGGCGAGCATTCCCGCAGAAGGTTAACAAAAAAGCGAAAGCGACGGCAGCCTCGGAATGCTGAGACACTCACTGATGCTTCGGATGGAGATTTTACTGACACATCATCCAGCGGCACTGAATCAGTCTCATCAAACGACAGTGACGGTGACTGCCAGGAGATATCAAACGTTGAGGTATTTATTCCAGTGTCTCATTTTGGTCGTGAGCAAGTAGCTAATCAGTACCACTTGTTTACTAGTTGGCTAATAGTCTTTCAACGAAAACCATTCCGTCTGGCAAGAAACGTCACTCTTCTGGAAAAAAGCCAGCGCCCAAAAAAAGACGTGCTGCCCTAGACCCTTACATTCAGTCTTCTCAATTCACTGCGCCGTCTGAGAGTTCTAGTGCTACTCCAGACTTGGTTAAGAAGAAGGTAATCTATGCTATACTATACATTGTTATCATGTCGCTGACCCAATAATTCTTGACTAGGCAAAAGGTAAACAAAATCCGGTATACCTGTTTTACGAAGAGGTCTCTGTAAATAGAAATGGAAATATTGGAGAACCCGGTGATCGCCACTATCGGTGCTACCATGGAGATCGTAAGACATTTACCATTTCAAAAGCGATGAACCATAGCCTCAATGGTCAGATATTCACAATTTTTCATGGATTCAAAAAAAACTCGCAAACTAACAAAGAAGTTTAGGTTTAATTGGTCACCTCAAATCACACTTTCCAACATTGTACCAACTCTATAGCTATCTCAAACTGCGCACCGATACCCCACCAACAAAGGAAGAGATTGAGTTTGCGTCTGGAAGCAAGGTATATGACACATCAGTCCATTCGGACTATCTTCGCAAATTTAAGGCCAAGTCCACCAATATTGAAGACGCCTTCATACGGCAGAAGGAAAAAGCAATGGTATTGTGTACAATTATTTTGTGGTTCCTCGGTGCTGATCAAACCAAATAGGAGCCCTGGAACCAACAGCAGTTTGAGAGTCTTCTTATTGAATGGATTGTGGCATGTGACCAGCCATTTGACGAAGTCGAAAAACCCGAGTTTGTTGCTTTGATGGAGTATCAACGGAATCCAAGCACATTTTCTCTTCCTAAAAAAGATGGTGTTCGCCGACGCATTATGACACTGGGCGAGGATACAGTTTCCGATACCAGAGCCATGTTTGCTGTAAGTGCTATTTCTACCAATGGTACAAACATGATCTAATGTACTTAATGTGTAGGAGTTACGAGGCAAGATTAGTCTTTCACTTGATGCATGGAGCTCGGGAAATGGTTATGCATTTCTCGCCATTGTAGCGCATTACATCAAGAATGATGGTCAATATGGTAAGCCCTTTTTCCCACTAATATAGAAGCTATTTTGACCGTTGCCTCATAGAAGAGCTCCTTATTGATTTCCGGGAAATAATGGGTGCTCATTCAGGGGAAAACATGGCTGCTCTCGTGTGGTCTACATTAGATTGCTATGGAATAACTGCTAAGGTGCAGTAATCAAAGTTAATCGGCCTGTTTTTCATTCACATTGTATATCAGATTATGGCAATCATGATGGATAATGCAAGCAACAATGATACCATGATCCAGTCGCTCGAAGCTCGATGCAAGGCAAATGACATACCATTTTCAGCAACCAACTCACGTATGCGTTGCATGCCGCACACAATTCATCTTGCTGCACTCAAGGTATATTTGTTCTTGTTTTGAACCTTGACTTTCTGCTTAATGTTCCATCGCTAGCTGCTCGAGGGTATTGGAATTATCTCATCAGATGATAGTCTATGAGCCCAAACAATTGGATTTACATATCAAGATGAAGTTAGTTCTCACGTTGATCGTGAATTTGATATGGATGTTTCGAAAGAGGATGGTGATGAAGATGAAGACAGTGAAGTTCCCTCCCAAGACGTACGATTGGCAGTCTATAAAGTAAATTTTAATGTCACTTAAGACTTGGACTTACAGTTGACATATTTGAATGTTTAGCTTCGGAAAATTGTTCGATCAGTGCGATCAAGTTCCCAGCGACGCCAACATTGGTATCAAGAAATAGCAAAGTTCAACAAGAATTTGCCACCGTTACATCCTACGCTATCTAGTTTGATGTTAATTCTGGATGTTAAGACACGATGGTCATCAACTCATCAAATGTTTCGTGAGTAACATTCAAGCTGCATAGTACCCTCAGGCTGCCACGTCATATACTCAAATCTTTCACTAGGCCGTGCACTTGATTATCGAGCCATTATTGACTCATATGTTCATCTCCACAATGATCTCTGGCCATATCTATTATCTCCAGAAGATTGGCATTCCATTGAGCTGGTAACCGGCTGGCTAAAATCTTTCCGTCTAGCAACAACACAGATGTCCCAAACTCAAACACCCATGTTGTCATCGATTTAGGCCATTTTTCGCGGTCTACAAGAAGATATTCAAGCCATAATATGTTCTCTTCCAATGTCTACACCTCCATCTCTGCTGAAAGGGCTTACCGATGCGCATAGAAAGCTGAGCGACTACTTCCACACATTTGACGAGTCGCCATTTTACCTTTGGTCTTCACGTACGTGGCTCTCTTTGCATATGTTTGGTTTTGTTCAAACAAATCTTTGAAGTTCTGGATCCTCGTATATCGTATGACGCGTTAAGGGATGATTTTCAAGATGATCCTCAGTTATCTGCTGAGCTAGAGTCTGCTAAATCAAATCTACGCAGATATTTTGATGAGAACTATCCACCACTCTTGGTTTCTGCTCCCCAGCCGCTCTCAGCGGCATCCTCACAGTCATCTGTGTCATTGTCACAGTCATTTTCTGCGTCTCCTCAAAAAAGCTTTACATCCCGATTTCAGCGCAAGCGTGCACCTGCGGACGAGCTGACCGAATTTTGGAATCTTCAACAAGAAGACTTCAATGCATGCAATCCAGTCGAATGGTGGCAAGGGCGAAAAGCTCAATTTCCGCGACTTCATTGCCTGGCTTGTGATCTACTATCCATACCTGGTAAGCTGTATGATGCAAAACAGAGTATTTGCCATTTATTTAACTGTCTCTAGGATCAGCAGTTGCAGTCAAGAGGATTTTTTCCAGTGGCCGTGACACTATCTCGCTTCGGCGCGCTAGTCTTAAACCAGAGACGATTCGATGCCTAATGTTGGTCAAACAGAAATTAATTACATCCAGAGAAAAGATTTTATCTAAGCTTCAGAAGTAGTTACTTATAGTGATTTAAATTTTGTGTATCTACCGTATACCGTCTACGACGGCCGTAACAACGTAATGTAACCCGTACCGTACCGTAGCAGACTCATTGAAGACAAGATACGGCACGTACTGTAGCTATATTTGCCCGTATTTGCACCGTATACTGTACGGCCGTACCCGTAATACGTACGGTGCGATGCCCTATAAATAACTTCAGTACACTGCATTGAAGTCCCATTTCTGTGATTTCTACCTTGCTGTTCGCCGGTGTACTGAAACTGAATAAAAACCATTATAAGCAAATATTTATCTTGAGATTTCGAGTCTTAAATATGTAGATCGCAAGAGTTAACAAGTAAGGTGTCAAGTTAGCAAATGCGATAAGAAAGGGGTAAACACCGGAAGCGCGTCTGCCGATAAGTAGCACGTGGAATGCCGAGACAGTTCGGTTTAAACTCAGACGGCACGCGCTTAGAATTGGCAAAATATAATAACGCAAGTTACATCCACCTACAAGGAGCAGGTTGTGTGCAGAATTGCTCTTTTTCTCTTTGTCAAGACTTTCGAATGGTGTCAGCCATTAAATAAGGGCGTTCTATCTTATCGGTAAAAAGTGGGACCCATGTGTAGGTGCACCAAAATCTCAACATGAATCAGACGTTCACACTGATATTTCCCAGGACAGAGTATGATACAATTTGACCCAACGTATTCCAACTGGATCAAGTAGTCGCGGACAGATAGCCGAAAGGTATAAAAACAAACTTGCGCCATGATAGGTGCTTGAAAATAATGTCCGACAGCCCAATTCGCGTTGCCATTATGTGAGAATTCTCTTCTTGAACATGGAACTACACTGATTTATACATTGAAGTGGAGCAGGAATTGGAGGTTTGACATTGTCGTCGGCATTGAGGCAATCCGTTAAGAATGGAGACATGAAAGTCGTTGTTTACGAGGCAGCTGCTGAGATATCCGAAATTGGGGCAGGCATTAACTTTTGGCCTCGCAGTTGGAATATCTTCAAAGACCTTGGATTGGACCAAAGTCTGCTCCAAATTCTCCCCAAAGAACCTGATGACTCTACCCGTAGGTTTACTGCAATCTCCTGCAAAATGAATGCTTACTCTTGAACCCTTTGAACAGGTGTTGTCTTCAATATTAGGAAGGGCGATCAAGATCAAGGCATTAACATCGATGATTTGACAATGAAAGGTCTGTCCCTCGTAACTCAAATTCCGTTTTTTCTAAAACACTCTGCAGGTGGTGGTATTCGGTTTCACAGAGCCGAGCTACAAAAGGTTCTACTTGACAACTCAAGCGGCGACTTGTTCCTTTCCCATCGTTTTGTAGATTACGAGGAAGCAGATGACGAGATACGCGTCCGCTTTGAGAACGGATATACTACGACCTGCGACCTTCTAGTTGGCATGGACGGTATCAAATCGAGTGTCAGGAGGAGCTTTTTGCTCAAGTGCGGAATGCCAAATTCGCCATCCCTGGAGCCAGTATGCTCGGGAGACATAGCCTATCGAGGCCTTATTCCCGTTCAGAGTCTCGAGAAAGAGTACCCTGGTCATCGCGCTATCAACGGGGCAACTATGGTTCGTACTTGCTGTTTAATGTCGCCTTCTGTTGATATATAAACAACTGTAGTACTTGGGGAAATCGAAGGTGAATTAGTATTACGGCGGATGGGCAAAGCACAGTTGATGAACGCCTATCTTTTATAAGCTTATCATCACGTACCCAATTTCCAGAGATACATTCATCAACTTCGTCTCATTTGACACTGATATTTTGAATGAAGGATCTTATTATCATGGACCTACAACTACTCCTTGCTCCCGTGAAGAAATCATATCGATTTTCAGCATGTGGGAACCGGAAGTTCAGGCACTGGTTCGGGTATGCATACATCTATAAACTTCCACCATGCCTTGTAATCTCTGACGTTTTAGCAGTGCATCGCAAAACCCACAAAATGGGTTATACGTTTTCTCAAACCAATGGACCGATACACCCAAGGACGAGTGATCCTTGCCGGTGATGCGGTGGGTATCCACTATTCGCAATTTATGTATCTGTCTGACCTAGCATTGGTAGGCTCATGCTATGACCCCGCATCTTGGTTCGGGAGCAGGGCGTGCCGTTGAGGTTTTCTATGGGTCATCATTTGCTATAAAACCACTTACGCTTTCATAGGATGCTTACATTCTCGCCAGTCTATTGAGAGATAGGCTTTCCACTCGGGCTATGTTACCACGGGTTGCAGAAATATTTAATGAAATCTGTTGTCCCGCCGGTAAAAGACTAACCGAGAGGTCCCGTCTAGGCGGACAGCTCTGCCAGTTGGTTGCACCTGGTTTTGAGGACGTCCATGAAGGAGACAACAGTGTGCCTCGCGAGAAACTCCTTAACCTAGTCCGCCAGTTTGACAGAGAACTTGAATTCGTGTGGAAAGAATCAGCAGAAGAAGATAAACGTCGGGCCTTGGACATGTTAAGGATGAGCTGATTCTTGCTTGGAGTTTATTGTAAATGTTCGTCGTCCCAATCATTGAAGTGACATTTGTTCTCACATGATATTACCAGCTCACCATTGGAAGAGTGACATTATCGATACATCCATGCGTAATAGTATCTGTGAATTTATAACTGAACAAATTGTTCAAAGATTAAATTCAAAAAAGTCTTCAAATTAATAATTGGAGGATATCGTGCCAATTGTGTGAATCCGAGTTTGCGCGTACCTCGATCATTCCAAATGGATCCATTCTATTTCATATGTTCTGGTAATGTAAGTTCACATTTCGTTTTCTATGCGTGTGTTATACCGGTCATTAATCTTCTATTCCGTACAGCATGTTTTCATCTCCGTCTTCGACATCGGACGATTGTATTCCCCGTAATCCCAGTAAACACATCGGATGAAGGACAATTGCGCATATATTGACCCGTCTTCTAACACAACGGTGAAAATGGAACATGAAAGCATTCCCATTTTCTACACGATTCATCCAATCCGCACTGAAAAGGCCGATATACGTGAATCTGACGTACGTTACTAACACGAAAATAGTGTCTAGAAGTGGCGTGGCTTGATATTACGGTACGACTAGCGCGGCATGGCCTTTAAAAGCCTTGACGGAACAAAGTTTGCAAGCGCCCCTTGTTGTTATTACACTTCCCGTTTGACCCAGCAACGAAACAAGGATGTCCACTGGACTACGAATAGCTATAATGTGCGTCTGGTTGTTTTTCATACCGAGTGATCAAATGATCAATATTTGCAAAGTGGGGCAGGTATTGGTGGCCTTTCTCTCTCTGCAGCATTGGGATTTATGAGCCAGAGGGACGATTTGCAAATCGACATCTACGAAAATGCACCCTGTATTTCGGATATTGGCGCAGGAATTAGCATATGGCCCCGAACGTGGGTAGTTGCGAAAGCGATGGGCCTCCAAGAACGCTTGCTTTCCTTCCTTCCCGCTCCCCCTAATGATTCCCCTAGTGAGTATGTTCTCAATTTTATAGTCTTTGCCTTCAATACAAATCACAAATAGGTTGCATAATGCGAGTCCGAAAGTCAGACCAAGCTCAAGGTTTCCATGTGCGCGATATATTACAGAATGGTTGGGGTCACTTTGTCTAGTGTGAGTATGGTGTACTGATATCGAAATCGTCAGGGGGGGCTATGCGCTTTCACAGAGCTGATCTACAGCACGTTCTGAAGGAGTCCATGTACGGTCAATTGCACCTATCTCATACACTTACTTCGTATGAAGATAAAGGCGATGAGGTCTTACTCAAATTCGCAAATGGTACCATAGCGACGTGCGATTTTCTCATTGGATTCGATGGAATCAATTCTGTTGTGCGGAAAGGCCTCGTTCACAATCGTGGTGGCATCGATTTGCCCTCTTTGAACCCGGTCTGGTCAGGAAGCATTGCTTATCGTGCGCTCATACAGATGGACAAATTAAAAGAAGTGTCTCCAGACCATAACGCACTGAGTGTTCCGATGTTGGTAATAAGACTTTATACTGATTACTGCATCCCTTTCGCTCAAGTCTTATTTTCATACAGTATTCCGGAAAATCAAAGGTGCGCTCAAATATTTAGTCCTTAAGCATATTCTGAAGCTGACTGTGGGATAGCACATTGTCACTTATCCAATATCCCAAGACAGAATTCTCAACATTGTTGCATACGACACTGATGTTTCCAAAATAGGAACTACCTACAACGGCGCGACGGCGCTCCCTTCTACACCAGCAGAACTATTATCTGTCTACCGAGAGTGGGAAGAAGAAGTACAAACCATACTGCAGGTGGTTTCCTTTTTTTGTAAAAGCCCTACAGAAGTTGTTCTTATAATTCATTTCCCATACAGTGTGTTTCAAGTGTAACAAAATGGATTGTACGAGACCTGGTGCCTTTGAATCACTATTCTTTCGGCAGAGTAGCAATTGCGGGCGACGCAGTAAGTGATGACGAACGAATACAATTTATAAGTTAATCAATGTGTGAATCTCTCTATAGGCACACGCCATGACTCCACATCAGGGCGCTGGTGCAGGTCAAGCAATAGAGGTTGGTAATAGATTCCTTCTTTTTCTTATGACAATAAACCAAATAGCGATTAAGGACGCGTTCATCTTGGCGAGCTTAATCGCCGATCCGAAATGCACAAGAAATAATATTCATCAAGTGTCCGAAATCTATGATATAGTATCCTGTCCTAGGGGTAACCGAGCCATGACACTATCAAGACTCACCGGAGAGTTGTGTGATCTTATCGCCCCTGGGCTTGAAGACTCCCACGATGATATCCTGGAAACTGCTTTCCAACGCTACGAGGAAGGACTGCGCTGGACTCGCGAGGATATCCCTTATGAAAATCAAGAACAAGCTCTCAATATGCTACATAGTCTCGCTTGAAGGATTTGAGTAGAGTATGTCCTCATATTTATCCACTTTGTTTTTCTATGGAGCTTATGTCTTCCAGATAATAATGGTGTATTGTGAGGAGATAATGCGATTTCCAACATTCATTGTCATAAGGTTCGCCCTACTTCTGAACTTCGTTTGAAAGGTCTTCTGTGGTTCTTATGGTGCAAACACGGCCCGGAAAAGATGTGTCCAGTCACCTGCCAGGGGTGTCTTGACTTTTGCCTCGTCATCGTCAATGGTGAATGTAAATATAACTCATCGTCCTTAAATTTGCTATAAATCACCAACATTTACAAATTTTCTACCCAGTCTGTCTGCCTCACAATGTCGCCACGTTTAAGATATAGTTTCGTTTGTCTCGCTCTGCATTTAACAGTACTTTTAAAGGATGTATCCGCATTAGAAGCGACGGCTACTGTAGCCTCTAGCCTTCTTTCTGCTCCTGCCAGTATGCCATTAACTGCGCCACCCTCCCCCGTTTCTACATCTTCTCCGCATACGTCAAGCACTCCAGCACCCATTATCAGTGGCGTTAGCTTCCCACCTGTAGGATCCATCCCCAAGGATTTTTCTCCTGCTGGTTTGGAAAGATTGTGGGATGTGGTTCGTGTTCTTTTATTACATTTAATGCCATGGAATCAAACTTACTTGTGCTACATTTAGGTTGGCCCAGTAGAGCCGCCTCCATTCACAACGACACGAGTCCCAAAGACCCCAGTAGTACTCCCATCTGCACCTCCTGCGCTCTATCCTTCGTGGTTTTCTCCTGCGCCGGCTGACATCCTGACCAACTTGACGCTACCAAAAGGATTTTTGTTCGGAGTTGCTACCGCTGCTTATCAAGTTGAAGGAGCAGCAAAAAGCGAAGGAAAAGGGCCTACTTTGTGGGACTGGAATAGTCGACAACCCAATGGAGTTGCAGACAATACCACAGGTGGGCCTTCTAGATGATCCAATATTAGTTTCAATAAATCTGAGTCTCGATGTGTAGGGGATATTGTAGACCTCCAGTACTTTTTATACAAGGAAGATGTGGCTCGCGTAGCTGCCCTTGGAGTAAATGCACACTCATTCTCGTAAGTGCTACATATATGTATGCCTGCAGATTCTCTCATTTTTTTTTGAATATTCACAAAGAATTTCATGGGCGCGTATATTTCCGTTTGGAACTGCAGACTCTCCTGTGAATCAAGAGGGACTCAAGCATTACTCAGACTGTACAGTTGACTACCACTTTACCAGTTGATGTAAAACTAAAACTATTATCTATTCTTCTAGTGATTGATTACCATATCGCTTCTGGTATAGCACCTGTGGCGACGTTGTGTAGGTTTACGTTTCATCTTTCAAATATCTTCACCTCTGAATATTCTGGATCTTAGTCCATTGGGATACACCATTAGCTCTACAGGCCTATTATGGTGGATTTACTTCCCCCAAAATCGTGGATGATTTCGTCAAGTGAGTAAAAGATGTTACGAAAACGCCGTTTTCAAGAGTTTAATTTCAAATTTAGCTACGCAAAAACCGTCTTCAAAGCGTACAATGGAAGAGTAAAAACATGGTCAGCACTCTGCCGGTCTCCATGCACTTGTCATATTCATGGGTCATGGCAGGTATACATTCAATGAACCTCGTGTTTTTTGTAGTCAAGTCGCTGGATATCCCTTTAGTATGTTTGTTGCATCTTTCCATATCCTGAAGCATGTGTCTGAGAATACTTTGAAGATATATCATTCGCACCTGGAGTAAACGCTTCCACCGCTCCTTACCAATGCTCGTACAATTTGTGTAAGCCTTCAATCAGCAGACAATTTTTTGAGCTAAAAGATACATCCAGTACGAGCGCATGCAGGGGCAGTCAAAGGTATGCATTGCTTATGCAGTCTATCGTTTTACATTTAATCACATCTGGCCATCTAATAGCCTTCCGAGAGTTGGGCATTCAAGGAGAAATTTCATTCAAGAACGACGATTTTGTGTAATTTCATTCTTTATCCTAATTGATAATGGGCAATTTACACAAATTTTTCAGCGGTATTCCATGGCGTGCCAATAACACGGAAGATGTACAAGCGGTTGAACGTCACGCAGCATTCCGCATTGGTGCTTTCTCTAACCCTGTTTATACCACTGGAGATTGGCCTGAAATAATGACGGATACTCTACCTCCATCATTTCTTCCACGTTTTACGGAACAGGAAAAAAAAGATATCAAAGGTGTGTTTTTTGATTGCCGCCCACTCTTCGTATTTTACGTCTCGACTTTGTGTAGGGACGGCGGATTTCTTTGCGACAGACGCGTACAGAACGCAATATGTTGTGGCTCCTCCAGACGGTCTTGCTGCATGTATCTCCAATTCATCTCATCCATTATGGCCAGAGTGCCATGATGTCGTTGAATTCGATTCAAATGCAGGCTGGGCAGCCGGTGTCTCTCCCGATCCTGCAAGCAGTTGGCTCCAAGCCACACCAAATTTCCTGAGGGCATCTTTAAAGGATCTTCAGGCTCGTTGGCCCACCAAAAAGATGGTGATTCTTTTGCTGAAATGTAAAAAATCAATACTCACTCCCACATGAATGAAGTATATCTCTGAGTTTGGGTTCGTTGAGCCTTTCGAGCAGCTTCGGACGGAGCTTTTCCGAATCACAGAAGACGTAGCACGTACCAGTAAGTTAGCCTACTATGCAATTGCACTGTTTTACTGACTGCAACTTATAATGTACCCACAGACTATTTTATGTCATACTTGGGAGAAGTACTACTTGCCATTCACGAGGACAATCTACCAATTGCAGGCATCTTTGCTTGGGGTAAGCACTGTCATTTGTGTTAAACCATGTTACTTAAACTTAACTCATGCTATTTCAGCAATGATCGATAACGCCGAGTGGAGTAGCGGAACATCAGCAAAGTAAGTATATATGCTGAGATGTGTTGAATTAGTAATTTATCACGTATATCAGGTTCGGTATCCAATACGTCAATTACACGACTCTGGAAAGACAGTACAAACGGTCTGCTTTATCCTTGGGTAAGATTATCATCCCATCTCATGGCATTTCTATCTGACATATCTTCTTCTCTTAGCCGAATTCTTTAAAGGCCGCCTGCAAAAATAAGTTAAGATCTCTTGTTCGCAACTTGAGAATGCCGAATTATTACAATGTAAACTATTTGAAAAGCACAATGGTCTGACACCGCACAAACCCTCGCGGATATGTTTTGAAGTTACATAGTACGTGTGAAAAAAATTTGATCGACACCTTCGCACTTGTGGACTGAGTGTCCGATCATGAGAACATTAGGAACAACGAACTGCGCTCATTACATGGGCGGACACCACAGATGAGTGGTATCGGTGTATTCGGTATTGGACCCTATAAATAAACCCATTTAATTTTCAGCAATGGGCCATGGATGACCCGAAGGTCGATCTTTGCTCACTAAATCTATCTTCACACGAAGTGTTCATTGACAACCTGTGTTTCTCGAATAGCTTTGGCGAACTCATATTGATTGGCCACCTCAATACGTCGAAGGTAATTGAGGAACAAACGAAATGCACTCAATCCACAGGCGCTTGTCAATGCCAGGGTCGACCGGCAAGTACCGGCAAATAGTAACCCGAGATTCAGGTTGGCAGGGATTGGCAGGAAAAAGAAGGCTACATACGTCAGACTCATTGCCGAATCAAAGTCGTCAACTCATTGAACCGTCACCGCGTCACCTTTTGAGTCTAGCCGCTTTCACTGCATACATTACTAATAACGATCCAGGGACAACCTGTATATATTCAGAGGTCAATCAGTCCCTATCAAACTGGTTTCCCGTTTCCACCTAGATCACTGAATTCTACTGGTATCCTATCCTATCTGAAGTCGGCAGCATTCTTTCCTTTTTGTGTTCGCTGTCCATAATTTGTTCTCATGGCACAATCGTCGTTAGAAGATAATCGCAAAGTATGGTTAATTACAGGTAAGATTTCTCCTTCATGACTCTACCCAATTGAAGATTGCTGAACGTTAGAAATACATACAGGTGCTTCTTCAGGATTTGGAAAGCGTTTGGTGACTTCGATCCTCGCTCGAGGAGATCTCGTTATCGCTACAGCGCGGTCTTTAGATAAGCTAGAGAGCGTCATCTCAGAGCTGGATTCACAATACATGGAACGTTTGCGGACATTGCAACTTGATGTAACAGACGGAGAAGAGAAGATTAAAACAAAGATTGATCAGGCCATCACCTTTTGGAAGCGGATTGATGTGCTCGTAAATAACGCAGGTGTGCACAACGCTACGCTAAAAACTCTTCCATGTCTCTTATCTTATTAATAGGGTTTGGGGTCCCCGGAATGGTGGAAGAAGGAGGGTAGGTCTATTTCTGCGTAATTGTCCTTCTCGATGGCTAATAAGATTGATTTGCATAGGACAAAAATATTGCGTCGCCAATTTGAAACCAACGTTTTTGGAACACTAGACGTTACTACCGCCACCCTACCGTATTTGAGGGAAAGTAATGGTTGCGTGGTGGTTATTGGAAGTCGGTCTGCATGGAAAGCTGAGCTACCGGTAGGTAATCATACTATTGTGCTTTGACGGTTTTTTAAATCTTTTTGCCTAGGGTCTCGGTATTTATCACACGTATCACCAATCTGCAGCATACTTACTGTTCTGATCGCAGGATTTTATGCTGCATCTAAGGCAGCTATTCACGGTAGCGCTCTTTATTCCCAAACCTCCTAAAAATTCTCACTGATTTATTTTCTTTAGCCATCACTGAAGCATTTATGTCCGAACTTGCCCAATTCAACATAAAGGTATTGCTTGTTGCTCCAGGTTCATTTCGAACAGAGGGGATCTACGGACATTCATATTACACTGATAACCCCATCCCGGCTTACGACAAGCTTCGCGGAATTAGTAAAACTAGATTCGAATCTGTCGGAGGGACAGAGAAAGGAGATCCTGACAAGGCTGTAAAAGCTATCATCGAAGTTGTAACGGGAGAGGGTCGCGCTAAAGATCGCCCGTGGCCTAATTATTTGATTCTGGGAGAGGATGCTGAAGCAGATGTCAGGAACAAGTGTCGGCGTTGGTTGACTGTCCTTGATGAGTGGTCGGATGTTACCCGAGCGGTTAATTTCGATAGTTAATGGCTTGTCTGTTTAAAAGCAGGCCAAAAAGAATATGGTTAGATGTCACAGGACCTTTTTTTGAACTTGAGTCTTCAACTACACTCCCTCCCTATAATTCGTAGAGCACGACCAAAAGCAGGTAGGAAAATCAACAAACCATAACTAATCAAAATTATAAAAGTTCGCGTACGGGGAATCGAACCCCGAGCTACCGCGTTCATATCAATGAAAGGCGGTAATGTTAGCCGTTACACCATACACGATGTGACTACGACCGCTTTTTTTAAAATTATAAGGTGATTTAATTTGCACTAATTATAGAAAGGTACCCTCTCACGCACTATTACGTACGCATGTTCAACTTGCCTGCTGGGTACCTAAGTACCATTCGGCAACCACCACCGAGATAGCATTTGTGAATTGAAGGCTACATTTTGGCCGCCCAAGCCTTTTGACGATACTCCTACATCGACAAAAGGCCTGATGCATGTCTCTCTCATGGCACCAGCGGAAAAATCGGTTGGCGTCGCTGCTCAAAACCGACGGAGGAGACGAAGATGCAGAAGGACTAGCACTTGATCGCCTCATGCATGGTCAGAATGTAATTGGGAAGACAGGTCAGTGTGAAGGATACTACTGTCAACCTTGTCCCTAATGCATAAAATCAGCGAAGACAACAGAGGTCGATGCTCTGCGATTCAAAGATAGAGACCTTGATGTTGTTGGAACCTTGGAATATGGTCAGTTCGGCGTGGTACGTTCGATAGTGGGTTTTGCTTTTTTTTTATTCACTTCCTCTCGCATTCAGATCGATGTTGTTACATGCAAATTAGACAATTGCGTCTACGTACGCAAATCGATCCAAAAGAAATTTGCATTGCGGACTAGAGATGTTTGTATCTCATCTAATTCACCACGAAAAATCGGTCTGAAGCTTATAATGTAGCAATGCTCTCCCCAATTCGAGCGAGATATCCTTCTTCAAGCGTTGAAAACCGATACACCATGGGTGCCACATCTTTTATGTGCATTTCAAACGCCCACTCATCTCAGCCTGGTCATGGATTATGCTGAAGGCGGTACTCTCTGGGATGTTCTCGAATCAAGTCCTCACGATGGGCGGATCCTTGAGTCCGATATGATGTGGTGGATCCCACAGATTGTCAGTGCCATCCACTGGTGCCATCTTCAAGGCTTCGTGCATAGGTATGCCCTGTAGATGTCTATTTTTTCTCATTTAACATTCTTTTCAGAGACATCAAACCTCACAACTTCGTTTTGACGCCAGATGCACATCTCCAGCTCATCGATTTCGGCTCTTCTGCTCCTCTTCTTCCTCCAAATCCGGACGGCAGTCAACTCATCGCCAAGCGCTATTGCCTCGTTCCCTGCGGAACATGTGATTACATATCTCCCGAAATTTTGCAGGCACACGAGGAGGCTCTTTTAGCTCTTGAGATGGAAGATGAAGATGAACCCATTAAGTTTGGAGAAACAAAGGAAACAGAAGGCTATGGTCTTGAGACCGATTGGTGGAGCTTGGGTGTCATGCTATATGAAATGGTTTACGGGGTTGCACCATTTTTCGCCAATGACATTAGGCAGACATACACTAGGATAATGAACCATGAGGTAAGTTTTCTGTATTTTTTATACCATTGTTCATTCATTGTATCATTTTTAGAAAAGCCTACGATTCGACCAAAAGGTGGACGTCTCACATGAATATCAACATTTTTTGCGGCGGTCAGAATAGTCCATGTGTATTGTCGGCCACCCACTGACACTTAATCTTCAGGTTACTGACACATGCAAAACAACGTCTAGGTCGTCGAAATGTGATGGAAATAACAGATCATCCGTTATTTAACGGAGTTAATTGGACCACTCTTTCGACCGGTATATCCATGTCATTCATATGTTATCATACTGTATTGACTGTTCTGCAGTTCCAGCACCAGCTGACTTACATCTTCCTCAGTTTACTTACGCCTCACCTGAGCAACCTGCGCAACCTGATGAGATACCAATGAATGAACCATATGAAGAATCGGCGTCTCTCTCACAAGGATTTGCTTTTTCAGCCTTTTTTCAGCCATCCTCCAATATATCACCAGGACTGTCGGTCTTGAGACCCAGTCCAGGTTCAACATCCAAGCACCTTAACACTCCTCTGGCGGTATCTACGGAGGGTGCCTCAAATTCTGCGACCAGTTTTATTGGATTTTCATGGGGTCCAAACCGAGATGCCTTCCCTGACGAAACTCCAGCGGCGACGTCGGTTTTGTATACCAGTCAAAGTTCAGAAACACAGCCAACACCAAGACCTCTCATACGTACCCCTCTTCGCCCACAGCAAGTACATCAAACACCCGGACCCTTCAATCACACGCATAACACACTTTCAGTTCCCCCAACCTGGGGCCCTGGTACATTTTCCACCCCTGGTCCCTTCCATGCATTCAGTACGCCTGTGAAGGCTTACGCAGTTTCACCTTATGCTACCCTCCCACGCACGAGTACAATTCGTCGGACAGCACCCCGGCGGAACGTTTCGGATCGCGAAGCTATGAAACAGCTCGTCGACTGTGTCGGGATGAGTGCGCGGAAAAAGGTTTTGGAGAGTGGGAGAAAGCCGAAAGTTTTGAACATATTCGGAAGCAAGGGCGCCAACTCGGGGCGACGTCGATCCGGGTCTATGACGGGAACTATGAGTAAGGGAACAGACGGAACGAGGAAGGAGCTTCGGTTTGATCGATTCACGACCCCAATCCCGCGGCCTGATTACAGTGGTGTAAGCTCGATAGGACGTTCAGCAGTCATCCCAGAGCTAAAATTCATTATCGATGAGCACCACGACGCCTCCGATGTCTCCTACCCATACCCACCTCAGCAAATTTACAATGAAGATACAGATCAGTATGTATCTTCAGAGACGTCGGATTCAGAAGGTGGAGGCCCACCTAGCCCTAGTCCGAGTCCTCGACCAGGGTCAGCCATGTCAATGATGTCAATGTCGAGACGAAGTGCTACTCCGACTGTCAGTGGCTGTTTCAGCTCAACGGGCATGCTAAGCCGGAAGCGCTCTATGTCTGGTTCAAATTTGGTTCCTCTAGCGGATCGCAGTGTCACGGCCACGACTACCACCACATCCAGCGGTCTGCTTAGCATTCCTTCTACTGGCGCCATCAATTTGGACTTTAAAATTGGCAAGCCGCCGCCGCCATTGGCTCAAGTCTCGCCAATGAACATGCCTCTTGGCGAACCCATGAAGATTGTGGAACGGACATTTTCCCGACCTGAGGTCACGAAGGCGCAGGCACAAGATAGTGACCCACAAGTATCACTTGATAACAAGTCTAGTTTTCCTCCCTTATTGCTACCAAGACCTCCAGCTCAGACACATCGTCGTAGGCATTCAGTAGGCACGAAGAAGCAGGTTAACTCTAGTGGATGTGACACGGATTCAACTAGGCCTGTTTCTTTCCTCGAGGAAGATGATAAATCTCTAGATCGAATGCCACCCCAGACCCAGACTCACCGCAGACGGCATTCCGTTGGGACGACAAACAGGGGGTATAACATGGCTGAGCAATCTTCTAAGGAATGGTACGACGAACTGGAGAGGAGGCATGCTACAATCATGGAAGATATCGAGAGTCTAGAGAACAGATTCTATGAATTATCACGCGTAGTGGGCAATTGACGGCTAGGCTGTACTCATTTCATTTGTGATTTACTTGTCATTTGTTTTTGTCTTTTAATGTTCGTACCATCTTTATAGCATCAATTTTTGGGTATGTCCATACCTTTTACGATTCCAAATGTTCTCAAGCCAAATGAAGGATATTCTAGATGACAATACAATATGTTTCCGACGAATACATATAATAAATTAAACTCCTCAGAATTACCAGATTCCGAAGCCAAGAACTCCAAGGCCGCTCAAGACTGAAACGAATACGCTCATTGTCATCGCAATCATGCCTAGCGCACCACCATCTATCGCTAGTCCCCCTCTTTTTGCCGAATTGCCCGTGACACTAGGTGTCGTCCCGCCAGTCTCGCCGACGGTGTGCCAAGCTTGCAGCTGGCCGCTGTAGGTCGTCGTCGTTCGCCTAGTGCTTCCTTGCTGGTCCAGGGTGATATCAATCCGTACACATGATCCAGTGCCATCAGAGTTGAATACGCATTTTTCATCGAGACCTGGCTCGTATGAACCGGTGCCTTCGGGGGACGGGAGTGAGAGCGAACGCGTTGCGTGGTATCCATTCTTATCTTCCGCAAAAGTTGCTGTCGAAGCACAGTGTTGCGTCGGGGTCGGAATGATAAGAGTCTGAGAGTTCTATATTGAGGGATAGAGAGAAACATACCTTGCAGTGTGAGGGGAGTGCTTAGGAGCGTCGATTGTGATGGCTGCGCGCCGTTGGCAGCGGGAAATTGTGCGACAACCAAGCTCACGACGTTTTCCTGTACATACGTCGTTTTTCCATCGGTTCCTGTGCCGATTGGGCGCACAATTGTCGTGCCGGATTGGATGAGGCTGTATGGAAGTGAGCTTGTCGTCGGTGTCGCAGTGGTGACATGGAAGAGTGTAGCTGGCTCTGCAGCAACGTTGGTATATGCTATGGAAGACAATTCAGTTTAAGAATATATGAAATGGTAGGATCACAGGGGATAAAAGGCCTGGATAGCTCCTCACCAGACAGTAAGATGAAATAAACTAATGGCATAAAACGAGTGTGGGGCATCATTTCTGACTGAGGTATCGTCACCCGCCCTTCAAGCTTCAATGTCGGAGGTAGTGGCTTGTACAAAAGAACTTGCAGAGACTAGCTCAGTCGTCGGGCATTTTGAGCCTGTCTCCTTGGGCACATACACATTCTTGGCTAAAATCCTATTGGGTCTTCACTCAGATTGTATCATACCAAGAGAACAGTCGCCAAGACGCATTTGCTTCCCTTGCGTCATAATCATAATAGATTACTGTAGCTCCAAACCTCTCCAAACACTCTCACATTTTTTGCATGTACAGACCACTAGAGATTCTACCTATGGACAATTTGTGAATAAACTCAACGATCCAATCGATACAAGAAAACAGATATTAGGGAACTGGTAACAATAATAATTGGTAATACTTTGTAGGGTTTTTCACTACCAAGAATTTTTGTTCTTTGCTTTGTTGCGCTGCTTCTGCTTCTTGCGTTGATTTTTCGATGGTCCTCTAGTTTGGGCAGGGCCATCTTCTCTGGTTACTTTGCGCTTCTGTCTAATTTGTTTGATAAACCGGCGACAAAATTCATCCATAGAAATCTGAGGTAGGCCCTTGAAATGGTTCATGACAATGTGAGTCGCCACCCGAGGGTCTCCAGCTAGCATCAGTTCAACAGCCGCCTTAAAAGATAATTAGGAAATGCTCGTTAAGGGAAACAGTTCCAAGCATACCCGAATAATTTCATTGTACTGGGATTTCATCACCCTACACACTTTTTCATTCTCTTGTTCTAATTTCCTAGAAGCAGAGAGCGAAACTTTGAACATGAAGGTTATGTATAGAAAATTGTATGACATATCTAAGTATAACAGGGTCGTTTGAATACGTGAAACATGAATGTACCCATTCAAATGTTTTCAACGGGTCGAAGTTGAGCCAGAACATGTAGAAATCTTGAGCGTAGTCCTGGCCATACCCGTCGTCTGGACACCAAAACGAATTGATGCGACCAAAGCCCGGAATTGGTTGATTGTATCCGCATCTCTTTTCGTCATATGCTATGCACTCGAAAAAGTTTCGCAACACCGTACATAAGTTCTATAAAGAAAAATATGATAAACATAAATGTAAAAGTTCAAGAACTGTTTAAATACTTACCAGATCCTTCCCGTTCTCTTTCCACATCGCGTTATGTATGCAGAAGTTGAAGTGTTCTGCGATATCTTTTGCAGAGATCCCTCGGGAGAGAGGAAGATGCTTATGATAATTTGCATACCTCTCTGGATTATAGCGAGCAAAAGGTTCGCTGAACGATGTTGATCTCCCAAGAAACAGCCATTCAAACCAGCCTGGTGTCTGAGTACCGGTCGGGAGCTCAGAAGCTTCCCATTCTCCTGGCATAGCTGAGCTAGAACCGAATTCTCCAAACTCTGTCTTTGTTTTTTCTTCCATCTCATTTTCTTGCTCCAAATCGTATACTGCTCTCTTCTATTAATGTCCCAGTATTTAGGCACCGTCAAAATACCACGGATGATATATGGTCGTACCTCCGGATTTGATAACGTCTGTATTGTATATGGTGAGGACGAAGGACAGTTGTCATAAAAGGATGCGTTACAAACCTCGTAGGCTTCATTCAGTTTCTGAAAACGCTCTTTGGCGCCCGGTGTGGAATCCTTGTCAGGATGCGTTGACTTGGCGCGTTTGTAGTATGCTCGCTAGAAGTACACAAAATGAACTTTCTAAAAATTTGATCAAGCAAAACTGTAGTGCTAACTTACTCTTATGTCCTCGTTTGTCGTATCCACTGGGACGCAGAGAATCTCGTAGAAGTTTAATCCATCGTAGCTTTCTGGCAAAGTAGATTGAGAGTTGGAAGACGGCTTTGATTCAGATGCACCCATTTTGTTAGACTTAGGATATAGTGGTGGGGATCAACTAGTATGTATGGGCGCGCAATGGCATCGGAAATGTGCGGTTCTTATCGATCCGCTTTTTTGATCGATGGAAACTCGTGATTTTTCTATTCCTCAGGGGCCAGTTTATCAGCTTATCCCAATTTTTGAGAGAGTTTTAAAGCATTTGAGGAATGATAAAGGTCGTATTGAACGTGTAACAGAGTTTACAAAAACGGCTCAAATTCAAGGCGCAAGTTTCTCAACATTTTGACGACATCAAATTTCATTTTTCCAAGTCAGTTGAACTAAGCGCCCATGAGGTTACAACCAGATTTACGTAACTAAAGATGAGTTCCTTTATGCCCAGAACACAAATGTCTTCAAGTTTCAAAGTTCTGTACAGAACAGAAGCGTGGGAACATCCTGTGTACATTTATACAGGATATTCCCACGGGTACGTCCAGCGACCTTCGTTCTTTCTAAAGACTTGGTGGAAATATTCCAGCTAATTGCAAAACCCTAGGTGCATGCCGTTCTAAAAAAAAATGCTGTTGCGCGCTTTTGTTACGTAAATAAGCCACGCATGCGACCTGGGCCTGAATCTTGAAGGATGACTGGCTTTACTTTGTTTTTCTACATAACAGGACCCGTAAAGAAGTGTCATGCCCCCAACGACAAGCTAAAGCCGACTAATACAAAGAACTGAGCCAGAATCATAACTGCAATGCAAAGCAGTATTTTAGAGTACTGTACAAGTAATTACAAGTGACGGACAAAGTTACGCAACAACCAACGCTACATTACCAAGCTAATTTTTAGAGGGCTACATTGCAAGAGCAGAATTAATAACTTCCTCAGTATGATCCCATACGAGCTTTCTTTGCTTGTCACTTCCGACGTAGTTCTTTTTTTCTAAATCCTCACCACTGGGCCCGATTCTCCATGGTCCGGGCTTGTTCGCCGTGCTGTATATAGCATGCCACATGTACTGGGAACATTCGTCTGCAGAGACGGAAAAAGGTCGAGTAAGGGGACCTAGGACTTTCATTGACCATCGCAATGCCGTTGATGGAGATGATGCACCAATGGCCGTACGCACGAAGCCAGGAGAAGAGTGAATGAAAGTTAATCCTGGAGCTCGTTCCGAAAATGACTGTGAAGGGTTACCGTGTAAACAGAAAGAAAAAGCGAAAAATATGAGAATAAAGCTCACCTCAATCATCATGTCGCTGTACGCTTGAGCAGCGGCTGCCGCATTACTGATTGAGTAGTTTTTCTTCAAATGCAAGTCGTCCTCTAGTATAGTTCCTCCATTTCCAGCTCCTAAAACACTCATGGCAGCCACCTTCTCGTCGGAGTCCTTTGCCTTGGTAAGCGCAGGAAGGAGATCATACGTGAATTTCCATCGGGCGTAGTAGTGTACCGCCAACTTCTTGTCAATACCTTCAGGAGTTTCATCGCGTCCAGATAACGTCGCAAACCCCGGCGACATGATGAGATAGTTGATTTTGGGGTGTCTCGAAAGAATCTCTTGCGTAGCATTTTGGACGTTCTTCATGAGAGTAGCATCGCATTGCACAAACTCTCTCGTGAACTTCTTGTCACCGTCCGAACTAGGTTTGGGCAAAGAGTCGAGTATGCGGTCTGCTGCACCACGATTCCGCCCAACAATAACGATGTTACTCTTCCCACCTGTATTCTCGGCGAAAGTTCGAACCATCCCTTCCCCAATTCCAGATGTGCCTCCAACAAACACGGCTACCGGCGTATAAGTCGATGAATGTGCGAACGCAGCATTCGATGCACGGATTGCTGCTAAAGATGGCATAACTTTGAAAACGAAGTGAGGCTGAAGAAGTAAGTACTCTGGGATTGAGATTTTTCAGTGGGTCTTTCGTCGTCAGTCTTTATACCGGGCAGGAGGACCCTGCTCAACCCTTGCCCGGGGAACGCGCACTTACTGGGTCGTAGCGGCATGCATAACGTTGAACATCGTTGCCGAAGCTAAACGGATGACGGTGCCGAAAAATGAGATCATTACCAAAAGAAGATTATTCCTGTGAATTAAGTAATAATATTGGTACATAAAAAAATCCAATGCTATCTATTCCTTTCATCTTCAACCACTGTTTGTCCATCTCATCCACCCACCTTCAGAATCCAAAACTTATGGCAGCTCGTCATGAACCAGCATATATTGAAGACGCAACGCTATCTCAATGCCAACTTGTCCTTGATGAAATGAATGAGAACACCGTTGAACAGATTCGGGACGCTGTTTTTCAAGCAACTACAAGCTCCACTAGACCTGGAGGATCGTCTATAGAAAACTGGTTCAAAAAGGTATCGCAAGGCAACACTGCGTACCGAGTAACGATGAAAAACTCTGGTCTGAAAACTCGAATCATTGCGTGGAAAAAGGGAACCAATTTTGGCGCAGCAAACCTCTATTTTCGTACTGTCTCGCCGATTTTCGCATTCAGTGGTATGCACATCAAAGCTTTTGGGATCTTCTCGACAACAAAGCAAAAGTGGACAAAACCAAATCCAGGGTTCAATTCCAAATCTTCTGAGTTCCATGGTGGGACTCGATTTTTCCGTCCTACGTGCCGCACCACTGATAACGTACAGTTGTTTGATATGCTAATCATGCGAAATATGCTTGATTTCGATGGTGCGGACATCCCCATAATCTTTGTTGACTGGTCTTCAGAGCAACTTGATATTGCCCTTGGGTACTGGGAGGAACTCAGCAAAGACAACTGGTCTCGCGACGAACAACGCAAACGATGTAAATTCATTCAAAATTGCCAGCTTTGTCTTGGTTTCGGTTACTCAGATGTTCTTTAGTTTTCGAGATCGATTCTGTCGCAATTCCCTCCGGAACAAGGCCTTGTTTCTTCCAAACTGATCTTCTAGTTCGTTCTCTCCTATCTGATCCGAAAGTTGGCTATGTGCCTCCTTTCATCGTGTTTGTATCCAAGAGTACAACCATCAAAGCGCAAGCGTTGTTCATGGATCCCGATTTCTGTCCTCCTCGCGATCTAATGGCCACATATCCGACGGGATGCGATGCGCCTGAATGTACGGACGTAGACTGCGCATTATTTGGTCATTCCGTGTGCCGCTCGTTGGTCAAGGATACAAAGTTGATCCACAAATCCAACTTTGGGAGTATTGCTGTCAGATGCAATTTTTGGCCATGCGGAAATGAACAACCGGAGCATGCAAATGTCTTCAGCAAATGCCAGAGGTGCAAAAAAGTTCTTTATTGCTCGAAGCTGTGTCAGGTATGTCATATGAATTTATATCTACGACCATTCTCGTTTATTTTAGTTTATTTTTGTGTGTAGACGAATGACTGGCCGTCTCACAAGTTCGTTTGCGAACACCGAGCCTGACTTAGGATTTATGTTCAAATTGTAGGGCAATGAATGGTCTCTTATTCGTTAACCAATGTAGGATTGTCAGAGTTTAATATACATCTCGGATGATGGGGGCATTCTCTTGCCTCGTGCCAACCTCATGCTGCGTGCCCGGACAACTCTTCCCCATGCCCCATATCACAGGTGGATAACAGCCCCCGAACGGCAGGCATGTTCTATTTAATAGTTCATGGGTTTCGATAACCTGCTTCATTTCAAACACAACAGAATGCCACTCACTCCAGCTGTGAAGAAAACAAGGCCAAAGTTCACTGTCATACCTTAAACTTACACCGTCATCCTCTCCGGTCCTTCATTCTAGGACCTGTGGATCGTCATCGTTAATGACGGACTACTACGAAACCCGCCAGCCTTACAGGGGCGATCTAGCTGCGGAAGAAGATGCCATGCGGCGGACGATGACACGAGGCTCCCATCAGAGCCAGGCGAGTGTCAGTACGGGTTCATGGGTCGCACAGAACCAGCTATACCCACCAGGACCACCACCGGAGTCATCGAGATTTTCTGCTGATTTGACTCCCCTACGTGCCCCAAGGCCGTTACCAGTGCCCGAATCTCAATTGTATCAGTCGCGGACCGCATTTCAATATGCTGGGACGCAAGAGGAGGAAGAAGACTACATGACTGCTCAACCACATCCTGAAAGGCAATTTGCGTATCGCCAACAACACGATGATGTTCAGCGTAGGGACGAGGCAAACATGAACGTTATTCCTTTACCAACCTCGCCAACACCGGGTTCACCGCTGAGTTCACCCAAAGCTCGACCGGGTCGTTCCTTAATGGGAGGTTTTTTCAGCGGTCTCAAGCGTCTTCCAAAGCTTGTTTTGAAGGGAGGAGGCGAAGAGAAGCGACAATTGAAACACAAAGGGACATTTAATACGGACGAGGGGACATCGACGAGTGTTACGGGTATGACGAGGGGGAATACTCTTCCTCGCTATCTGTCCAATCCATCGATCAGACCTTCCAATCCCCAATTTGCTCATCGGTTGAGTATGGCTGTCGCCAATGGCTCGTTACCTCCTGGTTCTACGCCCGCAACAGTTTATCACCTTCGAACAAACACTGCCGGACCGCAATTTCCTATCGTGACTATCACCCCAGCTTCTGGGTCTGAAGGAATAGCAGAGGAAGAACAGGCACATTTCTATGACGGACCTCCTGGAATCGAACCTCATCAATCTATGTACAGAGAGGATGCGGAGTACGACAGGCATAGATTGAACGACAGAACGACGGTTATGATGTACAATACGGATTCTCAAGCGCCTAGCAGGACGCAGTCTGCATCTGTACCGCCTCCTCCGAGACAGCCCACGCCAGGGCCACGGGTTTCATACCAGACTCAGTTGCCAACTCGTGCTAATAGACAGGGGTCTCAGACCGAGCAAGGACCTTCAAATGGCCCCGTAAATGCTGCACCTTCAGCCCATACTGGGATTCTTAACAACACTACTCAACCCTCCGCCGCCATGACGAACTCAATGATGCCAGGGGATGTCCTCTCATCACCTCGCTCGCCATCGAGTTATACGATATCGGCTGTGCCTTCCCTTTACGACCCCTCTTTTGCTTCTGATCTCACACCTATCGAAAAGTTCTTCAAAGGTCTGTATAATCTTCCTTGGATTGCACAGGAGCGCGTGACGATCGATTACCGACCTGGTGACTCGGATCGCGCTAGGGCAAAGGTGAAAGCGATGAAAAAAACAAAGCCAATGGCGTCTTGGTACCGCGCTGTTATGTCGCGTAGAGGGAGTAGGGACCTTGATCTGCTGAGCAGTGGCTCCCCTTCTTCTCCGCGGACAACTATGAGCTTTGGAAATACCTTATCACCAATAGAATCTCCTATTTCACGGGAGACGGGAAGGTGGCAGAACTTAGGCGCTCACAATCACTCAAAGTCGAAACGTCATCGACAGAAGCGACATCGTGGAACTTGGTCGACAATGAGGAGCGGCGAGGACGCGACGGGACGTGAGAATGTGCCGTACATGCCTCAACGGAGCACAAGTCCCATTATACCTACTATGTATCCCTATGCATATCCTGGTCATCCAGCGTATGCACCGTACACTGCGTATGGCATACCAGCGGCATACCCAGCTCCCATGCCCGTACCACATACTGTTCCGCGTGGACCGCGGAAACATCGTTCGAAAAGCAAGATGCACTCAAATAAGTATCACTATGGATATCCACCGTACCAGCCTATGACTCTGCCGCCTGTGGGTGCTATGGGCCCTCCTCCTATTTATTATATCGCTCCTTCCCCTCCTCAAAATCAGACAACTATGCCGAGTGATCCCAATATGACGCAGACGCAGACGCAATCTCCTCCAGTGCAAGGACATCCGCCTCCTCCAGGCACACTTCAGGTGTCGCCTGTCATCATGCATTTTGTCCCCGGGGCATTTGGAAATCAAAATCAAAACCATAATCTAAACCCTCGAGATCCTGCTATGCTTTCCCCTCCCCTGACACCTCAGCGACAGCGGGGTTATGATTCATGATTATGTCACCTTTGTACACTTATGGTCTCTTTCTAGTGTAGGCTTCAACAACAATATGTAAGAGAAGTATGATAATAATTTCGCAAAGGCAACAAAGATGAAGCACAAAATAATGCAATGGAACCTATAATTCATCATGGTACCAACATGATTTGCAGAGGCTGGAGATCTTAATCGGGCCTTTGGCTACATCTGATGTGTACGTAGTTCGGAAACGTTGAAGTAGTGAGAAATTGGGTAGTAAGCGCCCGCATCGGGATTGCCATACTCGGCGGTCATGATTGCTCCATGGTGGGGTTCTATATGACAGGATGGAACCCTGCGCTTCAAGGTCCTGGGACTGGATTTTAGAAAGGAAACTAGTAACATAACTGCACCTTCACCTTCACCAACATACTGTAGATACTTTTCTCATCAGCTTCGTTCGAGTTTCGTATCAACCTACAATACCTGATATAAGGATCGAAGGAACCGGCGAACGCGGATGGGGCTGTACTTGAGCTAGTTTCATATTTAATCGGAGCCCCATTGAGTGTGTGGTCGAAATACTCTGTACTGGAACATCGACTTCAAGGTCAGTCTGAAAATGAAGATTATTGCCGAAGGTTAGGAGCACGTTCTTCCTATATGTATATTTTTTCATTTCTATCCCTTGAGGGATCCGGAGTTTATAATAATGTGAAAGAAGCCGTGGCCTAAACTCTGCGGCACTTGACTTCGCTTACGGGTGGAGTTTTAAATACTTGATGGTAGAGATCAAATGGGGAGTTCTTCAAAGCCTAGTGGAACGTTGTTGTTGACCACCACCATCAGGCTGGACCTTAACCTCTCATTGTCATTCGGCTGAGCCTTTGGCAACCTGCTGTCCTTTCCGTTGACGGATATCACGATACACTACGACTCACAACCTCACTGACATCACCACACATAAAAACGATATGACAGCTACGACTACAAACGAGTCCGGCGGGCCCGGCCTCCTGCGTTTGCGTATGAAGAGGTTGCTTAACGTTCTTTGCCAGAGGTGGCTCTATATTGGTGAGATACACAAGCATTTGTCACCCAGTTTCGTGTTTTTGATCTGTTATGCGTTCAAGGAATTGCAATCTTCCTGGCAACTCTCAATTTGTTGCTTGGGATCTTGACACTCTCGTACCTTCATCCCAAGAAAGATGGTACGGTCATCTTACTCGAATTTTGGTTGGGGCTCACGCGGGTCACATATGATTTAGTGCTCCTCTTCGGAATAGTCTGCTTTGCCATTATTTTGGCTCTAGGACACTTCGCGTCGTGTATCTATTTGTGCGTGCCCAGATTTATGGTCGTTTCTCGCAGGGCTGTAATATGCTTACGCAAAACATAGGATACAACGAGCGAAAGATGAATCTAGCGACCCTACTCTGGTCGACGCAGCTTGTTCTGCTGGTGTCGTGGCACTGTTTGCTTGTTAGTCCTTTTCATTTTCTGACAATCTATATGGGCACCAAACTAAGGATGTATTCTGGATAGTATCCGGGGTTGTCCTAACCATTAAGCTGAAGGGAAGATGCTTCTCGGGACATAACGAAATGTTCACGGCCATTGGCCAAGGCTGTTGTAATGGCGTCACCGCAATGGCTGCGATTTCCTGGATCGGGGTTGTAATCAGTGAGTATTTATGCCGAGTCCCAGTTCTACTAATTACTCACTACATCTTTCAAAGTGATCATAGCTTCTGTGATTATTCTTATTGCTGCCCTTCGTGCCATTGAGGAAGCAAAGCAGCCCCCTCCTGTATTCCCTTCGGGGGCAGAGGCTCCTGTTATGCGATGGTTGGACAGGAACGATCCATTTTTAGCTGTGACTGAACGTCGTCAACAGTATGTCTGAGCGAATGAACGGGTTGTCTGTAAAAACTAGTACTGAGATCCCAGTAATGACAAGTCGTGGATCCACCTCTGAAATATCCTGCCAAAGTCTACGTGTGAATTTATAATATACTCACTACGTCACCGGTAACAATCGTTTTAGAGCATATAATTCGCCAGATAACCGTGGTGAACGTCTTTCAAACATTCCAGGTTAAAGAAATTTGGTGAGCCAAATCTTCTGCTTGGGTGATCGGGGCGCGATGCGCTCTAGACCTTGAATATTAAGTGTTTGGTATGTGGCCTCTCAAGTTTTACAAGAAATAAACTATGGCGGGTACTGGTCCTGTAGGCAAAAATTCATCCAAATCATGATGGATAATACATTGTAAAATTTATTTTCAATCAACAACAATCATGGTGCCTTCGAGTACAGCACTTGTCCATGCTTTTCAAACTGTTCAATGACCTTTTGTCCACCGTTAGCGGAGGTGACCCATTTCATAAATGCTTTGCATGTGTCACTATTTGCAGCAGACACCCGTTTGCCTGCCAGTGCGTGTGCGGGGTTTAGGAGGAGGTCAGTGGCGTTGTCGCTTCCGATTTTGAAAGTTTTCAGCTGCGATGTCACACATTGAGCGGCATCTAGCCACGTTCCCTTGTCGGTGAGGGTGTATTCAGATAGGTCAGCTGCTGCCTCGAGTGATTCTTTGGGAAATCGTGGGTACTGATGGTACCATTTTGAATAATCAAGCGCCCAAGGAACCTAAAATATTGTTGAAACATTATCGGTAACAACCCTCAAAAATAGAAATACCTGGCCAATGGTAGCAAATATCAAGCTTTCTTTGATGTTTGTGGCACTTTTATCATAGCGAGAAAGGAAACGAGTCGGAGGGCGCGAACGCGGCGGGACCTGTTTGAAAGATTAAAAGTAGTTTTAAAGTAGCACCCTGGGACTTACAGCTATATCAGCGTTCCCACTTGCAACAATTTTGCTGAACATCGTTTGAATGTCATCGCTGTCATTTAAGCCTGCTGGATTAGACGGTGGTCCTACCAGCATGAAATGGTCCTATTACAATGTCAACACGAATGAACTTGAGTCTTGTACTGCATCCATTGACTGACCCGAAAGACATAAGCAATATCCGTTGCGTCGCCCGAACGTACTACTTGCGACTCCGCAGCAGGGTTATACGTAACAGCAATGTCGACGTCGCCAGCTACTAGATAAGCGAGGCTTTCTGTCGTGTCTCCGAGGTACCAAGCAACCTGAAAGGCATCAGCACAAACTTGTAGCCGTAGTAATATCATCACTTACTTGGAAAGGTTCGACACCTTTTTTGCTAACCATATAACGGATGAAAGCGTCCGCCCATGCTCCGATGAGTCCCGTCTGGCCAGCGCCGCCGTTGGCAATGCGTAAACACACTCCCCTTCGCTCTGCTTGTTCACCGTAGCCCCCATCATAGATAGCACTAGGTCTTGCACGCGTAATGGGAGCTAAAGCACTAGTGAAATTGGCTTCGGTGTTGACATGATACACATGGCTATTATGATGCGAAGAGCTCTTCTCATCTGGAAGTTCAGAGAAGCTGGTGTGGCTATTTCTTTGACGGGTGAATATGTCGTGAAGAAAGTCGAAGAACAACATTGCAGCTAGGTTCGCTTGAAGTGGCCAACGGCAGCCAGACGAAGATTGTCATTATATATCTAGAGTCTAAGAAGCCCAAAGAATCCACCTCGTGTTGTCGGGGCGAGCGATTACAGCGAAGCAGGGTCAACGGGCGAAACACAACAGTCGTCCTAGTGTACGGCAGAGCTCGGATATGACGGCGCCAATGACTTGCCAATGACGGTGATATTTGTAGACTGTTTAGGTCTCGTGAACGATGTCATCTGTGCTAGAAAAGGGAAAGGAAGAACGTTAGGGCAGATTAACTCTATTGAGAGTGAAACTTAGACGTAAATTACCCATATGGTTTCGCCAAGTCCCTGTGGAGAAGCAATGTAGAAGAGACAAAATTAGGTACACTTTACTAGAAGCCTTTGGAGGCTTGGACTCATTCACAACTTGAAGCGGAGGGAGAAGGGCTACTTTAAAAACGTACTTGAAGTCGGCGGCCGGGTCTATGCAAACTTCGATAACATTTCAATAATCCTACCTCGGCGTTCAAGTTGAAGGAATTTTATGAATTCCAACGGATCTTCTGGCCACGCAGTCAATATTGAAAAAAGGATAACGAAACAACAGCATGGGAAAACTCTAGAATGGCCTTTCGTATCCTTTTCTCAATCAGATCTTCCGTTGAACCCATCAAGTCTTCTCAGGGACAGTGGGTTAGACATGAGACCCTGTGCCTATTCATATAAGAATGGAAAAGCAACTTCCTGCTTCTTTGAGTTAGTCTATTAAACTTCCATGCTTGTGTTCATGAACCTTTAATTCATACCGGCCCTTGAAAGAGAGAAAGGACACGGAGGTCGTTTCGCATTGCATCGTCTTATCGGTCTGATGCTAACGCCAGCCTTGAGGCGGGTTGACCGACTGAACCTTACAAATTAAAGTGAGTTTGAAGCGACTCTTCAGTCATATAGCCATATAAGTAACCAAGTGGTTCTGATCAAGAGTTGACAAGAATTTTGCTTGTGTGTGTGTATGTGTGGTGCGTATAGCTGGAGCTTAAATTGATCCTAAGACACCACACCCCAAATGATCAAATTTTAAAAACTTGACGCATGCGTATACACTGACCTATGCATATACGTTATGGTCCTCGAGACATGAAACTATGAAGAGTTTCGTTTTGTTGCGATAGGATAATTGACAAAACGAAGCTCCAACAAAAATCCAGGGCCGGAAGAACAGTGACATGAAGAATCATTCCAAGTGTAGACACATAAATAAACGCCGCATCAGGCGACCTCTTTGTTCGGCTTACGTTTCTTTTTCTTGGCTGCACTTGTCGAGGGCGGTAGGACTGTAAGACTGTTATCTTCCCGTGCGCGTTTGAGGGTATTGACCTCAGTTGTATCTTGAGGTGTGGGCAAGCCCATCGGTTCCATATGAGGGGGAAAAACGACCTTTGGTTCAGATAATACCGCCCGATACGTTTTTCGTGTTTCTGGGAGAATATCAGTAAATTTAGAGGAGGGACACAAATCTAACTAACCAGCACGAATGATGAGCGACTTCGGTGTTTTCGTCAACGCATCATGAGCCGCATCTTGCGAAAGGCCCAAGAGCGAAATTCTAAGTAGAGAAAAGTCAGTGACACGATAATGGGATGCTATCGATTGCACATTACATGTTTCCGATGTCTCTTGGTGACCGCAAATCCGCCTCCGCTATGACACCTCCACTGACAATAAGACCTTTGCCTTTTGTCACTCGGACGAGTTCACGGGTAGACGCCCACCAATTTCTTTTAGCAGAAGCGCCACTCTCAGCAACGTTGGCATCCACAAGAACTGGATCGTTTTCCCCTCCGAGCGCACCGACATAGTTTATTTCGAATACAGCGCCATTTTTAAGCGCTGTGCGGATAAGGGTGTGTTTGAGGTGATACGGAAGGCGTGGTAGAGTAAGTGGAAGGGAGATTATATGCGCGGTCAACGGTGTTGGCATACTGTGTGTAAGACACGCAAGAGATAATGTGTTGTGTGTTGTAGGGACGAGGGCTATCAGATCATAGCCGTTGAACAGAGCAACGTTTGCATTTATCTGTACGAGAACGATAAGACATGATTTGTATTTTCCATTATGACAACTCACCAGTCCGAATCCTTTCTCGCTTTCTGAATCAAGTACAATATTCAATCGTTTCAGGAACACGATCCCTGGACGTGTTTGAAGCCTACCGAGGAGGCTATCTAGAACATTAACGTGTGTTTTTGGATCCACTTTTTTATGAACGGTCTGGGAGAGCCCAATCACGGAATATCCTACTTGTAAGATGCTTAGCAGGGCACCATGGATATCAAAGTGCACTTACAGTGAATCAGTAAATCAATTCGTGATTCGAGGTCTGAGATTTCAGAAGGTGTCCAAGACGCTGGGATTTCCTGTTGAGGCTGTTTTCCCTTTTTTGAAGCATTTGCTCGTTGTTGAGTCTTTTTAATAGGGACATTAAGATCGAAAAACATGCTTTTCGAACGTGTCTGTCGAGAATGTTGACTCTGAGCTCGTCGTCATCCGACTCAAGAATCGGTATCTCTGATTATGTAACCTATTTTTTTCCTCTTTGAGTTTGGTTTCCGCCAGTCTCCGCCACTTTCAAATTCTATGTCTAGGATCCCCAAGTCGTAAAATATTACGTAGAAACTGAGCTCTAAAGATTAATTATGACATGAATTAACCCTATTAGTGGTTCATTGAACACCAGTACACACCATAGAGGTCTAGAGTATGACTACCCATTTGAATCGCCGCTGTAATTTGTAAGCCGTTGAATTATTGAACTCGATCACGTGTATTGTGACTGTTGTTACCACAGCGCGTCCGTGACTAACGGCCCTGGCACAACCCAAACAATCCCTGTCCATTCGGTGCCCCTTGACCACTGGCAATCCTTGTTCTCGTACACCAACAAATACTCTATGCCCTATCAGTGATATGAACTCTGAATCACATAATACAACATGAATACCACTTACACGAGCACTTCTCTGCGGGACAGAGACAATGCCATCCACGACAAGTACCAGAGTCAAATCCGCGAGTTAGAGGCAAAGGTGGAAAGACTGAAGCACCAAAACGATAAACATCTGAAGACTATATTTGATTATCGCAATACTGGCCAACGTCTAGCCCAGTCACTTGGGTATAGCGATGTACTTGAAGCACAGGTCGCCATCGACTCCGCGGACTACCCTATGACACTCCTGGAGGCGTTTAAGCGTCTGGAAGAAGTTGAGGCACAATTAGCTGTCTATAAGGCGGATACGGAGGAAATTCGGGCCAAGCTGAAAGGTGCTGAAGAAAAACGCAAGGAAACTGAGCTAGAGAATCGAAAACTTGTGAAGGAACACGCGTATGTGGCATTGCTCTTTTTTCACTGTATATTCCCTGATGGAACACGCAGTCAGCTTCAAAAGCAATATGACGCACTTGTTGTGATCAGAGAACGTGCTACCAAGAGGTACCAGTCTGATTTCAAGAATTGGAAGAAGACGTACCGTCTACATCATCCGGAGGATATACGAAGTCGTCAGTATGAATATGAACCCGGCATTTCGTTAGAGGAGCAACAAAGACGAATGTTACTCATCGATGAACACCGAACCAGGCTGCGTAAAATGATTGCTGACCGCAAGGATGCCATAGGTATGTATATGTTTCGTGCTATAACCAATCTTGCTAATGCAATCCCTTGTAGACTCTCCTCGGGTTAAGAAAGAGGATGAACATGACAAGGAGAACCAAAACACGCCTGTCGCTACTACACGTAAACGACGATTTGGGTCCGAATCCCCTACACCTTCGAAAGCAGCGCAGGCTCTGCCACTTCGCAAATCTCTGCTTTCAACAGTCACAAATATGACTGCGCCTTCAGCTTCACCAACTGTGTTCAATGTGCATCGATCTGCTAATATACCAACAACACCCCTTGCAGCCCAACCAATGCCAGATGCCATTCAAGTGAAACCGGAACCTTCGTGAGTGGTCATAAATTTGCCTTGTTGCACACCTAGTTAATGCCAATGTCAGGTCAAGTCCAATTAATTTAAATAGATCAAGTTCCCCCTCGATAGAGCCGCATATACAAGCCTCTTCAGAGACTGAAGATGACTCGCAAGGTATGGCCATTTTACCTTTCTGATGCTTTTTCTCATCCATATACCAGCGATTCCCATCGAAAAGACCAACAGTCGGACAGGAGAAATCACTATAACCAAAATCCCGGCACCCACCCCGATAGCTGGGTCAAGTCGAGTTAGCGGCTTCGGCACAGATTTTGTACAAGCCATTAGGACTATAGAACCATTCCAGCTACATCGTGAATCAGAAAGACCCAACAAACTTCGTAGGCTAAGCGAGAACAGCCACGAGCTCCGTCGCGAACCTTCAGCATTAACTGATGTCTCAAGGATCTCGCACTCTGATCCTAGGCCTTCCTCGAAAGAAAAGGCGAAGGAAAGTGATAACGCTATTGTTACCCCACTCACGACGCGGAATCGTGGGCAAAAGCATTTGGAGGACTACTCGGCATTCAAAGGACGCGGAAGGTACAGCAAACCGACAGAAGGTCCTCAAGAGTACGTATAGTTTATCTGTTATCTGCTCTGATAAATGACTCACGCTGTTCCGATGCAGTACCAGTATCAACGCTCTTTACGAAATCGATCCTGCTCAGAATGCAGGGAAGAACTTCCAGTACGATGAAGTTGTCAGAAACCGAGATGAACGCCGAAAATTGAATGCGGGGGACTGCGAGTGTTGCCGCGAGGTGAGCTGGCTGCTGTCCATTGCTCATTGCTCATCAGTAACCAATGGTTGACCCGTTATACTTAGTATTACGAAAACGTCGGGCCGCTTCCGAGTCGGCTGAAACAGCCATTGTGGCGGTCTCCTCCAAATACACCTGTCAAGCCTTGCCCGCGACACTCACATCTATCCTCCTCACCCGAGGAGCATCGCCGACGCGCGCACTCTCCATCGAACGTTTCCGGCTCCGTACTTCGTCAATCCGATATTGACTCTCATAAGAAAGCCATTTCGCGGCATCGCCATAATTGGGATCGTGCTGCTACGCCTCCAGCGTATTGGGATATCGGGTTTCCTAGTACTCAAGAAGCGAGCGATATCAACAAGAAGGCTAAAGAAATGCATGAGCGAAAAAAAGACAAGATTGCAAAGGAAGCAGCGGTCGAAGGAGGTCGATACCGCAGGAAATAAACCTTCGTCTTTCTGCAGCAAGGATCTCTTTCGTAAGTTTTATTCTGTGATTCAGTGGAAACATTTCTATGTATTATATGTAACATATCCTAGCCCTTTTACAAATCAATGAGGATAATTTATGGTGCGCTCGATCACGCACTATTCTCGTGAATCGTTTTGACGAAAAGCACGCAACTTCAGATAGTATTTTGCCTATGGCGATGTCAAATGCAACTCCACTAGTACTGCTATGCTACTCTTCCAATCATCTCAAACGAAGAGTAGACCGCTATGCACTGTTCCGGAAAGCTTACCGATGATGACATAGGGACATATGCATTGACCACTCGCCGCGTGGTCAACGCGTTCCGTCGGCCAAAGACCTGCCAAGCCTACCCGTAGGGTAGAGGACCGGAAGTGAAATACAAATAGCCGTCTATTTTTAGTATCCAACTCAAACAACCTCCGCTTCGAGACCTAGAAGGGATTAGGACGAGTTGCCTCTGGAGGAGAAGTGCCTCATTGTCTGATGTAAGAATATCGATTTAAAGAAACGATTCATTGCTCATTTCTTTACTCAGCGTTACAAATGCGTGTTCATGACCGTTGACAAGGTTGACAACCATGGTCCTCGCCGACGGCATTAGGTTATTTTTGATAAGATTGGCCCTGGCAAGCATCGGAACCGGTAACGATATTCGCCGGCTCGACGACTCAAATTGTTGCTAAGAATGATGTCAGAGAATTTGACTATCATGCTGCATTATCATAGCAATTTTTGCTCCTAGAGCCACTGGTACGCCCAAAGTGATATTTTGGGGCTCAATTGACTATTTACGCCTTACACATTATCACCACCCGCCACTCAACCGGCCGCCAGTCAAGGGTTTCAAAATCTACGGAATCGGCAGAAAATTTTGCAGGCGGCTATCGGCTTGATAACAAATTTCTCGTCGAGTCGTCCCTTCCTTGCTGAACTGCTTCAGAGCGTTACTGTAAACTGCCTATTAATTTTGACAAGTATAGCTCCATAATATCGCAATGCTTCAGTATCGGGGGGCACCGACATGTTTACATGACCGATACAGCATGACGTTGTTTGACCTGTTGCTAAATTAGGAACTTCGGGGTCGGCCATCATCATACGTTTCTCGTATTACAGGGGAGTGACCGCGATGTTTATCCACAAAGGACCGCTACGCAGGCCATCTGCTTCCCGATTCCCGGCTTTCCATCCGTGCAAATTATTTGCATTATCAAAAAAAGCGTAAATAGGCCTCGGTCGCTTTCGAAATGGTTCTTCATCCTGTTTCATGTCTCATCCCCCGACCCCACCAGACGCTAACACGGCGACCAACTCTACGAGGTCGTCGTTTACTATTTTGGAGCCGTCTGCGCCTCAGGCTTTTCGTGATTCGGATGAAAAGTTAAAATCTAATGCAGAGTCCAGTGTTGCCTCTCCAAGCAAAGATGAGGAATCGCCAAAAGTTGCAGTTGTTGAGGTTAAGGAGGTTGGAAAGAAGATGCCATTGCCTGTACCAAACCGCGATCCGAATATGGTGACTTGGGATGGTCCAGAAGACCCAACAAATCCTCAGAATTGGTCGATTGCGCGAAAATGGCTCATTACTATATCGTGTATCATCATGACTGTTAATGTGTACGTTCCTGTCGCTATTTTTTTCTTCCCTTTTGACTAACTCTTTGTTTTTCCAGAACTTTTGCTTCCTCTGCTCCCTCATCAGCCGCTCATGAAATCATGGCTGAATTTAACACCTCCAAAGAGGTGTCGTATTTAATTACAACGGTTTTCCTGCTTGGTTACGTGTTTGGTGTACGTCAAAGTCCGTGCTTTCTTGTTCATTAGCCTCATTCTTGTTTTTTTCTCTGTCTAGCCATCATTTTGGGGACCTGGAAGTGAGCTCGTAGGACGTAGACCAATCTTTATTGGTGCTATGATTGCATATACCCTTTGCATTCTCGGTCAAGCTCTCGCGAAGAACATGGCCACACTCCTTGTTACCCGATTCCTGTCTGGATTTTTCGCTGTCGGACCCATGAACAACGCAGGAGGCCTCATCGCCGATATCTGGTCTGCTGTGGGTCGTGGTCCTGCCACCAGTCTTTATACCGCTAGTGTCTTCCTCGGTCCAGTCATGGGCCCCATTGTTTCCGGATAGTGAGTTTGTTCATCTTTTTAACTGCTGAATTTGAGCTGATCACCGATGATGTATAGTATCGTTGACAGTCCTGCGTCCTGGAGATGGATTTTCTGGGTCATGTTTTTCTTCGCCGGTGCTTGCACCCTTATCATTATTCCCGTTCTCCCAGAGACCTACGCTCCCGTGATTCTTCTTAAGAAAACTCAGAGACTGAGAAAAGAGGATCCTGAGGGAAGCAAAGACCTTTATGCCGAGCATGAGAAGCAGGACTGGTCCTTCAAAGGGGTTGTACAACGAACCCTATTCCGGCCTTTCAGCATGCTACTTGGTGAACCCATCCTCATGCTTATCACTGTCTACCTGTCAATCGTATATGGTCTTCTTTATGCTTGTCAGTCTTTGTTTCTCTCGGATCACGAATACGGCGCTCACACAATTTTTATCACTTAAGTGTTTCAGGCCTTCCCTGTCGTTTTCGTGGCTAGACGCGGTTTCACTATCGCAGAAGACGGCCTGATGTTCATAGGCGTTGGAATTGGTACAACCATCGGATCCGCTATCAACTTCTGGGCGTCAGCGCACTACCCCGAGCTCATTAAGAAATGGAAAGGGTTCCCTCCACCCGAAGACCGTCTGTATGGCGCTATGATTGGTAGCCCGGTCCTCGTTGTAGGCATCTTCTGGCTCGGTTGGACTGGCGAATATTCCAGCATCCCGTGGTATGTTCCTGGCCTCAGCACTATCCTCGTCGGCACTGGAATCAGTTTGATCTTCATGTCGTTCTTGGTAAGTAATGGCCACCGTATATGATTATTTTTTTTCTTACATTACAATTTCAGAGTTACGTTGTCGATACCTATCTGTGAGTTTCAAACATTGCAATCACAACGACTTTTACTGACCTGTGTTTGTCTATCAGAATGTACAGCGCTTCTGCGTTTGCTGCCAACACCATGGTTCGATCTGCCGTCGCTGCCGCATTCCCCATGTTCACCACCCAGATGTTCACCAAAGTAAGCTTTTACTGCGTTCAGATCACTGGCTTCATATTGATGCACGATAATTCTAGCTCGGAGTGAACTGGTCGTGTACACTTCTCGGCCTTATCGGTCTCCTGTTCGTTCCAAGTCCTTTCCTCTTCTACAAGTTCGGCCCCACTATCCGATCGCACAGTAAATACGCTCCATGCATCGTAAGTCCTTTATTTGAGTCCCTGAGAAAACGAAGTTTACCTTATTCTATAGGACTTGAAAATCGCTGCGGCGATGAAGGCAGCGGAATCAGAAAAACAAGCAGGAATTCCATGATCGCTCCCTGTCACTCTGATCACCCGCATGATCATTTCATCTTGCAACGAATCCAACTTCACCGCCTTCATTACTTCACGTCCCACTATTCTATCCTTAGAGATTCCATGAACACCGTTAATGCGATTACCACTTTCAACTCATTGTATAACTCGTCACTCATCATCGTTCGCGAAGCATCATATAATTTACCATTAATTAGTTTTAACGTAGACTGTTCTAACTGTTCTGGACAACCAATTGTAGCGTAATACTCCCGGAATGCAACAAAAGTATGTAGTCATCACATTTGTATATGAAATTCAAACGACTTTACAATACATCGGTCATCGAACGTACTGCTCCACCACCTGGAGAGAGCTTTAGCATACTCCAAGTTTATGTAAATATGGCGGTCGGATGATCGAATGCTTCGCTATGAAGTAACTCTGTGGTGTAGAAGTACTCAAGAAGCATTACAATTTGCACAAATTTCATTGGATGATCGGTTGGTGCGGGCGGTTATGCACCCGCAAATCTATAAATAACTCTAGGCATTCTTGACGCCCACTCATTACCCTTCTTGGTGAAGACTTTCTACAAATCCAACTTTTCTTTAAAATCTATGTTATAAACGGTGCATACTTCTATGGGCAACTTGAAAGAGCGGCCAATGTTTTTGTAGTTTTGGTGATAACTGGTGGTGATGAGTAGACGTCATAATACACTGCGGCTCCACGAAGATAACTCAAGTCGATCAGGTTAGGCGCAAAAGTTCAATATTTCAAAAGTTCTAATGGTCAGAAATGATGTCATTTCACAGATGAAGGGCCCACATGTCTTGGCTCTATTGGTCCGCGTATAAACGCCTCGAAGACTACATAAAGTTGCTCTCATTAATCGCTGTCATGTATATTCGTCTCTCTTCTTCATTCCGTCTAAGTGGAGCTTTCGCACAACCATCGCGGCTTTACCTCAAACCATCCCTCAACAAATTCTCTCTTCGAGCTTTTGCAACAGTAATGTCTAAGTATCAAATCACAAACCACGTCGGCGGTGCCCTCATCGACGCTGTCGCTGACGACCACCAAGAGGTGCGTTGATTTATTCATGACTACCGCATTAGATAGATTTATTAATATCATTTTTAGATGTACACCTATTACGACCAATATGTTAAGAGCACCGGCGATGTGGATGCTCAGGAACGTTGGGCCAATCAGTTCACTTGGGAAGTCGCTCGTCATGCAGTTGGAGAGGAATTAGTCATCTATCCTCTCATGGAAAAACATCTCGGTGAAAAGGGAAAGCAACTGGCAGACAATGACAGATCTGACCACCAGGTAAGACAATCCCCAATGTTCTATTTAACGAAACACTCTAACGCTGAGTTATCTCGTAGGAAGTCAAGAACCTATTATACCAACTCGAATCGCTCAAACCAGGAACATCCCAACATGCGGACCTTCTCAAAAACATCGTTGATCACCTGAAGCCACACAATGATAGCGAGGAGCAAGAAGACCTTCCTCTTTTGCAGAAAGCCATCGGCGAACAAGGCTCACAGGATGCGGCCGCTAGTTTCAAGCGGACCAAGAAGTTTGTCCCTACTCGGTACGAGTTTTTACCATTGGTATACTAGTTTTTATTGACAAAACTCGATAACCATGGATGATAGATCCCACCCAAGTGCCCCTGATCAGCCACCATTTGAGACATTGGCTGGTCTCATGGCCGCTCCGATTGACAAGCTGAAGGACATGTTCACCAAATTCCCTACAGAGGAACAGAAAGCGTCAGTCAAGAACTGATTGCACAAAGGAGAACCATTCCATGTTGTATTATAGTTATCATTAACATCGACTTGTAACAATACCAGTCTTCATTTCGATGATCAGTCATTGAAATTGCCTCACTTTACAAAAGCTATGACATCATTTGATCTGTCTTAATTTAGATCGATCGCAATTGCGTGATGAGCGTGAGCGTCTAAACACAAGAACTTGCGCGCCATCATTCTGAGTGATGTTAACTTGAATGCAATAATAAATCGAGAAAATGCAAGAGACAATGCTAAGGACATGATGATAAATGTGCAAGAGAGATGAGGTAGAACAAAGGAAAATGCAAGAGGTCGAGATAAGCGTGAAATCGTAATGACAAGTAAATGATGGGATGAGTAGTTTCTCTGAAACTGTAGCTAACTAACAAAATGTATGATGATTTTGAGAGGAGAGAGTTTTAAGAAGCATGGTATCCGGCTTTCTGCAGGAAATAAAAAATATCAAAACAGCTCGATGGGAATAGTCGGAGCGGGTTTGCGATAGCTTGAAGAACGTCGTTTGAGTTCAGCATCCGGAGTTGTAGAGGAACGTGGAGAAGACGATGCAGAAGAAGGGGAGCTATCATTGTCATTCGAAGAAGGGAAGTAGATGGTGGAAATGGGAGCAAGATTTGCTTTCTTTTCATTCCAACCCTCATAGCCTTTCCTCGTGCTCCACAGCTTGAATTCGGCGTCGTCTGCATTGTACGCCTGTACGACCCATCCAGCCTTAACATCCGTCTTCTCTGACTTGGACGACGTATGAGAGATTCCAAACTCCTCAGTGCACCCAGCGCCATGCTCCTCAGGGCTCTCGATGATGAAGGATAAATTTCGCTTGAAATTGAGAGGTGGTAAGCTGGGCGGTGCCTGTGGCTCAGAGCGCGTCTTCTTGTGACGCGTCGACGTCAGAGGCTCACGATTATCTCGCACAGAAGTGGAGGGTGAGTGCGGGCGGGCGGGCTGACGCCGCGCGGCGCGATGGATGGTCACGCTCTCGGAGATAGAGTCGCGCGATGATGCGATGCGCCTCTTGGCAGGACGCGGTGAAGGGGCCGGCAGAGGTGGACACGCCTTGTCGCGGGTGCGCGGGGGAGTATTTTCGGAGCTGCTTTCCCTGGAGTTGGGAAAGACGAGGTCGAAGGGCACGTCCGAGCCTAATTTCTTCCGAAGACGGTCCATCTTCTGCTTGCGCAGGCTGTTTGCAGAGGGTGGTGGTTCCAGCACGAGGGAATTTCGGGGTGATGAGGATGCATCGTCTGTGGTGAATACAGTAGAAGCAGGTCTCTCCTCGCTGACTGCAAACGATTCGCGGGTGGGATCAGGCGATGCGGGAATAGTGTCCAGGCTCATGGACTCCATAGCAAGCCGCAGAAGAGGAGCGGTATTGTCGTACTCATACGCGGAAAACAGTTCGGCGATGCTCGCTTCCGAGCTCAGATGCTTGAACCCATTTATCGGACGCAAATTCGAGTTCGATCTTGATACTCGGAGGGAAGAGGATCGGTTAACACAACCGGAGCCGGATGAGGATGCAGAGGATGTAGAGTCGATTGAGGATCGGCGAGTCTTAGTGAGCCGACGTTGGGGTAGGGAATGAGGGAATGAGACGTGAATGGGGCCTTAGGGACGCAATAAGCAACGTTGAACTGCATAGGAGAAATTTACACTTACTTCCAGGCCTAGTAGACGTATCGAGGAGCCTTGGGGTAGTACCCAGTAGCTGCTCTATCTTTCTCGTTTTGCGAACGAGCTGTGTGCGTTGATGGGCCGTAAGTTCGTTAGTCGTAGGTGGGGGAGGAGGAAAGACGATTTTGAATTCTGGCAGAGTCATGATGCAGTGAAATTAAGAGATATAGAGGGAAAGAGTATTAAAATCAAGCAAGAAGAAACTTGTAAGACGTTTTCAAGGAATCACAGAAACCTCAGTAGTTCGTGGGTGATGAGAGCAGGAGCAGAGACTCGGGTGCGCAAAATCCGAGTAGGGAGTCGCCAAGGAGGGAATGGTGCTCTAATCAGGAATACCCCACAGCGATATATGTACATACCTAGGACCAGGGAGAACAAAAAGCGGCGAATTACTGTGATCCAGGCTTGTCAGGTGGCAGCTTTTACACATGCCGTCATAACCTAACCCCCACCTTATTGTCTTTGCACGCGACATGACCTAGAAAGGCACATCCTTGGGAAGACAAGAATAGGCAGACAATAGTCAAGAATATGGAATCACAGTAGGCGCGACGTTGAGCTGATTAGAATTCAGGAATAGTTCCGCAAGACAATAGAGGAAAAGTGATGGTCGTGATAAGTATGCGTCGGGAGCTAAAAGGGTCGGCACTGGCAATCATGTTGATAGCATCAGCGCTAGCCCGCACCTTGCCGCGCTCTCACACTGAGGTAACCTGGACGCCTCAAGTCAGATATGTGAATCACCATTCATACCATCGTAGTAACATTCACGGCAGAATATCCTCTTGACTACTGTGGTTCAATTAAAAGCGTTGAAAAGAATAAAAAATAAGATTCGGTTCTATATTACATTAAAGTTGTTGATGTATTTATTAATGACAGACTCCTCTCTCTCCGACGTATCACATTGCACAAACGAGGATTAGCGAGTCTCGGTTCCAGCTGGTAACGGTGGAGGCGAAACCGTTCACATTTTGGGACTGATTAATCACCCCGACACCATTCACGCTAACCTGGTACGTCGTCGCGACAGTAGAAAGACTATAGATATCGATGCCGGTGGAAGCGGTGTCGATATTGACCAACTGAGCCTGGCAGTTACGGGTGTTAATGCAATTTTGAGAGTAGCTCTATGAGCAAGGGTAAGTGTTCGTTCAAATAACTTCTAGTCGACGAAATACGTACGGAGAAGAAGCTGTACAGTCCGGCTCCAAAAATAAGAATGTTGTGTGAATTCGTTATTGAGACTGCCCATGCAGATGGGTTTGGGTTATAGGGTGCCGGATCCTTCATAGCAAGGCTAATGCTAAAAGGTGTTGGGGAAGGAGGGGAAGGTTGATAGTAGGGCTAGCATAATGTATTTTAGCACGAATCACGTTTACGTAGTTGAAAAGCCTACCGATTCGGTTTGAATGAGACCCATATAATGATTAGCAGCGTTCACTATATTATACTGATAGATGACATGGTGCTCAGCTAAGGTGGAAGGATAAAATGTCAATATTGAAAACGTAGAAAAAATATGTAGAAATTTCGTACAAGCTATAAATCGAGGCTGATTAGTTGACTAGGATCAGTAGATATGAAGTGACCAACTTGCCTGTGCCAACTAACCACACAGGCCCTTGAGACTCTGACAAGACGCCACGTCCAGAATAAATATTGAGTTGCTTCTCCCCTGCATAGTCCAAGTCATGGTCTGCTAGCCACACCCAAGCTCCCTATTAGAAAATTAGTTTGCGTTAAGAATAGTAAGAAATAGATGTCAGTAATTTACCTCGATGTAAGCAGAAGATAGTGGAGTAAGATGAAGACTAAGATACGCAGCATAGCACGCAGTGTATCCTCCAGAGCCATTCGATGGGCATTTATTACCTTCCAAGTTACTTCCCGCAACTCCGCCAGTGCTATTTGATACATAACAATGACAGTTAGCTTGGAAATAGAAAGAGATAGATATAACTAGCTCACCGGATATGTGTATCCCACATTCCCGCTCCACCTTGGAAATCGCAAGGCTGCCTGACGTTCCATTCGACGATGATTGCACCAGCAGCTGTAAAACAAGGCGGATGTAGCACCGTATATACCATAAATTTGACGAGCGTTTACTCACCAGGCCCAATGGTAGTGAATACGAAGTCGCTAATTTCAAGTATACCTTCAGAGCCGACTTCTCCAACACGGAATACAGGACGAGGATTTGACTGGTCCTGGAATGCCTTTCCTTTGCCTGCGAGGACTGTCCACGCCTCACCGGTCATTTGTGTCCCTGCCGGGATAGTTACCGTATCGGAGACAACATAGGTGCCTGCATCGAAAAAGATGATTTTGCATCCGGAATACTACAAACAGGTTTGAAAACATTTACAGAATTAAGAAAGCAGCAGCTCACCTTCTTGAATATATTTTTGAGAGCAGCCGTGTCGTCCGTGACACCATCTCCAACAGCACCGTTGTCCCTCACGCTGACGATTTGACTCACGGCATAGTCGGCGTATTGTGGGTGCATCCTGCTGAAAATCCTGCCGGATCCATCCAAGAGACTAGGATTCTTGTTCGGAGCCGGGATATATCCTTGAGAGAAGATTCCAGTTGGATCTGACCCTCGGTATACGTTCCCCTGTCCCCAGGAAGCGATGGTGGTGGTACCGCCCCGGAGTACAACACCGCCGCCAACGACACCCACAGCCACTGGTACATTGTTAAGCTTGATGTTATTGAGAACCAAGGAACCTCCTAAGCTCCCGTTGCTAGACTTGGAGGTGCGGATAAATATGGGAGTGTTGGTAACGACGGCGTCAATAATTGCTTGAGCTCCAGTGGTCTGGCGCACAGGTGTTAGGGTAAAAGTATTTCGTTTGAAAACTTCGGGGAAGTTACCTGGGTATTAGTGGTCAAACCTCCAGTGAGAAGGTCAAACCCAACCTGTGATTCTATTTAGATTAGCCGCATTGGCGCAATAAAGCTGTTACGTACTTGACAGTTGTTGAAGAAGACTCCTTGATACGTCCAGCCCCAGTTCCATGTGCTATAAACACCGGTTTGAGCGTTGTTAAAGGTAACATTCTTGACCGTAAATCTTGACGCGATTGTGAGTATTGGTAGTTATGAATGATGCTTTTGCGACTCACTGTTGATTTCCACCATAAATGCCATATTTTCCTTTGAATACGATCAATCTACTGAAGAGAGAAGAAACCTGGTAAATAATAACGCACCTCCATTGAATACAAGATCGCCCATATATCCACCACTAACGCATAAGGTATCATGGTAAGTCACAGCATTACCATATCGACTTGAATTCTTTACCTTCCATTCTCCATGTAAATACCTGTGCAAATCCGTCAGCGCTCTTGAAATTCCATTGATGATAGAAATACTGTACTCGCCTCTATGTGCAGTGTTAGATGCTGTAGACATATGTACAACAATATTCAAAAGGGACGTAGCCTGCGCTACTTGCCAATGCAGGGCGGTCCCTTGGATTTTCGTTGCAGGAACACTAATCAGAAGGCAAGTTAAACGTCGCTTTCTTTGGGTGGCTTGATTATATTCTCCTTACCGCCGGACGTCAATGACAAAGTTTCTCACAGAACGGTGGCTGGATTGGCCCAGTCAGCATTTGAAAGTCCCTCGAAGGAAGTGAGCCATCACTTACAAGTTATTTTGGTTTGTCCAATATTGGGCCCCGCCACCGCCAGGAATATAGGGGTCAGCATCTACACACCGTATCTCAGTACAATCTTTGGGTAGGTATGAAGAAACTTTCCTATTACAGCCAGCCCATCAAACGAAGCTGAAGCTAGGAGCGTTGGAGGTGTTTTTGCATCTCCGATAAGTTGCGTGTAGTAGTATGGAATAATGGGGGCAGAGATGAGATAGGTCCTATTGACATCCGGTTCGAGTGTATTACCGTCGGTGATTTGAATTGATATGTACGTACCCTTTGGGAAAATATACCACGGCTGGGGTGATACTGACAACCAAGAATTTCTTATCACAGAGAAGGGTAGTAGAAAAAGCCACGACTTACGTTGATGATCGGCATTGCCCGCCTCCACATCGGTTCTGAGAAGTAATGGCACGACTGTCAAGGGCGCAAGTTGTCAAATACGCAATAATTGGTAAACGTTATTAGCTCACTTGATAGCTACAGTATCGTCTGTGACTCCGTCTCCTCGGGCGCCGTAGTCCTAGTATTGAATAGTTTAGGCAACGACAAAAACCAGAAAGAATAAGCTGACCTTGACATTACGGAAAACGGTATAGGTATTGGGATTGGAGTTAAAGGCCGACTTTCCCTGATGCTTAATACTTTCCATCCAGAATGGGTCAGTGCTTTTGGCTGTCCCACGTCCTAAGGGTGCAGAGCAACTCGTTCCTAGTCCCCAGACAACATGGGCGAAAAGGAGTACTGTGGCTAATCGTAAATAGTATGGCGGTGAGAGCATCGGTGTTTCGCTTGGGCGTCGACTGGTAGAAAGTTTCCGTTAGGTCGTCGGTTTTGTTTAAAAGCTGAGTTCGCGCTTGCAGAAGTCTGGACGCTACATCATCAATGGATTTTGGTTGGAAATGGTGTCTCCCATTCAAGCCACTCGACTTCAAGGTCTATCCGTGAAACCGGCAGACATGAATGGTGTCGGTGTTGTTACAACATGAACCGCAATGTTGCTTTGTGATATACTCTATTGTTTGCCAAAGTGCAAGACAAACCAGTGAACCGACAGGGTACGCACTTTCGTATTTCAGAGACAAGAACACGGCGATCTTCATTCATATTTTTTCTGTTACTGCTCTATCAAAGAACGCAAGAGTAAAATTACCGACAGGGGCTCCATGCCGGATTCATGGAACACTGATAAAAGGTTTGCCAGCCTCCCAAGTCTATGGCATTAATCATGTTTGGACGCCAGACTCGGTGTTTCCGAAGTGCTGTATAAACATTTGTTGGTTACGACTGTGCTGAAGGAAATTTACGCAGCTTGAAAGCTGAAGTTTGAGATTGAGAGCTTGAGACCTGAAGCAACAAAGAACAATTTTCAAGTTTGTTTACGGATTGCAAGTAGACCCCGTACTTATGCCTGTGAAATGATTGATAATCGTGATCCGATGCGCGACGCGCGACGCGGTTTGCACGCGCTGCCCACGCGAGTTGCCGGCAAATAGGGACAGGATAGGGGTGTCAACACATCATACAGAAGTGGCGCATGTAACAAAAGATTTGGTTGCTTATTTGCCTAATTCCTGATGATATACACTAATTGTACAAGATTGATATTCTACAAAGTCCTGGAATGAAGTCTACATACTGCATAATGATAAATGAATAAAGCCAGACAGGTTATTGAGATAAAATCTGATGTGAATAGTAGCTATCAAAGACGGGATCGTTAAATGCTCCTCCAGGGCTGAAAGGATCGAGATCCATATCATCTTCATCGCCCATATAGTCACAATCATCATCACTGTCATCCTCGTCGTCACTATAAATGTTCACTCTCGTTCCTGGTGAGCCAGGCGAAGCAGCGACACACGCTGCGCGGGCAGAGTCGAGATGAAGCTCTACGTCGCTGAGTCTGCATGCGCCCTTGCTTTGGCGTTCGAGTCCTAGGTTTCCGATGATGAAATCAAGGTCACAGACTTGCAGCTGCTCGGAGTCCCTGATACATAACGAACGGAGTTGAGGGCAGGGGCAAGTCGGCATGGAGCCAGGAGAAGAGGGAACCAGGGCTTGCACAGCTTGCATCGACATACCAATTAGCTCCAAATGCTGAAGCTTGGGGAGGGCATTGAAAAAAGTGCGTAGTGGCCATGGTGACGATTTTACACATTTGAGAGTGACATTTTCAAGTAATGGGAAGGCTGCATTGGATTCTTGAGATTGTAAAACGGTCGAAGACCTTCGGCGGTGGATCATTGTGCTTGACTTGCTCCCCGAGGCTACCGCTAATTGAGGAGGAGGGTATTCGAGGCGAAATTCGGAATCGTTGCCCTTGAATTTTCGGCACCCGACATATGCCAGCAAGCTTCCTCCGTTAATTTCTTCGGGGTCTCCAGGGTAAGTCGCATCTTCTAGACTAAGAGTCTTCACATTTGGTGCGTCGAGTTGCTGAAGGACGGTGCGGCCTTCCAAAGCGGTGCGATATCCGATAGTAATGTTTTGTAGATGATGAAGCGGAACAGGGTCGTGATCTGGAGGGGCATCTTCCATTTCCTCAGGTATCTCTGGTCCAGAGCCGGTAATAACGAGTCGTTGGAGGGTGGGAACGGATTGAAGCAATGAATGAAATTGATCATTCGAAGGCCTAACATCTGAGCAATGTGATGCCAGTTCGAGCGACGACAGGCCGACTACTGAGCTTCTCATCGCAGCAGCGAGTGAATCCCAGTCAACGTGGACGCCTCGAAGGGAGAGTTGCTTCAATTTTGGAAGGATGGACAGGTCCTGGCATGCGGCATCAGGGCTGAGCGGTGACAGGAAAGCAGGAGTCTTCAGGTCGCGTGGCTCAAACTGGGGAGAGAAGCTGACAAAATCGTTACATCGCATCAGGGTGAGGGACTCCAGACAAGGTGCTCCTAATGAAGTTATAGCAGGGTTGATAGCAGAAAGGGCGACGTGCATAGGTACCCATGTATCGGTGAGGATGGTGAGGTGTCTCCATCGAGAGAGGTGGGGTACAAGAAGTGACATAACAATTGCCATATGGTCGGGTGAAAAAAGTGTAGGGATTGGAGGGCCATCTGCATCATCTGGACCAACTCTGTAACATTGTTAGCTATGGTATAGACATATAGAAAGTACGACGCACCCAGCCTCCGAAAAATTCCATTCAGGGTCCCTTGCATCAATAAGAATATTGAGAGGAGCTCTTCGAGATCGTTGAAGAGAGGATGCAATGTGAGCAGTCTTCAATTTCGTTGAGCTACCCTTCCCTCTGCAGTCGGTTTCCTGTATTAGCTCTGCAGTGATGCACAGGCTGGCCCATAGGCTAGATTGGCTGAGTATAATATCTCGCCATCGACGGTTGACCCTAGATAGTATGAAAGGTGCCCGGACCGTCTCTGAGTTTATCACAGGTAGATAGGAACCCTCGTCATCTGAAATTGGACTAGGTTGGCCAGAAGGGAGAGAGCAGAGTGTGAATATCTCTGACAAGAGCTCTACAGGGAGCTTGCCAATAGGTGATGAGGAGAAATCCCGATTGAAATAGGAGGCATACATATCGTTAGTATGCTGATGGGTGTTATATCAAAGAGGATGTGTGCGAGGTGGAGGTGCGACCGGAGCGACTCGCACACATTATGTAGTGTATACTCTCTTTGTCTCTTGGAACAAAAAGAGATTGCCAGTATATTGAGGACGGACACTTAATCCGGTAGATCTATCGGGAGATGTCGCAGCCAACTGATATCTTATTGTTTAACGGGACTAGATGGCGTATGAATACACACGCACCTGATGCCATATTCTAGGATAACAATAAACAGACATACTAGCCTTTCCCTAGCTTTCCCTTCGGCTTACTAAAATGAAAAAGAACCGCGGGGGCAACGCGGGGTTTGATGTCGCCAACGCACGCACTTTTCTGAGGATATTCCATTCAGAAACGCATGTAAATATTGAAATGGTTACCCAGTTTCGACAATTTCGTCAGTCAGGTCAATGCGATTTCAAAGTTTGCGTCGGTTGGTAATGGTTGGCAACAAAGGAGGCGCCTAATTTGGATCTGAAGTGATCGTATCAATTCTCACGAGTCAGAAGACCTACAATCAAAGCGACAATTTCCCAGGCTGTGGTGGATATCTACATTAAAAGCAGAGACGTTTGGTTACAGACTCAATTCGAGAGCAACGGTATGGCAGCAGATGGCAGCGAGCTCATTATGCAGAGGTGGTCACTAACCGAGTTGCCCATCTTCGTAGCACACAACCGCGACCACCGATATTTTTCCCTGATGCATTTGGCCATGGTTGCTGTTCAGCTGTTGGCAGGTATTGTACAAGCGTCCAGAGGATCTGACAACTGCGTAGAGCAGCGCTATAGTTCAACATGGAAAATCTCTCACGAAGAGTCGTGGTAAATTCTAAGATCTACAAATAACAATGATACAGCTGGCAACAGATGCATTTATAGAATTGATAAAGATAGATAATTACGCCGCTAGATGAGTGCATAGCTAGCAGTCGATAAAAAAGGAGCATCAATTTACATACTTAGAGATACATTAAACAATGAGGGCATTGTCGCGGACTATTATCTGTCCATCTTTTGGGTGTCAATTAATACTTTGTTTCTTTGACTTGCATACTCGTCTAACCGCAAAGAAATAACACTAGGAATGGAGAAAATTTCTATTTGTCCATGACTTGAACATCATATTAAAGAAGGGTAATTTTATTACTCCGAATAAGTCATACGGAATGAAGGCATTATTGGAGAGCAATGAATCAAGCTTTACTATAGGCTTTCTGATTAGAAATACAGAAGAAATTGTGAATTAGAAAGTTCCTGAAACTTGGAAGGCTAATGAACTTCTAATTCAGGTCGATTGAGGAGAAACTAAATACCGCACGATTAGGCACGGTTAGTAGACTCGTTTCAGACTCTTCGAAACGGTTGAAATTTCATGGCGAAAATAATAATAGTGCAGTACATGCAATTTACAGCAAAGATCTATTAACAACATTATTGAGAGCTGTTTTGCTATGTGCCATTTCATTTTTTTTTAACTCTGTTTCGAACCTGGGTTGACTGGCCCCTGGGTTGCGACGCGTCGACGCGTCGAGATCACGTGTACTAAATTATAATATGACGAGGGGGGCCGCAAAAAGAACTGGCTCATGGTTCATGGATTGCGGGTAGATGAGGTATAATACATTGTTGACCAGGCTTGATGGTACTTTGGTATTTAATTACACAGAGAAAATGCATCGACACGATATCATGATAGTAAAAGAAGAAACTACTAGATAGAAAAGATGTAGGTATGAAGCAGAGCAATAATTATAAAAATGATCACAACCCCTAAGTGTTCGAAAGGAGGTTGGCAGGTATTCAGAAAAAATCTGCTATGGAGAGGTAGCGAGCCCGTTCATTTTCAAAAAGTTGGGACCAGCGAAGCCAGCACTAGGCGTACTAGAGTCGTTCCCATTTCCTATATGATGTTGCTGTTGCTGTTGCTGCTGTTGTTGTTGAGCTTGCTGAGGAGAAATAGGCTGCATAAAATCCGATGAGAAAAGATGCTGCACATCGACACCGCCGTCGTTGAACAGCGCCATCATTTCCTGGGACATGTACATGTGAGAGTCGTCCCTCATCATTTCCATGCCGGATGTATCCATGAACGACGAGTTATTGTTGCCATTTGTCTGGACCGGCTGGGCAGCATACTGAGGCGGCGATGCAACCGAACTCGATGATGCAGGACCGGGCCCAGGAAGTGGAGGCCCAGATGGAAAGGCGGAAGCGGTCTTGAGAGGCTCGGCAAAGAAATCGGAGGGTGAGAAGGCTTCAGGGCTGCTATGGTGGGAAGGCGAGTCCCCGCTTTGGTTGGAACGGGCGACGGACGGCGCTTTCTTGCGCACGGGGCGTATCCATGGCGGTCGGGTAGCGCTCGCGGAACCATCCTGGCGGGCGGTTTCCAGAGGAATGTTGGTGACTACAAAATTCGGGAGAGTTAGTTTCGCTTGCCTGCCTGATCTTCAGGGGCGCTTTTCACAGTCAATTAAATATAACAAAAAAAAACGCACGACGACAGAATTCTTCCATGAGGTCGCCTGACCTGAGCCCGCAGACATAACGACCACTGAAACGTCGTAGAAGGCCAATACAAGACCGAAGCGCATCCAAGCCTGGCGGTATCAAGTGCTGCAGCGCATCCGTCTTGCAACATAGTAGTACAGCAACCAACGTTCTCCCAGCTTGGGTGAGTTGGTGTATCACGTGAACGCCATCTAAAAATCGTACAAACGAAGATGAGAAAGACGAGCTTTGAATCGAAGAATTCAACATACAGTATGTCATCAGCCCCTTCTTCGCTATATGAACATGAGCGGAGACAATCTGTAGAGCCGAGTTGTGTGCAGCAATTAAAGCCCCTTGCTCAGCTTCGGATTGTTCTTCTGCGATAGGGCCGCTAGTTCTCTCAGCCACTAGTTCTGAGAACCGGTGGCGATAGATCAGAAGACGAACGAATTGTTCAGCACAGTGCAGCCTCTCAGCCTGTGTCAAACGAATAGTATCGTCGCTGTTGAGTGTTTCGGGAGAGTGCGACCAATATGCGGGAATCTTCCGATGAATATCATCCAGCAGCGCTTCCTCCTCTCGCATCTCCTTGAATCTCTTCGTTCCCGATAGCACTTTAGTCGCATTCAGCAGAAAAGACGTCGGATCCTCGGATTGGCGGGCCGGCGGAACATCGAGGACTGCTTCAAGGACAACCATGATCCGCAATGATACGATGAAAGCACTCATTCGAGACTCTGTACCAGGGGGTGGAGTGTTGATAGCGTCTCTAGTAATGAATTCATCATCGACAGGGGAAGGTTCAGAGACATCACAGTCTCTCAGCCGCAGCATCGAAGGTCGTCCAAAATGGGCGCCAAGTTGCTTGTCCCATATGTAGACGCACCAAAAAGTTCGCTTCCGGACTTCGTCCTCGATTGCGTCGAAGAGATCGTAGCTATCAGCTGAGCGGTGGAGTCCTGCATCAATAGACATTGTAACAGCTTCGGCAAGTAGTGCAGCGGCTTTTGAAAGTTTCCCGAGACCCACAGCATAAACAGCGGCGATAAGATTGGCCTGAATATTATACAGAGTAGGTCGATCTGAAATGGGCAGTGTACGAAGTCGACCGAAGAGTTCGAACCATTGGGTGCCGGCTGAGATGCCGTCATTGGGGTCTGCTCTAACTCGAGGGTCGTCCATATGCCGCGAGGCAAGACAACAAACAGCAACAATAAAGGAGGCGAAGCCTGGTTCACCCCATTTCTGTGGATTCCCGTAATCCTGAATCATAAAGTAAGTAAGTAATCGACAGATAACGACAATAGTCTTACCGCTAGAAACGTTGGTACATGCAAGAAAGGCAAAATATAATATGAGGTCGACAAGTAGCATTGTACAAGACTGGAATTCAGTCAGAATGTTATCTCCTACTAGAAGAAGCCACTCGCCTATCCATGAGTTCCGGAACGATATAAGAAGTAATAAGTCTCCACAAAACCTGAGGATTCACATCGGTGCGGCGGGGTTGACGATCGGGAAACCACTCTGCGTTCGCACTGGCCATTTTTGCGGCGTTTGAGTCAGCGACTGATCGCCCGGAGATATCTCGAGCAGGAGGGGCGCTGTGTCTTTCAACAAGAAGATCAAGCACAGGTAGCCCAGATGTTTCGCCTTGCCATCGGGTGTAGCCTTCATCGTCGAAGTACAGGTACGAAGCTGTCAGAGATAATCGGCTTGGCTCTTCTTGAGGGAGATTGAACGCTCCTCCACTGAGCAGGGAGCTGAATGAATGATGGGGACTGTGATGTCGTTCATCCACCTTGTGTTCGCGAGTAAAATGATTAGATGGATTCATCAGAGGAAATACATGTAACGAAGGTGGCGGCACTCCAGAAGGCATTCCATCAGGGTACATGAAGGGTACGACTGGACTTGATGCGACATCTGAAGAAGAGGGTATCGAAGGGGCTCCACCAGCTGCAAAGACGGCAGGCGGAATGGCCTGAATAAGAGTTTCGAGGTGATGCATCCGATCCTCCAGGGTAGCAGTGCGTCTAGGAGTCATGATTCAGCAAAACATTGACAGATCAATCACGATAAAGCCGACTTTGACTTGTGAGGATGTGTCCTCTTTCCTGGTTCTTCGAAGGTACATGATGAATTGGCAGTCAGGCATGCCTGACAAGGATGCCCTTCGTCACATTTGATTCTCCTCCTCCTAGAAGTTCAATGAGATCCTCAGACTTCAATTAAGAGTGATAACAGGCTCACCGACAACGATCACACGCTCTAGAAAACAAATGCGTTTGAGCGAGTTCTACAAAGTTGAGCCAAAATTGACTCACCTGCTGAGTTTGAACCGGCGCTCTTTTAGAATCGACGTTGACGAAGAACTCGCCGCCTGCTGCTCCTGCGTATCTGCTGTCGTTACTGGAGGCATGGTGGTAGTTTGAAAGAAAGAGGTGATGGCGCTATGCCATGCTATTAAAAGTTTGATAATGTCTTGTTCATAAATAACATTAAGCAGCCGCGTGAACTAGAAACCGAATCTACCCGACTCGCGGATACAAATATCTCTTGAGCTAACTGGATCGCAAAGAAAAACATGCCAATCAAAACAAAATCAATATTGTGATAAAGTAAAACACCACAACATACCCACACAAATTAGGTTGGTACACATCTCTGCAGTTTGGCCACATTACTTGACATTCGTTGCCACAAATAAGGCCAGCTGCCCCATATTATGTATGTGGGGTCGATTTGGGGTTGACCGGATCTTAGAAAATCCTGCAGCCTCTTTTAGGGACGAAATCAATTCTGCGTTTACCAAGCCAAAGTGTGACACTTTGCGAGGTTTTCGATTGGTCTTCAGCTATACACTGCCGGTCATCAAGATTTTCCGGTCCAGACCTCGCTAAATGGCGACAGAGAGCCAACTTGGAGCGAACGTAGACCAACTCCTTCGTCACTAATCAATTGTCCTTTCGAAGTTGTATAAAAGGATATTCAAGTGCTTGAAGTCATTGACGGACAGTGCGTAAGTGCCGTACTTCGATAAGTTCTACACAACGTTGGTGCAATGTGCGATCGATGGTGCAAAATATGACTCCAGAAGGATTTGATTTAAGAGTGCTGGGGCAGTGCAAAGGTGTATGTACATCTCGCGGAGACCGAAGTTTATATGCGGCAGGTCCTAGCCGCAAAGCCACGATTTGATGAGGAAGAGCGCCGACGACGGCGGTGTTAATTCAGATGGCCGTGTTGCATGTCGAGGGATCGTCTTTGTTTCGAACTGTGTTATCCACCAGCGTTGACCGCCCGAGTTCGACAATTTCCAGGCCAGGCGCCAGAAGCAGAGCTTCACCACTGTCAATATACATCTCTTGCGCAGGACCGCTCGAGTTGCAAACTGAAATAGCCCATCGACCACAGAATACCACACCAAATTCATAATGATATTGCCAAAAGTTCCTCGACCCATGCTTGTTATCCTAACACTATATCTTGGGGTTGTTCTTGATGTTGTCATCGGAGCTCCCCTTGTACGTCCCCCTATTCCTACCCAAGTTGGACCGCAGTAAGCCACAAATGCTTTTATTCCCTAGAAAACTTTCTGATATCAAAACTTATACCTACTAGTGCCCAATGTCTAACCCACATTTCACCAGAGGACAGGGTTGAAATTGAAAGAGGATTGCTCAGTGTACGCGAACTTAACAATGGATTGGAAGCGAGAGACGACGAAGTGTACACCTTTAACGTTTCCTTCAATGTGATCTACACAAACGAGACCAGAGAGGGAGGATATATCCTGTGAGTTTATCTCATATAGATGTAGCATTTCAGAGTATTTACATTTAATAGTGATGACGATATAGCCGCGCAGATGAAGGTTTTGAATGCAGACTATAACAGCACTGGCATTTCATTCGTGCTTGTCAAAACCACTCGTATCAATAATTCAGACTGGTTTATTCATGCATATCCTGGATCGTAAGTCGCCCATTTGTAATGTTTTCGTTCGATAATCAAATAAATACATGTTGTGGTCACAGTTCCCAAGAACAAGCGATGAAACTGGAGCACAACATCGGCGACGCGTCGACTTTGAACATATACACCCTTACGTATGTATCGCTTACATTACCTTCAGGACCACTTCTATAACTCGACCCCTTCTTCGGCAGATTCAACTCGACGACAAAATCCTTGGGCACATCGTCCATCCCATCTGCATATTACCGCAATCCTAAAAGCGATGGTGTGATGATCCGCCACAGCACTGTCGCAAATGGTCCTCGGGAAAACTACAACATGGGCCGGACACTTGTGCATGAAGTAGGCCATTGGTTAGGGCTTTTCCACACTTTTGAGGTGAGAAACCACTTTTCATGGGATTGCGGCGTGTGTATGAGATAAGTTATTGACAATAAATGATGTGCCGGTGACCAGGGTGGCTGCGACGATGGAGTCGGTGACAACATTGCCGACACGCCTCCCCAGGCGTCTGGCTCTGAAGGATGCCCAGCCGGCAGGGACAGCTGCCCAGGTGACGGCCCAGACTTAATTAGTACGTTTTTCTTCGTTCTGTTCGTTCCTTCGTTATCAGTTAAAACTGTTTACTCCACAGATAACTTCATGGATTATTCATACGATTCTTGTATGGACTCGTTCACAAAGGGACAAGCTACTAGAATGCGAGAGGCAGCCAAGGCATTTAGACAGCCGGGAGGAAAGACCGCGCCACCTCCCAAACCCACGGCTAGCTCTAATGCCACTCTGACACCATGAAAAAGGCATATTACACATATCCTCGTAGTCGATGAATACATTGTGAAATAAGGCAAATGTTACATACTGTCTTTGGATGTTGTTTTATTCGTTTCAACAAAGCAAAAGTGCTACTAATCATTGGGACGTTGTAAAACTATTGCATTAACTAACTTTGGTATAACCCGAATAATTATAAGTAAAAAATGTCCAATCCAGATGTGTCATATAGAAAAGAAGTCAAATAACGGGAGTGGACCACAGGCGAGGGATGAAAGTCAGGTCGTGATGTGTTCGAAAAGGCAAAATAGGAAATGATTGGAAGGTAAAGGTGATTTGAATATACAATCAAAAAAGCACTGGTTCCGAGAAATGAATGTTGAAAAAAAAAGGAAAACAACAGATACTGATCTAATAAATTACAGCGCTCGGCCACCCTCCCACGTCGACGCATTACTCACTGCACTCACTGGCCGATGGTGCCTCAATGTCGACCCATCTCCATCATTTATTTCGTCAACGTCAAGCACCGCAGGCTGAAGGTGCTGATGCTGCTGGTATTGCTGCTGTTGGGGTTGTGGGTGATTTGAGCCATATTGTGGCGAATAAGCCATCGGCTGTGCTTGCTGACTCCCATACACATCTTGCTCTGGGGTAAGATAGCCCAAATTAGTTCCCCGTACATCTTCCTGCGCGTCGTAAAAGTCGTCGGCAGCGGTCGCATACGTTGCATGGGATATCTCACTCTGGGCCAGGTTGACAGATCCATACGGGGAAGGAGGGACAACAGATGCAGCAGAATAAGGTTGATTATGTTGATACTGTTGCTGCTGACCACTCCTTACCTGCATTTCATACTGCGCAGCGTCGGTCATTTGTCCAGGGCCGTAGGGTGATCCCGGAACAAGAAGGGCATTTGGCGAATGCGGTTGTGGAGGCAATGGAGCGGTAGGCATGGGACTCTGGGGGGCGCCTCTGGCAGAAACAGAAGCCGCTCTTGAAGTAGCTAAGCTGGTCCGTCTACTGGGCGGAGTGCTTGTGATCTCGCCATTCGGGTATCGATATTTAGGAGACGGTAAAGGAGAAGCTGGCGGTAGATCGGATGCAGAATAATAGGACGGTTGTGGTGAGGGTGTGTTATCAAATCGGGCGCCAAGAGGAAGGGGGGAAAGATGTGTATCGCTGACAGGTTGATTGCGGACTTGGGCATACTGCACACCAGGTTCACGGGGAGGAAGTTCTAGATTTTCGTTCATAGGCGGGGTATCAAGGTAGGTCTGTCTTGGCGTTGCATTTGGCGCAGGACTGCTTAAATGCGCAGGCTCGTAGACGTTGTGAATACTAGATATTTCCGACAGCGAGCGAGCGTGTTGTTCGGTGAACATAGGAGCAGCTTCCAGATTTTGCGGTGATTTTTGTTTTCGGTTTTTGCGATGTGATAGCCCGAGTTGATCTTTCAGATCGCCCTTAACCCACATCTCGCGAACGATATCTTTATCCAATGGTTGGTAGACTGTTGACCAATACTTGACAATGAAACGAGGGGCTACAAAAACCGTTAGGTGAAATCGCTTCAGCCTTCAAGGTAGTGACGCACCAAGACAGACAGTTGTAGCCAGGAATACAGAAGCCCAGAAATATATTGTGCTAAAAAGAATTGTAACCTCATCCACAAAGTCGGCACTTGGGAAGAACGAGTAAATCACAATCCACAAAAGCATGACAAGTGTGGAGCCAATCACAACTATGAAAGTCATGATAGTCCAACTACACAGGAAAAGAGTTAGCTAGCTGCTAGCCAGAATGTGGAACATTTAAAAACGCACTAATGGGTATTCAGTCCAACATAAGCATTCGCTGACATGATGGCAGCGACGGCCACAGTAGTTCCAAAATCCGCCAAAGAGTCCACGCCTTTTCCATTCCATGAAATCGGTAAACCAATAGTCCAAACAAAATAGGGGAAGAAGTAAACAACAGCCGATTGGTACAAGCCATCGGTCATGTACATCCAGAATTTAGTGCGGGTGTACTCCAGACCGCGAATTCCACGGACGTAGAGTTGAGGGAAAGCCAGAGCCGCTTTAGCATTGATATCCTGGTCGAAAGCTAGTGCAGTATAGGTAAGTAGGTAATTTTCTGGAAAGTACATATATGCGCGTACCTCCAAGGACAATAACGGGAAGTGAGGTAAATACAAGATTACAGAGCAGAACAAATGTATAATGATACAGATAGGTTGCGTTGAAGCTGTTGAATGGAAGATACCAGAACATAGCGAACGTCCAAACAACGTTCTACCAAAAAAGATTTAGCTGTTTCTAAGATTATCGTGATAAATTCATGCCCACCTTGTAGAAGAAGTTACTGTGCATGTCTGCTATGCGCTGATATGACCAGCGACCATGAACCAGAAGCAGCTTTGTCAAGAATCGGAATTGTCCAAATGCATAATCAGCAGACATAGCAGCTTGGGATCCCTCAAGACCAAATAGACCACACCCAATGTTTGCTTCCTGGATCATGGCCACGTCGTTGGCGCCGTCACCTATGGAGAGTGTCATAGCATTACGTCCTTCCTTGACCTATTTAAAGAAAAAGAATCAGATATGACATAGCCATATAGGAAGATCCAAAAATTAGGTTGTACCAATTTGACAGTCAAAGCCTTCTGAGCGGGAGACACACGGCAGCAAACAACAGTCTCGCACTGAGTACCCAGATTCAAGAATAGTGGTTTCAATTCAGGCGTCAGGGCGTGCCTGAGCGTGTCTCCATCAATGACCACCGCAAAAGACGCCTGTGCGCCCGGAACGAATCCACGCCTGCGCAGGTCCCATGTAGGTGGGCCTAGCACCGAGGCAATCTTGTTCAAACCAGCCTCAAGCTGGGCACGGGTTTGTTCGAGCGTGGCGGCGGAAAGAATCATTAAGTCCATATCGTTCTTGAGTAAATTGCAGCTGTAGCCGATTTCGATGGCAGTCTGGAGCTTGTCACCTGAAAATCGAAGTATGTCAATTCAACCCTCTTGCGAGTAAATATCTTTTCCATAAAGCGTACCAGTCAGAATCCACAACTTGATTCCGGCTCTGTGCAACATCTCAATAGCCTCTGGAACTCCCTCCTGCAACTTGTCCTCCAACGCCGTCGCTCCAAGAATGGTGAGTGAATGCTCAATCAATGCATTTGCTTTGTCGATTTCCTCTTCGCGATTCTCAATAGCGTTGGTGGCAAGGTCGTAGATTCTGGACCAGTTCATATATTCTTCTTCCTCAAGATAGCGGTACGAGATGCATAGCGTTCTCAGACCATTATTCGCAAACATTTCCATGTCCTTGCTCGTCCGTTCCTTCAATTCGGGATCGTGGTCCTTTGCAAGCCGCTCATAGATGACGCTGTCAGCACCTTTGCAGTACATGATCAATTTGCCATCAGGACACCGGAGAACCACGCTCATTCGCTTGCGCGTGCTGTTAAACTCGAGCAACTTCAGTAGCGTGTACTTCTCCGACTGACCCATAACCTCGATCTCCAGTGTATCCTTGCTCTTGCCCAAAAATGGGAAACCTGCATCGCGCGCGGCGCTGACTAACGCTGCCTCGTCTGGAGACTCTGCTTTGTAGTTGATCAAAAATGGCGATGCCTGAGGCTCTGGCTTGTCCGCGAGCACACTATGGCAGAGCGCAAGAGCCCTAAAGAATGCAATCATATGCGTGCGCTGCTCGCCTGAGCGGTCGATGAGATCATCTGCAAACTTCGGCGAGACCAGTGTGAGCTTGTCGACCTGCATGTATCGGTTTTTGAAAGCGCGCGCCATCGTGTTCACCATCTGCGTCTTGAGTTTTTCGAGTTTTGCATTGATCTCGTCCGGGTTGAGCGTGTCGCCTTTGCCTTCGCGGGTGGCAGCACCTCGCTGAGCTTCTGTGATCCCCTCGCCATATGTGACACCATGTACGGAGCATTTCTGGAACTCCATGATGTTCTGCGTCAGCGTGCCCGTTTTGTCGGAGAAGACGTATTCGATTTGGCCAAGGTCGTCAGAGATGTTCCAGGTTTTGGGAACGCAAGGTGTGTCGTAAGGTTTGTAGTACATCTCGACGTCTTGTGAAATAAAGTACGCCTGAATGGTCTTGACAATTTCGATGGAAATATACAGTGAAATGGGAACAATATTCTGGAATGCAATAAGACATGATCTGAGGTACATATATAAGTAAACATTTTGTAAGGCAGACAAAGAGACTTACACAAAGGTGATGACTGCATTGACAATGAGAGACGACGTCGGGTCTGTATCGATCTCGTAGAATTGGGAGCTAGTGCCCGTCTTCGCATCTTCCAAGCCACTGAAGATAGCAGCAATCAAACACATAAGAGTAAGAACCACGAAATTGACGATGACATTGAAGTTGGTCTCCTTCTCGATCTTGCTACGCTTTGAGGGTGTTTCGCCTCCATTCAGCATAATTTTGGTGTCTCCACCAGTGAACACAACCAATCCAATGATCCAAGCTGTATTTCGAATGGCACAGCCGCGAAGCAAAAGCTCGTTGATGCTCACAGGTTCTTGTTTCTTCTCACCCGTTGCAGGGTCAGTGTAGCGCAGGACGGCATGATAATGATACAAGTTCTGATGTGGGGGCTCCGAATCGAGATAGAAGGATGACCTGTCGACGTCGTCTTCTGAGCTGATAGACGACGTGGCTCTGACCGATTTGCGAGGCTTCAAATTCGTTTCGCCATCCAAGTTCTTGGTTTCCAGGTAGCACATGTTCTCGGGGTCGGAGGTTGACAACACAACGATGTCGGCTGGAACCTGGTCGTTGTCCCTCAGCAGTACAATATCCCCAACCTCCAGCTTTTTCCATAGCGTTCTCTCCCACCGCGATGAACCACTGGTCCTCTTTCTCCAATCAATTACGCCAATATTAGACTGAGAATGCACAGATTGCTGATAGTTCGCTAGCGACCCAAATTGTGACCATTCAGGTGTTCCTTTAGGTAGATTTATTGAACCCTCCGATAGTGATGTCTTCGACAGGTCGTTGAGAGTTGCAGGCGGATAGCTGTGTGAGTCCACGCTCTGAATATCCTCCAACCGCCGACCACCAGCGCCTCTTGCTCCTCGCGTCAAATCCACGCTACTCTGACTAACATCATGTGTGAGGACACTAGAAGAGTCATCTCCTCCTTTGTTCAAAATCACCCTAATATCCTGCCCCGCAGCGCCGGCTTCCCTGTCCCTTAGTTTCCTTACACCCTTAGTCACCTTCCCAGGCGCGTTCAGTCCTAGAAGCTTCTCCAACCAGTTTCGGGGGTCGCGGGGTTGGTTGACGTTCCGAAATCCTCCTCCGAGTTTCGTGGCAGCTGAAGTATTGACCTCTTCGTCCAAAGTTCCACGTCGGTAGTCTTCAATACCGTCTTTGATAGCGGTGACGGTCAAAATAAAAGCAAGCGGCAGAACTGCTATTGAACCTGCGGCAGCACCGAATATAGGGAATACTGCAGAGAAGATGGTATAAAGATGCGAGGAAATTAAATATTTTCAGAGACTCACGTTGCAGGATAACAAGCGACAAGAAAAACAAATTCGCCACACTACGAGTAGGGAGGTGAGATCAATGCCAATTGTATAGCTTTTAGACCACCTACCGTCGAAATTGTTCATACAAGTTCTTTGGTATGAATGTGATCAATGTGTATTCTTTAAACTGATTAACATACCGACAAAATGCTCAAACTGAAAGTACTCACTCGTTGTCCGAACCTTGTTCCTGACGTATCTAGCTTTCGGTTCCCCTTCAGCATCCACCTCCATAGCTGACAATGGGTGATTAACGTAGACATTTCGTCTCGCACCGGGCACTTTGGGGGCAGCAGTCGGTGCCACTTCTGGAGGGGCCGCCAGCTGCTGATGCTGCTTCTTCTCCGCCGTATGTCGTCTGAAGAACCTTCGTGACTTCCTTCTTTCTGTCCTCTGCTCTGACCTGATCGATTCTGCTATAGCGGAAGCAGCTGTCCGCACCGTGCGCAAGCGCAGCTCTGGGTCGATCGTCTCATCATTCTCCTCGTCAGTATCGGGTTCGTCGACGACTTGATTTCGTTTGAACAAAGACATGTAGGAGTTGTGGTATTTCGTCAACTAGCTGAGGTGGGGTCTCCTTCCACCGAGAGCCAGCGCGGCAAAAGGAAAACTAGAAAGAATTAAGGTATAAGGAAGGTGGAAAATAAGGGCGGTGTCTCCGTCGTTGTTGGCTGATGACTTGAAGCATAATACTAACCGTGCCGAGCGTCTGCGGATTTTGTAGACCCCCGGTCACCCCACATGCCGCAGAGCACTTCGGGATATTTTTGAATCTTAACAACCATCTACTATACGTTCTTTTGCGCTCTTTTAGTCTACGTATCGTTGCCGGTTTGAAAGGTGGCTGCTACGTCGAAGGGGCATACATGTTTTGAACATTCTCCAGCGTATTCTTTGGAAACGGTTGGCCGGGGAATTGCTCGGAAAACCAATGCGGCAAGCACTGCGTTTTCCTGTACTTGGAGCTTGGCTATCTGACCTTTACCAGGAACTCGTGGCATGCATCCAAATTCAATGTGTTCGAGCTGTTGAGCTGTGACTGAGAATACCATCAAAATATCGCCCAAACTCTGAGTCCGAACGCAGCCTTTAGCTCGAGTACGCATCCGATTCGCCTGTGCTAGGTCAATGGCTTTTTTTAAAGTCGTCCGATTTATGCTAAACTAGAGCGTCGCCAACTTAACTTGACCTTGCCACTGCTAGCTTGGCGGAACCAAATCCAAAGTTCATGTCTTATGTCTATCTCCTGCTTATCTCTTCGTCAGATACGTAAACTGTATGCTCAAGGTACGTCTAATTTCATGGGCTACATATATACACTACTACTTTATCGTCAACGTACCAACAGATCATTTCTTGACTGCAATTTAATGAGTATATGTGTCATCATGATGACAAGCTGATGCCGCGACACGACTTCCACGACGACGAGCAGCGCTCGCCTTCCAAGATTCGCTAAAAATTTGACACAGACGATCACGTCCACGGAATGACAAACCGCGCGCCATTTGGCTGACTCGCCACTGCGATTTTCAGTCTGTTGAAACAGATCTTACCCAGCTTACAATTACTCAATATTCTATAATCCAAGCAACTGCCCCCCGCGGTACGTGCGTCGTATTGGCTCCAGTGACCCGCCACTGATCACTTACAGTCTTTATTCTTTATTATTTGGTCTTGATTTTACTCTAAACTTTCGTTACTCAAATCTCACGATTATCTCTTCTTCTCTCATATCTCACAAGAATCCATTCGAGCGACATTAGCTTATGCATTGTCAGCCATCAGGTTTCGAATTTGAGCAATTGTATTCCGAAAGTACATTGCACATAGTATCCAGGTGAAGTCACTTTTTGAATCAAAAATGACAGAAAACGAGCAGCCACAAACCTCTTCACATTCTGACATCATTTCAAAATGACGTGTGCGCAGATTCTTGAGTGTTATTAGGACATTGTAAGTAACCTCTCGCCTGTCAATACATAATTATAATATAAACAGACTCTTTAGCCCCTTATTTCAAAATTTCCGACACCGACTCCGAGTGCGACCTTTGTACAGGCTTACACGTCCAGTCAGAAATCCAAGCCTAATACGGCCTCGGACCCCGCAGACCCCTGTTACAAGCAAAGACCATCAATCATCCGGCTCGATCATTTTGTCCAATTTCGTCTGCTATTTTCTCTGCTCCCAACTTGGGATTTGGACTTGTGCTGATTAAACTGAGATGCCGTCAGTCAAGCATGAGCATTCGACTCCAAATTTGTGTGCCACCGTCGACTTGCGGCGCTTTGAATTATGGTGTCAGGCCGGAAATCAATTGTGAAGAGGCCAAACCTCGAGTCCAAGCCAAAGACCTGGTGATCAGGGCCCTCACTCGGAAGAAAAGGCTTGGGCTTACTATGGCTCATGAAGGCCTGTGTGGGTATGTTATGTCATCATAAATGCCCAAAATACAATTTACCGACACACATCTAGACGAAAATAAGAAAAATAGGGAAATGACCAAGCAGCTCACATTCGGCGTTCGGGCAACAGACAGATTCTCTCTGTATCCCAAAAGAATCAACTAATGGAGTCATTGGCAGAGAAATATTTGAACATGGTGTTTCCTAACATCCAAACTTCTTGCAGTTGCTCACGAAGTGATACAGGCACTGTACATGATGCGTGCCAACTTCCACATTTGTACTCGGATTTTCCACCGTCCTTTGTCCACACCAACTTGATGCCCGCAAATTTGTCCAGCATGCATAGGTGGCAAGCTGTATCGAGTATAGTGCACCTCGAGAGGTCCAACGTTGAAATTTGGGCGTCTTTTGTTTGTCGCCATCTCAGAAATCGGCGAGTGTAAGTTGCTTTACTAGGATCCCATTCACCGAAGAGAGCCAGAGTTTGCAAACTTGGGAGATAGGGTGATTCATCCAACTCAACGGTATCCTCTAACAAAATTCCTAGGTCCTTTTCACTGATATACAGCTTCTCAACGGACGAAAAGAACGTTATGAACCGCTTTAGGGTGTGTTTTGACTCAAAGGCAGCACTACTCGACCCTTCATTAAAACGTATAAGCAGAGTATTGACAGTTGAAAAAATGGAGGTCAATCTGTACAAAAGTCCAGGAAATATGGTTTCTTGAAGATATATGGGACCTCGACGAAATAACTGTATGTCGAAGAATTCTGCCTCGGGGTTGCGATATGGAAATTGCCTATCCCACATCCTGAGCTTGAAATGAGACTGGAAGTCCAAAGCCATGAAACGTGTTGGGGATAAAGATAAGCTGTGGATAATGGTATCGGCGATTCTATCGCGGCATTCATCAAACAAGTCGATTGGCTTCTGGTCCCATCCTCTTAGAACAAGCGAGCATCCGGGAGGTTTGGTAATCCTTCGCAGGTAAAGACATTCATCCAGTATAAGTGTGCGTAACTTGGGGAGATAAATTTTTGGTATTCGAAATCCTTTAATGACTTTATGTCGTTCGAGCTCTAGTGATTTGAGATTTGGTAAATGCACTATGATGCTGCACACTTCCTTGCTGGTGATTTCCCCCCCCAGGCAAAGCGTATTCAGGTTGGACATCCAGACTGGGTCGAAATTGCATTTACCATTTGTGGCACGAAATGACCGGAGACGGGGAGCGTCGTTTGAAAACATAGTGCCCGTAGACGAATCGTCAGGATAGTAAAATATTGGAAGAGCAAAGCTCCTTAAATAGGGTGCTTTGCGCTGCATTGCAGCTTCCACGCCGTTGATGAAATCTTGAGAAATGATGAAAGGTGAGAGCCATTCAATCCGCTCCCACTGTTCTAATACCAGCTTGTGAAAGAAAACGATGGTGTTCCACTTCACATCAGGACCGAATCTGTCTGCAGGTGTGGCCGAGTGCATATGGTGGCGATTGGTATAACCCTTGACCCACAGCAGTGAGGTTCCGCTGCGTCTGAGCACTTCGTTTCTCCACTCATCTCCCTCTTGGTTGAGAGCCCGCCAATCCAATAGTTTTCCCCAAATTGAGGTGGTTGAGAGTAAAATGTGTCGCCAGTTATGGCATACTTGTGAGGTTATGCGTGTGGTATCGAGAGGAAGATACGCTGTGTTTGAATCATCAGTGGCGTTTAAGAAGAAGATGACGGATAGGATATCCTCAGGAAGTACAGATATTGCGGGAAAAGATGAACTAGAAACGACTGGCTTTGATACAGAGCCACCCATGATGACGGTAGAAAGCAAGTGTGAATGGTCAACCTCCCTCCCTCTGTTCCCGTGATTGATTGTCGACTCCGATAAATCTAGTAAAAAATAACCCCCAGAATTAATAGCTAGTAGATCAATTGGTGGATCAAGATAATAAAACATCAAAAAAGGATGATCTTACAATGAAACAGAACTTAGGAAGACAAAATGAATAAATAGATGATTGGGCAGTCTATGGACTTGAACCAAGGAGCGATGCATGTTAAGCAGGATAAAGTCAGATTGATTCAGATATGTATATCTGGAAATCAAAACCAACTGCCCTTGGATGTATTCTTTTCCTTTTCAACGTTGACATCCTGAGAGGTCTACTGAATTAAGCGGCATCCACCAGTCTCGGCATGAAACTTCACCGGGTAATGCCGACATTTGGTCGGCGCCAAATTAGACTTCAAGACTTGCCGTAGAGCTATAGCAGTGCATCTGTTTCTTTCTAATTCACCCTGACGCGACGCGCGACGCGCGTCCAGATCACGCATCTTCGGTGGTTATCACCTGAGTAGAAGATGGAACAATTTGCATCGCGTCTCTTTCTGTTCACTCAACGCTATCATCCCTGAATCATCGGTGCAAACAGGACCCGGGAAGCTTGCTGAGATGAATAACCACATAGTGCCAAAATTTCTGTGGCCGGACACACTCAGCCACAAAGACGCTCTGAATTGTCTCGAGAACGCCCTTCGCATCCAATATCTTGTTGACAGGAGGGAGTCAGCGTCCAGGCAAGTCATCACCATTCAAGCATACGATACAATAGGCAAGCAGGATATCGGTGAAGGTCTGTAGTTTGACTGTATTCACCAACAGTTTGCCATACTGAAACTCGCCGCTGTCAAGCATTGCATTCTGGTGATGTATTTCGAAGCAAATCATGACGACCTTATCTCCGGCACTTCCCAACTCTCTGCATATATAAATTTAGTGTTAGAAACAGTGAGCAAGTGTCAAGTTCTTGTTGCATTTCTGTCTTTTATGTTTCGTTCTTTTGTTTATTGTAACATATGAGTAAACATATCAGTTCTAAGTCAAGTCCAAGTTGTGTCTGATTTGTGTCAGGCTTCCGACTATCTATTTGAGAAGATGCACATATTTTACGTGGAAGATCTGTAAATTTTTAAAACCTTGACTCTTAAGAAAAGCATCAGGAGACGTCCAACACATCCCCAAATTCACGACGCGTCGAGTTTTAGCGTCGCGTAAAATTATCACGTGCTGTGAAGAATCTCATGCCAAGGCCAGGGACTTCGATTCCTGCCTTTTATCACAAAGGTTGCGTCGAACCCTCAAGCTTTTCAAAGTTTGTATACAAGAAAATTACGCATGCTATGTCTTTTCTTACATCATTTTCTGCAAGATTATTTTGTGAATATCTACAGGAATGACGTCAACCTTTGAATGAGATGAGATAAGAAAGAAAAGTGATCCCTGATTAATCGGACACTTACTGTTAAGATTGTAGTATATTTCGTGGGCCATACCAGCACTTTGAGCTAGAAATATAACTTTCAGATGCCCCATCTACATGGTGTGTTTGTGCTACCTCTTCCCCATAATATTAGCATTTATCTATCTTTGCATGCTGTGAATCAAGAGACAGAGCACATAAGGCGATGATTATGAAAAGCGTCAGACTCAGGAGATCCTGGAACAACTTACTTCTGTGTTTTCAGAAACTATGTGTACTCGGACTAAGAGCATGTCTGATTCAATTCTATACGAAAAAGGATGGCAAACTCGAGTAGTTTAATCTTTCAGAAGGCCTCCCATAAGAAAATGAATTACTATTTTCAATAATCTGGTCGATTTAACACTGATATGAAAGAAGTCAAGATAGTAGGCTTTAGACATTTTTATGTTAACAATTTGTTGAATTTGAGTTGAAGACGCATTAGATTCATCTGAAATGCTATTGGCTGATGGACCGGCTACTTTTGGCCAAGTATCCGATATCACGCGACTTTGTTCCCGAAACCGGAAGCGGCTCCCCACCTTTTGTCGCTCCTTCCACCGTCTCTCAACACCACCACCAACGTCGTCCGCGCTTCTATCGTCCGCATCATGCAGTCCTTACTCACCGCCGGTCGCTCAGCGCACCTCGCTCTGGGTAAGCGAGCATTCACCTCGTCTGCCCGCAGATGGCAGGCCGTGCCCCAGGAGAAGCCTGTTCTCATGAAGGAATTCAAGATCTACCGCTGGGTTCGTGGCATCCTTTTTATGTGTTCTTAAGCACTATTTGGTAGTGTGAGTGCTTAAGTCTATAAACAGAACCCAGACCAGCCAGAGAAGAAGCCAGAGTTGCAGTCGTATAAGATCGACTTGAACCAGACCGGGCCCATGGTGAGTGGTCACGCAGCGCGATGGTTGTGTGGTCGGCTGTTATTGACAACTGCAACGCAACTTTTTAGGTTCTTGATGCCCTCATCAAGATCAAAAACGAAATCGACCCAACGCTCACCTTTAGGAGGTCCTGCCGAGAGGGTATCTGTGGATCATGCGCTATGAACATCGACGGCCAGAACACTCTCGCTTGCTTGTGCAGAATTGACCGAGAAGGCAGCAAGAACACCAAGATCTACCCTTTGCCTCACAGTTAGTGAATCCATTGATTGATATGTACAATGGTTATCTAATCTCGTGCTTTACAGTGTACATTGTGAAGGACCTCGTCCCCGATATGACTCTTTTCTACAAGCAATACAAGTCTATCCAACCATGGCTGCAGAATGACAACCCTCCTGAGAAAGGTGTGTATACTATCCTACATCTACCTAGAACAAGCAGCGCGTTTCGAGGCGTTTAGGTGACAAATGTCTCACCGGGACACAACCTTCACTTTCCCTCGTTCCGCGACTGTAGACGCGTTTGCTCTGTTTTCTTCACCTTCTTTTCTTTCTTGTGTATTCTCTGGAAGCTCACTCAAATTTTCACAATTACAGGGGAACATCTCCAATCTCCCGAGGATCGCCGAAAACTGGACGGAATGTACGAGTGCATCCTGTGCGCGTGCTGCTCCACCTCCTGCCCATCCTACTGGTGGAACCAGGATCAATATCTGGGCCCTGCTACCCTGATGCAGGCATACAGGTGGATTGCGGACTCTAGGGTACGTGTTTATCTCTGCTCGGGGATTTAGAGCGGAGACAACGACTTTTCGACATGGGAGATTAGTGATCGCTGACTTGGTACCATTGCTTTTTTCTTGAATTTTACTTCCCACAGGACACCCAAGGCGCAGAAAGAAAGGAGAGGCTCCAGAATGAGATGAGCTTGTACAGATGCCATACTATCTTCAACTGTACGTCTGGCTTGCTCGGTTTGCCTGTGCCTTTGATTTAACCATCAACGCCTTTTATTTCTTCTACTTAGGCACACGTACTTGCCCCAAGGGCCTCAACCCCGCTGCTGCCATCGCTAAGATCAAGCTCGAGCTGGCCGTCGACTAAATACATCTTTCCTGAGCTGCCCACTGTCAACTAGACTGGAAGGAATGACCCGAGGATGTAAAAAAGTAACATGCGATGAAGACAGAGGATTTTGAATAGTGTTAGAGTGGAGTGGGCACCGAGACACACTTCCCCCACGAATTGCGTTGTTTTTTATATTCTCTGAAGTCTTTTATACAGTCCTAATTTCATTCATTTCAATTTCTCGTTTTGGATCCTCGAACCTCGAGTTTTGTGCTTCTGGCTCTTCCAATGGTTCTTCCTGCTCTTCGCCTCAGCTCGTGGCACATAACTTGGTGCCACTTATCTGACGTTGTGTGGGGTTAAAGAGGCGTAAGTGAAGCAAGGCGAGAGATAATGATTAATGTGACGCGACGGCTAGAGGGTGATCGTCACTAACGCTGTTCACGCGTCCTTTTTATCACTGTGCGTGAACTAGTAGTACACGGGATATGTAAGGGATAGTTTCAAAATATTTTGACCGACCCACCCTGGAGAGCAAAGAATCAAACCTATTCATCGATGATAATTTGACCCCCCTAGTTAACACATACGGAATAAGTGCATAATCATTCAATCTATGAATTCGAGGTCTGCTACTTTATTTTATGAGAATCAGTACGAGTAGGTTTAGCAGAGAATATATAATAGTTTTAATGTCCGGTTTGCAATTTTGCTGCTTGCAAAAGGCAGCTCGCGTAAAAGCATACGTCGCCCAATCCATGGTTCCTTCGGTCATTGCCCTTGGTTCTGGTTCATACATTGGTTAATCAGTCATGAATCTTCATCTGTTCTTATGAAGCATCGTCACGCCCCCAGAAAACGTTAAAGTCTACTGCGGACGTTAACAGGGGGTGTCTCCCTCTCGAACTGTTCTGAGAACGCGTAGTCGGTGTATCCCTTTGGGTCGAGTTTGCCCTTCGAATAATACGTGCCCCGGTCGCCTTTCTCCACCGGCAAACCCTTCTTCAGCCGGTACGGCAGGTCAGGCTGCGTATAACACCACAAGTCAGTAAAACCACCGACATCAAAACATCTCTCTCCAAACCAACGCTCACATTCGAAATGAACAGCCGTCCGTAGGCAATCAGATCCCCCTTGCGCTCTGCAACCCTGATGCCTGTCTCGCGGGTGTACCCTCCTGCGGTGATGAGCCGCTTGCCCTCGGATGACCACAGCCGCCGCATGAAGTCGTTGTCTGTGCCCTCGACCGCAAACTCGTCGGAGGACGCGACGGCTTCGCCTGGTTTGAAGGGGTTTATCCGCCTCTCGATGGTGTGGATGTAGGCGAGGTCAGGGTGACGCTGGATAATCTGGTTGAGGAGGTAAGTGTATGTGGGGATGGGGTCTTTCATGCCCATGTCTGGAGGAAAATGAATAAACGAAACGTGTTGGAAATGTTCCTGAGGTAGACGGACCTTGATGAGGACTCCATGGGCTGAGCCTCAGTCCAGTTCTGTTCGCCCCGACGCGCTTCACGACAGCATCCAGCACCTCCAACGCGAACCTCGAACGATTCTCGATACTCCCTCCATACGCGTCCGTCCGTTTATTGCTCACATCCTGCAAGAACTGGTCGATCAGGTACCCATTCGCACCATGTATCTCCACACCGTCGAAACCCGCCTTCTCCACCGCGTTCTCAGCTGCCTGCGCGTACAGCTCGACATACTCCGCGATTTCAGCCACACTCAGCGCACGTGGGGCGGGGTCCTTGGGCGAGCGCGTGGACAGTGGAATGGCGGAAGCGGAGACGTATGGAGAGGAAGCTGAGGACGGGTCGGCGCGCACGTTGAGCTCCTTCTCGAGCTGGCGCGGTACCGCTGCACGGCCAAGCGCCCACAGCTGGAGGTAGATGAACGACCCTTTCTTGTGCACCGCGTCGGTAACCTGTTAAATCCGTCGTTCAATAATCCTGCCTGCAAACCGTTCCGAAGTGCTACTATACTAAATTCATGCAGCCCTGGACGCACCTCTTGCCAAGCGCGGATCTGCTCCTGACTCCAGATACCCGGTGCGTACGCGTAGCCGCCGGCACGGGGCGCGATGAATGTGGCCTCGGAGATGAGTAGGGTGCCAGGGACGCTTGCGCGCTGGGCGTAGTACTCTGCGACGAGGCCAGGCAGTGGGACGTGCGCACTGTCGGCGCGGAACCGCGTGAGCGGGGCCATCACAACACGGTGCGCGAGCTCGAGGCGGCCGAGGTGGATGGGCTGGAACAGAGCCGGGGTGCTGCTACCTGTGCTGCTGCTGATGTTCGCGGACATGATCGTTTGTCTGTGAAGGGGGGACCTGAATAATGAAGACGCGCACAGCGCTGTTCAGGAGAGTTAGCACAACTGGCTTGCTTGCCCGGCAACTCTTTTGGGGGAGATATAGCCGGTGGCTTTAAGAAATCACGGAGATGATGAGACGCGCCGTGCCTTCATGTCCAATTTTGCATTTGGGATGAAGTGTGGTTTCCCCGACTCGGCCACACCAATAGCGCTTGAATTTCAAAGTTGGCCGCGCACGAGGCACCTCGTGAGCGCCCTGACTCGCAGTAGCAGATACAAGCGCATTGGTCTTGGTTTTGACTTTGCGTGCTTCCTTTCTAGATGCCATAAATATCGCTAGCTTCTGTCATTTCGTTGACGATCTTGTGAACATAGATGTCGCCAATTGTGAACGTCAATGATGAAGATCGACTAGCTGAGGCTATGAAATGGCAGTTACGACGGAGGTACTTTGTTGTTATCCTTTCGATAACCTGCGCATATCATACGAGTAAGATGTATATGGTACCTGGTTCTGCATCGACTTCAATCGGGATATCAACGATTCAATTTAAAGGAAGACCAGACTCACCTATGCCCAGAGACAGCCGCGCATATATGCCCTTAAATATCGCAAACTGATTCTTCAATCATCAACCCCAAAAGATTTTCGTCCTTGTGATCACTCTGGGTTTGCCTTGTTCAAAAAAGCTTCCTGAAGCCAATGATGAATCGTGCCTCGAAAATGGCAATTGTTTCAGCTGACTATGAGCGAAATAGCAGCACTGATAACCGCGTAGTCCGAGACTGGCAAGCAGCGAATATTCTCGAGATCTTTGGTGCCTTGTCAGGTCAAATCGTAAGTTTTTCCTGTGTTTGCCGTCTGCATATTAATGATACATACGTACACGTTTAGCGAGTCGACAGCGCCTCGTGCGAGGTCATTGTGTGTTGAAGCGTGTATGAAAAAGCCGCCGATGCTATTTTGAGCGTGGTTTTCTACGCGTGGAGTGGTTTACAAGCTGGCTGGCTGCGGTATATCAGGTCGCCGACCTTAACGGCTCCGATACGACTGGAGAGGCGCCCAAAGATCGTCAGCCACATTGCCTACGTCGTAAATGGCCCAGTCGCCGCACTAACCCTAGAAGTTGCAAGCAAATCCGCCTCGATGACAAGATGAAGACTGATGAGGATCATATGAAAGATGTCAGAGCAGGCTAGTGGCAGCAAGGTTGTTGAAATCTCGGATGTGCGCAACGGATATGATCATGATGAAGAATGCAGCTGACGAGGACAGCTGCACACGGCGGTCCAGACAGCAATTCCTTGGGTTCTGCCCGAGTATATGATTCGTCCGCAAGGCGTACTATGCATGGCATACGTATAGTTGGGAGACTCGGATTGTTCCACAGAGAGTTTTATTAGCAACAAATGAATGGCCTTTTGACAGGGCTTTGATGAGAGCTGCCACTGGCTGGAAAAAAGGAGAAACTGAAGGACAAGCCATGGGCTGGGCCGATAAAATTTCAAACACACGGTCGTGTTGATTTTGCTTTTTTTCTCGATTTTCCAGTGTACAAACTGCAGCCAGAACCAGGGATCTAGTTAGTTGGGACCAGGACGTTCAGAAAGCACAGGGATCGGAACAAGGAAAGGTTGTGTTATAGAGCTTGAAAACACCCCCTGAGGCTGCCAGAATTGGGACCCAGCGGCATTTTCGGTCCTTGATCTACATCAACGGCTCTTGACCAGAGCTTTCGCCATCGACGACGACGAACGGCCTGAATGGACGGTCGTATACAGACCGGGAACGAATCGCCACCGACACGAACTAACATTTTGGGTTCATTCTTACGCACCTCGCGCCCCAGAAATTCCTCACAGTCACATATCCAGGTTAACACCGACATCAACTTGCCCCAGAGGGACCTTTCACCTACTCCCCCACAACCACCGTCCCCAAACGCCTTAAGCGCCAGGAGAAGGACCATTGTCACCGGAGTCGCTTCTTTAGCGGGCCAAACTTCCAACAACAGCGCTTCAAACTCGGGTTTAGGCATTACATCCATGCTCAGAAGACGTCGATCAGCGGGCAACGTCGCCCAGAATGCGCCAGCCACTCCTCCAGTGATAACCACCTCAGCCACCGCGGCGGCGGCCCTGGGGATGAGCAACTTCCCCGGCAGAACTCCACCACAGGCGTCCTACGCAACCACTCCAATCACCCAGCAGAATACGAATGCCACACCAGCCGCCTCTGGAGGCCCTTCTCACGCCTCGCACAGAATTCGTCTTGTGCCTCACCTCGACACTCGGCGGTCACTAAGATTCGATGCCATCTCTCGCGATCTCAAGGAGGGTGACCCGGCGTTGCGCATCGGGCGGTTCACTGATCGCTCAGGGCTAGGGCTGGCCGCAGTCAATGCTCTGGGCTCCAACAAACTAGCTTTTCGAAGCAAGGTGGTGTCTCGGGCGCATGCTGAGATCTGGGTGGAGAATGGGGGGAAGTTCTTCCTCAAAGACACCAAAAGCAGCTCGGGGACGTTCCTGAACCATGTTCGGTTGAGCCCTGCGAACACAGAATCAAGACCATTCCAGATCAAAGATGGCGACATTCTTCAACTCGGTGTTGACTATCAAGGAGGCGCAGAGGATATCTACAAGAGCGTTAAGATTCGTGTTGAGCTCGGTAGGGAATGGCAATCTGCTCCAAACGCCTTCAAGTGAGTCTTTTGCTCTCTCTGTTTCTTTGGTCTCATTATTGTTTATTCTTTTAGCACCAATGCACTCAAGAACCTCAAATCTCTTGCCTTGCCTGAACCATCTGGCAAGAAGGCAGCCACCGCCACTGTGAAGCTCCCGGTGGCTGGGAAATCCCAAATACCAGACTGTTGCATCTGTATGTTTTAAAAATTACGTATAGTCCAACAACTCGCTAAACCATCTGTACAGGCTTGTTCGGGGTTACGATTCGGCAGGCTCTTTTTATCGCACCCTGCTCACATACATTCCACTACAAATGCATCCGCCCTCTGCTTGAATCGCACCACCCAGCCTTCTCCTGTCCCCTATGCAGGACATTCGCCGACCTTGAGGAGGATGTTGAAGTAGAGATCGAGTACGAGGAGGAGGCTGACGCCGAGGAAGCCATCATAGCAGCCGCTATAGCTGAGGGCAAAGACCCTGCAGAAGACCCCGACGTCGGAAACGAGTCTCCGCCGCAATCCGACCGCGAACGGGAGTATGAACATGTGCAGGAGCAAGATCTACTGGACGACAATTCGCCCGCATCTCGCTCAAACTCTGGCTTAGGGGTGCGTGGCACAGGAGCCGAAGCTGGTGCTGAGACCGAGGTGGAAGGCGATGGCTCAGGACTGCGGATCATGTCCAGGATTCGTGCGGCGAGGAGGGGCGGTGGCGCTGGTGGGAGCACGTCAGCAGGCGGTGGCGATAGGGCATCTCCACTGCTCGATTTGGCAGACGAAGCCGACGAGATGCTCGTGGATGTGGGCGAGGTGGGCATGAGCATTGGTGTGGTAGATGCAAATGGAGACCCTGTCGATGTCGACGGCACCGTTGGTGGCAAAAGGAAGCGTTGATCATTCATTCATTGCCAACCACCCGCAGATTTTCTTCCCGCTTAACATCACTATCTCATTTTCAACACTTTTCTTCTTCCCTGTGGGATCGGTTTACTCTTCTATCTCTTGCGTCTGCGATCCATAAGGATGTACCATTCTCAATCAACACTACGAAGTTTCGCCCACTTCTTATCGGCAATGTACAGGATTTTGTATGATATTACTTGATGATGATGATGCCCGCCCTTACTTCTTTTTGTCCAACCCACCATGTTGTGTAATGTTTCTTCATGATCAGGGCCTACATAATAGGACTACTCGACTAGGATTCTTGTTTCAACTACATAACGACTTACATTATACATCTGTCTTAATACTATCGCATCCTGTTGTTTCTTTATGTGGATGCACAATACTTGGTTTGTAGCATTAGGTGAGCATCTGGGCGCTTACGGAGCTGTTATTGTCTATTGCTTTTTGGGTTCAAGGATGCTGGACCAGTTGTCCAGCATCCTATAAATAACTCACCCTATATGATTCACATACTGATGTTTGATATCAAATGCTTGAGTGCCTCAAGCTTGGAATATAGCTATAGATAAAAATCGGAAGACTAGAAATCGACCACAACAAATCCCCGACATTTCGCTTCATCTTTTCACCGCCACCACGCCGCCACGTTTGTGTAGGCGGTGGTTTGTAATCAAGATCAACTTATCTTTCTAAATCCATGTCCACGTCGCCGAATCCCGACTTGCGAACAATCCGTGGTTTATAATTATAATCTAACGTGCTCTGACGTGCTCACTATGGCGATAAAATATAAAAGACGACGAGAATATTGTTCAAGTTTGCTTGTTCTCATTCTCATTTGCTATTCCGCACCTAACAACTTGAACTCTTGATCCTAGATATCCGCACTACAGTGAAATAATTCTATACATGTCAACCCTACCTGCGCTCTTCCAGCCTATCCGAGTTGGAGACTTGGACCTCTCTCATCGCGTTGTGCTCGCACCCCTGACGCGTTTCCGCGCCGACGATAAGCACGTCCCTCTACCCGACCTAGTTGCAGAATACTATGCACAGCGCGCGAGCATAGCTGGGACACTGCTCATCACAGAGGCAACATTTATCGCACCAAAAGCTGGAGGATACCCCTACGTCCCTGGAATTTGGAGCGAGGATCAGATCAAAGCCTGGAAAAAGGTGACGGACGCCGTCCATGCCAAAGGGTCATATATATATCTCCAGCTCTGGGCTCTTGGGAGGACTGCATCGCCAAAGACCCTCCAAGATGAACTAGGGACATCCCCCGATGCGCCTTCTCCATACGTATCAGCGTCCGCTATCCCACTTTCCACGCGTCCAGCGACTGACCCGCTGCCACGTCCCCTGACAGAGAGCGAGATCACAGAATACACAGAGCTCTATGCACAGGCCGCTGAAAACGCGGTTAAACTCGCAGGATTTGACGGCGTGGAAATTCACGGGGCCAATGGATACCTCATCGACCAGTTTCTCCAGGATGTGACCAACCAGCGCACGGACAAGTACGGCGGGAGCGAGGAGAATCGTGCGCGTTTTGCTCTGGAGGTGATTGATGCGGTCGTGAAGCGCATTGGCGCGACGAAAACCGCGTTGCGGTTGAGCCCCTGGAATCCATACTCAGGTATGCGGTACCGTGCTAGATCTTTAGCATTCTTCCATAAACCCCCTGAACGTCACTGACCAACTGGCCATCGTACCTTTTTTGACTAGATATGGGCATGAAAGATCCCGTACCGACCTTCTCGTACCTCATCAGCCAGATTGTTGAGAAGCACCCGGATTTAGCGTACATCCACGCCGTAGAGAAGCGCCTGATCAACGCCGATCAGGCCCAAGCGATAGCTTCTACCGCCGAGTACAAGAGTGAAGGCGCAGAGAATGACTTCATTCGCAAGATATGGTCATCTGACGGAAAGAGGCGGTTCATCACCGCTGGAGGGTACACGCTCGAGACAGGCCTCAAGACAGCAGAGCAAAAAGGTGATCTCGTGGCGTTTGGTAGGCACTACATTTCCAACGTAAGTTTTTTTACCTTGAAAGGTGTGACATCTGAGCTGAAGACGGCCGAACATGTCTTTTTCAGCCTGACCTACCGTTCAGATTGAAGAATGCATTAGAAATACAGAAAGGCGACCGGAGCACCTATTATTCACAGGGGAAGACGGACCCTAAAGGATACACCGATTACCCATTCTCGGCGGAATTTCTCAAGGAGAATCCACAGGCTATCACAGTTTCCAATGGCGGTCAATCTTAGACGTAGAAATGAGGACAATCCTTCTTTCTCTAAATGTAGAGGTTAGATATAATATGATTTAACTTGGAGACCATTAGATACCCTGTTAAGACGCATAATATCGTTGTCTACACAATTGGGCTGTACAAAACGACGCTGCTGATACTATGGGGCCTCAAATCTATTTATGGATGAACGCGATTAGGGGCTCATTAAGGGAAACAGGGGTTAGGAGTGAAGGGATAAAGTATCCCCGAAGTATCTCATGTGGTGCAAACTTCCATTCAACACGTTCGTAAACATGGCAGTAATTTTTGCTCCCTATGGTTGTACGTGATAATGCTCCTTTTAATCTCCGTTACGATGTGAATGAGATGTATGTATCCCAAAGCCGCCAGCTTGCAAAGGGAAGATGAACCAAAACCCAATGACCTGGCTGGAGTCGATTTATCTTTAACAGTTACATCGAAGTGGTAGAGAAGGTCTATGAGTGTGATATACTACTTGTCTGTTGTATCCCACGAGTAAATCCGATGGGAAGTGTGTTTGACTGGCTGTATTCATCGTCAAACGGTCGATAATATGCCTCACGCAAATTAAGAATGAGACGCGACCCGACAATGTGGGTAGCAAACCCGGCTAGGGATACACTTGCTTGAGCAAGAAAGAACTAATAATAATTGTTAGTAACAACGGAAAGCGTGCCAATAGAAACGGGTCACCGAATTATACACGCTTCCAGCAAGGTTTGCAGCGCAGACGGCTACAGCTCTGCAATTATCTTCTGTCAATTGAAACACATAAAGGTAACTCTAAAAGCTTACGCAAATGGAAAGAGAATACTATCCCGTAGTAAGATATACATAATGGAAGCGTTTTCTGTTAATGCATGCTCCTTGAGAGCAATCACTTCCCAGTAGGTTTGGGCTGCTTTAAATATTGACAGCCCAAGAAGGAATACCTCGTAGACCATGACTACTATCCAGAAGGCATTTGACCAGGAGCTGGTTGGAGGAGGTGAGCATACTGGGAACAAAGGAGAGTCTAGTAGATTACTTAGAGTAACGGTAGCATTACAAGAGACGTTACAGGCTCACCTGGTGTATATGCCGATGGAGTTGAGACTGCCTGTATCACAGTCGTCGATATAACTTCAGTGAAGAAAGCAATTAAAAGGGCAAAAATTATTGCCCGAGAGTGATGGAACATGCTTGATATCCGAAAAACAACTATCCCTAAAGGTTCCACTGATCAGTGGAAGATGCATCTTAATCGTTTTCATGCAAACTACTTACCCTGCATACACCAGAAAGCAATCAGAGTTGTCCACGCTAATGCAAGAAATGGATATTGGCCTGTATTACCAAAATATCAATACTTTGACATTGAGAAAATCTCTAGCCAGACAGACATCTATGATAGCCTCATGTTAATGAAATTTGAAGTTAATTTAGGGGTAAAACACACACTTCTGTTGATCAGGAGTTTAGTTGGACACAACACCAAGTTCAGACTTCGAAAACATACTTTAGTTTCCGTGGCCTCCGCATTTGAAGTCAGGGCTGAGCTCAGAAAAATATATTCAGGCTGTAACCTGAGCATAAAATGATGATCATTGCTTACCTATGGCGCCGTATCTATCAATGACACAGGATATCGGCAAAGTTGTTAATGCAACCCACTAGTGATGCGAGAAATGTGAGGACCCTTACATAAGCAGTGCATCACACAGATATCGGTTCTGAACAGCATTTTTAATTGTCAGACGTATGAGAGCGCTGAAGAACTTACAACAAGAAATAGTCCTTGGACGATCCTCCATTTTGGACGACGCTGGTCAGACAGAAGTCAGCGTCTTAGTCCGAATAAAGGCGGTAATTTCTACCCATATAATTTGTATCTAGAAAGGGTGTATGACCATTGATATGAAACGTATCTCAGCAAGGTCAGGTTGAATCATTTTACCTCTTCGTTAAGAGTGATACCTATACACACAACAAGAAACGCCAGTGAGTGGGTGATTAACGGGTCATGCACGATGCTTACAGTGATCATACAACGCGCCCACAGCCAGTCCAACTATGCAAAGCTCAGATCACAGCCTAATTGTAATAGGTCTTAGCCTTGCGACTCACCTGCAACATAACTCACTAGCCTTTGTTGGTGGACGCTGTTTTCAGAAAAGAAAGACGTATTTGCCTGATCCTCATACATTTGGTTCCTAGAGAAGGGAACGGGAATCTAGTGATTTGTTGTAGAAGGCTATGGTTGAAATCAGGTAGAAAGTGGTTCGTTGTAATCCGCGACCCTTTCTTAAGGTATCTTGAATGTCATCAAAAATATGTCAAACAAGGTAATATGGCAACGATGACATAGCCTAAGCGCTGTCCAGCGGCCTACGGCGGAGACTGAGACTTAATATTATGAGTCATATTGTTCGCAGTTTCTACACACATCAGAAATCCGTAGCGTTATAGAAATAACACCTGCAGTATATTGAGTAACATACTTAAAATCAAGCAACTATCAAAATAAACATCATCACAGTGGCAAGAATGGCAACACTCACAGCCAGGACCGAATGGAACCCACCCTAAAAGGTATAGGAAAACAACAGACAAGCCAAATTATTAAGTAAAACAGAGGCATCACAAAGTGTAGAAAACCACCTCTTGCCAAGATAATTGATAATGCTGGGGAGGGACTCTATGTATATGTAGGGACAATGTCATCAATCCAGCCGGTTTGATTAGGTTCAATCGCACCGTCAATTCAGTTTCAAACCCTCCTTTGCACAGAAATTGGCATTGATATTATTTATAATAAAGCTTTTAAGATTATTTTGCTTTTCCTTCAATGAAAAAGCGACGTGAAAAGTGCATAAACAGAAAAGGCGTGTGAGATTTCGGAGTGTCAACCACATTGCGAAAACCGCCAAAAACAAGCATTGCCTTTGTGTCCTTTTAAGGTAAGTCCGGAATTAGGTGACCTAACCTAGCCAATCAAAATATTCATTGACCTTGGATTGCCTTTGAAAGGTCAGCCAATCATTTGTTGACCTTTGAGTGCCATTTTAATATTAATTCTCATTTGAATTAATGGTAAAAAATTGATCATACATATGGTGTAAAAGAATTATATGCTTTGCTTTCTTTTCTATGACTATTATATGTCTTGTCATGCATTCAGACCCAAAGCATTAGTGTAAAATTTTCTTGTTTATCAAGCCTTACTTGAAAATTAAAAAGCGAACAAACATTTAGACAAGTGTTGTAGAGTGATCAAGAAATTTGTGGACAATTCATTGACCATCAAATATTTAGAATAAGCTTGCATTGTCGAAGCAACTTTTTACAGCATCGTCACACATTAAAAATACAAAATTGGTCGCTCCTCAAGATGAAGTCTGTCAGTGATCACATGATACCAAAGTCAGACATTGGGGTCCCTGAAATTGGGGACGTTGACTTTAAAGACGCTCGCACGAATTTCAAGCACTCAATCAACTCCTTTCCACTTACTCCCACCTGCTCTTGCCTTTGACTTTCTAATGCTGGCACAGAAATAGTAAGTTTCTTTTCAAACAAACCTTCAAGCTTCAAGAATCACTGATGTTATTGGTGACGAGTCCATTGTCAGTTCTAGGTTTTAGAGTACCTCACCCCAACACGAGTCGGAAGATCTCACTGGCTTTCACTTACTCTGACAACGACCTCGGCCATCCTGAACCCGTGTTTGGTGTATGTTTGTACGTGATTTCATAATGTCACCTCTCAGTCAGTGTGACCAATATTCGGTTGTTGTAAATAAATTATATTTGTAATGCTACCGTTGATTCAAAATATATATTTTTATTGCTATTTTATTAATCAATGTCCGAAGAAATCGAAGAGCAAATCAGGAAACCAGTCAAAGAGGAAGCTTCTTCAAAATGTTAAATAATTTTTGCCCTGCCTTCCAAGGTCTACTAAGGGCAACTAAGGATGTCCGAATCTACTAAGGATTACCAAAAATACTAATCATAACATGTCCTTACTTGTAAGTGCTTACAAGTAAGGCTATTTATTATCTTAGCGGCCTTAGTGTCCTTAGCTGCCTTTACTAACAATATATTATCTGGCAAGGTTTTGGCGGTTTTGGCGATGCAGTCCAACACATCACTGCCATCAAAAACTAGCCGAGTGTATGCCGTACGATCGGCATGTGATTGGTTAGACTTCAAGCTGCAAGCTTCATCGTTCATCGACATCGTCGATTCAAACTTCAAAGCCATCTACATGATAATGTTTATCAACCAGAAGTTCGGTTTCCTGATCGACTCTGGCTAATTGGTGCTAATCTTAAATTTAAAAATTTGAGAATTGATGCGGTTCCCAATGCGGGTGCAACTAGGACCCCTGACAATAGGCCCAGAGGACGTTCCCGAAAAAGGTCGATTTCTGGGTTTTTTGTCCGTCGCGATTTTCAAAATTTCTGTCCGGATATAGAACGACCTACCAATTTTTTCAAAAATTTGTCCGGAAATCGGGAACAACCCTCGGGAGGCCCAATTTGTGTCCGGACAGGCCTAAAAATTGATTTTTTCGCCGCTGCGCGCGTTCAGCTGAGTTCAGTTGCAAATGGGATGCTTCAGAACAATGTTAAGAATCACTGTAATAAAAAAAACCTGCCTAGTACAATACAAAACCATAAAACGAGTATGCGATGCAAAAAAAGCTATGTACTACTATCTAGGTTTCGCTTTGCAAACATTTTCATCGCTTTTTTGATGCTCCCTACTCCCTCAACCAATGTCTTGTAAAGCGAAATATCTTGCGCATGAACTTCAAAACCTGCTGCAGTGACAGACAAGGGTTTATGATAGAGGAGGGTGAGTACCTTACAGGAAGGCAGGTGTGCAAATTCAGATACATTGAGCAAGGCAGTTTTGGTGGGTCTTGCAGTGAAGTAGAGGCCATGACTGTGCTCAAAGACTTGAAAAGATGCTTTTGAAAGGGCACAGACATTGGTAGTAGTTGCAACCGGCTGGTTTCGTGAGTGCTTTCCGTTTGTTTTCTCACTCAAAGCAATGACTAAAGTACGGCGTGATCATTAGTCACTACATCGAAACAGCTCCAACTGATAGTCTACTTTACCTTTGCCAATCTGAATCCTGGGTTAACTACACCTTGTTCACACTAACAGACCGTATGTAGATCCGTTCAAAAATCCCAATCCCCAGATGAAAGAATATTGCTTACAATAGTCGAGGAAAACCGTCCCCGTCAATCACAGAACCAGGACCCCTACTCCCGAGCAGTATCTCAGCTCAAGCGACAACCTCATCGACGTCGTCGGCAATGCGAGAGCCCTCTGAGTCACCGTCTACAAGACTACGAGGTAGCAAAGTTGACAGTGAGTCTACCCAACCTAGTTTCATACACCACGAATTCAAATTATATGGTAAATATAGATATTCCAAATTTGATGAAGCAGTATATTCAACGTTGTCATCCTGATGTTAACACCCAGCCTCCTTCCTGGGATCCCGAAAGATGGGATTGGAGCACTTTGAAGCATCCTAGATTCGACAGTTGAATCATCGTATCGCCAACTTAACCATACTTATTATGTAAAGTCATAAAATATATAATCTTAAAATGTACAGCGCAAAAGGGCATCAAGGACTCGTATCGCCGTGCGAAGCAACGGCCCTCAACTCAAGTTGTTATTAAGAGAAAAATAAAAAAGTTTCAACAAGACTTGAAGTACCATCATATTACTGAATCGAAGAGGAGAAACTAACCACACTGCTTACCTCTACACTATCGTTCGGTTGACAAGTTTTGTCATTTGTTTTATCTGATATTTTGTCCGGTTTTAGGAAGAACCTCGGCGGTCCTGCAACTTTTCTGTCCGGATTTTTGGAACGACATTTTGCTCAAAATCTGTGATTTCTGTCCGGTTTCGGAACGTCCGAAGGGGTCGATTTTCAAAATTTTTGTCCGTCCGACGGAACGTCCTCTGGGCCTATTGTCAGGGGTCCTGTGCAACTGTTTCCGGACTTGATCAGCTGCCTCCATACGCTTAGCGCCCATGATAACCATTTACCAATTCAGCAAAAAATGGACGCATTGGGAATTGAACCCAACACCTCTCGCATGTGACAGAGCCATTCAGGCTTCCAGTGCTAAGCGAGCGTGATAACCAACTACACCATGTGCCCATGGAGTGAGGGGATCAACAAAGTTTAGTGACGTGATATGACAATCGCTCAATGTTCGATCCGTATGATTGATACTTGGCATTCTGGAATTTTCCCAGATGGCTCGTTATATATACAGCATGATTATACAGCATGATTAACAGTCAAAATCCGTACTGGAAAGCAGTTTCTCACTAAAATTCAAATTCATGTAGCATTGAAAGGACACCAAAAACCTTGTTTATTAACAATCTGATATTAAACCGGTGTTGTAGTAGGGGAAAGGGGTGAGATGTCGTAGGAGTCAAGAATGTGGGCAACTTGTGGCGGAACATCACGGACAAAGCCAATTGGTTTTATGTTTGCTTGAGTATATTCATCGTCAAAAGGCTTGTAATATGCTTCCCTTAAATTGAGCATAAGTCGTGAACCAGCGATGTGTGTAGCGAAGGTGGCCACCGTAAGGCTGTTCTGAACTAAGAGAAACTATGGACATAAGTTAATCAATCAAATATGTGAGTACTCCATACTAAGACTGACTGAAAAGTTAACGGATGCCACAAAATTTGCTGTACAGACTGCAAGAGCTCTGTTACAAGGATTTTGGTAATGCAAGGCAGAGATAAATTGAAAATGACTCACGCCAGTTGGAAAAAGATACTATCCCGGAGTAAGATGTACATTACAGAGGGTCTATTGGATATCACGTAGGCTTTGAAAGCGAAAACTTTGCGGTGTGTTTGAACTGCTCTGAATACCGAAAGTGAGAGAACCATCGTCTCATAGACGACAATTATTATCCATAACATGTTGGCCCAGAAAGCAGAGAATGGAGGCGAGCATATAGGCGACGGTAAAGGTCCTAATAGTTTTATGTGAGTGAGCAACTACATCCCTCCCACCTCGCCACAGTTACGTACCTGTTCCGGGACCGCTATACCCAGCAGGGGTTGATAATGCCTGAATTAAGGTGGTCGATAGAATCTCGATACCGAAAGCGATAGAGAGAACGATAATTATTGTCCGCGAAAGATGAAACATGCTAGCAACTCGGAATACGACAATCCCTGAAAATACTATCGCCTCATGAACCTCTAGATATGAAAAACGAGCTTGCCTTGCATGGACAAAAATGCAACCAAGGTTCCCCATATCAGAACAAGAAATGGGTTTCGACCTGAAGTTCCCATCCCAAGGGATCAATAAAATGGATGCTCACATTGATGAAGCAACACTTACAGCTACAACGCTCTGTAAGTTGGATTTTTTAGTGTAATAACGGCGTTTTACAAACACTTACTTCTGGCATAATGAAGGTAAAGTGAGTACACTGTCGATGTGGAATTTCAGAAACTGGAGACCTACTTGAATTTCTGTAACACGTGCATTGAATGTTAGGTCTATGTAATACCAGTTAATTAGGCTGGAAGAATCCTAAACACGCTTCAAAACTGATCTCCTACCGACGGCTCCGTATCTGTACAAATGGCGTAAAAGGATTACCTCAAGCACTAGAGTCAATGGAAGTCAGAAAATCGCACTGACATGAGAATGGCATCGCAAAGATATCGATTCTATATTCAATTTTAGTACGCCATTTATCTGGAGAAGGCTTGAGGCTCATACTATTAGGAATAAAACCCGGGCTATTGTCCATTTTGGACGGCGCTAAAATTGCATAGAGTTAGTGTTGATAACTGTAAAATCTTGTCATTGATGAGACATACCCATACTATCTCCATCTTTTAATAGGGAACCAATAACTCCAGAGTTTAGTAGTCGTATAAGAAATAAAAAGAAGACCTACCTCTCCATCAAGAGTGATTACTGTACGGGTGTGTCATGGACAGAGTCAGCAGGGTAAAAAAGAATTACTCGGATCAGGACTTACAGTGGTCGTACAATGCACAAATAGCTAAACCCACTTGCAATTGAAAAAAATCAGTGACCCAATGAAACAAATATTCTTACTAACATCATACAGACGTACCTGCTACATAGCTGGCCATTCGCTGATCATGAACGCTTAGTGTTGGGTTATATGTTTGGTTTCCTTGGATTTGTTCCATTTCTTTTACAGAGTTTAATTGAACGGAGCTTGAGGGTGCAGAGCAGCTTTATCATACTGATCCTTTATTAAGATATCGCATTGACGTTCGTCGGAGTTATCATCTCATTTCCCGCACCGGACAACGCCCACCAACACGCGGCACAACTCGGACCAGTGTCATTTCAGAATTTACATAAGTTGTGCCACTGAACTTATTTTTTACAGAAATATTCTATCCCACACAGCTTACTATCACCAGGCACTAGCAAACCAACTCAGTTCAGTTCCGTCATTTTTGATTCCTGCGTTGCTACTTTTTCAAATATGCACACAAGTTGCTTAAGTGCTATAAATGTCCTGATGTCGGCGGCAGTGGCGGTCCTCCGACATTTTCATAGCATATCGTCCTTACGTCAATTACCAGGATACTAGTTATCCGAATATCAGCGCGATTTTCTTAGTTAACCGAGTCTCTACTTGGTATACATAATTGCTACTGTACACCAAATTGAAAATTGAACGTATAAACTTTTGGGGAGTCTAGCATTTCGGAACCATTACATCATCCATTTTACTAGTAGGACATCCAGAATTAATATCAAAAAATGAATAAAACAGTAAACAAAAGAAACACGGAAAATTCAAAGGAAGCCGAACCCGTCCTGGTGGCTCTGACCAACATTCGCAGGCTGTTGAGACCGACAACGGATCAGGGAGACCCCAGTGGCCTTCCTACAGGTGCGGTCACAAGCTTTTTGTGACCGCCCGCCAAATTTAGGCCCTAGGTCACAAAGGTCTGTGACTTCACTTGAGGTCCGCAGTGAAACTCGCAAGTCCCGCTTCCCATCAATTTCAATGATTTGGAAGATTTTTTTAAAATTGTAATGTCAAGAACATCTAAATCAGTATGCTATACTCTTGTATATAGTCAGACTAATCTGTCCTTCCTCGTTTGCCTAATATCAAGGAGTGGAAGCATCAACTTGCCTAAATTTGAGCATAAAATGACTTATTTAAAGGTGAAAATGCAAAATTCCGAGTCTTATCTGTGAATTATTTGTGTTTCAGGATGTAGATTGTACTTTTACTTCACTTTTCAGCCGTTTAAATGAGTACTGACATGGGTCAACGTGATCATAACAATAATTAGTTGAATTATTTCCAAGAAATGAGGAGATTGCATACAATCTTATGTGCCAACTGCAGCATGCACTGTTTGCATGTATACTTTAGCAGTTCACACTCCAGCATACACACAAAAGCATGTACATAGTGAATACAGTACTGTCAGAGCAGAAGTAAACCTTTCTTACCGGTGTAAATATTAATTTTTGAAGGCTCTAATGAGTCTTTTTTGCAAAAGTCTGAGGCTTTAAAATTGAGTTTGGTACATACAATAAGATATAATTATACCCATTACTATCCAACCCATATTAAACGAGATTGAACTGGGGTCACTGTTCACGTTCAACATTTAAACGGTTTGCAGAAGCTCCAAAACGCGACCGTGAACGGATCGCGGGAACCGTCACATGACGCGGCGGAGCCCAATTAAGATGACCATGCCGCCGATGGCCGCGAAGTTACTCAAAACATTGTCGGACATCGAAAAGCTGGTGACCTGAGGGTCTATGCACCCGCCAAACTCTGGTGACCGCGAGTGACAAGGCGGGCGATCGGGAGATGCTCGGAGAACTTAGCACACTGAAATGCACAAAATTCTGAATTTTTTGGCGCGCGGAAGGGCCCGAGCGTGCCGAATTACATAATATTTCCGGTGACCCAAGCCGGTGACCGGGTCCCCAAGTCACAGGGAGTTCGCTATAGAACAATCGATCATAATGATGGCAAGCGCTCGTTTTGATAAGCTATGTAATCCGTGGTAACCCCAAAGCGCGCTTAGAAGTGGTCCAGCCGCCGGAAGAAGCATTATCAAAATTGAATGATTGTTTGTCGAAGCAGAGGGCCAAAGATGGCGCTGCTCTCGCGAAGGTCAAATACGAACTCGACCTTAAACACGCAGAACGCGAGGACAGGGAGAAGCGTAATGAATGTGAAGAAGAGGAATATAATGACCGAAAGATGCAAGCAAACAGGGAAGACAAGTGGAACGGGTTGCATAGGATACATATGATGTGGGAGAGCACAAAGATTCCTATAGCACGTGCAAAGGGCGAGCGTATATTTGCAGAACATTTTGACGCCGACTAATTAGCGCCTAGTCTATTAACTATTTAATATCGTGTAATGCAAATGATCAGCAAATAACTTTTTCTGATGCAAACCTAGCCGATAAAGTACATCATTCTCGACGTCATTAGCGGGCGCCTGTTGGCCTTGATTGGCATCTTGAAAATTAGCAAGCCTATTATCTTGATTCTTTAATACATTAAACCCTGCAATGAGATTCGGATCGTCAGGCCACTCCAAGTGAATATTGTATAGTATGTACCATGAGAGCTTCGATTACTGTATGAATATCGAGGATATTGCGTCTCGGCATAGCGCGCAAAATTGGGAACCGCCCTTTGAGTCGACCAAACGCATATGTGCACCACATGAATATATTACTACCAAGCACGTCGGCTAGACAGTTCCCCATGATTCTACAAATTAAACAACGACGTAAGAAAGAGAATTGAGTAGCACTATAAGGTCCATCCGATAGGAGTATTAGCGAGTCTTTTTTCCGACATTTGTTATTGGCCTTTCTCGATGATTGGTCACAAGAGCCATTGAATTTTCCCGAATTGAGCAAGTCCACACCGCGAAAAATCGTCACTGGAAGCCGATTCGCACATGCCCTCACACGCCGAACGTTATTCTAGCTTCTGTAGCTTATTCTCGGCATGCCTGGTCGCGACGGAGCTTGGATGAGATGTTTGAGGATTTGGGATGCCTGCCAGAGGGGGATTTATACAAATTGTCTTGGCAAATGCAATCCTTCACCAATTGCCCACTTTCTCCGATATTGCTCACCATCTTCCGAAGAGAATGATTATTCTTTGAGGCATATAAAAGCCAGGTTGCAGACCCTTTGGTTTTGAGCCGTTTTTGTCTTCATTTTCAAAATGCGCTACTCCTTGACAACTGCTGCTTTTATTGCAAGTGCGGCTGCGCATGCCACATTCCAGCAGCTGTGGATCAACAACGTTGACGCTGGTTCCTCATGTGTCCGCCTTCCCAACAGCAACAGCCCCATCACGAGTGTCACTGGTAGCGTACGTATTTCTTTCTCTGTAGCCCTTAAATTATTCTAAAATAGTATCCTAGGACATCGCTTGCAATGTAGCTGGATCAAGCAGAGGTGTATGCCCGGTCAACGGTACGTTTTCGTGATTTGGGTACGTGAATGGTGCATACTAAGTTTCCACTATAGCTGGTGATCAACTGACTGTCGAAATGCACCAACAACCCGGAGATCGTTCGTGCAAGAACGAAGCTATTGGCGGGGACCATTTCGGACCCGTACAAGTAAGTCATTCTCTTTTCTACTAAGTGGTCTTCCCTAAGCATAGTGGATTGTGCTAGGTGTATATGGCCGCTGTTTCTGACGCAACCACTGCCGTCGGCTCGAGTCAGAACTGGTTCAAGGTTGCAGGCCTTGGAATGGTGTCAAGAAGCCCAAATTACTTTGGAACACAAGTCCTCAATGTGAGTAGCGTTACTGGTATTCTGATTGGTGGACCAGATTTTGAATTTCCTTATTTGTTAGGACAACTGTGGTCATTTCACTTTCACTGTTCCCAAGGACATCGCCCCTGGTAATTATCTCGTCCGCGCTGAAGTCATTGGTGAGGTTTTATTTGACCGTGATCAATGTTCACTTTCTAATACTGGGATTTCCAGCGCTTCATGTTGCCAGTAGCGCCGGAGGAGCACAATTCTACGTATCGTGCTACCAAATTAACGTCTCGGGTTCAGGATCTGCTAAGCCTCCTACTGTCAAATTCCCCGGCGCTTATAGTGCTAACGACCCTGGCATCCTGGTGAACATCCACCAAAGTCTCAGCACCTATATCGGTAAGCTTTATTTGTTGTTCCTCCCGAATTTATAAGGTAATCGTTTATAGTGCCTGGTCCGACGCCTTATGGAACTACCATACCTCCCGTCGCTTCTACCCCATATCCCACAACTGCAACTTGGAACACTGCGAACCAACCAAAGACCGTGCCGACTGTTGTTCCCGGAAGCCCTGCCACAACGGTGTCGACCGGCCAGGGTGGTCCCACAAGTGTGTCGACAAGTTTCACGACGCCCACGGTCACCCCCACCTCAACACCTGGAGGGTCTCCTCTCTGGGGGCAGTGCGGAGGGGTGAGTGTATCACCGAACTCTTTTCACGACGTATTGCTAATATATCCTTGCCTGGAATGATAGATCGGATGGACGTACGTTTTTCTGGCTGACTGTAAACCTCCCATTACCATTTTGCTGACCCCGTTTTTTTCAGTGGCGCTACTTCTTGTGCACAGGGAACGTGCAAAATACTCAACGGTGCGTGTGAATCGATTTTCTCACACTAATGGATACTCATCTATAATCCGAAACCTAGACTACTATTATCAGTGCGTAAACTAGGAGGCCAGTCTCTATGTCCAAATTCTACCAGGACATCTTTGACACTAGCTACTTACACGTACTCGGACATACTGTATTCAATACCTAAAAAACAAAAATATTGCTTATTTTCGTATTTCTCTGTGTTAAACTTGGGAGCCTTTTCACCCGCGTCAGTATTATTCAAGAGAGTCAAGATATCCGTGAGAGTGGCAGGAGGGAGAACTGTGTCAGTTCGTCGATCTATTGGCCAGATACTGAGAGGGATGTGATATATTTTTAGATTACATATATATATATATATATATCACCTCACACTTTGCATTATATCGCCCCAAACAACCGTTGTAGACAGGGTTGTAGATAAGGCAAGGTTAAGAATTAGATATATACGTCGGTTCAATAGTACAATTAATGTAGTACATGCGATTATACAATAATGAACAATACTGCGTCAAGACTGAAATAAATATAACTCCCAAACCATAGTAGTATCGGACTCAATGAAACCCAAACATCCTACCAATCGCATCCTGAACACCCTCTACGCGTCCAATATCATGACCGCCTTTCTCAGTCTTGAGCAAAGCGACTTTCCTACCATCCTGGTTCATTTCCTCGTACAATCCAAATCCATCCACCTCAATGGTCTTCACAATTTCTTGTCGCGCGTGGATACGCTGTGATTCCTGGGAGGTGAAATTATCCCATTTCTCGTGCGAGAAGGGGTTGGGAGGTGGAGTGGGGTGTGCGGGGAGGTGGGGCTCCAAAAATGCTTCAAATAGGGTGGAGGCATGCGTAGATGGAATATCAACATCGTCGTCTGCATGAACGATTAGCACAGAAGACTTTATATCCGGTACTAGGGTAAGTGTGTCAAAGCGGTGAACCAGGGACCATGTAACCAAGCCTGGATCACGTCGTGTCAGAAACGATCATACTATCAAACAGGTTGCTTACGAGGAGCTAATGGTATCATTGAGACGGGTTTCAGAAGAGGCAGGAACCCAAATAGGTAGTATTGATCAATCAGAGTGCGCACAGATGAGAACGGCTGAAAAGTATAAGATATAACTATCCGTTCAGAGATATTGAGCACTTACCGACATCAGAACTGTCCCTCTTGGCCTTATACCCTCTCTTCCAAGTTCCGCAGCCAACAGACCTGCGATAGCCGTCCCAAGACTATGTCCAACAATCAAAACATCCTCATCCTTTGCGCCTTGTGATTTTAGATAGTCCCAACCCGCCCTCGCATCCATCCCCACTCCTTGAACACTCGGATGTCCCTGGCTGTCTCCGAATCCTCTATAGTCGATCGCCAAAATATTGGCATCTAGTCTGCCCGTGAGTGCAGTGTACACGACCGTCCTCAGCGGTAAAGCACGCGTCCCTGTGTTTCCGTGTAGGAATAAGATGGTTGGGCGAGTGTGTAGAGCATCGGAGATGTTCTGTGCCGCGGAAAGAGCGAAGTCGGTGCGGGAGGGTGGAGGAAAGGGCTGTTGACGATGTATTGAGTCGGCGAAGATGAACCATGCACCCAATGTCGTGTTATCCGCGCTTTGGAGCTTGAGGTTCACGGTCTTGCCAGCTAAAAGATATCGCGGATCAGTATCAATGGTCGCGACGCCCCTAAGAGCGTCCAAGAAAACGCGCGTCGGACTCACGAGCCAGTCCGTGGTGTTCTGGATGGTCAAACTTATTATTCCACCAGAAATCTATATGGTGCGCGTATAGGACACTATAAATGAAAAACGCATAATGTGGGTTGGAATACTACTGAAAATGCTGGATGGTCAACGCGCCACGTACTGCGTCTGTATGAATGGCGTCATAACCAACAAGACAGCCAAGAGGTATAACAGTGTGAAGCCACTGAACACGGAACGCGCAAGCTTGTAGAAGCGCCATGTTGATCGTCCGTCCTGCTTTGAGACGGTCATGGTGGTGGTCCGTGAAAGGGTGGGTCAAGCACTCTGCCACGCATAAGCAATGCAGTGAAACATAAATAAGTAATAGATCCGGACCCCGAGTCCTATCGGAGTATTCAAAGGCGTGTCCCTGAATAGCTTTACTTGCATGTTGTAACAATCAAATGAACAAAACAACGCCCTTTAACAGTTTAGTGTCACTTGGTGATACCCTGTTGCAATGAGGGCGGCGGGCAAAGGGATTGAATGTACTTAGAGAGTGACGAGACACTTGATCTTTGGCTATTAATAGCCTCTGCATAAGCAAAACTTGAACAGTAACGATGGTTTGTCCCAATAGTTTTTCTTCGTAGCGAATACAATGACTGAGGTAGGCGCGAACTTAAGGAGGACGGTGGCCGCAGTGTTATTCACTGAATTGGAACCAAATTCTGAAGAAATAATTCTTTTAGCGTTACCTATTTTGTTCAGTTGGGAGCACTGATGCCGCTGTACCTATAGGGTCACTAAGTATTTCGTATGCCGTCGTGCATAAGTTTTCAGGCTTAAAACTACACTTTGGAACCAAGGCCATCGCTCTTGGAGGGAACCCAGCTTCGGTTAATCACCTGATCGTAGTCGGACGCGATGCCATTTCGCTACAGGGCCATGGGACGTCACGACCAGTGTAAGCTTCAGAAAGCAGTAATCCCAGAAGTAACATACTATCATTTCCCCAAACCGCCTTTTCGAGTACTATCATTGCCCAAAATTCTATAGGCGAATCTGACCTTGCTGTGGAACAGAATCATCTTCGATACCGTCGGCGATGGTCGAGTCACCCCATGCTCTCTGGCTCCCGTCCAAGTCCTCGGGATAAGAGTCGATGACCGCAGGAGAAGGATCCTCTGGCGGAACAGAATCTTTGCGAGCGTTCTTTGCTAGTGTATATATGACATAGCATGTCCAAAGTACTGACAATAGGTTGAAGCTAACAACTATGTAGTCTTTCAATAAAATACTCACGTATGGGGATGGTTATCCATAGGAGGATATCAACGGAGGTGATGAATTCGCATTGGGAGTAGCATTTCTGATGTACACCAAGACCAATAAGTTGAGATACTGCATAGGGTTGTCTATATGTCAACGTAAAATTACGAAGTGGGAGGAGCTTACAGAACACTTTGAAAAAAATAAACATAACAATATACAGGTGCACTTTTGAACGTGTAAGTATGCTATTAGATTGCCGGTGGTTGCTGTACCAGTGTCTGTCAAAGTAAAATTTAGAGATAAACTGGTATGTTTGTGATATCCATTACTCCAGGAGCTCACAGAATAGCGATGGGGATTAGGAGAAAAAGTCCAGATGTGAACTTCGCAAGAGTATACAAAACATTATACTGAATATCTACATTGGTATGGTCAAGGTATGATCAAATATAATAAAAACGTCATTAGTCCATACTTACTTTGCGTAATATTCATGTATGAAAAATAAAGAACCAATAATCCGCTGAATTCTAATGCCCCTAATTATGCTGCGTGGTAAGAATATAAGGAATCTAAGGACGTCCAGCATATTACGCACCATAGTACGATCTAGGATCCCAGATAATATTCCTCTTCCAATGATTCCAAATGGCTCGGGGGTGGAGCGACGACTCTTCCTCCGACTCGATGATTTGAAGAGAAGGTAGTGGCATAATGACTGAATGTAAAGGGAGATCTGAGAAAGGACAGGTGACTAAGGATTGAAATACAGTACTAAGCTGTTCAGGTCGTCGTTACGTGGTCAAGGTAATTGACAAGAATCTCCAACATGGTGCCGACCTGTGATTGTGATGGTTGGTGCTAGACACGAGATTCAAAGTCAGATTCGACTTTGTGACGGCGGCATCCTAATAGGGAATGCCGAGCAGATCCGGCATGGACGTGCCGGAGCAACACAGTTTTCTATCGCTTTCCACAAGTTTCGTATTTGATATTTCTCTCATTATTCTATCTATAACGTATGTACTACAGTAAGGTATATAAGCAGTACGTAGAGTAAGTAGAAGAGGCGAGCTTGAATAGACAACTTTATCCAGTCATTTGAGCTTCGAAGGTGTGCCGGGACCCGTGTGAATAACGGGCCCCGTCACAGACTTGTCCCACGACCAGATTTTTATTGATTGAGTCAGATTAAGCGTCATCAACTCAACACACTCACGTACAGGTATGTGGCTCATAATGTTGCTGGTTGCAGCACTTTCAGACTCCTCATGTTACTGATCATAAATTTCCATAGGACAGTACCGGTGTCCGATGTCAGCAAAGGTCTTTTACCATAAAACACCAAGCGAAAGGCCGATTCTCAACCATATCCCAACCGAGATATGGATCAGGATTATGGAATACGCCGGAGGGTCGGGATTAGGCCTGTATGACCCCAATATGACTGCTTCACGGGCTTTCAGCTTCATCCGAGCGAATGAAAGACGCGAAACGAAAGAGCTCAGGTCATCCTTGGTGCGTCGGTTGTCGATCTGCATTGCCAAAACATTTCTGAGTTCCCAAAATATCTGCCTAGATCATGAGGAGTCGGATGTCCAGAGTCAGTAAAGCCTGGTATACAATGGCCTGCCCCCTCCTATTTCAGTATATCCACTTGAAAAAAACCAAAGGCGTTGATTCACTTCGGAATGCCCTTGAATCAACGCCCGACAACGACAGCCAAGAATGTGCGCTTGGGTGGTGGACCAGAAGGCTGGATATTAATCTATGTGACAACGAGTACAATATTAAAACTGTCCTTCAGAATCAGGGCCATATCGCAGACCTTGTTGGGTTCTTGCCACGCCTTGAGATTTTGACGTTCTCTACAGTCGCACAGGGCTACATCACACATCAATCTTCACAAATACTGGACTCTCTGTCTTGCCGAAAATCTCTAAAGGTAGTGATATGGTACACCAACTGTCTCCCGCCTAGCGACAAGAGCTGGACGCATTTCCTGGAGCGTCATGACCAACTCGAAATGATTCGAGGACCGGCATCTATTGAACCGACCAATGGCGTTCAATTAAACGCACTCAAAATTTTGCACCCTCTGTTAATACGTGTATATCCACAGGATCTGCGCTCTGTCAATCTCACACAAGTTGACCTACCCTCCCTGAAATGGATCTCGTACGTGGTCGAAGAGCTCCCCAGGGTAAGTCTAAGGACCATAAGGACCACGATTTTTGATCTCCTTGGAGAGAAACTTGTCGCCGTACAGATCCTACATTACACGGTCCACCCAACCATTGCGCGTAACCACATCACTTCCGTTATGGACAAGATGCGGGACACATGCCACAACTTGCTGCAACTCAACCTGGTTCTTCGTAATTGGTCCTCCTTCATCAACTCTACAGGATCTTTACTCGATATGCCCGATTCAGTGACGAAGCTTTGTATACGGACGCTTCTCTCCCAGGTTTCAAACTCTCACTTGAAACAGCTCTTACATGATACCCTTCCCGCTGTTAAATCCCGAAATCCCAACCTAGTAGTCGTCCAACTCCTTGATGAAGCGAATATCGAGAAGTTATATTTCCATTTCCGAGCGTTAGAGGACGGCCTAAAAAACCTGAAGGGGCTTGGTATCATGATTCAAGATCATAATGGTCAAAACCTGACCCCTAAAATGCGTGATACTTAATCCCGCTGAGTCCACCGTTCTTGAATATATACTGTTAAACTGCGCGGCGTAGTTCGATTTTCAACTTCAAAGGTCTGCTGTCTCTGTCTGAACGTCCTTGAGTCCAATTTTATAGTTCAGCCATCTCTTCCATCGGATAACACTGAACGTCGAACATAGACAAACGATACATTGGGTATTTAATACATTTGGATTATACGATACGATTTATCTGGTATCAGAAGCAGCTTACTTCTAAGGAAAACAAGAGACAATATATAACATACGAACATCTAAAGGGGAAGGACTCGGAACCGTGCCAATACTGTTGTTTTCCAGGTGTGATCAAGACAGATCCATACATGCATCGTTGTCGTTTCCTAGACTGTGGAAAGATGTCTCCATCTCGTACATGCCAATAGCATGGACTTGCTGTGCTCGGGTGTCTCTGCTATATCGACTCATTCCAGGCCTCGGTCGAAGTCGTGTCTTCAAATGTAAAGCACTCTCAGAGCTTTTAGAAGAATCCCGAGCAGACCTTTTTTGCAACCTGGCTAACAGCGGAGATAAAAGTCCCGTACTGTCTCCCTCTTGAGCGTGTATATCTGGGGACGAAGATAATTCCTCCTTTGGAGAAAGCCTCAATGGACGGATAGGTGTTATATCGTCTCCTTCAGTGTCGTAAGCGTACCTGGTGGGAATGTCGAGGGAATCGGAAAGCTTCCTCTTTTTACACGCTCTCTTTTTTGAAAAGAGGATGTTTTCGTCTTCTTCTTCCAACGATTCCAATAAAACAGAAGAGCTTGACATTTTGGAGACCTCGTGTTTTCTAGTGTATCGCACGGCCAATGGGCTCGTCGGAGGAGAGGGAACAATATCGAGTTGGGAGTCCTCAGAGAAGAGGTCGGAGATCGGTCCAACCCTACCAGACTGTCTCGACTTGGCGGCCTTTGGAGCGCCAGGGATGTTTGGTATGATCCCCACCAGACTCTCGATGCAGTGCCGAATGTGCGCAGCTGACACACCATCAGATAGATCTATCTGTATGGTCTTGGGGAGTTGGGCGTTGAAGAGGGTAGCCACATCCACCAGCTGCTGACGAGACATCGTAATCAAATCCTCGTGGCAGCAAAAAGGATAGCGAGGGAGGGTGGTGATAACTACAGCATCCAAGGGCCGATCGTGTAGTTGAAAAGCAAGGCGTGCCCGCTCAGTGTTGGTCTCTTGGGTCCCCGTGACAGAGTGAGCAAGTCCAGCGGTGTCAAGGTAGTCTGAGGAGGAATTTGCTGTAAGCGTCGCTGCCTGTGCTTCATTGTTGGCTTCAGATACACCGGTAGAAGCATGGTGGAGATGGCGTGTACGCTTTCCTAAGGCCATATTAGGTTTATGCGAATCGAATTTGTAGAGCAATCGCCGCATGGGTGTTTTAGGGATGATAGCATGCGATGCTGAGGGAGACAAGGGAGCTGAAAGCATTTTGGTCGTCACAGGGCGTCGAGAAAAGAAACGATGGGTAGCTGAAATCTGAGGAAGACGTGACCACACTCTAGAGAATTGTCCAGCTTTATCATGGCTGACTGGCACCGGAGCTCGTTATAATCTGGTCTGACAGTCTAATTCCCACTTTCCGAAGGAAACATCTACGGGTCGACTTAAAGGATAGAATTATGGATCCGTCCAGGCACATGCGATGTTGTGGGCCGCATCGGAAGCCAAAATTCTCCTTTTTCATCATCTACGGATATTTATCGGCTGTAGGGGTAAATTTATCCTGTATGCTTTTTATGTGGCCCGTGTGTTTGTGGGTCCAAAAATCGTTCAAAAAAGGAAATTTAGAATGTTATGTTATGTTGATGCGAGTATCATAGGGCCTGAACCCTATTAAAGAGAACCCATAGGTATTCGACAGGGAGAACGCATGACAACTCATGCACATGTTCTGGGTAGGTTAATTTGACAAGGAAAAAAAGGTGACGCTTTGACAAAATGGATATACATAGGCTACAACATAACACACAGATGAAGAACTTCTACATCTAATAAGGTAATCTAACACAATAAATGCGACATAAATCTAGCATAAATCAAAGCTTCCAAATATTTGATATGTTACATAGATAATAACAAAAGCAATAAGTGGACTTCATAATTATAGACCGATTGGACCTTCGGTATAACCCACGTTAAATCTAGAGTACGAATGAATTAGTTGACTCTATTGCTATGCCTCTAAAGATATGCTCATACCGAGTCGGATCGTATTTTGCATAGGTATTCCTCAGCTCGTTATACCTCCCATAAGTGGCAAAAACGTTCTGTTGTGCGTCGCACTCATTGATATACAGAGGCAACCCTGGAGATGGAGGAATACTGTTACAGATTAAACCAATACCAGTCAGTAACAATTTGGGAAACTTTATGGGAGACGCAGAATTATACCTATTGAAAAGCGTTTGCCTTGCAGAGTCGACCTCGGCTGAGAGTCTAAGTAGCCCGCTCTGAGTTTGAGTTTGAATTTGCACGGCTGCATAGTTTTCCAATGGTGGATCCATGATGTTTGAGCCACGCGCTCTTCCCGCCAATATCTGCGACTTCTGAATGGGGGTGAATGCAAGCACTGTCCCAAACAAAGAATCCTTAATAGAAGCAGTGTACTCGCTCCAGGCCCGGAAAGCGTTCATGTATTGATCAACCGTGCCGTTGAACACAGAAGCACCGAAAAGTTGCCCGAAACCACGATCAGAGCCATCACCCAGAATATTATTTGCTTCCAAGTAGCTGACCGCAGATAGCTGCTGAAAGGTCGATGGAATAGACAAGAACTCTCCGAAAATGGCGGGGGGTAGAGCCGACCCTCTGAAAAACAACGTCAAAATGTGGCTGGGAACGATATCAGTGCCGTTTATGGTACTGGAAAATGCCATAAGGATGGCTAATTAACTCCGTTAATTGGTGAGCTCCTAATGCGCTCTAGTTGCGAAGCACGTACATGCTCGAGGATCGTTGACAGTGGTGACGTATCGATGTGTGGCGTTGATAAGCGCCTCTGCAGAAGAATTTGGGTACTGTCAAAATGCAATTCCTGTGAATTAGCACTAGTTATGAGGCATTTTACAATCTAAACATAAACACACCAGAATGAGACCGCCGAACCAATTTTTATCGTCGTTGGTTCCTGTATGTATGGCTTGCACCTCATATCTGGTCACAATTCCAAAGCGGTTCGCTCCGCCTTTTAGCGCGCGGAAGAGGTCGGAGAATTCGTTTGTTGCATTAGCCGTTACAAGCTGTCCGGTAACCAGAACGACATCAAGTTCGACGTAGGCATCGGATGAGAAGCCATACTCTCCAGAGAGATAGCTAAGTCCTCCGCCGAGGAGAAGACCTGTTCCGACATCACTGAACAAGATGTGGAACGTTAGTATAAAACTTGGCTCACACAAATATATATATACATACCCAAGCCTACCGCCCAGAGGTGCAACCCCAAGAGGTTCAAGGGCAGTCAATGCTTCTCCCCAATGGATTCCTGGTTGCAAGGTGATAGTATCCTTCGTAGCGTCATATGAAACATTTTTCATGTGAGAAAAGAAGAAAAGAATTCCGTCTTGTACCCTAAAAAGAATCGTATAAACACATGGTTCCGCAGCAGTAAAACACTCAGATTTTGAACGCACGTATTCCATCCCGTCATTGCAGTATGTCCGCCTGCCTGGACGGCGTAGTGTATCTTGTCGCGAAATATGGACGCCATCGCGACCTGCACGTGCGACGTTTCCTCAGGGAAGATGATGCATGTCGGTTTGTTTCCGGCGTTGAACAGACTCCAAGAATTTGACGCGCTTGCGAGATACTCCGCCCCAGAAAGTTGTACAATCTCCGGACCAAGGCTAGATTGGAGTAGTGTGCAGGTCCTCAAGGCACTCGCAGAGGAATTGGTCGTTTGCGTATGTCCAAAGGTAGCGTTAAGAATGCCGGTCGCAAACAGATAGACGCTGTTAAAGCGCATAGTGGGATGGTGGTGGTGCTATTGCAAGAAATTTCTGGCGCTCGGAGGGAGAGTCTGAAGGGCGTGTATGACGGACAGCATTCATAAACACGCACGCCCCGAAGTACTTTACGGTGAACCTGAAAAAAACCTTGATTAGCTGTTCCCTTCTCTAATGGGGATAATTCGGTCTGACCCCGGGACATATAAGTATGTCTCCAGGGAGAGATAGAGCGTGAATTTTTTAGATGTAGAAGGCTTCCGCCTTCCGCCAGTCTGTATATTCCTATTTACTAAATTATAGGCCTTTTGTGTGGATGCGTGGTGTTTCGAACCTCGATGTAATACCTCGTGTCATGTGTCGTTATTAATATTAGTTGTGTAAAACCGCCAGCAAGCCTGGCCGCTTTGTGTAGGGTCGGAGACAGGAGCATCATACCTGCGGGCAAAAGTCAAAGAGGACACTAAATTTAGCTTGCCGTGAGTATGTATCATATTCTTAGGGCGGGTGTTAAATCCGTTCGATTAGAAGTTGTATGTGGTCATCAAAGAAGGACATGTACAGTTCTGTGAAAGCAGCTCAAGTAGTCGGTGCCGAGCTTCCTCCAGTACAATTTTGTAAAGAAGAAGTATATGGACATGCTGGCGTGGCGCAGAGATAGGAATCTCGCAGTGCACTATCCAATCATGCGACTCAAATCGTAATAAGATTTGGGCTGAAAACCCTGAGAATGAGATTTGAATTATATCGTCCATGTTCTCAAGTTCCAGGGTAAAAACAGTTGTTGCGAACACCAGCGCGATGGTTTATTATTATTGCTCAACCCAGCACTTGATGGCCACATAGATTCGTGGCCAGCGGTATTTTGAACAGGCTAAATTTATACCCTTCATGTAAATTTCTCACCAATCTTAGCCGAGTCATTCCAATAGTGGCATCGGCCAGCTGAAGTAGACAAGCTTGTGTGATCATTGGCACCCATCCATGGCTCAAATAATGAAGGACATACGACAATAGTTTAATCCCGCGTTGATTGCTGCTGCCTTCAGAATGTGATGCTCCTTTCCAGACAGCGACGATTGACCATGTGGTCGCCCCACACGAAAGACGGTGTCGCAATTTTGTTTCGATGAACAGCAGGGGCCGATCTGTGGCCGATTGAGACAATCCATAGGTTTGGTATATCCAGTAGCCGTTTTGTATGACACAACCAGCAATGCTGTCTAGCTGGCAGAATTCTGCACAATCTAAGGGGCCAGGTGGAGTTTGATTGGAAGGCTTTCCAATCCCATATGACTGTTGGATGGATATTGAACGGAAATCCATATTTAACACTCGAATTTTTAATTTCGTCTGAATTTCAGTGGGAGCTGTTGGGTGACGATATTCTTGAGGATTCAGACCCTGGGTCAAAGGGCAGATCCTGCAGTTCTTCATCGACCATGTTGGCTCGTTGATTGCGGTGACAACGGTTCGAGCGAAAAGTCAGAACATGAAGTAATATCGCAAATGTGTCGATGCTAGGGTATCCAAGTACCAAGTATAGAATGAATAGCCATTCAAGAAGAAAAAGAGAGGAACAAACTCGATTGCTTGCCGGCAGATTGTGTTTACGGTCCCGTGATATGTGACGTGTCACGCTGTCTTGTTCGCTATCGTGACGTGACGAACGCGCGCAGAACAAACGACGAAAGCAGCGAGCTCGATGTCGAAGACGGTGCCCAATGCACGAATCGGAACGCCAACTCCGATGACTCCCGTGAGGGCAATAACATCTACGATATCCACTAGATCCACACCTTCAGTCCCACCCGCAACCGAAGCATATGAACCTCTTCTCAAATCTCTCTTCCAGCACAGACTGAAGTTTGTTTTACTGTTCACAGCGGCAGTGACATGGCTCATTGATGGATTTTGGGCGTGGTGGCAGCTAGGAAGTCCGAAAATATGGGTTATTGCTACCCTTCCGCTTTCCCCGTGGATCGTGTTTCTTGCTCTGAGTTGGTTTACAGTGGCCCTGCCTACAACTGTCCTCCGCAAGGTGTTTCTACGAGGTGCGTATTTTACAGCCTGAAATAATGTACATACTAACAGTACATCTATAGCACAACGCTCTGGTGCTGCGTCTCCGATAGACATAATCAAAATGTCATCGTCACAAAAGAGCATGAAGGTTGCATCGATTGTATACTTCCTTTCCGCGCTTTCGGCCCTTATCATCCATACGGTCATGGCTTACTACTACGAGTCAGATATTCGAGGCGACCCCAAGCTATCGATATTTGTAAAATCCAAGTAGGTCTTCCCCTTCACTTGCTTAGACTAAAATTGACATCTACAGAAAACATCCTTATTACCTCAACGGTCGCCTTGTATTTTTATTTTTTTCCCAAGCTTCGACTGCATTGGCATTTTCTCTGAGGGGAGCGATGATAGACAGATTCGCTTATAGATGGTCCCATTCCGTGCGTAAATCTATGAGCCTTTTCATTAACTGGAATTAATACCCGCACCAGTCTCATTCTGGGCATACAGTTCAATTTTTCACAGTTGCTATGGCCATCATTGTGTCTACAGTCTTTTCGACAATGGCCATCTCTACGGCTTCCCTTCTTTTTGCGATCGCGCGACTCTGTCTTCCTATATTGATTAGGATTCCGCTGGTATCTCTGCTTCTACGGCCATTCACAGCTCATTTTCTCAAAGGACAATGGTCAATCTTACTTCCCTTGATTCATATCCCACTCCTCGTTAGAGCATGGATTTTAGCATTTACAACCCTTGTTACCTGGGAAATAGCTGACGACTTGTTTGAACACGTCGTTTCAGAGGTATGTCTTCTTTCCTATGCATTGCCACATAACTTAGTGTCAAGCATACAGCCCGCTCATGTTTCTCAAGTTACTGCTGACGCCAACACGACCATTGTATCTGGTATTAGCTCTTCCGACAGGATCTTTAAATACTTTGCCTACTCAGAGCTGAGGGATCTGGCAAAAGATCAATCGACGAGTGCATCCACACAGAGAACGGCGCTCTTCGGTGACCAGCAGTCGTCTCTGAACCTCTGGAATTTCCTTGTGCGCGAGAGCCTTGCCCTCCTGGAAAGTGATTATCAGCTATTCCTTCGCCGAGGTCAGCCCGCACCGCCCGCACCTGTGCCAGCCCCAGTAACACCGAAAGTGACTGTTAGCCCTAACATTGCGACACCGACACCGCTTCTGCGACAGCGAATCTTTAAGTCAACTCCAGAGTCCCCTGGCCAAGCCGCGTTGGACGCGCTCTCCTCAGATGGCCCTATTGCTAAAGTCGTTGATGTCGGCGCAGACGCTACACACATGCCGGAGCTGTTCAGAAGCCTGGAGACACAAGTGATATCGTCGCCTATTGCGGCAGAGGCAAAGAAGAATGTCGAAACTGCCGCCGGACTAGGCAGCCGTATCAAATCCCGCGTTGTTTCGTCAACGACTTCGTTGTGGAGTTCATACGCCCCTGAAACCGTAAAAGACAGCGTTGCAACTGTAGTAGCATGGGCAGCCAAGAAGAGACTGAGCAAGGAAGTTGAGGCTTCGTTGCCATTCCGGGAGCTGGATCTTGTCGTCATTGAAGGTGCTTTCATGTTTCTCCGACGAATGGAACCCCTTGGCTGATTGATCATCTTTAGCTCTTTCCTATCTGATATCCTCCTCGTTGACGGAGGATAGATACGGAACTGTACAGAGAGACATTCCTAAAGTTCTGGAAATTATGGTCTCCTTCCTATCTGCAGTGGAAGAATACCAGATCAAAATCAGCACTCAGCAAAAGCCATTGTCACAACCTCCAGTTTCTCGCAGAGAGAAGCAGCAACATGAATCACTTGCTATTGAAATTCATAAATCTCAGGAAGTGCTTGGGTCGATGGGGGATGGTAAGCATCTCCTTTGCGTGTCAGTGTGTGTGATGCTTGTTCTTACTAAATACTTCAATAGGGTTGAAAGAAGGTCTTGCTCGCATTGTGAGAACGTTCGGAGACAAACTTTTTGCGTTCAAATTCCCTCCGAGGATTGGACACAAGCTCCAGGAATTCCTTGATTATTCGACATAGAGTATCATTCGAACTGTCGCTTGGACACTACATTATTTAAATATCTTCGAACTAGAGCGTGAACATCTATAGTCTGAAAGTAAGTTGCGTATCTTGGTTTGTGCCCACACATCCTCCCGTTTCTGTCGGAATGGCTTGTTAACAGTTACTTTGCCCAACAAGCACTGTATCTGGATGATTATTTGAAGGCACATTCTAAGATCAATAACTAAAAAATGTCTAGTAAAGTTCACCCATTGCAATCATGGTCTAAACCCCTGGTATAATACGGACGTCAGTGCCGTGTGTACTTTTCAGCATGTGTTTGATCAACATATTCATGAAATGTAGGCTAGATATTTGAAGCAGGCAGGATTGTACCCGTTCTACAATTGGATAGTACATTTATCTATATCAAGCGCATAAGACTCATTACAAGATTCATTTATAACATCCTTTTTGTTTGGTAAACGACAATTGGATTATTGAAAAAGAAATAAACACTCAGTAGTATAGACTTGAGAGATACCACTGAAAGGAAGAGATTGAAATGCCAAGACACCTTTCATTGTGTTCCAGCCAACGTCCGGATCCGCGAACAGCCAAGCAGACCCTAAAAGCAGAAAATCAAATTGCGGCTCAACTTATCTACTGATCGTCGAGCTCTCCTCTTTACTTATCCTTGCCTGTTTCTCGTTGAAAAATGACGAAAAATTGTGCTCTCGATAGGGGGGGAGAATTGCCAACAAGAAATTCGATTTTATCTCTATACTTCTCAAGATTTCTGCAAGGCATTACATGACAAGGACACTGCTGATTACACATTGGATGACAGAACTCATATTATCGTCCGTTTTGAGTTAGATCAATTGAAGCCTTTTCGGTTTTTACCCTAACCTTGATGGATACTGGTTGGCTGTTCGGGCGCTAATTAACATCGCATTCCTGCAATTCACATTCACTGCATTTTAGTCAAAATAGCTCGTGGCTTCTTATAATTTCCAAGCTTTGTTTATAATCTGTGGATATTATCAAGTGACCGTAACGAAACATCGGTTTAAAGACATATAATCTAGGCGCCGGCGTCACCTTACACAGAATTTACGACAGTAGTCCTATGCCGAAATTAATGGTCTCCGGTATTTGGTTTTATATACAACCGGGAACATTTGGAGTACCGTGCCAGTGTGCAGACAAATCCTTCATAATGTCACTCCAAGTCGCTTTGCTGGTGTTAAGTTGTAGTTACCTAGCAATTCCCTCATATACGTACAATTCCTTCAATGAAGGTCTTTGTTTGATCAATGAAAAACTCCCCGCGACTTCTGATGAGTCGGCCCGGGCATGTAGACGAGAGATTCCAGCACTTCGATACGACCCACCTACTGAGCCAAGGCATTGTACCGCTATACTCTATGTATATATTGAGTTCCATGGCTTGGACGTTTCATCGGATAGAATATCGCTTTCCCGAGGAGCAGGATACGATAAAGCAATTCGAACAGGTATGGTATGCTGGAGTCCTACCCCTACCCATTTCGATATATAACTTGTCATGTGTACGTACCTTAAATTAACTTTGGAAGTACATGTTTGGCATATTTCCGCATTGAGAATGATATGTACCAGCTATATTTAAGCTTTTTGGCTAGCCGCTGGCGACCTTCGTGGCAAATGTTTCCTTTTCGGTTCAGAAGTGCTGATCGTTGATGAACAGCAATCGCGCGCGAACTTGCGGACATACCTCGAAATGGGAAACAAAGAATAGAATAGGACAACGAGTGTTGTCTTTAAAAACCTTTAAACCGTGGCTTGGTATGTACTCATTCAACATTCAAACTACCGACTCTTCTACCTTGAAATAACAGACACGATATCAGCGGCCCATTGCTCCAATAGATCTGACGTGCAGACGGGTTACATTATTTATAGTTGATCTGCGTCGAAGCTTTCTGATAATAATTCTGATGAAGGCGTCTAAGCGCACGTCTGCAGTATGGCAGAGTATGGCTCAGTGTGGGTTGAAGTATTCACAAAGCTTCCGCAAATAGACCCGAGATGAACTACTACAAATTGAATCAGAATACTTATTTCGGAAGAGTTTCAAAAATGGGAACTCCGATATTTTTTTACCGTTTGAAGACATACCTTCTTGAAGTGGTATTACAAGCTTACAAGAAAAAGAGGAGTAAAAACTTGCCTGGGCGAGGTGATAACCTTCAGCCTATTGGCATTCCATCATTTCTCAGAAAAAGGAGTGTTTAAAGGTCTTAAAGTCTTCTTATTATTGACACTTGAGAAGATCGAGAAGACCTTTTTTTTCGCTATTCCAAATGATTCGATGACCTAGGCGTGTTTGTAATAACCTACGGTGAGAGGAAATGCGCAGAGATTGCGCAGTCCGATTCGCGAAATTTGGTGCCAGATAACTACAGCCATCATCAGGCCACGTATCCAGATGCGGGACGCGTTCTCCATGGTTGAGCCCTATACTGCTCTATCAACTCCCGTCCATCCCGCGAACCCATACGGTTCGGACGCTCTGCTTTGCAAGAGGGGCTTATTAATAGCGAATGCAGGCCAAGCCTCTTTGGGGACCAGCTTGGTTATTGCTACCGTTGCCTAGAGAAATTATTCAGGAGGTCACTAACAGGCTTTTGACATTGTGTGTGAAGCTCAAGCTTATTCTTTATGTTCGTCGTGTGGACTTTCATAAGGTGTACCAAAGGTATAACGTAGTCAGATGCCAGGCACACAGGCTGCCTCCAGTGGATGGGGAATGGCGTTGTATTAAAACTACTTATGAGTGGATAATCTGTAACCCAACAATGTAACGGGCAGGATGGTGAAATAAATGTTAACCGAAAGTGAGCGGGGAAGGGCATCCGCACATGGATCAAAATACGAAGGTGATGGTAAGTTTCCACATTATCATTTCAACTTTCTGATCAGATTTAGCAGGATTTAGCCTATTGCGAACAACATACCCAGCGAGGCGAAGCTGGGACTTTCATTTGTTCGTTTACAGTCGACTTTATCCAATGTTCGTGTATGTTTACTTGTAAGCAAGACGGTATCACAAGCTTTAGGCGCCTAAACAGCCAGGGTCTGATGACCTTGGTTTTTAAAATGTCCAAGACCTTTAAGTCGTTTACCTATCATTAATCTGCACAAGACTTTTCCATGTACGTATACTCAGCCCTTCGCAGCACATGTAGCATTAGATTTTCCCCTGTCAACATCCAACTTGTCTACGACTTGTTGAAGTGATATCTTTCTTCTCCATCGGTGATCGGTCAATATTGACGACGAACCTTGAGGTGGTCAGGCACTGTCGCGAGCATTCGGTCCGTTAAGTAATCAAATATTTTGATGTAAGCATTGTCCCCGTACCCCGAAAAGTGACGATATCACACTGGGTGTGCACTTCCAGATACAATATTTTTGCAGACGCAATAATTTCAACTCAAGTACTGTTTTTCTTTGAATTACGACGTTGTTCACCATCCAGAAGGATGAGGAGCCGATCCAGGCCTTAATGGGCTAACTTGATGAGCTGTATTTCTTTGTTTTTAGGGTACGATCGAAACGTTTGAATATTTCGTCTTCAAGCCTGAAAACGTTGAAATTCCAAAGCAGTCACAGATATCTGATTCTGTGAGAGTCGTACCAGTTCAGAATCAAGTACCCGACTGGTTGGAGGACAAGTTTCGATACACTCGTGATTGTCCATATACTTTTTGGCCTGATACGGAGGTCCGATAGGTCATAATATACCTTTGTGGGCAATCTCCGTGAAGTGAGGCTTTTTGAACAGGATAGGGGCTCCTTCGGAACTTTCCCGCTCAATGGAGGCAGTTTGATGCTTGAGGGGGTCTCGTCCTCCTTGAATTTCCTCTCGCTAAGTGATAAAGGACCTGCTTGGCTTTTGACGTGAAAATGGACTTGAAGATAGCCTTATTGGAATGCTACAAGTTATGGAGAGGGGTGGAGGAAGAGCTGTGTTTGCATTTAAAAAGTCGTGGGAAATGGATCCAGAGGATCATGCTTGCATTAAAATTTTGGAGGAGTATCCAATTAAGGAAAATATGCCCATATTTGGACTCTTGGAAGGGTCTTGGCTTTACGACGTCAGTCACTCCAACGGTCACAACTTTGGGTTGCCTTGCACCTTTACGGCGACCACTTTTCGAGTATATCGAGCCTCACAGGTCGGTGTACTACACCCATCAAGTTATCTCAATTCAAGTTGACAAAGAGTTGACTTTCCCACAAACCCGGTAAGAAATGTTTTATCACAGGAAAGTACATAACATCCAGTTAACGTTCTCCGTTCTGTCATGTGGTACTTATGGGCCCCAGGTGATCCCCCAGGATGCCCCAACAGTTCCTTCTCAGGAATGGCCGTCCACATGGGTTGCAGGAAGATCGTCTTGACTATCCTAGATCCGCTCATAGATGCATATCGCGATGGACCAAATCTGGCTTGCATGTCGAATGATCGCGTGCAAGAAATATGTATTTGGAATTAAGGGAATTAATGTCTACGAGAATGTGGGGACGAGTTGGCACTTGGATTTTCGACAAGCTAAATAAGAATGCACCTATGTGTTTTTCGCTCAGGATCTCTCCCTCCACCCTCCTCCTCCTCCTATCCATCCTCGTTGTAGCATAATCGTCTTTTCAGGCACTATGTCTTCCACCTCCGTCCCCCTATCTCGCACCCTCCTCCTCACCGTGACCTGGTGTATCGCTGTTGTTGCATCGTCTGTTGGTTAGTAGCCACTCGTCAGATGCCCAGGAGACAATACTAATCATGTTCGCCAACGTATTCTAGGTCTGAATGCTTTGATCAAGTCCAACCAAGATAAATCTCGGTTGAAGAAGCTCGCTCCCCCTCCTTCCGTTGTAGAGATTAACACCGACTGTTAGTATTCGCTACATTCACTTGCACGCCTGCTAATATTATTCCCATAGCCATATACAATGCCGGAATCGTAGCGACCACAGCATCCCTGCTCATCGCTGTTATCCTCTCAAAATTGATCATCGCCCCCTACCTCCCCTTTACCAAATCATTTGCAGCGAGAACTCTGCGAGCTCAGTCGATTATCCTCGGCCTTGCCTCATTATTCCTGCTCGGAAGTCTTATTCCCTTTGTTGTCTTCTTTGCTACTGGCGAAGCCGATGTGAAAGCCTTCATTGGATCCGTGCAACTTCCCGACTCTGCCGTCAAGGCTGTTGAAGCTAATTCAGGATCGACGAGAGTTTACAAGATATCGGATATCGTAAGCCTCACTTCTAACCATCTAAACAACCTTAGAAATTAATGACTGGCTCCCCCTTTTAGTCCGCCTTGTCGCCGTCATTCCCTGGTTCAATCTTGTCCTTACCTGGATATCCGCTGCTGCCCTTTGGATCGCTGCTAAGAAGCAGAACGCTGTCGCTGTTACCGAGCAAGAACCTTCAAGCCCTTCAAAGGCTTCCATGAACGAGAAGGAGACCATTTCGGAGAACGAGAAGTCGAGCGCCGTATAATCTTTTTTTTCTCGCTTCATTTCATAGCCTTTCTCATGCCGAAAACATTTTGCAACCTTCTATCCGATCCTGAAGCTTTCTCATACTCATTTCCATCGGACATTTTCCACCTTGCAAAATTCTCTTCTTCTCCATGCATCGCATCATCATCACGCATATGTTACGAATACCCGAGGACCCCAACGGTTTTAATTCTTAATGAATGAAATGACTTTTTTCCTTTAAGAAAGTTTAAATGTTCTCCATTGGTTCTGCTTAGGTTGTGTGGCTTTTTCCCTCTGCAATATGAAAGTCTGACAGCTTCGGCTGTCGAAGTTTACGCTTCACCACATTAAGTCGCCTCCGCAGTTGCTCGGACGCCACCACACCAAATCATGGGAATACATGGGCCCCGAGAGAACGTCACACTTGACGCTATTATGCAATAGAGGAATACACATGCCTATGTTGCCATGTTATGAAAGTTATGCAAAGTGGAGTCTGGGATCCCAAAATTTTGACCTTAAAATAGGTTCTCGTTCAGAAGAGTTGCAACGCGTAGGAAAAAGAAGGGCCAAAAATAAAACGTTGGTATGCAAGTAGCCTCAGAAGTAAGTACACCGGTACAAGATTTCCCGGTTTGCACTTTTCAAGCGTTTGTAGAACGACTTTCATTAATGTAGGTGACGGGTAGGGTCTGCTGGTGCGTGAGGGATCTAGAGCATATTATACACTCGCACTATTCCTCATTGATAGTATATAATGTTATTGGAAATATTGTCAAATGCAAGTAAGTCTGAAGCCTTCAACGCCACACAAACAAAATCGGACATGTTATGCATTTTTATTATTACCTCACATCATATGTATACGCCTACGGATCAGAGTTACGCTCGACGTACGGTCATGCCTGGTAATGCTAGAGAGGGCGATATTTTTATACTAGAGGTGGGAAAACTAGACGGAACAAAACAGCGAGGAGGATACGTTCCGCCGCGACCTTCTGTCGAGCATTTTGGAGCCGGTGCGCCAATGAAATGGACGTCAAAGAGTATGGCGTGACGCACGCCGATGTCATCAAGAGGGTTTAATATGCAGACAAATTTTCTTTACCTCGAATGTTACACCTTCTAGTAAATGCAACACAGGAGTTACCAACCAGTCGCATGATATGTCAGAAATAAAGACGCAGCATGTGTGCCGCAATCAATAAATGCTCGCGCTCCATACTCAATCAATGGGAAAGCTGGCGCTTAAGCCGACAGCTCACGTTGGGCGACTATGTACATTCACCTTCTTTCTTCCCAGCCACACGTGTGATCTGACGGGAAGCAGGGCGAACATAAAGGCTATCACGTCGATCCAGGTTGATCCTGCTTCGACTGGCAACCGTGGAACGTAACGCAACAGGGCGTCATACTGTACCGTAGATCGGTAGTATGAGATATTTATGCAGCATACGGTAACATTCGTGCTTGAGATAGAACATAAAATAAACGCACACGCGCTCCCCAATGCCCATCGCCGCGAAGAAATGAAAACTTCGCGCAACAAGGATTCTCCCAGCAGATTTACAAACTACGCTCGGTCGAAATTGAAGTCGAAGGCGAAAATCAAATCGATCAGAGACAGAAGAAGTCCAATCAGAATGCTGATGTTGCGTGCAGTGTGCATGCGTAGTCTTGCTTAGTGTGGTGGTGGTGGTAGTAGTAGTGAAGAAAATGAGACCCAGGGGTTGAACAAGTGCAGATCCGATGCTCGGAAGATGAGGGAGATTGTTTGTGCGAGGATTATGCGATGGTGCAGTTCTCATCATTGAGTCCGGGAATGCCACCTGCGCCGTCAAGGCCAGCGGGAAGTGGGCCCATAATTTCAGAGGGAGGAGATCCGTACGATTGCATCTGGTAACGGTCGTCAGCTACTTTCTCAAGCAAAGGCAGATGATATTTGAAACTCGCCTCGCTCATGAGATCGACAATTTGTTTGTTGCACTCCGCGTTGGTATCGCTGTATCCATCTTTTTCGAACACAGCAAGAATTTGGCGTACGCAAACTAGCTGGCTTTCGTATCTTTTCCTGTCTTCGGCCGAGAGTGGTGACGGAGGTTTCTCGAGATATGGAGGGAACTGGAGGTGGCATTATTATTAGGATGATGATAACACTGTTGGTTTGCTCACCCCATCGGCTAGTTCTTTCAACGGCTCGTAAAGCACGTCTTTGCTCATCAGCTGTCCCATCATGTTCTCGAGGAACCCAGCAAGCTCTTTTTCGTCGTCTTCACCCTCTCCTAACCCGAGATCTCCCAGTGACTTCAATAACGCTTCTAACGATTCAGGATCGCTCGGAGCACCCGCCCCTGATGTAGAACCTCCCTAAACCTACGTTTAGATGGGTATAGACAGTAAGATGAAAACACGCACTAGTTTTGTTTCACTTTCTTTCAACTTTTCCATCGCCTGCTTGATCTTATCCTGAAATCCACCAGCCGTAGATGTCGAGGAAGACTCCTTTTTCGCGGACGCGTCTCCTGCACCGGCGATATTCGCATCCATACCCTCAATCAGCATCGCCTCCCATGCAGCCTTGAAAGCCCGAGCCCTTTCATCCTCCGTTGTTTCTGATCCATCAGCATCCACGTCGCTCTTAGACACCTCGCCAGTGATCTCGCGCATCAGACTCTCCATTCCCAGTGCAAGCTCCTTCGCAAATTCAGAAGAGAGCGCATCCTCGTCTGCTTCGCTCGTTGGATCTAGGGCACTCCCTGATCCGGGTATTGAAGGTGGAGGTGCATCGACGCGCGTATTGTTTCTCGGCCGGCCGTGAGGCGCTATTGGATGAGCGCTTGGAGGTGGCGATTGCGATGAAGAATTGAATTCAGATAAAACATCTGTATGACAAGTAAGTACGTTACCTGTAAAACAAACCATAATAACATGCTTACCGTCAAGATCGTCGAGGTCGTCGTCTTGATCTACAATCTTCTGTTTCTCCTGTGCGTGTTTCGACGACGTTGTCATTTCCACCAATGTTTCAAAGCGTTGGAATTTCAAGTTAAGCACTCGATTGAAGACAATAGACTGTGAAAGAAGAAGAATCGAGGAGCCTCAAAGCAACCCCAATGATTTGACAAGTTTGAGTACAACGTTCAGGGGCCTGGCTTCAACCGGTTCGGCTATACGTTTAAGGCACACATGTGATAAAAACCTGCAGCTTACTTCGGTTCTTGCTGGCACTAATGAGCTTGAAAGTGTTCTTCAATGATTTTGATGGTCTATAACGCTGTGAAGTTTGCGTTGTCAGAGAGATGAATATCAAGATTATAGAGAAATTCAAGGATACTCGGGACAGATGGACTTGCTCCCATTCTTCTTCAAGCTCCGCGTGAAAACTTAGATTCAGTTGCAGTCCTTCAAAGGTTTCATCAACCTTCATGTTGAATCAAAGGCGTTCGCATATATACGTGAATATTAGTCTGTTCAACGTTCAACGGCCGCACATTTAGATATCCTTCAGATTATAAACAACTTGGGAGAAAATTTCAGCAATCTCACCGTACTTTATCAAATCCCAACTGTCCATTTGGTAACTCCAACTTGTAAGTGCCATCGCCAATATTCATCGATGAAATGTTCCCAGTTGAACTGTTTCCAGACAAGATTTAGACCTACAGATTCGAAGCAGACCAACGCAACTAACACTGTACAAGCAATCGTGTCTAATAGACAACAACGCAATTGACCGAATGGGGATGACGTGGAAGACAGCTGCTGGACGACGCCAACACTCAGCGCTCCAGGGTCATGCTACACCTTTCTACTACCCATAACTCTCATTTAATTCCCTGAATGTGACTGCGATGTCATTAGACCAAGAGAGACGACCGGTGCGTCTGGACAGCGACGCGACGAAGATTGAAGATCAAGAAGAGTTCGCCTCGGTCAATGAACACGGGTACCCTGAGGAGAAGTACCGTGGGATCAGCTTCACTCAAAGTCGACCGTCTATACAAGATCACCCATATAACCCAGTAGGTGTATCTGGTCACATCAACACAAAACTCTTATACATTTTGACGACAAGGCACCCCGACGCCAATCAAGGATTCCAAATTTGAAAGGATCATCACCCATTCCAGGAGCGCAATCTGAGTATCAAGAACAAGTAAGTATGTAGTACTTTTGAACCTCTCCAAACCCTTTCTCAACTGTTGGGAAATTCCAGTTTGGCAATGTTCCTTGGCGCTGCAGCGACCCACATCGATATAATATTCCGAAAAAGGACGATTCATGGAAGAAGTGCCATAGTATCGTCGAAAAGTACGACAATGAGATGTGTGATGCATGGAAGGACGAAGTTGACAAGTTGCTTATCTTTGTTAATCAAGTTCTTCTCTATCTCTCTAAAGATGTAACTAAATGCATATGTAGGCTGGTTTGTTCTCGGCAACCATAACAGCCTTCACCATTGAGTCGTACAAATGGTTGTCAGAGGATAACGACGATGTGTCCCTTCGCTTACTAGCTTTCATGGCTCAACAAGCCTCAAATGCGACTGTATCCGTCCCATCTGACCTCCTTCCATCCCCATTTTCAGTAACTTCTTCCGATGTACGCATCAATGCGGTTTGGTTTCTCAGTCTCACACTCGCGCTCACCACTGTGCTGATCGGTATACTTTGTTTACAATGGCTGCGCGAATATCAGCGAGATGCCTCACTTCCGCACAAAGATGCTGTCGCCCTTCGACAAATGCGATACGAGGGATTGCTATACTGGAGGGTCCCAGACATCCTCACCGCTCTTCCCATTCTTCTTCAAACTTCCCTCATCCTCTTTTTTGTTGGTCTTCTTGACTTGTTGTGGGCGCGGAACATAGCAGTAGCGGCTTGCGTCACTGGTGCAGTTGGCGTCGTCATGCTCTTCGTCGGAATTACTACCGCCCTTCCTGCGATGCAGCACGCCTTCTCTAAAGATAAACACCTACGCGTTCCTCAGTGTCCATACAAATCCCCACAATCCTGGTTATTCTACCTTACGGGTCACACCCTTTTTTGGATATTCAGTTCATTCAATTTGCCATGGGCAGAGCTCGACGCACCTCGTTTTCATCGTCTTCTCAAGTCGGCAGGGGACCTCAACTGGATGTCGTTTGATATGCGCTGGAGACAGTTCCGTGATGCGCAAGAGGTTGTCAGAGGGACTGCACGCGTTTTAAAAGACTCAGCAGATCTTATACATGGATTGCAGTGGATAAACTCTACGTTCTCACAAAATGTGGACGCCGTCTATCCTATTTACCACAGTCTCGCTGACATGGACGTCATCACTGCTGCAACTACAATATCGGGCTTCTACCTAGATGGCCTACTCGACAATGCCACGATGCGAGTGATGTTGGATGACCGATTCTCTCCGACAGTCCCTCAGAAGCGCGATATTGTTTCTGCATATTACCTCCATGTCCACCAGGACACACATCCCATCCTTAAAACTGCATATGTTGAATCTGTTATTAGGATCCTGAACTCACAAGATGTACCCCAGCCATTTTACGACTGGCTCTCTGAGATTTTGCAAGACCTCGCATCGACATCACCATCTTCAGCTAGTCCATCATCATTGGCGCTACTCGAACCTGAAATAACGGTCCAAATTCTTCTTTGCGTTAAATCGCTTCTACCTCGTAAATACGGATTGCAGATTCACGACATCGTTGTGGCGTGGGCCCTGCTGCATCGCCTTATATCACCGGCACTATCGGCAGCCTCGCAAGATGACCGCGGTGGTGTCGCTGCGATGGTAGTGAACCTCGACCACCTGAAACTAGCCTGTAGCATGTTTGAAGAGTTCGAGCAGTGGATGACGCGCGGTAAGGAGATTGGTCGGCTCGACAGAGTCAAGCTATGCGCAGAGGGCATGTTGACGTTGTTCCCGCCTTCAGTCAACCTCCAATGGCTGGAGGGCGTGTGTCCCGACATGATGAAAGCCCGCTCACTTGTGCACTCCTTGGAGGATCAGGTGGAAACTCTAGGTGGACCATCAGCAGTGCTACTTCGTGAACAATGGTGGTTGGACTACTGGGAGGTCTATTCCGAAAAGGACTGGCGGTGGTTATTGAATAACTTCAACAAAATTTCGCAGGAGTAACTGAGTGGTGGCTTGTGTCTTTTTGTTGGCAGATCATATCTGTCCCAAACTGGTATTGGTATGGGGAATTTTGCTGAGGACGTCTCACGCTCATGTGAAGGATACATCCACCGCCGTTCAACCCTATCTGAGTTTTCGCTCCAGGTCAGTCGTCAGTCGCAAGGCAAAACTTCTACCGTTCGGCGGTTTATCTATGAAGTTGGTCGAAGACGGTAAAATGATACGCGTCAGTTTTCCATGACCACTCAAATTCAAAGGTTGATACAGTGGCTTTTCACGAATACTTTCATATTCACAACTCTGATGAGTCATGGAAATCTACGTAGGATTACAAACTTGATATTGATATTCGAGTCGTATTCATGAAGGCACTAGAGTTCTGTTATTTGCGGATGCGTGGTGTTCTTATATATTACATCTCTCGACGATATTGTGTTAAAGAGGAAATATTTACTCGCGTCCCAATCAACAGTCCTGCCTCATCGAACTTTCAAATCCAGTCAAACCAAGCTGGGCAAGCATTCATTCATTGATGCCCACGTCGTTACTACTCTAGTTCGTAGGTAATGCATGGTCGGTATCGATTAGGGGTTAAATCACTTCGTTGTGGTGTAACATTCCGAAGAGCCACTGGTTCGATTCCAGTTACCGACAAATATATATTTTTGTACCTCTCTGTTCTGCTTCAACTGTATCGTCAGACAATATTTGAGGTATTCATAAATTGTAGAAACCATTGAACAAGCCTTTTGGTTGTTCAAAATTTACATATTTTCGTTTAGTTCGATGACTTTAAACCTGCACATTGAAGTACAAATGTGGATAGGCGCTAAATTGGTCTATATCAAAGTCCCTTTAACGTCGGTATCGATTAGGGGTTAAATCACTTCGTTGTGGTCAATCATTCCGAAGAGCCACTGGTTCGATTCCAGTTACCGACAGTAACCTCTTGGAAAGATTACGTCAAGTTGCATTCCTATGAAGGATTGTAGGTGTCTTTTTGGCATTAACTTTTCGTTTTTCTTTTGTGCGAACTTCAGTGCATATTGTGTTTCCTTGTCCGTCAAGGGATAATTATAAGTTTTCTCACCCTTTCAGGTACCAAGTACCAATCATGGTCTATTTCATGTTGGCTCAGTGCCTTCTGATTGGACAATTCATGTTTATATAATCATGGAAGAGGTTCTCATTTTCCGTTTTCTTCTTTGCTGAATGTGAGGTAGTCAAATACGTATACAGCCATTCGTCCGTTAGAAATGACCAAAAATTTCTTGCGGTACGTATGGCTCTTCTAAATACTTGATGTCTTCTTCGGTCAATTTGACGTCGACTGCGGCTGGATTGGAACGAGAAATTTAGTCGGTTGGTATTCGTTATCATGTAATAATCCATTTTACCAATGATTTCCTCAAGGTTTTTCAAGCTGGTGGTACCCACGATTGGAGCGCTCACACCTAAGGATTAAATTTAATCATTCATGTGGTACAAAAAATGTAAACTGAGTCTCACCTTCTTTCGACAATATCCAAGCTACAGAAACCTGAGCCATGCTGATTCCCAGCTTCTTGGAGACTTCCTCAACTCTGTGCCGAATGTCAAGTTTATTAACATACAAAATATGTTCCAGATATATCAGGCCGACCTTTTCAAAATCTCTGGGGTGGATTGCATTTTCAGATAGCGTCCAGTCGCTCTGTGTTTGTTGGTCAGATAATTATGTACAGACATTCCTGAAAAAAGGTAAAAAATAACAAGACGTACAAATCCGAGTTCATACGCTTCGTTGTTTCGCCAAATGGTCGAGTTAAAACACCTCTGGCAATTGGTGACCAGGGAATGGACCCGACCCCGAATAACTGATCATAATCAAAGATGAATTCCAATCCGTCAATACGCCTGAAGATCACTCACTTTGAGAGTTGGGAACATTTCCCTTTCCTCTTCGCGATAGAGAAGGCTGTAATGGTTTTGCATTGAAATGAAGGGTGTAAGCTTGTTGTTGATAGCATAATCTAGAATGGCAGCATCTGCATGAGTATATGATCAAAGATTACAAAAAACGTCCCAACTTTGCATCGCGTGGACTAAACGTTTATTGAGTCAGTACAGACGCAGCGGAAGATGAAAAGCAAATATACATTGCCATGCATGACACGAGCTCATTCCGATATATCGCACATAGCCTGCTTGCACTACGTCGTGAAGAGCTTGCATCTGGATATTTTCAGATTAATTCCAAGGGCCCATTGTGAATACTGTAGCCTCACGGTTTCCGCAATGGGTGTTTCAGGGTCAAACCGATGGCCTGTATAATTAGAGGTTGATGGGGAGATACAACAGCGAATCTCAGTCCTGCTCACATTGTAGGACATCAACATAATCAAGTTGAAGCCGTTCCAAACTGTGTTTCACGGATTCAAAAATATGCTAAAATACCACCGTCAAGTTCTGATTTTAGTTTAAAATTCTTGAATACACTCACCTTTCGACTGAGACCGTGTTGGTTAACGTATCCATCCGAATCGGCTTTATTTCCTTCTCCCCAGTAGCTGACGCCAAACTCTCTGGCCACAACCCCGTGAAGCTATAATATGTTTTGGAAAAAGGGACTAATCAAGTGACAATGTCTCGAACTACCTTCGTCAAGATAACAATCTCATCGCGAGGTAGGTTCAATTTCTTAATAACCTTGCCTAAAATTCTTTCAGATTCCCCGTAAGAATATACCTGTTATTTCAAACAGTCGCGGTAAGCAATGCAGGCTAAAACACGCATAGAATCGTTCAAAACTTACATTGGCAGTATCAAAGGTTTGTATCCCAGCCTCGTAACTGGAGAGTGTCGATGAGTAAGTACTCCAAGTCAGTATATTGAGATATGTAAACTTACGCTGCTTTGATGTGTTCCAATGCAGCGTCTTCATCCAGGACCCAATCAGCCCATTTTGATGTACCGTATTGCATGGTCCCCAGGATTATCTTTGAAACCTTCAAGCCAGAATTGCCCAAGCGGACTGTACACTTTGATTTAAGCAGTGGCACAAAGGAGAACATTCGGTTTTACACCTACCATAAGGCACCTTGAATTGTCTTTTTGAAACTTGAGCCATCGATAATTAATTGCTCCTGTTGGGATGGGAATTCAAGCTAGCTTGTGAGACTGGTTAAGAGGAAAGAGAGTCTTGGTTAGGTCATTCATCTCAAGGTTTATATAGTCGATCGCACGGTCGAAAAAATACCATAGATGTGATGCGCGCGGGTGGTCATCCGGTCAGGTCCTGAATTTGTTATCTGAGGGTAGTGGATGACTAAAGGACGATGGGGTGTGATCAGTTGAGATGGCGTCTTGCATTCGGTCCGCTAATTCGGTCAGGTCCTCAATCCCGACAATTAGAAGCACGAACAATCAAAAAAGACATTCTGGTAGAAGCAGAATATTTACCACCAAGAAGTATAGATACAGCTAATTTTCACGCAAGTTTGATGTTGCAAAAGGAAATCCTGATGAATAATGACTATAATACAACAAGGGTAATAAGTTAGGTATGAAGATGTCCAGAAAGTAGATGATGCTCGAGTTCCTAGGTGATTATGAGTGCAACGAAAAACTAATAAATTAGACAGAACATACCGAAATAGTTGGAAAGACCTCCAAACAAGGAGTACTTTCAACGCCATCATAATCTCTCCATTGACAAGGGTAAACAAATTCATTTGCACTAGGGTTTGAATCTGCACTCTCGTCTTCAGCGTTTGCTCGTCCGAGCCTGTCCAGTTTAGTCAGAGCTTCATTCAGCTCTACATTCAGCCTCGTTACTTGCTTCGTCAATCGTTCAATGTGCATTCTGTCAGCCGCCCGTTCACGGTCCATTTCTTCCTTTAGATCGTCATATTCCTCCTCTAGGACTTCAATCGAGTTCTTTTGGCGTTCACAGCGTGAAGCCAACTCTGGGTACTCGGCTGCTCGGCGCCTAAGTTCATCGTTATCTGTGCGCTTGTCCTTCTCAATCAAAAACTCCGCCATCCGTCTCCACGACTTCAGATCAGTTTCCAAATTCTTGACGCGCATCTCAAATGTCGCCTTAATCAGCGCAACACCAGACTGCGCCTGCTCCTCAGCAATCTTGATACGCTTCTCAAGCTCTTTGTTGTCTTCCCGTACGGAGGTGACATATCCGGAGGCTTGGGCATACTGCTCACGGAAGAACTCGCGATCCTTGTCTGCGCTTTCCCTACTTTTCGTAGCTGCATCTAGTTGTGCAAGCAGACGGAGTTTTTCGGCTGCCCACTCCTCCTTCTCCGCGAGAAGCTGAGAGTTCCTTGTTTCAGCTTCAGCTAGCTGTTGCTTGAACTCCTCCTGTGCGTCGGTCATTCGTGATGCCGAAGAGGCGATCATGTTTTCCTGCGTTTCATTCAGAGCTTTAAGCCTTTCGACCTCCGCGGCACTCGCGGTTCGTTCAGAAACCAGTTGAGCTTGAAGATTTTTTATCTCTTGTGACTTTGTTTCAACAAGTGCGAGGGCAGTATCAAGACGATTTTGAAGATCGTCGCGATGTTGACTCTATAGAATTGCATGAATATTTTCAGTGAAATCAGAAAGAAATACTAGCGGGATGATAATGCTAACCGTAGACGAAGAAGCCTTAGAGGGCGGCGCAAGAGATCCTGCCCTACTATTTGCTGGCGTGGCCTTTGCCTTACCCTTGCCCCGGCCTTTGAATGGTTGTGGGACTACAGCTGGAGTTTGCGACCTGGAACGGGATCTGGTGGTGCGCATGTTGGCCATTTGCAAGCCATCATCCGAATACGGACGGGGAGAAGCTGGCCGGCTAGGATCCTGCACGACAATCTAATCATGAAAAACATTTTGTAAAATGTTATATCGACAACAAAAAAATGATTAATACCTTAGGGATGTTCTCCAAGCCACCATCGTTGGTTTCTTGATCAGACCCAAGGACCAGTTGCGAGACAGCGTTCTCCGAGGACGAAGTCTTCGAGACCTGGAACAACGCATCGTCCATCCTGGTTTGCATAGCGTCTTGCGTCGACTCCTCTTCCTCTTGTCTCAACGCAACATGAGGTGGAACTGGCTGTGAATCACCGCCGTCAAGATCAACGTAGGCAGCTTCCATCTCGCGGAGAGTCGCACTTTCGTCTTCCATCCGTGGTCCCGAAGCAGGTGGAATGGCTATGGTCGACGCATCTTGTATATTTTCGTCCTCCTCCACAATAGTTTGATGAACGAGACCGCCTGGGCCCGCTCGTTGTCCATGGGTATCGCTGGTATTGCTATTCCTCCGACTATGCGCTGCACGGATATCATCGAGAGTCTTCTTCGGCTTTGGTGCTGGCAAACCCGCTTCAGCAGCAGCCTTCCTCTTTGCAGCCTCCGCAATTTCTTGACCCCTCTTCACCACTTCCGACTCCCATATCTGCTCTGCACTTCCTACGCGATGTCCATTTGCACCAGACCCAGAACCTGCCGCTGCTGCTGGTCTCAGAGGTTTCTCAGGCGAGTCAAACTCCTCAATGGACTCCATCTGCACATCGCCATCGTTGTCTATCTGTGTGCTGATCTTCGAGCTTGGGTGCTTCACAGAATCGACGACATCGGAGATACTCTCAGGCAGCGACGACGCCGGCTGTTGCGCACGCGGAAGATGGGGGTAGAAGATCGATGGTGTGAGCTGAGGAATGGGACCGAGGGGTTTACCCGTGACAGACATGGATTGACCTCGAGACAGTGGCGTCTTTGGTCGCATTTTCGATCTGAGGGTAGCTCGCCCCCCTGGAGTGGAAGGCGTCGGTGGTTGGAGGAGGGTAGGGTAAGTCTGTCCTGGAGGCGTCAAGTCAATATCGCGGGCCTTGCCTTTTCCTTTCTCCTGGGATTGAGATTCTTCAGCCTCTGTCTCCGGAATGGTTTCGTGCTCATAAGAATTGGAGGGAGGTTTGTGGACGCGCTGTTTGGTTGCATTTGTCAACTTAGAAGAGCCATCGGTCTGCTTTGATGCCTTGGAAGCGATAGGACGTATGTCTGCGTCGCCAGCCTCTCGCATTAGAGAGGTCGTGATAGGATGAGTCGAGTCTGGTTTGGAATGTGGTTTTTCGACGGCTTCATTGGAACTCGAAGGGTTCATAAGGGTTGAGGATTTATCAGGAACGGACATAGGTTGCTTCGTAGGCGGTACAAGGTCTTTCTCGCTCTCCGTGTCGACGTTGATGAGCTCCACTATCCTGTCCTTCCACTTGCCCTTGGATGAAGACGGAACAGCCTGTTTATGTCCAGACGTCGAGGGTTGCGCCACACTACTCTTCGATGTCCCAGCTCCTTTCAACAATCCTTGGACGGCGCTTGGTTCTTTACGCAATCTGCGCCTATTCAGCTCTTCTTCCTTTTCCAACGCTTCCATCTCCCTATCAAATTGCTTAAGTCGAGCAAGGCTGCGCGGCGTCAATCGCTCTTCATCCGGGAGCGCATCACGATCAACTGGACCCTCCCAAAAAACGGATCTCTCTTCCGTCGGCGGTCCATAACGCGGTTTCGCCAACGACGAGTGTTGTGGATGATCGCTGTGGCTGCTGTCATCATCATTCTCACTGTTACTGGGCTTGCTTCTTCTGCTGCTTCTACTTCTACTCTGACTGTCGGTCCTTTCGCTCCTACTCTTGCTGCTTGTACTTTCGCTCTCCTCGCTGTCGCTTTTGCTGCTTTCGCTTCTATTGGAGTAGTCGACCACTCTGAGCCTGCGGGGCGTTGTATTCACCTGCATCGCTTGTCCGGACCATACGCGCTTGGTATGCGTCGCTTTCAAAGTCGAGGCTGCTGAAGTTTCTGGGCGAGGTTTGGGCGATGGCTTCCGAGGAGGGGAAGGTGCTTCCTTCGGCGATGGATTCGTAGGTTTGGTAGTAGACTTGGCCTTGGGAGGTGGCTGGGAAACAATAATTACGGAATCGTCGTCGGCCAATTCGTCAATCTCATCCTCATTGTGGTCACCCTTGCCGCCAACGTCAACAATCTGCACAGAGGAATCGCTATCATGACGAGGCGGTGTGGGAATCCCCTGCGATAAAACCTCTTCGACCAGGCGCTCTTCCTCCTCCTCTGACTCGACGAGCTCTTTTCGATTGGCTACCCGTGAAGAGTAAGCTTCCGCTTCTTGGGTGCTCTCTTCCTCCTCCTCCTTCTCCGCAACTTTCGGTTTCACCGTATCGACCTCTACCTTTCGCTTCTTCTTTGGTCTCGAAACGACGCGTGTCGTGGGTGGCTCTTGCTCGTTATCGATCCCTGCATTAATATTGACATTGACAGTAGGCGTGTGAGCAGAGTTGTTTGCGCTCCGTGCCTCGTGAAGCTTGCGTTTCTTCCCTTGCGTCGTAGTCGCGCCTTTCCCCTTGGACTTAACGTCTTCTTGTTCTTGTTCGGATTCCATTTCAACATCAGGTGTGCCCTTGGATTTGGATTGCATGCGAGCAGAATTGTTGACGCTCTGTGCCTCGTTAAGCTTGTGTTTCTTCCCATGCGTCGTAGTTGCGCGTTTCCCCTTGGATTTGATATCTTCTCGTTCTTGTTCAGATTCCATTTCAACATCGGCTTCTGCAATAGGCAGTGGTGCGACCTTGGGTTTGGATTTCGTGACATTGTCTGGGGAATTGGTGGTTGGTATTGACACGCCGCTTGACCGGCCGCGTCTCGCAGTCGTAGCTTCACGCGTAGTGGAAGTCGATTGGCGGGCTTCTGCGAGTTTAGACGTAGATGCTCGTGGTGCGGCAGTAGACGACGATGCAGCAGATGAGCGTCCCTTAGTCGACGCGGTGGCTAGAAATAGAACGCGACGAAGATATGAACATGATGGAAAATGTTAATGGCCTTTGAGTGTCACTTACATTTCCTCCTCTCTTCTTGTTTCTTCTTCAATTTCCACGCGAGCACAAGGTCGGGTGTGCAGTCCTTCTTTGGAACCCAGCTCTGCGCCCATGGTTTCCCAGTCATAGGATCGAGGCCAACCCATTTGACCTTGAACATATTGTTCCTCTCTGCCGTAATACACTCAACTTCCCACAAGTTCTCGTCGTCGTCTTCCTCTGGGACGAACTTTTGCGATGGTGAAGCGACGCTTTGGATCGACTCGGCCTCGGAGTCATATTGTGCCATGTCTATTCCAATTGCAGCTTTGACGATTAACAAACTTATACGTTATGTTAATATATACCTTTACAAATGCCCAGTGGGGCGAAAAAAGACCCCAAGAATGTTATAAGATGTTATACGATGTTCAGGAAGGAGTCAAAGGTTGAGGATTAGGCTGAAGCCGTGCCAAGTATGCACGTGAGAATGATGGCCATAGACCGTGAGAATATTTAAATCAACATTGATTATGTAACGCGTCTGTGCACGTTCAATCTTCATGCTTCAACCCTTCAACGTTCATTACAAACTCGAAACTACATTTCTAGGACTTCTCCAATCTATTAAGCTAAGAGACGCTCACTTGTACAGCAACCTAATTCTTGTATATCCACTCAACCTAAGATATTTTTTGACACAAAGATTCCTTTCACCACCCTAGGGGGTCACGGTCGTTAAACCACATTGTCTACTTCGCCTCGAGGCTCGGAATTTTGCAGGACCCCTGGCAGGGCTCTGAAGTATAAAGCATATTCATACTAGGCGGGGTGGCGACAACCTGGCGTTTCTGAACCGGCGCGTCTGTGTATGAATTGACACTGTCGTGACTCGACGAGTCTGCGCCGTGATTAGTAGAGGAAGGTGCTCTGGAGTAAATCCAAGATCTTTCCACCAAAGCGGGCTTTGATTTGAATCACAGTAAACGAGTTACGGGAGCTCTTGTGCTATGCTGTCTTTCAACTTTTTTGTGGTCCTGGTGATCTGTTTTCTCTCCCAGTACTCTCGGTATACCAAGGCTTCCTTATACCCAACTAAGCCAATCTCGAGCACGACATACACAGCCGGCCAGCCTGCAGAAGTCACCTGGATTGAGGACGGCCGGAAACCGTTCCTGAACACCACCATTGGTTTTAAAATCGATCTTTATGCGGGAAATAAGGTGAATTATCCAACACCGTATAGCTGATCTATTTTGAATGGCTCCCTCTCAACATCGTATGCTACAAATTACAGACGTATATCGCCACACTCTCCAAAGACGCGGACCCCCGCTCGCTCTTTACTACAGTCTACATACCTATGTCTGTGCCCGCCAATTTCCACCATTTGTTCGTGTTTCCTCGTTGGATCCAATTAAACCTCACTCACCTAACCATCCATCTACATTCTCAAACAGCAACCTTCGTTTTATAACAACTCAACCTCCTCAAATCATTTACACTGCCGATTTTAACATCCTTGCCAACCCTTACGTTGCCCCTCCATCCCCCACATCGCGCAATGCCGTGTCTAGTTCCAAGCCTGTCAGCATCATAACCGTCACCAGCACTGTAATCTCACGAATTTCTGGTTCTCAATCTGGTGTGTTGCCGTCAAGCACGAGCAAATCGTCGAAGGGTGTGCCGCGGATGGTGCGGGCGCTAAAAGGGCGGAGGCTTCGTACTGCTCACGGTTACAGTGAAAGAAGCTTTTATTTCGATTTAGAGATGATCAAGTTTCGACTGGTGTTTATGGTGTGGCCTGCGATTGTTGGGTTCTCGATGGCGTTCTGAGTCGAAGGTGTATTTGATTTGTCGCAGTACTCCCACCAAATCTTGTGGCTATTTCTTTGTGTTGGGTGGAGTACATTCTTGTGGAATAACAACTTCCGTGGATAGCGGCGTTTCCCAATTTCCGAGAGTTGTCGGTCTGGAAAACCGTGCAAATTTTTCAGCTCTCCCATTATTGTGTACCATACCTCAACTCGTCACCCTTACTAGTACTTGGCAAACCGATTGTGCTCTAATACTTCCTGGAACCTCTCTATTGCTGTGCGGCTGCACATGGAAAATGCAAAAGGCCGTCTACCACAGTCTTCGCAGAAGGTATCGCGATTACAAGCGAAATAACATGGCTATGCATTCCAATGCTCATGATCACGAGACGTACACGGTGCTCATTTCCTATGCGCCTCTAGACCCAAGTAATATGTGCGATATGATCATTGGCATAATGCTGTACAAAAGAGTAGCCCATAGAAGGTGGGTTGTAGTAGGAAATAGCATACTCCTTGGCAGAAAAATAAAAACAGGTGTATAGGACCGGTACAAAAAACTATGTCAGTCCAGTCTAGTGACAGCAGTGACATTTTTACTACAGCCATCCAAAATATGTATATATGTACAAAGTTCTGTTGTAAGAATGTAGTGATACTAGCATCTTTCAATCTCAGGAGTGGCTTTTCTATCGACCGAGCTTTATCAGGCTTTATCCAGGAAAAACAAACAGTAAATCAAAATGGGTCTCCGGGATACCCAGTAAAACCCCTTTTAAGCACTTTTTTGAGTCTTTTAGACTCTTGGGCATCAAATTGCATCAAAATAAAATGTTTGCTCTTGGCTGGCTCTTGGGATGTACCTTTTCGAGCACCGGCTGTAAATTGCCGCTCTTCAAGCTTTAAACTCTTATAAAAGACGCGTTGAATTCAAACAGATTGTCGTTGTTCGTTGTCAGGCGTCTGTACATACAACCCTATACCCCAAGTTCTTGATACTAGCAAATCGCGATGTTTGGTGCTACTATGCGTTCATTATGCATTCTGGCATTCGCTGCCCACACCGGTAATTACCTCTACCATAACCTTCACTGGCATTTCAACCCCACAGATCACTAACCCCGGATTTTCCTATCGCAGCCTTCGCCGGTGTAGTAACTGTTTACCTCGTCGATCCACCAAGACCCACCACGACCGAGCCAGACATCTCTGTCGTCACCTACCTAGGTACAACACACGTCTCAGCGGTAGGCACCGGTGAGGGCGGACGGACGAAATATGAAATGGACGCGGTGCAGAGCCTCCTCGTGGCCGACATCCGTGGCAGCACGGTCACTGTCCTCAGCGAACCAACCACGAACAAATGTGAGCGCCAAATCTTTTATGCCTTTCCCGCCGATCAAGGGTCGGATACCCATTCATATACGAACTAAAAATAACTTTGGTTAATCATAGTCCACTTCGAGGAAAATCAAACAGAGATGAAGCTACACCAGATCGTAACGGAGTACGACCCGCCCGTTACTGCGCTTTCTCAGAACTGTAAACTCGATATAGAGAAGCAGTCTGGTGAATGTGTGCAGAAGCATATTTATCGATTTGAATATCGCACGGATTCGGCTGGAAGCACAACTCAAACAAGGACTTACGAGTCGACATCTACGTTTACTGGCACCCTCTTTCCTATAGCTACTTTAACAACCAGCGGTGCAAAGCAGGCGATAAGCGGAAATATTGGCATTGTTGCAACTATGCTTTTCGCGACGGCCTTTGCTAGGTATCTGTAAAGTTCGTAACTTATTAAGTTGTATCCATATACCATAATGGACAAATGTTGGAGTAGTCAGCCAAGTCATCGCAGCCTACAGATGTTATCGAGGTTGTTGTAACTCGGGAACGTGTTGAGTTCCATAAACCCAAGCGCAGGGCAGAGCATAAAAAAGATTATTCTTTGTACGGTAAGTGGGGACAAGTACATCCGTTGATGGGTTACATGGACGAATGTGAATGCGTCTATAGAGTTAGGATATGCCTGAATCAAAAAAATAACAAAAGGAAAGGGTGGTGAAAGAAGAGAGAATAAACAATGGAGGAGGAATGGGTAACGGGGAAAGTGGCTGGGTTCTCATCCGATTCCTGCCAATCGTGACAGACGGGTATCGACTCCACGGTCCTCGTTAAGACATAAGGGTAGCGTCAATGAAGATAGGCGGCCGCGTGCTCGTGGTATACGTTTACATGTGGATGGGCTTGGAGTAGGCAGCCATAGCGGCCTCTTTGAATGCCTCGCTCAGTGTGGGCTAAAATTATAAACCATCAGCGTCATCCATTGATAACCAACAAAATTGAAAACGTACGTGAGCGTGGCAAGTCCTGGCAACATCCTCAGCGCTAGCACCATATTCGAGCGCCAACACACCCTCCGCAATCATTTCACCGGCATTAGGTCCGATGATGTGTGCTCCCAGAATCCTGTCAGTCTCCGCCTCAGTGAGGACCTTGATGAAGCCCTCAGTGTCGAGGTTTGTCTTGGCACGGGAGTTGGCAGCGAAGCTGAATTTGCCAACTTTGTACTTCACGCCCTCAGCCTTGAGATCCTGCTCCGACTTGCCAACCCAGGCGACTTCGGGGTGAGTGTACACTACAGAGGGAATAGCAGCGTAGTTGACGTGACCGTGGCCGTTCTTGATGAATTCAACGGCAGCGATACCTAAGGTAATATGAAAGTTGTCATAAATCAGAAGTTCCGCTAGCTGGAAGGCGCTTGGTGCTCACCCTCCTCCTCAGCCTTGTGGGCAAGCATGGGTCCGAATGTGACGTCACCGATGCACTTGATGTGCTTTTGAGAAGTAGTGAACTGGTCGTCGATGATAACTCGTCCCTTGTTATCGAGCTCGAGTCCAGCAGCTTGAATATTCAGGCCTTCGGTATATGGCCGTCTACCGACAGCGACGAGAACAACATCAGCCTCGAGCTGAAGTGAACGGAATAGTTAAAAAGGTTGTTTGCATAACAGAAACGAATAATAAACGCACTGTTTCGGCGGCACCTCCTTTGGCGGGTTCAGCTTGGAGGATGACCTGCCCATCCTTCTTCTCAGCGGACAGGACCTTGGTGTTAAGTTTGAATTTCAAGCCCTGCTTTTGGAGGATTTTCTGGAATGATTTACTAAAGAGTTTTTCTCAGTAAATGCAGAAATAGATGAATATCATCGGAGTACAGAGAGGGTACTTACGCGATTTCCGAATCAATTCCAGCACCGCCAATCGCTCCCAAGAATTCGACAACAGTGACTTCAGCACCGAGTCGACTCCACACGCTGCCCATTTCCAGTCCAATAATTCCTCCTCCGATGACGACCATCTTCTTCGGTACTTGCTGGAGCTCGAGGGCACCTGTTGAACTGACGATTTGCTTCTCGTCAATTTCGATGGCACCTCCGGGGAAAGGTGCGACCTCTGAGCCAGTAGCGATGATGATGTTCTTCGCTTCAACCTCTGAGACTTCGGCTCCCTCGGTTATGGGCGTGATGGAGAGACGGGTAGGGGACACGAAGGAAGCGGAGCCCTTGATGTAGTCTACCTTGTTCTGCCTGAACAACATCTCAATACCCTTCGTCAGCCCAGTAACAGCGTTGGTTTTGGCCTCCAGCATCTTGGGAAGGTTCAGTGAAACGGTGGCTAGTATGTATTAGCGCGCTGCAGAAAGTGTGAACGTGAAGTTCATACCATCGATTCCACGGCGGGCAAAGTCATGCTGGGCCTGGTGGTACAAATGCGAGTTGTTCAACATAGCCTTCGAAGGGATGCATCCAACATTGAGACATGTCCCTCCGAGAGCACCGCGCTTTTCTACGCAAGCTGTCTGGTGGAAAATTAATGAGGATTCGGACAATGGGTGCATTTATGACGTACTCGCAGTCCAAGTTGGGCGGCTTTGATAGCAGCCACGTAGCCTCCTGGACCTTAATTTCAAAACAATTAAAACGTTTCTTTGTACTTTTCACGCCGGTACATACCTCCTCCAATAACCACAACATCGTATGGCTCAGCAGCGGTTGCCAGCCCGCGCAGGGTCACTGACTTGTTCTTGGCCGCTCGGGCAAGGTTCTGCAGAACCTTCAATAAGGAATTCTATAATAAAGTTGAAAGTCCTTACCTTTTGTGCTACTCGTTTGAGGTGGAGCATATCGCAGGAGGTGAGGGTGAAGAAGGAAGAAATGTTCACTGGAGAAACACCAGGTGCTTGCTTACCTTACCGTGGTCAGAGTTTTGCCGGATCAAGGTCATGTGACTACAGACTTAACTCTTAAAATCTATATATGGTATCAAATATAAATTCTAATGTAAATACGATGAAAAACCCTTTAATGTTGGAGGGTTACATCGGGAAGACAAACCTTTTCATGTTGGTACCTTTACTACTAAATATTGTTGCGCATTATTCATCGCAGTACAGATAGAGAAAATTTTCTATATATTTACATTTGTTTTCGAACTGGCCATCACTTTCATCAAAATAATTAATTTTATGTGACTTGAACTAAGGATATAAAATTTAAAATTGGTGTTATTAGCACTGAAGCACTGGCTGGGACATTGTATTTGACGATGAATTCAGAAGAGGTTGCTACAGACTAATGCTAATTTTATGTTGCGCAAGCATGGTCAAGATCCAGATGAAAAACCGTTTGAAGGTCGGTTAACGAAATATTTATGTTAAAATGGAGATTCAATTAAGGGTTCTCCGTGCACGTCCCTCCTGGACTTTTCATGACTAGCGAATGTGAGCCAATGTCAATGGTTTCTGCGACTTATTTCGAACGATTTCGCCATTCCAAACAACTTACAATGTAACCACCTACAATCAGTAAATGTTGACCCACGAATATCCCGGAGGTAAGACCATTACACAGTTCTTTTTGCTTCTCATCGGACTAGTGTTCGCTCTAGATCGGTTTACGGATTTCAGACCGACATCCGACTGTAGTTCCCAGTCTTATCGGTCAAAGATCGACATTGGATTTCATTTCCTCACACCCCGCAAATTGGATGAACCGTCGCCGTTTCCCTCGCAAGTCTATAAATAATATTAATGATCGTTTATAACCGTTCGAGCTTGAACCCAAAAGCATCTCTAGTTTGAACTTCAACCTCGATGTCTACGTTCGCTAAATCAACCTTTAACGCACTTGTATACTCGGCATCTCGTCCTACGTATCCTACAGAGCTCTTTGAGCATATATTCGCGTTCCATCGAGCGGGGAAGAACGCGCAATGGGAAAGAGCAGCGGATCTCGGGTGTGGGACAGGTACGTGTTTTTCTTTGGATGAAGAAAGATAACTTACTGTTCGTAGGACAAGCTACATTGCAACTACATCCGTTCAAAGAAGTCCTTGGAGTAGAACCGTCTGCTGGTATGCTTGAAAAAGCGCGTGCCTATGCCGCATCCAAAGTGGCAGATCCATCCAAGTTCAAATTCGTCCAAGGCTCAGCCGAGGATACAAGCAAAGCGATAGCAGAGAACAGTGCTGATCTTATCGTTGCGGGTATGTCTTCCCTAGGTTTTAAGAATTTTAATAACACGTGTGCTTGCAGCTCAAGCTGCACATTGGTTCGACTGGAGCAAAGTATGGCCAGAGACCTACCGCGCTCTCCGTCCAGGAGGAACTGTCGCATTCTGGGTACAACACACGAAATTCATATAGGTATACACGCTGATTATTGTTATAGATTTACGCCGAGTTTCGTCTGCCCCAGTTTCCAACACTGGGCGAGAAAATCACTGCGTATGCCCAGGGTACCGACCCCAAAGCAAGTGTAGGGAGCCATTTTCAACGTCCAGGACGAACTATCCTCGAAAGGCACCTGGTAGATGTCCCGGAACCCTCTGAATTTGGTGTCAAGCTGGAGCCTCTACACCGAGTGTTCTTCTGTGGTAAGCATTATATCTCTCGACGACACAGTATCTAACGAGCAATAGGTGACGAGGTTCCGCCCTTTGTCCCCAAAGAATCTCCTATACACCCTGTTCTCATGCGAACAGAGATGCGATGGCGGGACCTACTAGCTTACTTCAGGACATGGAGCGCGTTACATACTTACCACGAACGATATCCGGAGGATTTGACTTCTCCTGAGGATACCAGATTCCTCGAAGAAGATCTCTCCAGCGATTCGGAGGACACGAGTAAGTGCCTTGTCGTGTTCGTTATCTGCATGTCGGCTGATTCGTGCAAAGGCGACGTACGAGGAGGGGACATTGCTATTCGATTCTGGAAAGACCTCCGTGAAGGAGCGGCAAAGACATCCCCTGGTGCGACGGTAGGGATCAACGATGTGGTCCGCGTGGAATGGCCCGTCGCGTTGATCATGACGCGTAAATCGTGTTGAAATACCTTAACGATATCTAACTCGGCCTTGGAACTCTTGGCGAATCTTGTTATCTGTATAAAAAGCCACTAATTTTGATTTACTTCTCGTGCCCTTCATCGAGTTCTTCTGAACGTTGTCGATTCGTGAATATGCTTAACATAAAGACACTTTGTGCGTGTGCAATTCTTTTCCAGGCCGGTACGTTTTGACTAGCTTCTCGTTGGGTTCAGTTGATAACATTAAATTTTCGGTCTACAGTTCATGCTGCCACAGTTGCGACCGTTTATATGCCTGTCCTGACACGGATAGGTTCAAAGAGGAGGGAACCACTCGTGTATCTGCTCTGACGACCCTTGAAAATGGTGTGACGCGATACGAAGTCGAGATCATCAACAGTCTGTTCGCGTTCAAAGACGATCAAGGTCAATTTTTCACTGCCCTCAGCACTCCCGCCATACAGACCCTGTACTAGGGGATTCGGTCGTTAGTCACGTGACCACGTCGATAGCCTCCCGTACATTGTGTAGCGCAGACTCAACAAGCTTTCACCACCATCCCTCCGTGCGCTGTCCGATCCGACGCCTCCAACCCGTGAGTGTATGTTTGTTGTTCTCAACGATCTCCCTAACAGATTACATGATCGCAACGTCCATGTACACGTGAATATCAGTCGTCCTCGAACAAGATGCGACTCGAGTGTTCATCAACGCAACACCCCAGGTATCTCAGGGCCTTAAGGTGTATACACTGCAGATTAAGATATCATGCGACATGAACACCGACGATATGAAAGCCGACTGTGTTACATATAATGGCAGTGTAGATGTGTTGGTCGGCGTGGACGGTGTGCATTACATCGACATACACCTTGTCAACCATATCAAGTACAGCGCCGGCCTCCAGCCCATAGCCACGGTTACTCCAGGAAGCACGAGCGCAGGCAGCGTGAGCCTGCCATTGGGCCTTGGGAGCTTATACATCGTGCTTCTGTTCTCCGCTACGTCATTGCTGTCTTTTTGGCTTGTTGTATAGAAACTTGTTAATGGCAAGTATAGTATGATTTTCCGCATTTATTATCGCTATGACTGTTCATTGAAAGCGCTTCGCTTTTTAGAGCAGAGAGGAGTATGTTTTTAAAAAAGTCCTAGAAGAAATCAAGGCCGATGAAGCCGTGTAGTCGAAATTTGCCCTTAATCTTCGGGCAGAGCGGAGCAGTGACCAGTCGCCCAAAGTGAAATTATAGAAGTCTATCCCCTTGTAAGTAGCATCACTTTTTGATTATGGTATCTGTGATCAAAATGCAGTGCAATGGATAACCTTGGGTTATCGCACAGAGACTCCCATAGCCTGCGTCATAACTGTGGAAAATGTCACGAATGGACTTTATTATATTGTTCTTGTCAACACTTGTCTCTCACACCATGGACGTGCCAAAACGTTCTGGGGGTGCTGATCAAATACGGTGGACGCTGAAGGTTCTCCTGCTAAAGAAGGATATTAACTTAACCTGTACCCCGTTTAGGCCTAGTTGATACTGAGATAATGACTGAAAAGACTCCCTCCTCGTTGCAGGTTTTTCTAAGGTAATTCTTGAGGGACTAATTGCCAAACAGATGATCAAAATCAAGTTTGATTTCTCCGATCTTCAATGACCATCCTGATGTTTCTATGCTTCTTCTTAGGACCTCTTGGTTGACTTCTGAGAAACACAGCTAGTGGTTTTGTATATTACTGAGTTGTTTACCAAGGCTATGGACTTATTGAGAGGGCTTTGATGGCGACTGTCATCCTGTGCCTAACTCCATGGCTTGGTATGAAGACTCTATGCTTAGGGAAAGAATGATGTTTCACTTTGAACATCTATTCTCTCTCTATGCTTCAATCTTGTTCTTTTCATCGAACGCGTATTGCTCACAGCTTACCCCTGTGTATAAAAATAGATCGCAACACTTCAAATTTTATCATGCACTGTATACATAGCTATTACGGTATCTAACTGTCGTCGCTTTATATACCTCCATGCTCCTTGACCTGTCGGAAAATTCAGTACATGTCTGCTGTATCCATCGCTGGAACGAAAGATCAAGCTACTGTCTCATTCATCACGTTGCCTTGGTATTTATGTAGAACATGGCTGCGAATCTCTCGGTTTGCTATACTTAGCTCGCCAATTCCGGTCCACCTGGGGTAGAAGCTCCGATTCTCGAGATCTCAGGGTGTACTGTTGATCACACATATATACCTGCATATATGCCGCATCTGACATACCTCACAGGCTCACATTCTCGATGTTTAACGGGCTCCCCGTCTCCCAACCGTCTGGGCTGGTACCAGGGCCCAATGATCTGCTTGAGACGCAGATGCTTGGGACGATGGTTGCGGCTATAATATACGGTTTTCTCTTCAATCTCTTTATCGATTCCTTCAAACTACTTCTTCACAAAAGTGCTGCAATTCCTTCAAGAAGGATGTATTTTCTCATCTTTTTCGCTTTGTTTATGGTGCTGTTGGGCACACTTTCTCTCCTTCAAGGATTTTTGGTTTCAGCTACATCGATATTTGGCGACGAGAGTTTTCCGTCACTGTCGAGTGGTGCTCCTTTCGTTCTGCCTGTGAGCATTTGGACAGCAGATGGCTTTATGGTAAGCCGAATGATATCATATACACTATATTTCTGACCAATGAATTAGCTATGGCGTTGTGCAATTCTTTACCATGGTGTATCTAGGGGTGCCCGAGTGGTGCTTCTGTCTTTTATTTCTATAGTTTTTATGGCGGCCATAGGTGCGTTCTGCTTCAAAATTACGATATCCTTTTTTGACACGTAACCTAAAATTAAGCAAGCGGAATATCCTTATTCGTAGACAGTCAATCTGGGCGATTACCAACTCTTCTTATCGTTATATTTTCCACCGTTTTCAATATCGTGATCTGCTTCCTCATAGTTGGACGTCTCATGCTACATAAAAAGTACCTCAAAAGTGTCCTTGGCCCTGGCCACGGATCACCGTACACAAGGATAATGGCAATGACTGTCGAATCCGCAGCGTTGCTCATTTTGTTGGGCATACCATATATGTTCTTGGTTGCATACCAGAACTCAAATGGCTCAATGTTTGTTCTTCAGCTTCTACCTCAGATATGTGTATGCAAATTTTTTTCTTGAGATAATAATACGTGCTTATTGGATTCTTCAAGGCAATATCCCCTTTGCTCATCATAAACCGAGTCGCTCAAGGCAGAGCGGCAATGCAAATGCCAGATGACGGGAACCCGAATCATAATGATATAGAGGCCAACCTTGGAAGTCTTCAATTCAAAACCCGAACTATCAGTCTTTCATCCATCCAAAGTTTCTGCATATCTGATGACAAGCCATCAGAGCCGGAAAACGGTTTTCCGTGACCATGCTGAGCGCTAATCCATTTGTACAACACAATGTCAAGTAAATACCCATTTACCACTGTACTTTTATCATCATACTTGTAAAATGAACATCCATGTGTATGGTATATACCTTCGAGAGATATTCCCGCACTGGACGGGCAAATAGGTAAGATCACTTACGAATATCTAATATGACGATCAGGTTAATAATGCAGTGCCCTGTTCCCCGTATACGTATTACAGCACAATTCCGGGGAGTTAACTGAGCATTAGCATACGATAAGCTCACAAAGGTTATTGCTAGCTTTCGTCTTTCCCATTTACACAACCCAGGGCCATACCCCCATGCCCACCCTAGTTCCCGGAGCGAATGTCTACCTCGAGATGCAGGCGCTTGGAACTATTATTTCCTCAGTGGCGTACGGTGTTGTCCTGATGTTAGCATGTGGCTGCTTTGCAGTTTTCTCTGAGGGAAGAAATAAATCTCCAGTCAACGGGATGAGGAAATATCTGTATACGCTCGTCGGGTCACTACTGCTTTTAAGCACTGTTTCGTTCATCCAGGGAACGTTAATCGTTTTGACGGCAATATTTCGTGGATACACTTTCCCATCCCTGTACGGAGGAGCGACGTACGCCTTACCCGTTGCACTATGGATGAACGATTGCTTTATGGTAAGATAGTTGCTTATTATTGTTGTTCACATTAACGCACGCATTATTAGATATGGCGTTGCTTTACTATTTACCATGGGGTGTCGAAACGCATTCAATATCCTCTTTTTGTATTGGTAATGCTATTGTACCTTGGATCCATAGGTAAGGATTAAAGTTAATACTCTGACATCATTTATTAGAGGCTTATAAAATTACAGTTGGCGGGGTCGCACTGTATATGAAGGCCCAAAAACGTTTTCCATCAATCATCTTCGTAGCTCTGTCCACAGGGATTAACGTTCTCCTCACATTACTGATAGTCTGCCGCCTCTTATTTCACCAGCAATATCTCAAAAGTGTTCTCGGAGAAGGATACTCCTCACCTTACAGCAGGGTCATAACCTTGACTGTTGAATCCGCCGCTTTGAACCTTTTCATCCAGATTCCATATCTTATTTTGGTCGGGTTAGAAAGCACCGGAAGGTCAGCATTTATTCTGACTTTGCCACACGTACCCGTAGGTCATTGTTTATTTAAAGTAGATGTAAATCTAATGAATCTTGGTGTTCAAAGTCTATAGCAACCCTTCTTATTATTTATCGAGTCGCTCGAGGCCACTCAAGGACTGATTTGGAACAAAATTGTATTCCCAACTTAGTGAACACCCATCGTCATACAATCCAGTCTAGTATTCATTTTGACAGGACAACAATTCCGTCAGTCGAATCAACACATTTCCGGGAACACAAGGGAAACGGAGTAGCAACATGACCAATACTTTAGGGCTCGTTAGGCTACTATAAATTCCTTACGCGTCGCAAGCTTCAGACCGGGAGCAATACCAATATACATAAAGAACATAGTTTCTATTTTGTGTTTTGACAGATTCGAGCTTGAGTCAGGCTTACGGAATGAGCAACAGCGTCTCATTAATATCGATGCTTCAACGAAGTCTTTTGCTTTTGACCAATAAAATTTGCAGGTCTGATTATGCTCGCGCTCAGCGCCCATGCGTCACGGACATCATGGGCGCGTCCATGTCTTGTCAATGGCCACTGTCAGAATTTCGATTGTAGTATCCATCAAAGATTTTACTCACGATGGTGTTTACAGGTATATATAACCAAATTGCTCTTAGCTGTCAAAATTGTCATTCTCGCAGTCATGTTCAAAAATTATAAGTATGCCAATATTGACTGTGTACACGTTTCTCATGTTATTCCAATCACCCCAAAAATCTCTCCAAACATGCCACTGAGACTCATCGACGATGAAGACCGCAATGGCTACAGAATTGAAGCGCTGGCAATCGTGGTGTCAGGAATAGCTTACGGCATTGTCCTCATGCTATTTTTCAACACATTCTGGCTTGTCGTTAGGACCAAGGAGCAACGAATGAGGACATATATGTTGGCCTACACATGCGTCATGGTGGCACTCAGCACTGGAGCAATGATCCAAGAGGTCATATACTTGATGCGAGACGTTCTGTCGACAAGTGCGGAGCGAGGAGATGCTCAGTCGTTAATGGTAGTGTTGGCATCCTTGAAAGGTATTCCACTTACGCTTCCATTCACCATGTGGGGTGCTGATGGCGTATTGGTGCGTCTATATTAAGCCGTTTACAAATGTTCTTATTCTATATATTTCGATAGATATGGAGATGTATAATTCTCTACAGGGGAATCTCTTCAACTTCCAAATACATATTATACGGAACGCTAGCAATTATATCGCTGGCTACAATTGGTAAGTTTGTTGGCATGGTTATCCTTAATGGCTAAGCTACGTCGCGCAACCTAATAGACATTTTTCAAAGGTGGTGACATCATAATTCTTTCCCCTCTGCATCTCGGCAAAATAAGCAGAGGAACAGGCGTATCCATCATTGCAATGTCAACAGTTCTCTGCAACAGTGTTCTATCCGGACTCGTTGCATTACGAATAATTCACTACGATCGAGCTTTGAGACAGACTGGAATGGCCAATCACGAGTCTCTTAATTCGAATTACAACCGAATTGTCACTATATGCGTGGAATCTTCCATCCTGATTGTCCTTGTGGGCACGATTTTTATCGTATGTGCATTCGCATCCTTTGGCATATATATTTCATTTGCACTATTCATCCTCCCGCACATATGTGTAAGTTTTTAAAGCTATAAAGTCTAAATGAACGCTTAATTTAATTGAGCCTTTCAGGTCATATCACCATTGCTCATTATTTTTAGAGTTGCCCAAGGCAGGGCATATTCTTCAATCAATTCGGTTAGAAATAGAGAATCTAGTATACAGTTCAGTCACTCTGAGATATTATAAATATTATCTCTACCATCAAATTAATTATAACTCCTTAGTCTTGCTAATTTTCAGCTTGCCATTCTCCTATCCTCGAAAGACGCGTCTACGCGACGCGTTCATTTAAATCACGTGATACGAACAATATCGAATCTCATCGCTGGAACCAGGCAAAGCTGCCCCTTGAAAGACGACAGTGACAGCAATGCCCATGTAAGCCTATCTTCCTCCGAAATACTTCCCTGAAAACTAAGTTTCAACCAGGGCAACCTCTGAATATACCACAGCGGCTCTTGCGACGAACAAAGAAGGCTGGGTACGCCTTCAGAGCACAGATGGGTTTTCCTACCTCGTAAAACGAAAAGTCGCACAGGCGAGCGGGACGATACGCAACATGCTAGACCCAGAAGGTTAGAATACCTATCAATCACCAAAACAACTTAATACATCGTCTTTCTCCTGCCTAGGTGGCTACGCAGAGGCTCTGAATGGTGTATGCGAGATTCAAGAGAGGTGCGTTGAATTTCACATCCCGTCGTAAAAGTTTCAGCATTGCTAGCAGGAGACTTACCATTTCTGAAACAGAGGAATAATTGTCGAGAAGCTGGTGGAATATATGAGCTTCAAGACGTACTACGAGTCGATCAACACGAAAGATGAGATCCCACTGAACGAGTTTCTCGAACGCATTCCACCGGAAATCATCCTTGAATTGTACGTCTCTCGCCTAGATGTTCTTTGATGAATACGTAATAACCCGATACTTGTCTTCAAAAAACAAAAGATTACTCGCAGCCGACTATCAGGAAAGTGAGTTGTCTTTTCATGTTTCGCCATTGGCTCAGAACACACGGTGATTGACGGGCATGGCAGTGTAATTGTACCAACAGCACATGCGCGTGGAACTATACCCACCCCTTACCCCTTTGCATCTTACGTGCAAGGTAAAGGTCAAAACAATGTCACAGCAATAATGTATGTATTCAATAGTTAACAATGATCGTAGACGAGCACAGATAGCACGAATGGCGATGTGACAAAGAAAAGAAAGTAAAACTAGCTGGAGGAAGGAAGAAAAAAAACGGTATACAAAACATTCCGGTCATCAGGGATATCCTATCCATACACACACCATCCACTAAGTTTACAGCACGACCCACCACCACTCCACATACACAAACATTAGTATTAATTACCACCACACAAATCTCATTAAGTCGTCTCATGCCTCTTCAACGCCCCTGGTCTGCCTGTCACACTCCGCCCGCGCGCAATCTTCTCCGCAAGCATCTCGACGACGCCGCCGTCGTCGACAACCGAGTCGTCTTCGAGCGCGCGCTTGATGAGGTCCTCCATGTCCAAGCCTTCGGCGGACGACCGCCGGCTCGTGTTGCGCATGCTCGGCACTGGGAAGATAGTCGGCTTTTGCTGCTCGTTGAACTCGGGCAGACGTTCGTTTGCCATATCTGAGCGGCGACTGTTGGGTCGTGGATGTTTATATGAAGGCGATTACAGAACAAATAAGAGAAAGGGTTGGGAGAAGGGTTGGAATGGTTAGATTGTAGGAGGAATGGAGGGAAAAGGACGTACGCGTCTGCAAAAGTTCGAATACTCTTGTTCAGTCTCGCGCCCTGGACACTCAGTGCATCTGCACCGGGTTTACTGACAGCTGTCGAGGTAGCCGTGACACCATCCAGCTCCGTCGCGTTTTCTGCCTCCTCTCTATTATCCCAAGACAAAAAAAAACAAACACACTGTCAACGCTATAACAAGAAACAGATACAGGAAAACGAAACGCACCGAAGCAGTTGGAACACTTTCTGCATCCGACCCACCGCCAAAATCTTGTTCTTGATGAGTTGTCTCCGTGCAGCGAGATCTGCAGGCGCCGCCTGTGCCTCTTCGCCATCCGAATCGCTCTCCGCCAGCTCGTCGTTACTGCATATACTCAAAATAGCAAGCAACATCTCCGTAACTTTCAAAAGGTTTCATCTCAATCAACATCGAACACCTCCATAACAAGCAATACAGAACAACTCACTCTTCTGCCCCACGAATGGCAAACTCCACGTAAACGCGTCCATGAAATTCGGTAGCCAGAAGGGGTGTGCTGTGGAGTTATACTGCCGAATTGTGATGTTCTTATTCGCGTACTTGAGGATCGCGCCGCGATTGTGGTACACGTCGAGGTAGTTGGGGGCGGAGAATATGGTGATCACGGAGGGAAAGTTGCGTTTCGGTGTTTTGCGGTGCATGGTGTAGCCTGCGTCTTGCGCCTCGTGCCCGCGAATAACAGTGAGTAGGTTGTTCCGCTCCAGGAATTGGCAGACAGCTTCATAGCTACATCAATTCGATTGCGATGGAGGAAAGAAAAGGAGGAAGTTGGTATCCATTAGCCACATCCACCTCGCGCAGAAAAAACCCAAATCAGTACTAGAACTCACGTGTAGAAATACGAACATCCGCGAGTATTGTTGTGCATGAACGTCGTCCCTGGAGTGACGCCCTGCCCCGTGGGCGCAGGCTCGTTCTCATGCCCAAAGTTGACGATCGGATCCGACCACAACAGGTCACACAACAATCCATGCGACCCAGGTTCCGTAAATCTATTTATCTATTATTCGCGTCAGGAACTAGGCTTCGCCGTGCACAGAGAGACATAAAAGGAAGAATGGAAAGATAAGAGCAGACATACGTGGTCAAGGTCGCTGAGCTTGATGAGCTCTGGTGAGATGCCTCCGTGCACGCAGAAAAACTTGCCGTCAACCAAAGCGGAGATAGGAAGGGCGCAGAACGAACGCAGGCACGCTTCGTATACTTTTTCCGAGTATTTGTGGAGGCCTGGCAAAAACCAGTGGCGTTAGTTACCGGTTAGAAGGACTGAGGCAGTGACAATGACGACGATGTTGATGTATGAAAAAAGAAGTGGAAGCGAAGAAGGATATATGGAAGGTGGGGTAGGGTGAGATGATATGGATACGCACATTCACGCTTGAAGGTGAAATATTCTGTAAGGTGTCGACATTCGTGGTTCCCCCGCAGTAGCACTATCCGCGATGGACTGGATATCTTGAGAGCGTACAGATACAGTAGACACTGCAGCGTCAAATGCTGGATGTGAATCTCTATGAATACGTAAGGGAAAACGATACACGCACCTCAATACCAAAGTCCCCCCGATCGACATAATCTCCCAGGAAAAGATACAAACTGTCCTGCAGATTCCCTCCCACTTCGAACATCTTCATTAGGTCGTACTGATCACGAAGAGCCCTCTCATGAGATATGCAGCAAGCGAGAGAACGAAAATCTCACATATTGCCCATGTATATCTCCACATACTGCAACAACAACGACAGCCCAACCAGCCCATCATTAGTCTCCGTCATACATGACCCTGAATCGGCATTGAGTGGACCCACTTGTTACTGGACTTTTGAGCGGTACCATGTTTGGCTCCCTTGAGAAAATGTTGGTGACGTGCTCAATGATATACAGCGCCTGCGCCTCGGTCAAACGTCCCTCGCGGTAAAAGTGTTTCTTGAGATACTCATGATTGACTTTGCGCTCTCCACCGTCGTATACGTAGAAGTCGTGATCGGATGGCTTGTGCGTCGCGGGTGGGGGGACCTATGCAGGCCACGCGCCGGCCAGAAAGAAACAAAAAAAAAACGAACACGATGTGGAGGACGCAGAAGATCTCCATCGATTAGCTTCCGCTCTGAAGATCATGGGCCATCGCGGGCGTACCTGCGGAACTGGACGCTTCGAAAAGTCCTTGCCCTCGTGGCTCTCCAGCGCGTGGTGGGACGCTGACGGTTGTTGCTGGGTAGGGCCTGCGGTATGTCCTGAAAATGAACCAGAATGGTGGTGCCTGTTGGTACTGCCCGACATCGCAAGCGCTCAATAGGGAGATTCGTCAAGTCGTATGCCTGTATATGGAGGCCCAGAGCGCGATAAGGATAGAGTTATGGCAAGTATCAGGTTTTTGGGTCGCAGTCGGTGGATAACAAAAGATGGTTGGCGGCAAGGGCCAGGCGTTCCTGGCTTGTTTGGCAGTGTTAGCAGGGCCCATGATTTTGGCGCCCAGTTTCACAGACATTCCGAACACACCAGTCTCAACGCCGTCAAGCTCCTGGAGCAAAAAAAATTCAGGCGGATGTGCTCGGTGGCATCTTGCGCTGTAGACACGAATATACATTGCTTTGAAATACACTTAAACCCAAGTACACTTATAAGAGGGGAAAGTCCGCTTGTAAGGCTGTGCCTAATTTCAATCCGAAAGGCTCGTCTAGAATTCTAAGATAAACCCCTTCTACCTTTTAAATATGGGCGGTCAATTGATTCCGCAATTTGGTGTATCCTGATGATCCTCCACGATGGGTTTTTTTGGGAGGTCAGATTGTGCCGCCTGGCAGAAATGCGATCTATATTTATCTTTGGCTATCAACGCGTTTGCAACAAGGCTGCAAAACCACGGTGTCGAGATTTGAAGTGCTGTACACACGTCAGAAGAAACACTTATTCTATGAAATAAATGGAGGAATCAATCATACACGGCGGAAGTAAAAAGATGATACTTTGACGACCCCAAATTACTACCTGGTAGTGTTGGATCGAGACGTAATTAGCTTTCGAGAATTCCGCTTCACAAGATGGTCGGTCTGGATATGATCCACCCATTCGAAATTTGATACGAGAATATTCCTTTGGTAAACCAGTTAGAACTGCTGTTAACAGAGGTATATCGGATACTTCTTTCTACATACTATGGTATGGTTAATCAGGTTAAGTTTATAAACTTATCGTATGATCTTGGAGAGAGCTAATACTTATGTGGCCGCGGCAAGGAGTCCCTAATTCTCCCCTTGTATCGCACGTTTCTTCTTCAGCACTCGATTGTGTTACTATCGATGAAAACATGTGTGCTGATGATTTGGTTGATACACTGCTTATCATGTTTAATCAATCCATTCCTTCTCACAGCGTGGTATAGACGCTTCGATCGTGCTATGGAACATACCGCATAATGAGAAAAAGGTAACCTCTATGATCTTTTTGGGAACATTCCCTTCCTTCCAGGAGAAAAAAATACCAACTGAGTACTCAAACACAGCAATCGCATTGACGTATTACACGTTTACACGCCCATGGCTGGCCTTCTACATGCATAGATATTTGCGTCTGCGAAGTAATAAAGCCATCATATCCGAGGGGTAGCGCACGTTCAAGATATCATCATACTAGTACTATTTGGAATAACTTGCAATTGATACGCTTAACAATTATTAAGAGTCATCCAGAATTTCAAGGTTGTGTATAAGAAAATATAGATAGGAGGAGAGGAGCTCGGATAAACATTGCGAGAATTTTTGCGATAGAATCAGCTTGATCAGTAATCCGAAGACATCTGGACTGCAGCAGATGATCAGGCTGCAGTGCGATCCCTATATGTGGACTTGTGATAAAATAGGTGCCGCGTGTGGAGTAAATCACTTGCTACTTATCATTAATTCCTTGACAGAATGACGTGCAATGAGGCGAATTTCGAGGACGTTTTCAAGTTGCCAATGTACGCATATGTTCAAGTTTTTTTTTATCAAATCAGCTAGGTTAACTATATATTAGATACGTAGTCAGATTTATGCGTTTATCTAGGTTGTTACTCACATCTGGATTCTGCACACCGTATAGTTATATGAAGGCATTGCCAGTGGTGGCCACTATCACAATTAACATAGTGGGAAATATCCAGCCACTGCCGTAAATCCATATCATGCGGACAACTCTAATTTTAGCGCAAAGTTCCCAATCGCAAAGATCAATACGCGTTATCTGACAGCAGTGAAACTACTCCTGCTGCAACTCCGTGTAGCTTCAACATTCAACCCTCAAAGTTCCTTTTATCTGTTATGTTGGCTCCCAAAGACCAGCGCTCAGGTGAAGAATGCATGTGCTGCCTAGAATTTGAGAATGAAGGCACTGGCAACCTCCAATGCACCCCTCACAAACAATTATCTGTCTATGACTACAATATTCAAGTTGCACTACTTGCAAACACCCTGAACAAGCAATGCCACTTGGCCAAGGACAAGGAAAAGAGGGAGGCTGAAGAGCGCGCTCGAAGTGAGGCAGAGCAGAGGCAACAGGCCGAAGAGCGCGCTTGAAGTGAGGCAGCACACTGAACATGAGGCACAGCAGAGGCAAGAGGTGGAGGCAAGGTTCAAGGAATTAGAAGAGGAGCTGAAAAAGTACAAGAACATGCACAAGGAGATTCCGTAAGTCATACCATGGCCTCTTTTCCACCTTTCCTCTTTTGCCAGTCTAAATTTTCCTTGCTCAACATCCCAGGCATCCCGCTTGAATTGAATAGGCAACCTTAGTCGGAGCCTGATGGTTGAGTGTTCGCTGGTCGACACTCATATCACGTACACAGCGAGCGGACAGTCTCATCGAGTCTTCGACGTACGTCGGACATCCAATCAAATTCATTCAAGATAAGATGGATTCCTCAATCTTGACCTTTTCTCATTGCATACACATATATTACATATATCATACTAACTGGTCATTCATCCAGTTTTTATGTATTTTTCACACACACACATTTTTATCTAAATTTTTTGATTGTAGATTCACAAATCCGGTGTAAAAGATTCAGGCTGTATGTCTATTGTTCTTTCTACACCACCCCCGGGAGAACTGGAACAACCAATCAACAAGATTCAAATTAATTAATGTCCAACTTCCTCGCAAGTACGTGAGTCTCTTAGGCTCGGGCTCCCCTGACTCAAAAACCGCGCGCTTTCCTCTGCTTGAGTCCTATCTTTTCACGTTCACGGCACGCAAGTTGAAGTCCACACAATGAATCAAGAAACAAGGCGTCGAGAGGTGCGTTCGTCGTATTATTTATGGCTGGCAGACGGTGCACATACGATGTGTCACAACGCGGTGCCGTGGTGCCGCGAGAGATGGCCAAAGTAAAGTGGAAACATTTACACCATACAAGAAAAGCGTACATTATCCTGATTTTTTACCCACCGAGATACGAACTCCGAGCTCTGGGCTCCGAACTCTGCGAAAATAGATGAATGAATGAGCGAGCGAGCGAGTGATCCAGTAATAGCATGCCCAGCCTCCGTTCCACGTATTCGGTTCCACGAGCGTCGGTGCGCTGGATCCAGATTCCAGATTCCAAAGGTGAACGTGAAGCGCTGTATTCAGATCCAGACCGCGGAGCGCGGAGAGCTAGAGGCATCCATCAGCAACTTACGACTCTCGGGTACCCCTTGATTTATACCCCAGATATTGGGGCAGAGGCGTCGCACCGTCGCATCATCGCATCATCACTGATCATACAATCATTTGACGAGATACAATCTGATGCAGTTATACCTTTACAATGGGTCAGAATTTAGAAAGAGAAAGAAGAAGAAGAAGAAAAAAGAAAGAGAACGTGAGAGGGAATGTGAGAGGGAATGTGGCTGCATGATATTCGCATTTCATAAACGATGACTTGGAGGCGGCATTGAGGCCTTGGGCCGTCGTTGCGATTGAGGTCGAGGTCGAGGTTGCGTACTTGAATATTGATTGAGTACTGACTACTGAGTAGTGATAGAGGTTCAATAAATTCAGTAAAGGTACAGTGGAGACTAATGTTGACACTGAGCACGAGTTATCGTTGAGGAAAACAGAAAAACAGAAAAACAGGGAAACAGAGAAACAGAGAATGATATCATATCATACAATACTACACCTGCCCCTGCTCTGCGCTCTCCCGGCGTTGGCGCTTATTCTTTCTAGGCGCTTGCACTTGTGCTTGAATCTGTTGTCGCTGTTGGCCCACCCAGCCCAGGCCCTGCGCTAATGGCATGTCGCGGCCGTCGGGCGTCTGACAACTCGGGGTGTAGGTAGAGGTAGAGGTAGAGGTAGAGGTCTAGCAGTAGCAGTAGAAGCAGCCTCCCGAGCTGTGGCGCGGATCTGCCAATTGGACGTAGATGCAGAGGAAAACTAAGGAAGACTAAGGAAGAGAATGAGGCTAAGGGAGTGGGAGAGGTTATGAGACGGGCGTGTGTGTGCGAGCATGTGCATGTGCATGTGGATGGAGGCGCATGAGTGTGGATGGAGGCGCATGAGTGTGGATGGGTGTGTGAAACTTGAAGTGGAGGTGCGTGGTGGGTGTGGAAGTGAGTGGGTGGGCGCGTCTGTGTCTGTGTCTGTCTGTCCGTTACGGTGGCGCTCAGCCAGAACAGTGCTAGTGAGTATGGACGAAAAGTTGAAATTTGAAATCTGAAACTTGACGTCGATCCTGCTGAATGTGATGTGAGTAGATTACGGATGGGAAAGCCGTCGTACGGCTCGCCGCTCTCGTCGTTTGTTTGTTTGGGTACAAAATAGATAAATAGAAAAACAAGTTTAAGGAGAGTTGGGTTGATTCCAATTCCAATTGCGATTCCGATTTCGAACCGTATGCCTGTGACAATGCCCATGCCTATGCCCATGCCTATGTCTTGCGATGGCAGCGGCGGCGGCGCGCCGTGGAGTATCCCAAGTCCCAGGCACTATCCAAATAGCTACTAGCAATCCAATCAAGCATCGGAGAGTCGTGGGTATCCCAAGCTGACGGTCTGGGAAGGAGATCATACACAGCGATAGGGATAGATATGTCACAGGAGAGTTTCCACGATCCGTGCGGAGGCGCTTGTATGCTACCGACTTGGGAAGAATTCAGATATGAATTAATTCGGAAGCGCTCAAGGTTCTCTAGAATTTGGAATTTGGAGATTGGAATTTAGATATGTGGTGGGATGTGCGTGTGCGTGTGAGGGTGAAGGCGAGGGTGATATGATATATGAGAGTGTATTCCCAACTTGATTTGAACTTTTTTGACGCAGCTCCAGAGAAGACAGACAGGTGGCCATGGCGCAGACCCAGATATAGATGTCAATGCAAATGGGTGGATCGCGCACGCAGACCCGCGGTCCTGCTGTGCAGATCTCTTCGGTGGCTTCAGGATTCAAGTTAGGATGCTTGTTCTGATAGTAATATCTTTCTACTGAATTCGCGATGAATCCGTTATACGACTTTAGCCGACACTTACTTGCGCGCTCGAGATGCCCGTCTCTGTTTCATCGGCCACCACTTTTCAAAGATTCAAAGATTCAAAATTCAGAGTTCAGAGTGACGCACCGTGTTGATTTGGTTGGAGAACTCCGTAGAGCATCTACGCTATTCGAATGACATGACAGGTGCAAGGAACCATTTGCGAATGGGATTTGGACTCGGAATCACTGGCTGAGGTGCGAGGAACGCGTGATAGATTAGAGCACTCAGTGTAGCTTATAGAGGGAGAGTGAATACGACGATAGTCAGCGTGATTCGCGAAGAGGATTCAACGGACGCGCTGGTCAACAGGGACAAATAACCCTTTTTGGTCATGCTTCATGCAACATGATTTAGGGCAGGTTCTTCTTCCCTTTCTGAAGTGGATTCTCTCTCGGTCTCTTTATTTATCTTTTTTCATCTATGCGTTCGTTCGACTTGAAGCTTGAAGGCAGCTCTGCTTTTTTATCCTTTGCTGGATTCTTGTGCCTGTGTTGATGTATGCTACTGCTAGTCTGAATGCGAAACGCGAAAGGGTCGGATGTTGTGTGTTGTGTTGTGTTCTCCTGGGTCCATCGTGCATCGGCTTCTGATTCTGGTGTCTTTCTGTCTGACTGTGTCTGCTACTAGGCTTATTTGACAAAATCGGGTCCTACGCTCCTCTAGGGAGGGAAAAGTAAAAGCAAAGCAAAGCAAAGGGCAAAGGCAAATTGACTGTCAATGTGATACGTATCCTGGATCCTGATTTCTGCTCTGCACCTTCTCCTTCCGTTCTCCTCAATTCCGTGCCCCTATCTCCATTCCCAGTCCTCCTTCCCGGATCTCGTGGGCTCTGAATCTGGCTCTACCTCTGCAGCGGCGGTTATATCACTTTTCCGTCTTTTCTGCTCTCTTGTGCTCGCTTTTCTCTTACTTAAGTCCTGTGGAGTCTAGATCAGATCTGAACCACACATCATGCTTGACAAACAGCGCATATACACACATATACACGCTCGCTGGATTGCAATTTGGACAAGGAATCAACAACCAAGTCATCCAACCACCCGTCTACCTGTGCCTCATATTGGAAAGGAATGACGATCTCGGCGCTGAAAAGTCTGGATGCTATCATAGGCGACACGATAGCGGATATCGAGAGGGTGTATGCTGCGTACCGCGGTGGAGAGGCGGCGTCTGGGTCTGGGGTTATGTCTGGGTCTGGGATTAGCTCGCCTCGCTCGAGGACACCGGAGCCGCAGCATGACTGGGAAGCGAGGATGGATGGAGGTAGTTTGAAGTCGAAGACGGATTTGGAGGACGAAATCGAGCTTGAGAACAAGAATGAGAATGAGAACGAGAACGAGAATGACGGCGACACGGATCGGGTTCATGAGAATGAGGGTGAGGGTGAGGACGCGAATCTGGGTCTGGGGCAGAAGGATGGCGCGCGGGCGCGGGGTATCCATGATGCTTCGTCAACTTGCACAGCTACAACCACAACCACAATTCCAACTACGCCTACAACGACAGCTACAATCACAATCCCCCCCGCCGGGCACGCCAGGACGAACGCAGTCTCACCCGCGTATGTGCGTCTTAGTTCCATCGCCATCGTCGGTGTCTGTTTCAGCGTCAGGGTCAGCGTTTGTTCCAGCGCATACGCATACACATACACATGCGCATACGCACCAACACGCGTACCAGCACGCGCATAGACACTCGAACCCGAATTCGCAGGCGTATGTTTCTCCGCCTCCGTTGCCTTCTGCATATACATATATATATATATACATGTCTGCAGATGCAGCTGCGGATGCGGCTACGGCTACGTCTCTTGAAGTAGGAGTGGAGACGCCCGCTAAGAACGCTGAGAACAAGAAGGAGGGCGATGGGAAGGAGAATGGGAATGGTGATGGGATATTTGAGAATCCGAGGATTGTTACGACGGAGTGTACACCACCTGGAACAGGAATATTGCACGCTGTATCGACGTCCACGTCAAGGCGCGTCTCGCCAGTATCAGCACCTCTTACATGCGAACCCACCGCGTCTTTACCACAACACGTACCCGTACCCGTACCACCACCCGCACCACCACCACCACCACCAACTTCAAATCCACCATCACCACCACCTCCAAACCCACATACACCCGACTTCCCCTCCCTAGACAACCCCTACAACCCAAGCTCGCTCAGCGAGGCGCTGACAGCGCACCCGGCGGTGCAAGCTGCGATATGCCGCATTGTCGCTGCGGCGGGTCAGCTCGCTGCGAGTGTGCAGGTTCCGTTTTTGACGCTTTGTGATGCTGGTTTGAGGGTGCGTGTTGCTATCTTTTTTAGTTTTTGTTTTCTTGAGTCTTGATTTTACTTTCCCCGTTTCCCTTTTCACTCTTGATTCTTGATTTTTCGTCTTGGAGAGGTTAAATCTGATCTGAAATGGGCGTTGATAGTATCACTTACCGTCGTGTATGCGGTTGGTAGAGGGGTCGCATGTTGTTGAGATTTTGCGTGAGGCTGGGGAGAGAGGGATGCATGTGGATGGAATTTCGAAGCGGAATGGTGTGCAGGCTTCCAATCTTGGTATGTCCCCCCCTCCTCCCTTCCCTTTCCTCCCTTTCCCTTCTGTCCCTTTTCTTTTCTTTTCGGTTTTTTCCCTTTCCTTCACCCTCCTCTAAATTTCATTTTCATTTTCATTTTCACTTACAGCACACGTCCTACGATTACTCGCGACGCATCTTATACTACGTGAAATTTCCCCGGATGTGTTTGCGCTGGATCGGATTTCGTCGATGGTTGATTCTGGGAAGAGTGTGGAGGAGTTGAGGAGGTTTCAAGAGAATGGGGTGTATGTTTCTCTTTTCTTTTTTTCTTATTTTTATTTCATATGATTGCGTCTTTGTTTGCGTTTTCTTTTCGTATGCCTTTTTTTGCTTTTGCAAGGGTGCTGATTTGGACACACCAACGCGTTTGATATGATTGGGCCAGAGATGAAATACTGGGCGGTGAAATATTGGGCGGGATACAAATGGCGTTGCTGCGCTCGTGGGGCTTTGGTATGTTTTCTATCCCACCGCTTTCTGCTTTCTGTTCCACTGCTGCGTGGCCGTCTTCCAGTACCCGCAATGCTGTAATGTCTTCTTTTGGCGGTTGTACGTTCGGTGGCGTCTTGCGCTATAGACGCGAATATACGTTGCTTAAAAATACACTTAAACCCAAGTATATTTGTAAGAGGGGGAAGTCGGCTTGCATGGCTGTGTCTAAAATCAATCCGAAAGGCTCGTCTAGAATTCTAAAATAAATCACTGCTACCTTTTAAATATGGGCGGTCAATTGATCCACAACTTGGTGTATCCTGATCCTCCACGATGTGTTTTTTGGGCGGTCAGATTGTGCCTCCTAGGCTTAGAATAGTACGATCTACATTAATATTAGTTATCAACGCGTTTGCAACAAGGCTACAAAACTGCGGTGTCGATATTTGAAGTGCTTCACACACATCAGGAAATACACTTAATCTATGCAATAAATGAAGGGATCAATCACACGAAAGCACATCAGACGATTGTATTGGCCAAAGTGTACAAAAAAACCATTGACGACCCGAATTAACTACGTGGGTTGGATCGAGACGTGACTGGATACGAATACATCGGCTTCCGGTCGGCGAAATATGGTTTTGTCAATCAGGTTAAGTTTATGAACCCGTCGTACCACATTGGGGAGGACTAGTAGATGTGTGGCCGCCGCAAGGAGGCCCTAATTCTCCTTTTGCATTGCATGTTTCTCCTTCATCACTCGATTGTGTGTCCAAAAGATTTGGCTGATATATAGCTGATCCTGTTTAATTAACTGTCCTCTTACAGCGTGGTATAGACGTTTTGATCGTGCTACGCAACATTCCGCATACACAGACAAATGGTAAGCTCTATGATCGTTTGGGGAATATACACATCCTTCCAGGGTAAAATCCCAACTGGCTACTCAAACACAGCAATCGAATTGACTTGTTATGCGTTTACACGCCCTATGCTGGCCTTTTACATGCACAGATATTTGCATCCGTAAATTAACAAGGGGCCGTCATATCCGAAGCATAGTAGCGCCGTTTCAATATATCATATCATACTGATATTGGGCGTAATGTATATTATATGCTCAACAATAACTTTACGAGCCATCTGGAGTTTTCAAGGTTGTGTACAAGAAAATCAATAGGCGAGGAGGTTGAATGATCGTGGCTGCAGTCAAAGTAGTAAAAAATAATTACGATTCGTAAATGACGATTTGTGTTAAAATAGGTGCCGCATGTAGAGCAAATCACTAGTTTCAACAAAGTATCGATTATCATCAGTGCCTTGACAAAATGGCGTACATGAAGCGAATCTCGAGGATGTTTTCAAGTTGCCAATGTACACATGTGTTCAAGTTTCTAATGTTTGTCAACAGCAAGCGCCTGACTATATGTCAGCTATGTAGTTGTATTAAAAACATATATCTAAGGTATTTTGGCCAGATAAACTCGAGGCCATTGGCACACTTGACATGGTGGGAAACCTCCGGCAACTGCCACAAATCTATAGCATCCGGACGACTCTAATTTTAGCGCAGAGTTCCCGATCGTTGTGCCTCGTTGCGCAAAGTTCAACACGCGTTATCTAGCAGCGGTGAAAACCTCACACTCCAACAACGTGCAGCGTCAACGTTCAACCCTTAGTTCAAGTCCCTTTTATCCATCACTTTTCTCGCGATGAAATTCCCCCTCAAAAGCTACTGGTCCTCCTTCGTTAACCATCTCCACCGTTTTTTCAAAATGTCGTCAGAAGCCGAGTCGACGAGATACCCAGAACTCATCGACAGAAGCACGATGAGCTCGAAAGGATACCTGGATTTTCTCATCGACATCTATGGTTCTCGTTCCAAAGAAGACATGACGGCGTTACGTGTGGTGAAGGTATCGCTGATGAAGAATGTAAAGACCAAATCAAGGCACGAATCCCTCCTGGTCGAACTTAGGGACCCCAACGGAGGCGCTCACTACCTGTACTTTGAACGAACACGGGACGTTAATGATGGCGAGCCCAGGTCGTCGGGTCCGGCGCAACCACCGCCTGACACTGAGCAATTGTCTGCAGGCCCGACACCGAGCTACTCTCCGAGTGTGAGTTCCAGGAAGAAAAACCGAAGACAGAAAAGCCTACTTCGCAGACAGTCGGAATTATTATTGAACCAAACGATATCTTCGCTGAGCACCGCATCTTCTAGTGCTTCCGATTCCGTCAGTAATTCTTGCGCAAAGGATAGCACGGCGTCTGATACCGTGACATGTGTTCCCGACGGCCGGCGCTTGGGCGAGAAGTGCATGTGCCGGCTAGAATTCGAGAGAGAAGGAACTGGCAACGTCCCGGGCGTCCCACACGAACGACCGTCTGTATACGATATTGCATTGATTGCAGAGATCTTGACCAAGGAGGCGCCGCGTTACCACCTCTTCAAAAGCAATTGTTACCATTTCGCCGGTCTCCTTTACGACACTCTTAATAAACTGTACAATCCGAGCGAAACCATCTTGGAGAAACTGAATGGAAAATGGAAGAGATTTCCTCTGTATGCTAAAGATCCGGCGCAGACAATTGCCTCCATCATTGATCAGTATCGCGACGCTCGCAAAGAATTTCACACCAAGGTACGTGTCACAATTTTCAACAATTTATTGGTTGTTTGGACCTCCATGCTGACTGTTGCTCAAGATTGAGAATCTCCACGTCGCGAGGGATAAGGCCAAGAGGGAGGCCGAAGAAAGGGCCCAAGAGGCCGACGAGCGCGCTCAAAACGAAACGCGCTTGAGGCAAGAGGAGATGGGGCGGAGGGAAGAGGCGGAAAGGCGCGCTCAAAATGAAGCGCGCTTGAGGGAAGAGGAGGCGCGGCGGAGGGAAGAGGAGGCGCGATTGAGGGAAGAGGCGGAAAGGCGCGCTCAAAATGAAGCGCGCTTGAGGCAAGAGGAGGCGCAGAAGAGGCAAGAGGCGGAGGCGAGGTCCAGGGAATTTGAAGAGGAGTTGAAGAGATACAAAAACATGCTCAAGGAGAGTCCGTAAGTCATTGCATGTCCTGTTATCCACCTTTCCTCGTTCGCCAGTCTAAATTCTCCTCGCTCAACATCCCAGGTGTCCCACTTGAAGTGAACAGGCGACCTTAGGCGCTCGCTGTATACTCTATTCGTCAAACCTGTGTGCATCGCGAGTCCATGGTCAACTCCGAGTGTTCGCCGGCCGACACTCGTTTCACGCCCTCAGCATGCGGGTCCTTCAACATCCGATCAATTGCGTTCGAGATAAGATGGACATGGATTTTTTTATCATTTATGGCTTACTCGTCTGATTCACGGCACATTGACCTTGTGATTATCACACCTGCTCGTCTTCCTGTGCGGAGGTTGCACATCTCCTCGGCCTCTATCCTTTCCTCATTATATACACATCCATTACATATCACACTGATTCATCATCTATCCAACTTTTATGTACTCTACATACACACATATATCTGCATTTTTTTAAATTGTGGATTCACAGATCTGCTGTGAAAGATTCGGGCTATACATCTATTGTTCTTCCTAGACCGCTCTCAGGAGAACTGGAACACAACGAACTGGAACACAACCAAGACGTGCAATTCAACTTCCTCGAAAGTACGCAAGTTTCTCAGTCTCGGGCTCCACCCACTCATAAACCGCGCGCTTTCCTCTTCTTGAGTCAGTATCTTTTCACGTTCACGGCACGAAAATGCAAGTCCGGATCCTCGTCCGCCGGCAATCTACGTTCATCATGATACGCTCTTGCGCTCCTACTTATGAGCACTCGTAAAATTAAATTGACTTTGTACCCGCAACGCCTGGGTACACCCGTCATCCACATAACACGTGCATACTAACCCTACGTCCAGTGGCTTCAATGACTTCCACACAATCTGATACTAAATTAACAACTTTACAGGACGCAGATAACACGCACCTGTATATCCCCACGACGCACCGGCGAAACACATAACACGCAACATACAACGCGCAACACGCAACACGCACACATTCCCACAAATCTCACCCATCATCTCCTAGTGTAATGCGATGACGCGGTGCGGCGAGAGATGGGTAAACTGAAGGTGGAGGTGGAAGTAGTAGAGCACTTGTCATTTGTACCATACAAGAAAAGCATATGTTACCTGGCATGCCACCCCTCCGTTCCCTGAATTTGGTCCGATGAGTGTCGTGCGCTGGACCCAGATTCCAGATTCCACAGGGTGAACAAGAAAAGCTGTATTCAGAGCCAGGCTGCGGAGCGCGGGGAGCTAGAGGCATTGAAGATGCAAGACTCTTGGTGGGTTACACCCCAAAATCGGGGCAGAGGCGTGGCATAGTATGATTACTTCACGAGATATAATGATGGGGAAAAGCCTTCAAATTTCATAACTGATGAGTCGATGTTAAGGCTTCGATGCGTCGTTGACATTGAGGTCGAGGTTGAGATTGAGCACATCAGCAAAAGTGCTCGGATCCCCAAATGCCTTGTCAAGGCATTTGGAGGCGTCCAAAGGCCCCAATGCCCGAAAGGCATTGTGCGGTTCGTAACGAGAGACTCCGAAGACTGAAAGGCTTCGAATTATTTATTCCAAGGAAATGATTTAGGTAGTACTAAATATAGCCAAATCATTTGGTTAAAATTTGAGAGTGTCCGTAACATTTAGGCAACATTTGGGAGTCCCAAAAACATTTGGCAAACATTTGCCAGTGTTTAAATGTTTTACACTGTTCACATGGTTCCTTATTTAGTGGATCCCTCAGATTATCATAGCAAGTAAAAAGAACTTGTTGCATTAAGAAAACTTATACTACAACATGACTCCAAAAGGTACAGAGAAGCGAGAAAGTGGGTAAATAACAAAATGATGCTGAGATGATGTCATCAATAGATGTTACCCATGAATTATAGGAGCTACTTTGGTTGCATGATGTAAGCAAGGTGTGTGTGCAGAAGTGCGCATATACTCACCTAAAAGTTTGGGAACTAGTGAATAATTATATACCAAGCCGGATATCCAGTAGATCTAAGGCAGAAGGAGAACGGTCTACGGAAAGGCAGATACATGGTCAGTTGAGGATGATCTAATCAGAAAGGAAGTGGCAGAATTACCTGTGAGTTAGATTCAGCTATGATATACGAAGACTTAGAGTTGAAAAGTCCAAGCCCAAGTCCCACCAAGCGTCGCCGGAGTAGTGAACATGAGAGTATGTGGAAAGAAAGAAACGGGGGTTGAAAGAGATTATTATGCACAAACAAACAAATATTTGATCTCCGATTCACTCCGATTCATGCTGATCGCATTGTGACTTCGTTGACAGTCGAGAAATTGTACAGACCGGGTGACCAACTGTACAGAATTCTAATTAGAACTAATGTGGCTGTATAGCCAGTAAATTTTGGTGTGGATGAATTATTTCATCAGCATTTGAAAGTCCTGTAAACATTTCTCATAACCGAAGTGTAAAACCAAATGTTTTGTGACCTCTTTTAATTTTGTTAAATGATTCCTTCAAGGTTGCACAGTCTACGAATTTTTTTTTGTAAATTGTAGTTACTAGAAATTATTTGGTGCTTGTTTTGTGCTTCAAAAATGTTTGTGGGGCCTCCAAATGACCACCAAATGATTTGAGTGTTCCCAAATGTTGCCCAAATGTTTTGCGTGACATTACTGTGTCACGTAAAACATTGGCATGCCTTATAAGGCTCCCAAGGCATTTGGGGGTCTGGTCACTTTTGCTGATGCATTGGCAAGACAACAGCGACCAGCACAACCACGAAGTTGGCAATACTTTGGGCAATACGGCTATCAATGGGCCCGCAAACAGGGGACTTTTCTTGCTTTTGTGCAGCCAGTCGTGTATTTTGTTGTGCAAGGGCTCTATCTCAATGATCCGTACTCAACATCAACGTCTAGTCCACATACGTCGCCGCTTCTGAACCACAACTGAACGTGAACTGCTGCATCAGCAAAAGTGACCAGACCCCCAAATGCCTTGGGAGCCTTATAAGGCATGCCAATGTTTTACGTGACACAGTAATGTCACGCAAAACATTTGGGCAACATTTGGGAACACTCAAATCATTTGGTGGTCATTTGGAGGCCCCACAAACATTTTTGAAGCACAAAACAAGCACCAAATAATTTCTAGTAACTACAATTTACAAAAAAAAATTCGTAGACTGTGCAACCTTGAAGGAATCATTTAACAAAATTAAAAGAGGTCACAAAACATTTGGTTTTACACTTCGGTTATGAGAAATGTTTACAGGACTTTCAAATGCTGATGAAATAATTCATCCACACCAAAATTTACTGGCTATACAGCCACATTAGTTCTAATTAGAATTCTGTACAGTTGGTCACCCGGTCTGTACAATTTCTCGACTGTCAACGAAGTCACAATGCGATCAGCATGAATCGGAGTGAATCGGAGATCAAATATTTGTTTGTTTGTGCATAATAATCTCTTTCAACCCCCGTTTCTTTCTTTCCACATACTCTCATGTTCACTACTCCGGCGACGCTTGGTGGGACTTGGGCTTGGACTTTTCAACTCTAAGTCTTCGTATATCATAGCTGAATCTAACTCACAGGTAATTCTGCCACTTCCTTTCTGATTAGATCATCCTCAACTGACCATGTATCTGCCTTTCCGTAGACCGTTCTCCTTCTGCCTTAGATCTACTGGATATCCGGCTTGGTATATAATTATTCACTAGTTCCCAAACTTTTAGGTGAGTATATGCGCACTTCTGCACACACACCTTGCTTACATCATGCAACCAAAGTAGCTCCTATAATTCATGGGTAACATCTATTGATGACATCATCTCAGCATCATTTTGTTATTTACCCACTTTCTCGCTTCTCTGTACCTTTTGGAGTCATGTTGTAGTATAAGTTTTCTTAATGCAACAAGTTCTTTTTACTTGCTATGATAATCTGAGGGATCCACTAAATAAGGAACCATGTGAACAGTGTAAAACATTTAAACACTGGCAAATGTTTGCCAAATGTTTTTGGGACTCCCAAATGTTGCCTAAATGTTACGGACACTCTCAAATTTTAACCAAATGATTTGGCTATATTTAGTACTACCTAAATCATTTCCTTGGAATAAATAATTCGAAGCCTTTCAGTCTTCGGAGTCTCTCGTTACGAACCGCACAATGCCTTTCGGGCATTGGGGCCTTTGGACGCCTCCAAATGCCTTGACAAGGCATTTGGGGATCCGAGCACTTTTGCTGATGTGTTTCCTGAGAAGGAGTCAGGAGGATTGATAAACACGTGCTGGGAACGGACACAACAGGGACAAATAACCTTTTTCTCATTTTCGACGTTCAAGTCCACTCAAACCAATTGTGCTTTTCTTTCGTTTGACTTTACGTGCTTCTTCCTATGCTATACTAATTGGATACAGACGTATAGACTTGCAGGAAACAGTAGTTGGCGCGTTGGAGACCTGCACTCTGGGGAGGGAGAACGCCGGAAACTCGAAGGCCTCGAAGGCAGAGGTAAAGTGACTGTGATACGTATTTTGAACCCGATTCTCCAGTCAAGTTGATGATTCTGAGTGATGTCGCGTTGTGCGTGACTTGACTGTCCGACGCGGATAAGACTTTCGACAGGGGTCATTATGCAGGTGGCGGTTTGACTTGACGAGAGCTGAACTAAAAGGATTTGCAACCTCGGCTGTGATATCATATCGCGTTGACTCACTTTCTGAAATACAGGCCGAATCAGACTGTCTGTTGTTGCTGTTTTGGCAAACGTCGACTGAGCTTCTGCTCCGTGCTTTCACACGTATGTGACACGCTGTATCCGTACCGATGGTGTAACCCCTGCTGCCCCTACCTCACGTCAGCAGCCCAGCAGCCTTTTGGTTTGGCGTCTCTATCGTCGTCATCTATGCTAACCATGCATGGCATTTTGCTGCCATTTCGCGTTGGCGGTGGCGAGTTTCAGATTTCTGCAATTACGTTCTTTTTTTTGTCTGTTAGTACTTTGGGACTGGGTGATCTCGCCGAGTTAGTGATATGCCACTCCACACGAGTACCATGACCAACCTCTGTGAGGGTGTGTGCGTACGTGCCCCTGTATGGCTGGGTGGGCCGAATGCGCACCCGGAGTCTGTGTCCTACATTTGCTCTTCTTCCCCTAGCCCATATTTTTTTCTCGCGCTCGTTTTATGCTGGATTCGTTATATGTGCAGTTTCATTTAATTTCTTTGGGTCGCGGGCGGTCTGGATCTCGGAGCCTGGAGGCATATCAGAGCTTTAAAACACGCATATATGCGCCCTCTGGATACCGGAACCATCAACTTTATTTTCTATCTTTGAGAGGATGACATCGCTCTCGACAAACGCTCTTGACCGGCTGGGGTTATCCTACGCACAGAGAGTCGAAGAAGATGGATTTACACCTCCTGATCTCAGACGACGACGACGACGCTAATGCGAACCGTGATGCTGAGTTGAAGCGTGGGCAGATACTGATGAAATGGTGCATTTTACACGTTGAATGAAACACACACCACTGACCATTCGAAATGTTGGACATGTTCTACTGCTGGAATTGGGTGTTTCTACTCTAAAAAATACCAAAGTGTCCTTAGCCAATTTGTGTTGCGATAGTGGGGCGGGATGGATTGATGAACAGCGGGCTGATGCATTGTTATCACATCTTGACTAGGACGCGCGCACCCGTGCCTGCGCGTGGGTGTATCGGTGCCAATGGTGAACGCAGCGCAAAGGCATTCAATTCAAAATTCGCAGCTGTATGTCTCCCCAGCGCCTTTGTCTTCCGCCTCGACAGCAATGTATGTAGGCGGAAACGCCGGTGAACGAGAGCGGTGGTGGGAATGCGAAATCCCAATCGGTCACTGCTCACCCCGCGGTCCAAGCTGTTACATGTCGCATTGGTGCTGCGGCGGGCCAGCTTGTGGCGAGTGTGTAGGTCCTGTTTCCGACACTGTGATGTGAGTATGGGGGTGCGCGCCATCTCTTATTTTTCCATCTTCTCTATCTGATTTCTTGCGATGAATTATATCTTCAGTGACATTGCAGTTACATGTGGTTTTGTATATTACTTGACAGGGATTCTACAGCAATTTTGGCGAGGAGACGTTCAAAAGAAAATATTGAACCGCTTACATTATTTCTTCTAGCAGTGGTTCAACATTCAAGTCAATGTGCATTTACGAGCCTGAGAACAGGAGATTGTGTGATCAGATGAGTGTTAAGATCTAAGCAGCCGAACGAAGAGTGTAACATATTTGTATAGTACACGTACGACGAGCCATAAATGTATTTAAAATACCAAAAAAGATCATCGTCAAACATATTCAGAGTGTAGATGCAAACTGCGGACAAGGACGGTGATATATTTCAATTGAGGAATGCCCTGGAGAATGGTACCACACTGACCATTCCTGATTCTAGTTTCTAAAATATTCAACATTGAGATATTATCGTGAGTCTGATGAACTCGGTGGCGTGGACATTAAAATTGAATCGCTTACGAGATCTACTTCTGTGCGTTCTTGTACGCCTTCAACTCTTCTTCTAGCGCTTTAACTCTCGCTTCTGCTTGTTCAGCCCTCACCTCGGCCTCAACTTGCTTCTTGTTGTGTCTTTCTTGAACCTTGAGGAAAAGTCATGATCAAGTCCCAAATGTCAGACAAAAAGTATAACACATACCTCGGCCTCGAAGTTTTCGAGATCAACACGGTAATCATCAATGATGGACAATATGGTTTCGATAGGTGGCGGAGAGAACAAGGGTATGCCAGTGCGCTTCCAGATTCCATCACGGACCCGCATAACAGTTTCACGCGGATGATAAAGCTCCTTGAGAATGGTGTAAAGCATGCCCGAGAAATGGTAGCGATTGGCGTCCCATAAATGGTATTGCGATTGCAGTCCGTGCAAGGTGTTTGCGAGCACCGCGATTTGGTACACGGATGGTTGCTCTTGGGTCACATTTGTTGAGTCACCAGTTGCTTCGCTTTTGAAATCAAGTGAGCGCATGCATACTTCGCTGCGGCGCGGACCGTTTCTGGCGCATGTAACAGTATCAAGAGCATCCCCTTCCTTTAATAAATAATGACATGAAGACAAATGGGGCGAGCTTGAGGAGGTGTTGCTCGATAGTTGTCTGTGGGAATTTTGAGGCGAACTCGGATGATGCAAACTTGTTGTACTCGAAGGCGGTAACTCAGCGTCAGATTGAATTTGCTCTGGCACCTCGGACTTGTGGAATCGTCTGTGTCTCCTGCGAGTCGTTCGAAATAGAGGTAATGTAGTCATCCATTGGGGTCTCTGAGTTCCAGCAGGAGGGATCCACTTTCTGACGTCGCCAAATGTAGTTTCTTCATAAGAGATGCCCTCACCACGCGCAACGCCGTCATCTCCTCTTTTGGGTGCCAGCTATAGCCATAGGCATTCCTGAGATGCAACAGGTATCCTCTTATATCTACATGGCTCCCAAAGTAGAGTTCGGGGTACAGGTATGCCTGAGAATCGGACGACGTCCTGAACATGCGTTGCAGTTTGTGAACTAAAGAGAACACGTAGTTTTTGAGGGAGGAAAATTGCATTTTGAGAACACACGGGAGAGAAAGTATCGCAAGGTCAAATTTTAACAGTGGCGGGCACGGTTGAAGCTGAAATTTCATAGATTTGCTAGGTTTGCAGTCGGTCTGAGCTACTCTCTTAATAAGATGCTAGGGATTTACCTTGATCATTATTCGATCACATGCTGTGAGATACGCGTCGACGCGTCATCTCCCTTGGATAGGAATGTTCACGAATGTAGACATAAGCCTGCAGGTGTTCTATGCCTGCTTCAAATCGGTGTCCGTGGATCCGAGTCCGGAAGGAGCTTGACTTTGTCGTTTGGCGATTCAAAATTGGAAGAAAATAAGTGAAGTCCACAACGAACTCAAGACAAAACTATTACTTCAAATTTGTGTTTATTCCAAGTTCAAAATTTGATCCAACGCAGAGGCTCCAAGAGAAGTAGTATTCTACGCGCATTGTTTGCGTGCAAACGTCGTACTGGAAGTGCGCTGAGTGACGTGGCCAAATAATAGGTACGTCTTCACATGGGGGAAGGAGACGCCGTCCGACTACCACCGCCTCCTCCTTTCTTCTACACCGAACTTTTTGCTTTCAAACTGCTTACGTGAAACACTAATCCTGTGCAATGAGATAGGTTGTTCAACCGCCATTCTGGGGAAAGCTGATGTTTCTGCTTCGGCTGGCGGTCCTCTCCTTCTTTCTTTAGGTCTGCTAGAACTGTGGATAGACCAGAATCAGAAACAAGTCCATTGTTCGGCTTCATAATGTTATCACAGATCCATAACCCTAGTGTCATGCCCTAGTTTAGAAAAAGAGAAACGGAACGAAAAGAGAAGGATCATAATGCAAAGTCCGTACCTATGGCTGCCCAAGTGGGGAAATATTCCCCGTAAACTTATTTAGGTATTTTTCTTACTGCGTGAATTTGTAAAAAATATGTTAGAGCGCGGAAACATTTTTTGAGTGCGCAGATTGTTTTCTAGCTTAGCCGTAAATATATTTGATTGCGCGGAAACATATTTGACTGCGCGGAAACATATTTTGGACATATTTTGCTAGCGCACGTAAATTTTTACTGCCCTCAATTATATTTAATGCATAAATCCTATGCGCATAGAAACATTTTGAGCCCCAAACAAATCTTTCGATGCACGGAAAACATTGTTCAGTTGCACTATTTCTAGCCTAAAGTGACCAGCCGTTATGCCGAGATTATGTAAAATGATCTAACATGGCACCTCGGCACACCAAAACAAGTTCAAGCTCCGACAGTTGTATACACAATGCATGGTTATTCTATCTAGTACTGCCTTATAGGACAAAATAACAATTTCTGCAGTGCTTTACATGTAGCATTAGCAAATCCCCAGTGGTTCTGGGGTCTCCCCATTAGTGGTGCAGCTAGTGTGCCATTTCAGACATCTCTAGCATTGTGTGAAATAACCTCATCTATCGTGGGAAAGACATCAATCAGTGCATTCTTGAGCGCATTTGTGCATTTGGAGAGTCGGGAATAGGAGAATAAGATTGAAATGCGTGGTAAGATATGTATTACATAGGTATCTACGAGAATATGTCAAAATATTACCCGCAACTACTGTGTACGAAGTAAAGTATTAGCAGCGGCCATCACAATTGCGCATTAGTGGCTGTGCAAGAAAGCGACACTTCACGTTCAAGCAACGTTCACGGCGATTTCAAGACGATTATCTATGGCTGCCCAAGTGGGGAAATATTCCCCGTAAACTTATTTATGTATTTTTCTTACTGCGTGAATTTGTAAAAAAAAAGTTGGAGCGCGGAAACATTTTTTGAGTGCGCAGATTGTTTTCTAGCTTAGCCGTAAATATATTTGACTGCGCGGAAACATATTTTGGGCATATTTTGCTAGCGCACATAAATTTCTACTGCCCTCAATTATACTTAATGCATAAACACTGTGCGCGTAGATACATTTTGTGCCGCAAACAAATCTTTCGAGGCGCGGAAAACATTGTTCAATTGCACTATTTCTAGCCTAAAGTGACCAGCCGTTATGCCGAGATTATGTAAAATGATCTACAATGGCACCTCGGCACACCGAAACGAATTCAAGCTCCACCTTTCGGATTTTTGAAGAAAGTGATATCAAGGATTCTGTAATGCAATTCTAACCCACATTCATTTAATTACAAATTGATTACTATATAATCTACACTCTTTTGAAATATATTAATGTTGCTTTAATCAAGGAATGTGAGATAATCGCCTTGAAATCGCCTGTGTCGCTTTCTTGCACAGCCACTGATGCGCAATTATGATGGCAGTTGCTAATATTTTACTTTGTACACAATGGTTGTGGGCAATATTTTGACTTATTCTCGTGGATTTCTATGTAATACATATTTCAACATGTTTTTTCAATGTTACTTTCCCATTTTCGACTCTACCAATGCACAAATGCGCTCAAGAATACACTGATTGATGCCTTTCCCACGATTGATGGGGTTTTTTTCACACAATGCTTGAGATGTCTGAAATGGCGCACAAGCTGCGCTGCTAATGGGGAGACCCCAAATTTACCTGATATGCTCTAATACTACATATAAAGTACTACACAAATTGTTATATCGTCATACGAGGCAGTAATAGATAGAATAGCGATGTATTTTGTGTAGGTTTATCGGAACTTGAACTCGTTTAAGGTGTGCCGAGGTGCCATTTTAGATCATTTTACATAATCTCGGCATAACGGCTGGTCACTTTAGGCAAGAATCAATGGTTGTGAACAATGTTTTCCGCGCATTGGGGGGTTTGTTCAGCGCACAAAATGTACTTACGCGCATATAATTTACACGAAAAATATAATTTGGAGCAGAAATAGTGCACTCAAGCTTGCAAATTATGCGAAAAATATGTTTCCGCACAGTCAATTTTATTTACGGACTCGTCAAAGTTACCTTGAAATCAATCTGGGCACCAAACAAATGTTTCCGCGCGCAAATTTTGTTTTATACTTGACGCACTTGTCAAAAATAAGGAAATTATATTTACGGGGAATATTTCCCCACTTGGGCAGCCATACGTAAGTACATTTTGTGCGCTGAACAAACCCCCCAATGCGCGGAAAACATTGTTCACAACCATTGATTCTTGCCTAAAGTGACCAGCCGTTATGCCGAGATTATGTAAAATGATCTAAAATGGCACCTCGGCACACCTTAAACGAGTTCAAGTTCCGATAAACCTACACAAAATACATCGCTATTCTATCTATTACTGCCTCGTATGACGATATAACAATTTGTGTAGTACTTTATATGTAGTATTAGAGCATATCAGGTAAATTTGGGGTCTCCCCATTAGCAGCGCAGCTTGTGCGCCATTTCAGACATCTCAAGCATTGTGTGAAAAAAACCCCATCAATCGTGGGAAAGGCATCAATCAGTGTATTCTTGAGCGCATTTGTGCATTGGTAGAGTCGAAAATGGGAAAGTAACATTGAAAAAACATGTTGAAATATGTATTACATAGAAATCCACGAGAATAAGTCAAAATATTGCCCACAACCATTGTGTACAAAGTAAAATATTAGCAACTGCCATCATAATTGCGCATCAGTGGCTGTGCAAGAAAGCGACACAGGCGATTTCAAGGCGATTATCTCACATTCCTTGATTAAAGCAACATTAATATATTTCAAAAGAGTGTAGATTATATAGTAATCAATTTGTAATTAAATGAATGTGGGTTAGAATTGCATTACAGAATCCTTGATATCACTTTCTTCAAAAATCCGAAAGGTGGAGCTTGAATTCGTTTCGGTGTGCCGAGGTGCCATTGTAGATCATTTTACATAATCTCGGCATAACGGCTGGTCACTTTAGGCTAGAAATAGTGCAATTGAACAATGTTTTCCGCGCCTCGAAAGATTTGTTTGCGGCACAAAATGTATCTACGCGCACAGTGTTTATGCATTAAGTATAATTGAGGGCAGTAGAAATTTATGTGCGCTAGCAAAATATGCCCAAAATATGTTTCCGCGCAGTCAAATATGTTTACGGCTAAGCTAGAAAACAATCTGCGCACTCAAAAAATGTTTCCGCGCTCCAACTTTTTTTTTACAAATTCACGCAGTAAGAAAAATACATAAATAAGTTTACGGGGAATATTTCCCCACTTGGGCAGCCATACTTACGCGCATATAATTTACACGAAAAATATAATTTGGAGCAGAAATAGTGCACTCAAGCTTGCAAATTATGCGAAAAATATGTTTCCGCGCAGTCAATTTTATTTACGGACTCGTCAAAGTTACCTTGAAATCAATCTGGGCACCAAACAAATGTTTCCGCGCGCAAATTTTGTTTTATACTTGACGCACTTGTCAAAAATAAGGAAATTATATTTACGGGGAATATTTCCCCACTTGGGCAGCCATAGCTTTCACTCATCCCCTAATCCCCTCAGCTTTCCTTTCCACTCCTTTCCACTCGCTCTGTCCACACCGACAACGATGACGACGGTCTGACCAAGTACGCCGGTCAACCAACTCGCTACAGAAACCGAAGCGCTGCAAGCAGTGCTCTGCGCTGGCAACTGAGCGACCTCGAAAATGTGAGTCTGCGCCCGTTTCATGCGCCCGACAAGCCCCTCTGATGCGCAGTCACTCTCTGCACACCGACAACAATGAAGGCCTGACAGAGTATGCCGGCCAGGCGACTCGCCACGGAAAACTGACGTGCTTCAAGGAGTGCTCTGCACTGGCAACTGTGCGACCTATGGCTGTCCGTTTGCACATTTAATACCAATCATCAATCTTTTTGTCCCATACATATAAAGGACATTTTTACACAATGCCGATTATATATATTGGTGTCCCAATCATAGAGAAATAGCTTCCGAAGATAGAGGAAATCATCCCAATCATTGTATGTACAGGACCTTCAGCTTTAATGAAAGGTACGGACATATATGCATCTATCCCCTACGTAGGAAATCTTATACCATACTTTGAAACCACCTCCCCATATATCTAACATTTTTTCCAAAGATATAGAGTTGTTGAGATGACCATCGTGCGTGCCGTCACTGCCGAATCCGTGTGGGAATTATGTTTGTACCCCGCTTTGGGGTGGATAGCTACTCGTGGAGCAGCTAGGCGAGTGTTTTAAGTTCACAATATGGATTTAAAATTTCACGATTGACAAAAGAAACACCAAACCTGTGCGTATAGCTGACACTGAATAGATTGACTACCTATAACCTCATTTTCAGGTGTATTTAACCTTAACCAAGCTTAACACATCCGCTACTAGCTGTCATCACAGCGCTTGGCTCAGAAAAAACACGAAATAATGCTGTATTCAGCTTACATTGTAGCATTCACAATCGGTTAGTATTTGAAACTTTGTCAGTGCTTACTCTGCCAGTGTCAAGGTGAAAAAACAGCAATGTGCTGTGATTCGTCTGGCTGATTGCCGAGATTTGCCGAATTCGCACGAAGGCAAGCTTGCCTCGGCATAAAAAATGCCGAAAATCGCCTGTATATCTTCGGGACGACGACAGGTAAAATCTAAGATTGCCGGAACCAGTAGATATATGTGGGGGAGCAAAAAATGTATGAAAGGGCATGAGTTTTCTATGTAAGGGATTCTAATATATATATGTGGGCTCCAAAACTATATGTATGGTACTCAAAGTTGTACCAAAGGTTGCAATATACAAATGTGTGGATATGGGATCTTTATGATTGGAAGCCATTTTTCTATCTTCGAACACCATAAGATATACTTATCGGAAGACTTAGTCCAAGACTTCTAAGTATGGGACAAAAAGATTAATGATTGGTATTAAATGTGCAAACGGACAGCCATAGCGACCGGAACAGGGTGAGTCTAGCCCATTTTCATACGCCCGACAAGCCCCTCTGACGCGCAGTTGCAGTTGCAGACCACAGAACGTTCTGCGCGATGCACAGTGAGTACTAGAGCATGTCTAGTCGTTTCGAGCTCTCACCCCTCTTCTCCTAGACTCTCGGACCTCGCTTGAAGAGAAGGTAAGGTGTCGCTGTGGATGGCTCCTGCGTGGGCAGAGCTGGATGTGCTGCCGCGGGTCTTGTGTCGGGTGAGTTTGCTGTCGTTCTGCTTTGAGGTTTGACCGATTTGTTCTGCAGGTGTCAGTGTCTCCCTCTTCTCCTAGACTCTCGGACCTCGCTCGAAGAGAAGGTAAGCGCGGCAAAATAACACGTCGTCGTTGTGAATGGCTTCTGGCGTAGGCGGCGCAGGGTGTGTTGGGTGAATTCGCTGACATTCTCCTTTGTTTTGAAATTTGACCGATTCTTTCTGCAGCTGTGAGTGTCTAGTCGTTGCGAGCCCTCCAACTTTTGCACCTCGGTTTTATGATGTGCTGAAAACGTAATCGCGATGGCTCCTGGCGTAGGCAGCGCTGGATGTGCTGCCGCGGGTCTTGTGTCGGGTGAGTTTGCTGTCGTTCTGCTTTGAGGTTTGACCGATTTGTTCTGCAGGTGTCAGTGTCTCCCTCTTCTCCTAGACTCTCAGACCTCGCTCGAAGAGAAGGTAAGCGCGGCAAAATAACACGTCGTCGTTGTGAATGGCTTCTGGCGTAGGCGGCGCAGGGTGTGTTGGGTGAATTCGCTGACATTCTCCTTTGTTTTGAAATTTGACCGATTCTTTCTGCAGCTGTGAGTGTCTAGTCGTTGCGAGCCCTCCAACTCTTGCACCTCGGTTTTATGATGTGCTGAAAACGTAATCGCGATGGCTCCTGGCGTAGGCAGCGCTGGATGTGCCGCCGCGGGTCTTGGGTCGGGTGAGTTTGCTGTCAGTTGCTGTGTTTTGAGGTTTTGACCGAATCAAGGGATGATTGGATCGGAGGGGGGAAGAACGAGTGCAGGTGGTGATCAGCGTGCAGAGTGTGAGTTGGGAATAGGATATTGTTCAGGGACCTCACCACCACCCCAATCCTTGAAGAGAAGGTACGGTCTCCCTTTGGATGGCTCCTGTCATGGCCAGCGCTGGATGTACGGCCGGAAGTCTTGCGTCGGGTGAGTTTACTGTCGTTTTGCTTTGTTTTGAAGTTTTGGCCGATTCGAGAGATGAATTGATCGGAGGCGGTGAGTGCATCGGCAGAGAACGAGTGCAGAAAGTGAGAGGCCATCTTGAGGGACAGGAGAGGGAGTCATTATTGATCCTTTTTGACTTGTGCGCTGCCGGCGGAGTGAGTAAGTGAGGTGGGCAGATTGGATAGCGGTCAGTTTAAGGCAATAAAGGCGGGTATCGAGGAGCCAGGATGGGATGACTGCCTGGAGCAGAAGGGTGAGAGGACGAGTGAAAAACCGATGCTGAGTCTTGCAAGACTGTTTGAGCAAAGAGTGAGCAAAGCAATGATGAAGTGGATGTTGCGCACTCGTATCCGCTCCGGAGATTGAGCTTGATGGGTCTTGCAGGAATGCATGGGTTTGAGGGACGGCAGGCGGGTGTTAAAAATGCGAGCAAACAAACAGAAGTAGAAAAAAAAGTCCATTGTTTGGCTTCATAATGTTACCACAAATCCATAACCCTAGTTAAAAAAAGAGAGGCGGAACGAAAAGAGAAAGCATGAAGTAAAGTCCATACCCGAAACACACGCATTCAAATATGCCTTTGAGATAAATCGCGGATAGTAATAAAGAAGAAACCGAGAGAGGAAACATGCACCGTTTTTCACCAAAGGGGTTATGGAGTCGAGTGTAGCGATGCATCCATATCCCGAATCGAAATCGTACTCGAGGCAGTTCCGCCACGTAAATTTCCACACTCTCTCGCGCTCCTCTCGTCTTCCGTCTCATCGACATCCCTTACATCAGCTTCACCATCACCAGCAGACCGCAAAACAACAGCATCACCGGGCCGCAAGCTAATAGACGGGCCAACAACGACCGTCCCAGAGCGTTTACGATACGTCGCCCCTCCTGCCCTACCCACTCCTCCCCCAGGGCTAAGCGCAGACGCAGCGAACATCGATGTCAAATGCGCATTCGACGCTCTCCGCGCAGGGCCCAGTGTCTTCGATCCACGAGGAAGCGGTGTATGAGAATGTGAAGGAGGGTTTGCAAAAGGAAGCGGTGAGCCAGCTATAGACGACGCCGTCGACGCTGACGCAGAGGAGGAGGCCGACGACGTCGAAGCCAAAGTCGATGCTGCTGATGGTGTCATGTACCTCGCACTGATACCGGTGCTCGTTCCAGTCCCAGGCGACACAGGCGGCTGGGAGTGCAGTTCACCTTGCACCCTGACAGGTATCATACTCGTCGGGGGAAAGAAACCAGGCGACACTGAGCTCGTATGTGTATGCGAGAGATGCGCGTACGACGCCCTCCTTTTCATCTTGGCCGGGCCTCCTTGGGCTTTAGGAGACGTAATCGTCTGCGCGTTTGCCTCGGCCTGAGAAGAATGTGTATACGACGGCGACAGGGGCGAAGGAAGCAGCTGTCTCTGCGGAGAAGCGAGCAATGTCTGCACAGGGTTGGTGGTAGTCTGCGTCTGCGACGAGCTCTGGACCTTCAGACACGCCAGCGACATCCTCCTCGGAATCACCCTCGCACCGGGCGAACGAGGCGGAAGCTGCAAGAGATGCGACTGCGAGTGTGAATGTGTATGTCTTGACGGGGGAGTCGTCTGCATATTCGCAGCCTGCGACGAGCCAGGTAACCCCAGCGTCGACTTGAACCCAACATTCCTAGAAGACGGCGGCGGAGAAGCTACAGGCGACGGCGACGGCGACGACCCAGAGCGTAGCAGCGGGACAGAGAGCGGCGACGGCTTCTTCTTCACCTTTGCCTTCGCACCCACCGTCGTCGAGAGTGACAGAGCTGGCTTGAGCGGTGTGATTGTGGGGAGCTGTCTTGCAGAGTTGCCCATGGTCTTCGCACGCATGATCCCTCCTCCCAGGCGCGCGAGCGCTTCTTCAACAGACGAGAGACGGGTGTTGGAGCCAAATGTAGGTGTACCGCAGCGCGACGACGCACGCTCGATCATCTCCATATCCTCCTTATCTCTATATCTCCGTCTCTCGTAATCATCTTCAACCTCGCGCTTGACAGGAACGTGTGTCTTCTCCTCGATATCGATGTCTTGGTATTGAGCGGGAATGTCGACCGGCACAGCGACCAGATACCCAAACAACGACCCCGACGTCCGCGTCACCTTCACAATCTTCCATCCCGCCGACAACGCAAGCAACGCAAGCTCGCGCAACGTCCGTTCCTGCGAGTTGAACATGACCTGCATCTAAAAAACACAAACAATCACACCATGAAATTCAAAAGAAGAGTTTAAAACATATCCGAGACGAACCGTCAAATCCATCCAATACACATTCGCACTCGCCTTGCCCAGATTCGCAAGCAGCGGTCTAGGCGCAGGCTCCGTACGCGCACCCTCAATCCCATCCAACAACCCCTTTGCTTCTCCTCCTCCTCCTCCTTCTCCCTTTTCTGCCCCAAAGCCCTCTGCACCGACACCAGCATCAGAACAAACACCCAACTCCTCCTCACACGCCAGCGGCAGCACAAAATCCGCAATAACCAACTTGGTCTCCGCCCGCGCAGCCTCGCGCAACCGCAACAAAATCTTGCGCGCAAACACATCCGGCCAGTCATGCAGTACAACGCGTAGGAGGAATACAGCGGCGTTCGTGATCGGTTGCGGTGTAAAGAAATCGTGTACTGTATATAATTTAGAGATAGGGGTAAGATAGGGGTAAAAATCGGTGGGTTAGTGAGGATGGACAGAAAGATTAGAAAGAGTGCAATGGAACTGACCTTGAAATCGAGCGGTGGACTTGAGGAGTTCAGGACATTTTGCTTTCCATGCCTTAGAAACAAAGTCAACACCCAGATACACCCACAGACCATCACGCAAACCCACCTTTTCGCCCATCTCACACACCACAGGCCGGTCCTGGATGACAAACCTAAGCATTGGACCTTCCGGCTCGTCTTCTGCCACCTGCACCTGCCCAGACGTCTGTTGTGCAGCATGATCCGACGACGAAGAGGTGGTGGTGGTGGAGTAAGAAGAAAACGCAGTCGCGAGTAACATACTAGTGGACCCGATGCCGCCTCCTACATCCACCACAACACTTCCGCGCGGTAACGAGCTCCAATCAAATCCTAATATCATACGTGAAGAAAAAGAAAAGAGAAAAACAAAAAAAAACGCGCATACAATCAGTCTCAACCCTCCAAAACAATAAAACAAATAAAGCATAGATTTAAAACACACGCACCATTCAGAGCAGCACCAGGCGCCTCCCATCCATCCGTGCCCGACATCGCTTTCCCAAACCGTTCGAGTCTGAATCTATTCGGATTATCATTCAGATCCCCATGAGCCCCATCTACCTTTTCATAGCTGCGCTTCCCAGTAGAAGGTAAGACCGACGCCGACTCTGAATCCGTACTACTACCACTCCTCGCCGCACTCGCACTCATCTGCACACTCTTCTGATCATCCACCAGTTTCACAGAGGCAACCTTATACCCCCTAGACGTAAGCTGCGACTTTCCAATCTTCGCATTCGCATTCTTCAATGTCGAAGTCGACTCTGCCTTTGTCACAGTCGGCATATTCGTATGTCGAAATGCCATTACATCCTTTTTGCGCGGTCTCTCCGGCTCTGGGGCGAGTGTAGTGCGATTGTTATCCGAGGCCGTCGGCGCTGCTGTTGCTGCTGCTGCTGAGGGTGAGCTTGTATTTGTGGAAGGGAGAAGGACAGGCGGGAATACACCCCCTCTCCCAGTTTCGACAGCGTCATCTTCATCATGACCACCATCCCTAAACCCAAAACAAATCCCACAAAAAAGTCAACATTATCACCACCATACACCCGAAATAAAACACACATACCCATCATTTCCATCCCCCTCTTCCAGACCTGCACCCCCACCCTGGCCTTCCAACCACCCGAAAAAACCCACACCCCTCTTCTCCATCCCAAACGCAAAGCAAAACGGCGCTTTACCCGGCTCGGTCCCCGCGCGCGTCTGCGCCGACGAAGAAAGGTAATACGTTTCTGTGAGGTACGCGGACGCTTTTTGGATCTCGTCGGTGCTGTAAGCAGTGAGTGGGTGGATTAGCTTGGTGTAGATAGATATAGGCGGGATAGATAGAAAAGATGTACCAAAGACCCACGAACGCAGCGACGCCATTCGTATCCCGATATTTCATCTCTGGCCTATTCAAATCAAAATCAAAATCAAACGCGTGTGCGTGTCGAAATCAGTAACCTTGCAAAATGGAAAATAGGCGTACGAAAAAAAGAAGAAAAAAAAAAAACGGGAACAAAGACATTCAAATGAAATAAAAAAAATGAAAAAAGATACATACACCCCATTCTCCTGAAACCTCCTCAACTCTTCAACACTCTTCCCCGAATCAACCATCGACGAAATCCGATTCAGCGCAAACACATCCGGGGATATTTCACGTAGTATATGATGCGTCGCGAGTAGTCGCAGGACATGCGCTGCAAATGAAAATGAAAATGAAAATTAGAGGAGGGTAATGGAAAGAAAAGGGGAAAAAAAGAAAGGAAAGGAAGGGAGGGAAGGGATGGCGGACATACCGAGCTTAGAAGCCTGCACACCATTCCGCTTCGAAATATCATCCACATGCATCCCGCCCTCCCCAGCCTCACGCAAAATCTCAACAACATGCGACGCCTCCATCAACCGCATACACGACGGTAAGTGATACTATCAACGCCCATTTCAGATCAGATTTTAGCCTCCAAGACGAAAAAATAAAAAATCAAGAATAAAGAGTGAAAAGTAAAATCAAGACTCGTGCATAAAACAAGACTCAAAAGTCCAGAAAAAAAGCAACACGCACCCCCATACTAGCATCACAAAGCGTCAAAAACGGAACCTGCACACTCGCAGCGAGCTGACCCGCCGCAGCGACAATGCGGCATATCGCAGCTTGCACCGCCGGGTGCGCTGTCAGCGCCTCGCTTAGCGATGTTGGGTTGTAGGGGTTGTCTAGGGAGGGGAAGTCGGGTGTATGTGGGTTTGGTGGTGGTGGTGGGTTGAGGTTGGGGTTGGGGTTTGAATGTGGTGGTGGTGGATTTGAATGTGATGGTGGGTTTGAATGCGGTAGTGGTGCGGGTGCGGTTACGGGTTGCGGTAAAGACTTGCTGATGGCTTCGCATGTAAGAGGTGCTGATACTGGAGAGAACGGCGGTACCGCGCGCCTTGACGGGGACGTCGATAAAGCGTGTAATGTTCCTGTTCCAGGTGGTGTACACTCCGTCGTAACAACCCTTGGATTCTCCAATATCGCATCACCATTCCCATTCTCATTTCCATCGCCCTCCTTCTTGTTCTTAGCGTTCTTAGCGGGCGTCTCCACTCCTCCTCCCACTCCTGAAGAAGTAGTCGCATCCGCATCCGCAGACGTGTGTGTATATGTATACGTAGAAGGCGACGGCGGTGGCGAAACATACGCCTGCGAATTTGAGTTTGAGTGTCTATGCGCGACGTATCTATGCGAGTGCTCCTGCGTATGTGTATGCGCATGCACTGGAACAGACGCTGAGCCTGACCCTGGAGCTGGAATCGCCACGGACGATGGCGATGGCGATGGAACCAAGACGCGCATACGCGGGTGGGAGTGCGTTCGTCCTGGCGTACCCGGCGGCGGAATTGTAGGCGTAGGCGTAGTTGTAGTTGTAGTTGGAATTATGGTTGTGGCTGTAAAAGTTGACGAAGCATCATCGATACCCCGCGTCCGCGCGCCGTCGTCCCGCCCCAGCCCCAGATTCGCGTCCATATCCATATCCACATCTACACCATCCGCATCGCCGTCATCTCGATCCTGATCCTCATTCTCGTTCTCGAGCTCGTGCTCCTTCAAATCCGACTTCGACTTCAAACATCCTCCATCCATCCTCTCTTCCCAATCAAGCTGCGGCTCCGGTGTCCTCGAGCAAGGCGAGCTAAACCCCGACCCAGACATAACCCCAGACGCAGCATCCCCACCGCGATGCGCAGCATACACCCGCTCGATATCCGCAATCGCGTCGCCTATGATAGCGTGCAGACTTTTCAGCGCTGCGATCGTCATGCCCTTTCTACGCTGAGGCACAGATGTCTACGACGGATGTTTGGATGACTTCGTTGTTGATTCCCTTGATTACCCGGTTTTCTCAGAGTCCAAAGTCCGGAGTCCACAATCCAAAGTCTAGAGTCCAGAGTCCAATCCAGCGAGCGTGTATATGCGTGTATATGCGCTGTTTGTCGAGCGTGATGTGCCGTTCAAATCTGATCTAGACTCCACCGGACTCAACACTCAAAGTACGAGAAAAGCGAGCACAAAGCGAAGAGCAGAAATGACGTGAAAATGGAATTCTCGCCACGGTAGAGGTCGGTCCAGAGACAGCGCCCACGATCCAGGAAAGAGGACTGGGGATAGAGATAGGGGCACGAGATGGAGGAGAATGGGAACGGAAAAGAGGAGAACAGGAAGGAGGAAAACGGGAAGGAGCAGCGAGAAATAGGAGGAAAGGAAGGAACAGACGAAATACAGAAACAGAGGAAGAAAGAATGAGCGGGAACAGGGCCCGTACGCCGGGTGCGCGCCCGAGCTACCGATCCAGCCAGCCAGTCATCCATACACAGAGACGCGCTCACACACGCAATCCGAAAAACGAAAACCGAAAAAGTCGCGCAATATCTTATCTCGCGTGGCATCTCGCCTCCCCTTCCCCCCTTGCCAATTGCCAATTGCCACTCGCCACTCAACAAGATTACCAGCCGTGACAATCAAGCATACACAAAGCCATAACCCAAAGGCACCACCCAAACAGACTAAAAAGAACACAAACGCAAAAAAAGTGGCATGGGCGTGGACGTGGGTGTGGGCGTGTCGTCTCGCCACCGCCAGCCGACAGCCGACAGCCAACGCCAAATGGACTGCCAAATCCAAATCCAAATGGACTGCCAAATGCCATGGCTGGATATAGATATGGATATCAAGTCTAGTCTAGCATACCATAGCTGATAGATAGCTAGCACAGCTGATAGAGAGGTGTCACACGAAACACGAAAAGGCAATAAAAAGGCAAAGGCACGAAGAAAGGGTGCAGTCAGCGTTAGGAGTCGGCATCAGGAGAAAGCGGGAAGCAGTCAGCGGGCTATATCTGACGTGTGCTGCGCCGCTGTAGGGTAGGGTGTGTCCTGGGAGCAGGTTGCACCAGTGGTGTTATGGTATGGTATGTTACATACACACGTCTCTTTCTCTTTCTCTGTGAGAAAACAGAACGATAAAGCAAAATCGAAAGCGAAAGCGAAAGCAAAGAAAAGCACGGAGCAGAATAGAACACCACATCTCAAACGAGTCACAACACAAGACGCCGACGCTGGTAAATTTGGTACATCAGCGTCAATATAGTGTCCACGTCCACATCAGCATCAGTATTAGCATCAGCATTAGCGCGATATCAGATAAGCGGCTCGCAGATCTTTTTAGTTCAGTGCTCGTCAAGTCAAGTCAAGTCAAAGCACCATCACAATCAGAATCACGATCACGATCACCAAATCGAATGCGAATCAAAAGGAAAGGAAAGGGAAACGAATCGCCGCGTCTGCGTCTGCATCGGTGTCGGACAAGTCAAGTCAAGTCAAAAGTCAAAGCTCGCGCTCAACACACATCACTTGTCGAATGGTATTGGTATTGGTAGGTGCATTGCGAAAACAGCACAGAACAGAATAGAATAGAATCACAAAGCCAACTGGACCGGATCCGGTAGGTGCAGAGCAAAAATCAGGATCCAGGATACGTATCACAGTCAATTTGCCTTTCCTTTTCCCTTTCCTTTGGCTTTACTTTTCCCTCCCAGGAGGAAAGAGGTGCACAGGACCCGATTTTGTCAGACAAGCCTATCAAAGCAGACAGTAGACAGACAGACACCAGAACCAGAAGCCGATGCACGATGCACGATGGACAACACAACACAACACACGACATCCGATTCTTTCGCGCTAGCACCTCAACGCAAGAATCCAGCAAGGAACAAAAGGCAGAGCAGCCTTCAAGCTTCAAGTCGAACGAAAGCAAAGTTGAAAGAAGAGAGAGATTGAGAGAATCCGCTTCAGAACGGGAAGAAGAACCTGCCCTAAACCATGAATCATGAAATCATGAATCATGTGATCAACTATGACCAAAAAGGGTTATTTGTCCCTGTTGACCAGCGCGTTTGTGGTAATCCACCTCCCATTGCGAGTTATTCCTTTCAGTACTCAGGAGACACTTACACTGACACCGACAACGACACTGACATCGACACCGACACCGATGACATTCTCCCTCTATAAGCTACGCTGATTGCTCTAATCTATCACGCGTTCCTCGCACGGGTACCCCTCTCATTCCTCGCACCCTCTCTGATTCTGAATCGTAAATGGTTAAATGACCTGACCTTGACCAGTGACCTAACCTTGCACCTGTCATGTTGTGGCATAGTGCAGATGCTCTTCAGAATTCTCCAACCAACTCAAGACGGTGCGTCACTCTGAACTCTGAACTCTGAACCAACTCTGAATATTGAAGTTTAAATCTTTGAAAAGTGATGGACGAAGACACACATACCGGCATCTCGGGCATCTCGGGCGCGCAAAGCAAAGCAAGTAAGTGTCGGCTAAAGTCGTCTAACGATTTCATCACCAATTCATCGGAAAGATATTACTCTTAGAACAAGTGCATTCTAAGGCCTAATTGTGAAGCCACCGAAGAGATCTGCAGAGCAGGACCGCGGAATACACAGAATTTCCTGGCACCCGTCGTTGCCATTGTCACCTTCATCTTCATATTCATCGTCAGCGTCAGCGTGCGCGATACACCCATTGACATCCATATCTGTCTCTGTGGCTGCCTGTCGGTTTGTCCGAGCTGTCTGCTCTGGAGCTGCGTCAAAGTCAAAATCAGAATCAAGTTGGGAATACACTGTCATATAACGTATAACCCTCACACGCACACGCACATCACACCCCATATCCAAAATCCAAAATCCAAAATCCAAAATTCAAAGAACCTTGAACGCTTCCGCATTTAATTCATATCCGAATCCCTCCCAAGTGGGTAGCAGACAAACGCCTCCGCACGGATCGTGGAAACTCGTCTGTGACATATCGCTATGTATGATCTCCTTCCTAGACCGTCAGCCTGGGATACTTACGACTGCCCGACGCTTGATTGGATTGGACATGGATATAGCTATTTGGATAGAGGCTTGGGATACTCCACGGCGCGCCGCCGCCGCTGCCATCGCAAGACATTGGCATAGACATGGGCATAGGTATAGGTATAGTTACAGGCATACGGTTCGAAATCGGGATTGGATTTAGAATTGAAAATGAAATTGGAATCAATCCAACTCTCCGAAAACTTGTTTTTTTATTTATTTGTGGCTTTCCCATCAACAACCAACAAATGAACAAATCGAGTCAAAAAATCGACAAAACGACTTAACTGCTCCTATACTCAGTACTCAAGTATTCATCGACGTCGTCTACCCACATTACATCTAGCAGGATCGACGTCAACTTTTCAATCATGCTCTCTAGCCGCGCCTACCTCTACACCCACACCCACACCCACACCCACGCCCACGCGCCTCCACTTCCACTTCCACACGCGTACACACGCCCGTCTCATAACCTCTCCCTCTCCCTTACCCTTTTTCTCTTCCTTAGTCTTCTTCTGCATCTACGTTCAATTGGCAGATCCGCGCCACAGCTCGGGATGCTACTGCTACACTTGTACCTGTACCTGCACCTGCACCCAAAGTTGTCAGAGACAGCGGACGGCGGACGGTAGACGGTGGCACCGAACGCACACGAGGAGAGGGAAGGGCAAGCGGGTATGCATTGGAGATGGGATGCGAATAGACCTGCGGTGGCGAACATCTGTCATCTGTCATCTGCATCTTGTGTCTTGTGTCTTGTGTCTTGTGTCTTGTGTCTTGTGTCTTGTGTGTTGGGCTCAGGGTCTGGTAGCGGAACTGATGTCTGGTGATGGGATGGTGTTTGTAGAGTCTGGTATCTGTGGAAAGATGGTGAATTGACGACGATGGGATGGGATAACGATGGTATGGGATGCAACAAATGTTGAATTGTGTATCCTGTCCAACTCTTTCTCTTTCCCTTTCTCGCCCGCCGTGGTACATAATTATTTCTCGTCGAGCCTGAATCCTGAGTGATTGTATGCCATGCCTCTGCCCGGATTTGGGGGTGACCCACCGAGAATCGTGAGTCGCTGATGCCTCTAGCGCTCCACCGTCTGGATATGAATCCAGCGCACGATGCTCGTGGAACCGAACTCGTGGAACGGAGGGGTGGCATGCTATTACTGGATGCACCTTGCACCTTGCAAGGCTGCTGGAGCTCGGTGCTCAGCCGACGCCTTGTTTCACGATTCATTGGAATAGTAAACTGTCGAAATTTCAAGTTGGCAGGCAACGAGACACGGGCAAATGATAGGTGACTTGTAAAAGTAAGAGAATGTGTATACATGTGCTGCGTGTTGCGTGCTTTGCTGATGCCTTCATGTGGATTTCCAGGTGCACATTATCTGCGGCCTGTAAAATTGTCAATTCAGACTGAATCTTTGACACTGGGACTGTGAATCCACAATAAAAAAAATGCAGATACAAGCATGTGTGTATAGGACATAAAAGCTCGATGACCGACCAGTCAGTGTCATATATGTAATAGATGTATATACAATGAGAAAAGCATGGAGGTCGAGGACATGTTACAATCAGACAAAAATTGAGCCAACGACGTGTATGACCTTCAAGCTGGAAGTCGAACAATGGTGCTATAATTATATTACAAGTTCAATGCCAGTGTACCGTGAATCAGAATCCGAGTCAGCCATAAATAATAAGAAGATCCATATCCATCTTATGTTGAAGGCATTTGCTTAAATGTTGAAGATTTGATAGGACCCGCACGCTGAGGACTGTATGATACAAGTGGTGGCCAGCAAACACTCGACCATCGGGCTCACAAAAATCGGACGCGAGTAGAGTACTGGAGGAGAGCTAGCAACTAAGGTTGCCTATTCAATTGAAGTGGGATTCCTGGGATGTTGAGCATTGAGAATTTAGACTGGTGAACGAGGAAAGGTGGGATAAGAGGACATGGAATGACTTACGGGATATCCTTCAAGTTGTAACATGTTCTTCAGCTCCTCTTCTAGCTGCTCGAGTCGCTTTCGCTCCATTTGAATCATCTCCACGATATCTCGCGCTCCCTCGTTGTCCACTCGCGTTCTCTCCTTTTCCTTTTGAATCATCTCATCAAACTCTCGCGATCTCTCCTTTTCCTTCTGAATGATCTCCTCAATCTCTCGTGTTCTCTCCTTTTCCTTCTGAATCATCTCCTCAATCTCTCGCGATCTCTCCTTTTCCTTTCGCGCTCTCTCCTGTGCCTCTCGCGCTCTCTCCCGTGCCTCTCGCGCTCCCTCCTGTGCCTCTCGCGTTCTCTCCTGTGCCTCTCGCGTTCTCTCCTGTGCCTCTCGCGTTCTCTCCTGTGCCTCTCGCGTTCTCTCGTTGGCCAATCGCACCCTTTCCTCGACCTCCTTGTTTCTTTCCATGTGGCGCCGTGCAATCTTGAACAATAGTCAATATGGAGTTCCAATAATCAATAAATTATGAAATTTGTGACACACACCTTAGCTTGATATTCCTCAAGAGCCGTTTCATAATGACGAACTAGGGATGCAATTTTATCTTCCGGATCGTGACTGTACAGAGAAAATCTGCGCTTCCTCACGATGGTTTCGCTTGGGTGGTACAGTTTTTTGAGCATGTCGTAGAGTAGACCGCCAAAACTGTAACAGTTGCCATTGCTATTGAAGACGTCATAATGCGGCCCCTGCTTGCTCAGGGTGTCTGCAAGCACTGCAATATTGTACACAAACAGTCCCTCGTTAGGGGCGCGTGGGAGGTCCCCGCTGCCTTCACTCTTGAATTCTAGCTGGCACATGCACTTCTCTCCCGGGCGTCTGTCTTTGGGAGCCCTCATCACGGTATCCCGTTGGTTACTCTTGCCGGAACTCGGATTTCGAGGGGAGCCCGTCGTGCTTGCAGACAATTGCTCAGCGTGACGCTCTGGTTGCGCTGGATCCGACGGCCTGGACTTGTCATTATAATTGCGCCCTCGTCTTTCAAAGTACAAATAATGTGTTCCTCCGTCGGGGTCCCTAAGTTCGACCAGGAGGGATTCATGCTTCGACTTTCTCCTGACATTCTTCATCAGCGATACCTTGACCACACGTAACTCCGTCATGATTCTAGGGGGAGCCCAATTATAGAGATCGGTAATATCATACAGGTATGCATTCACATCCATCGGGAGGTCGCACATGAGCTCTGTGCCTCTCCGAGTCATTGACCCAGTCTCTGGCGACATTTTGAAAAAGCGGTGGAAATGGTTAACGAAGGAACCCCAGTAGCTTTTGAGGGAGAATTTCATCGCGAGAAAAGTGATGGACAAAAGGGACTTGGACTGAGGGTTGAACGTTCAGGGTTGAAGGCTTGAAGCTGCAAAACGTGCAGCGTGAGTTTTTATTGCTGCTGAATATCGCGTGCTGAGCTTTGCACAACGAGGCAGGACTGGGCATCCGCTAAAATTAGAGTTGGCCGCACGCGTTGGAGATTTTTCCCACTACGCCCATTATGTCGCAGATATTGAAAAATATTGGCTGCCAGAAGACGAATGAAGACTCAACTAAAAACACCTCGATCCGTAATTCATCTACGGAATACGCAGGTGTGTATTTGTAAATTGTAATTCAATTTTTTCAGGAGAAGTGTCGACACATAATGACAAATGAGAGCCTGCCCTAAACCATGAATCATGTACCAAAAAAGGATGTTTGTCCCTGTTGATCAGCGAGTTTGTGGTAACCTCCCGAATGCCCTTTGCGAATTACGAGTGCGATTTCGATTTGGATTTCTTCCAGGACTCAGTACTCAGGAGACACCGACTCTGAAATAGACGCAGAGTTGTCGCTCTTCCTCTATAAGCTACAGCTCTAGTCCAAATCCCAATCGCAAATGGTTAAATGACAAGATCTCTCACCTCGCACCTCGCAGCAAATAATTGTTATTGGCATATACATATCACAAGACACGACACAACACGCCCATTGAATCTGCAATGCTCTGCATAACTGTCAGCGCGGTCGTCGTTCGACTCTAATCACTCTGAATTTTGAAAATAGATGGACGACCGACGAGACGGACGGGCATATCGCGCGCACAAATTAAAAGCGAGTGGGTAAGTGAGTGCTTGAGTGAGTGTTTTCACAGTTTTCTCGATTCACGAATATAGCTAAAGTAGCAGTCCGTTCACCAGCGATTCAGACGATATCAGAACAAACGCATACTTCATACCTCTGCCGAATCCAGCCGATTGTCCATGCTGGCCCTTTTCGAAGCCTGAAGCCACAGAAGAGATCTGCACAGCAGGACCGCGGAATACACATAAGTTCCTGGCACCCGTCATTGTTATCCTCATATTCATATTCTGCGTCTGCGTCTGCGTGCGCGATCCACCCATTGACATCTATATCTGTCTCTGGGCCGTGGCCATCTGTCTGTCTACTCTGGAGCTGCGTCAAAGTCAAAGTCACAACCAAGTTCACAAGTTCAAACCAAGTTGGGAATACACTATCATATAATGTATAACCCTCGCCTTCACCCTCACCCTCACTTGCCTACGCACATCACACCCCATATCCAAATTTCAAATTCTAGAGAACCTGGAACGCTTCCGAATTTAATTCATATCCCTCCAAAGTGGGTAACAGACAAGCTCCTCCGCACGAATCGTGGAAACTCTGAATTCAAGTTTCAAGTTTCAACGTTCAACTTTTCATCCATGTTCACTAGCACTGCTCGGCGCCACCGACAGACAGACGCAGACGCGCCTACCCACTCTTCCACACCCACCACGCGCCTCCACTTCGATGCGCGCACACATGCCCGTCTCATAACTTCTCCCTTTTTCCTTAGTCTTCCTCTTCATCTACGTCCAATTGGCAGATCCGCGCCACAGCTCAAGATGCTACGCCTACTGCTCCTGCTATACCCGTACCTCTACGTGTCCCTACACCCCGAGTTGTCGGACGGCCGACGGCCGACGGTGGCACCAAACGAACACGAGGAGAGGGAGGGGAGGAGAAGACGGGTACACATGTAGATTGGAAAAGGGGGTGGGTCCAAGCTGCAAATAGACCTGAGGTGGCGAACATCTGTTCTCTGGCGTTTGGCGTCTGGCATCTAGTGCCGTATGTCTTGTGTCTTGGGTTTAGGGTCTGGTGTCTGGTTATGGAATGGTGTTTAGAGTCTGGTTTTGGTGTTTGTGGAAAGATGGTGAGGGGATAACCATGCGATGGGATGGGATAATGATGGAGTCGGATGGGATGTCGATGGAGTGGGATAACGTCGATGCGATGCGATGCGACCAAGATGGGATAAAGACGGGATGGGATAAGATGGGATAAGATGGGATGCGCTGGCCAGACACCTCTTGTAGAGCCGTTTGCTCATTAACAAACGCGGTGGTGTTCGCGCTTCAACGAGCTCATGCATCATATCTTCTCCAACGTATTCAAGCTTCACGCTTCAAGCACCGATTCTCGTTCGATTACGCCGGCGTTGCGTATAATGAGAGATTTCCTCTTTTGTTTGTTCTCTGACGGATATTTTCTTCGAGGCGAGCGATGTTTGATGTTCCCGTTCGAGCTCTGTGATCGATAGCGTTCTTGCAAACGTTGCGCAATTCATCAGTCTGCTTCTGCTCATGATGCAAGGCTCCGTGTTGTTGACCCCTGCCCCTGCCACAGCCCCAGCCCACTACCGCTGTGCGAAATCTTCCCACCGACTTTCGAGTTGAGTTGAGCTGAGACGAACTTCCAAATTTCAAATTCCAAGGTTCGAGTGTCGAGCGACATGCCATTAGCGCAGGGCCCAGTGGGCTGAGCGGGCCAACAGCGACAACAAATTCAAGCACAAGTGCAAGCGCCTAGAAAGAATAAGCGCCAACGCCGGGAGAACGCAGAGCAGGGGCAGGTGTAGTATTGTATGATATGATATGATTCTCTGATTCTCTGTTTCCCTGTTTTTATGTTTTCCTGTTTTCCTGTTTTCCTCAACGGTCTCCACTGAACCTTTACTAAATTTACTGAACCTCTATCATTACTCAATACTCAATACTCAATCAATACTCAAATACGTAACCTCGACCTCGACCTCAATCGCAACGACAGCCCAAGGCCGCAACGTCGCCTCCAAGTCATTGTTTATGAAATGTGAATATCACGCAGCCACATTCCCTCTTACGTTCTCTTTCTTTTTTTCTTCCTCTTTCTCTTTCTAAATTCTGACCCAGTGTAAATGCATAACAGCATCAGACTGTATCTCGTCGAATGACTGTATGGTCAGTGACGATGCAACGATGCGACGGTGCCACGCCTCTGCCCCAATATCTGGGGTGTAAACCATGCGGTACCCGAGAGTCGTAAGTCGCGGATGGATGCCTCTAGCTGTCCGCGATCTGCAGTCTGGATCTGAGTACAGCGCTTCACGTTGACCTTTGGAATCTGGAATCTGGATCCAGCGCACCGACGCTCGTGGAACCGAATACGTGGAACGGAGGGGTGGGCATGCTATTACTGGATCACTCGCTCGCTCGCTCATTCATTTATTTATTTTCGCAGAGTTCGGAGCTCAGAGCTCGGAGTTCGTATCTCGGTGGGTAAAAAATCAGGATAATTTACGCTTTTCTTTTATGGTGTCAAAATTTCCACTTTACTTTGGCCATCTCTCGCCGTACCGCGGCACCGCGTCGTGACACATCGTATCTGCACCGTCTGCCAACCATAAATAATACGTCGAACGCACCTCTCGACGCCTTGTTTCTTGATTCATTGTGTGGACTTCAACTTGCGTGCCGTGAACGTGAAAAGATAGGACTCAAGCAAAGGAAAGCGCGCGGTTTCTGAGTCAGGAGAGCCCGAGCCTAACTTGAAGAGACACATAAGACAGTTTATTTATAACGTACATTACCTAAGATTTAATAATAAGGATATTACGTGAGACACGGTGGATTTACTTCCGCTACCTAATTAGGAGATTAGCGTGATGTACGTGTGATTTAGCCTGGCAAATCATAGCGTACATGACGTGCCATTTAGCGCTAAATGGAGCCGCCGGGTGGCCTGCGGGATCCGCGCGTCTACCTACACGGAAGAAACACGGGCCGGAAATGAGCCGGACGGGTCCATTTGCATCCCGTGTATTGCAAGCAGACGGATCCGCTTGACCCGTGTTGTGCTGTCAGACGGACCCATTTGACCCGTATCTTCCCAGAGAGGGAGGGATATTTGAGAGGTATTGCGAATCAATGAGCACAAGGGCTCCAAAAATAATTTATTCATCTCTACCGGTATACAAATGCTTTTCCAAACTCGATTCAATCCCTGCCAGCCCAGCGTCAATTTCCTCCAGCGCATTATAAGTCAGAATCTCTGACTGCAGCTGATGCAGGCGGAGGTTCTTAAACGTTGTGACCTTGCTGTCATAACTATTGTCGCCGACGGAACTGTCGATTATTTGGTCGTATGTTGCCCGTAGCTGCTGCTCGGTATAATTCTAAAATAGTTGTCAGTATCTAGTGCTCGGTAATATCTGAGTGCATACATATAGAAAAGGAGGGTTAAAATATGCCGTCTGATCTGTCACATCCTCGAACTCAATGTCAGACTGGGTGGGAGGCGAACCGGGGTAGCCGCCCATGGGATCAAACCTGCCGTAGGTTCGAAAATAAGGGTTTTGAAGGAGCAGGTGGCATGCTTCAGGGGGTGGAGAATAGCGACCTTGCTTCCTCTCAGAGGAAATAGCTGGACGAGAGTCCATAATGATTTTGTCGACGACAGACGTGTATGAAACATGTGCTGCCATCAACGGCGGAGCCACATCATCCCGGATGACAGGCATAGGTGGAGGATCCAGGGTATCTGGAATAACAGGCATAGGGGGAGGAGCCAGGGTAGGTGGAATGACAGGCATAGGGGGAGGAGCCAGGGTAGGTGGAATGACAGGCATAGGGGGAGGAGCTAGGTTATCTGGAATGATTGGCATTGGCGGCGGAGCCGTGTCGTTCCGGATGACAGGCATTGGCGGCGGAGCCGTGTCGTTCCGGATGACAGGCATTGGCAGCGGAGCCGTGTCGTTCCGGATGACAGGCATAGGGGGTGGAGCCAGGTTAGCTAGAATGACAGGCATAGGGGGTGGAGCCAGGTTAGCTGGAATGACAGGCATAGGGGGTGGAGCCAGGTTAGCTGGAATTACTGGCATTGGCGGCGGAGCCAGGTTAGCTGGAATGACAGGCATAGGGGGTGGAGCCAGGTTAGCTGGAATTACTGGCATTGGCGGCGGAGCCAGGTCTTTCCGGATGACTGGCATAGGGGGCGGAGCCAGGTTAGATGAAATGACTGGCATAGGGGGAGGAGCCAGGTTATCTGGAATAACAGGCATAGGGGGTGGAGCCAGGTTATCTGGAATGACTGGCATTGGCGGCGGAGCCAGGTCATCCGTCCTTGCTGTGCGTTTGCTTTCCTTAGAGTTGCTAATATTTGAAGACATTGCTGATGCTCAGAAATCAATTAAAATTTACTTGAATTAATGCCATTAGTCTTACATTTTATAGGTTTTACGGGAGGAGGTTCCTTCAGTTTTTCAAGAAGCCTGGTAAGATTGTTGAGACTGGTGTAGTCAATGGGGGAATTTTTGCTAGAGGTGGGAATAAAGTTGTAGGAGGACATACAGTCCAGAAAGTGCAACTGGGTGGGCTTGTTTATATATCTCACGGAATACAATACTATCCGAGGATTCTCCATGACACGGAAATAGATTCACCCGTGTATCGAACTTAGCAACTTTTGCACAAACTGGATCTGGTAAAGAAATCACATGACTCAGATTGTACATGTTTGTGTATGGTTTTGTTTTGCGGGACCGCTTTTTTTTAGACTTTTTTTAGACTAACTCCAACCACGATCACCACCCTCACGTTCTACCGTGCCTCACCCATTTAACGCGTCTTCCCCCATAAAAACACACTTTTTTCAATGGCCGCTTCATCTTCCACCACCGCCACCTTCGCCCAACGCCTCGCTGACTGGGAAAAAAAGTTTACCGAGTGCTACCGCAACGGTGAAAGCGCGTTCAACGCTGAGTTGGAGCAGCTTTACAGGGACTTGGTAAGTTCTCAATTTTATAAGATCATGACTTGCTCAACAAAAAAAAAAAAATTCCAATAGGTTCCATTGTGTCAGGAGCATGTCAGGGACGCCGCCCGCTTCCAGCTCATTGACTATGTTGCGAGCCCCGTTGTCTACTCGTACAAAGTCATCCAGGGCAAGGACGGCGAGAACATCTACAGGTTTGAGGTCGACTGGGCGACGCTCAAACATCAAGTCGCCAACTTCAAGGCCTACCAGGAAGGCCAGGAGGCACAGAGGAAGAGGAGGGAGGAGGAGGAGCAAGAGAAGAGGAGGGAGAAGGAGGAGCAAGAGGAGGAGGAGAGGCAGAGGGTGGAGGAGAGGAGGAAGAGGGAGGTGAGGAGGAAGAGGGAGGAGAAGAAGAAGAGGGAGGAGGAAGAGGAGAGGCAGAGGGAGGAGGAGGAGGAGAGGCAGAGGGAGGAGGAGAGGAGGAAGAGGGAGGAAGAGAAGCAGAAGGTGGAGGAGAGGAGAAAGGATGAGAGGAGGAAGAGGGAGCAGGAGAGGAGGACCAGGGAGCAGGAGAGGCAGAAGGCGGAGGAAAGGAGGAAGAGGGAGCAGGAGCAGGAGCAGGAGCAGGAGCAGGAGACAGACGAGGAGAGGAACAAGGAGGAGACGGAGAAGAGACGGGCCAAGAAGGGCAAGGGCAAGGCAGTCGAACCCCCGGTGGAAGACGGACCCGTGACAGACGCCCACAAAGACAAGGGCAAACGGAAAGCGGCGGACCCCGTGGAGTCCATTCAGTTGGCTCCAGCGGATTACAGGGGCCCACGGACAAGGAAGGGGGAAATCATTCCCCACATTACCGCCTCCAACATGCCCGGTCACCCAGCGTACAGGGAGAAGCTGGAAAGATTGGCGAAGTCCAAGCAGGGGAAATTCAGGAGCAAGGCGATCATAGGAAGCCACACGGACGTCGACGAGGACGACGAAGGCGATAACAAAGGGGCACCGCCTACCACCCCCACTGCCACCCCCACCCGGAAGATGCGCACGCGTTCCGTAAAGAAGGACACCGAGGACGATGTCCCCCCCATCAGGAAGGCGCGGTCGAGATCCCAGAAAGTGCGCCAGGTGCCAGAGGGGATGGTGGACATGGTGGAAAGGTGCACGGCATGCATCAAATTCAAGGTGCCATGCTATGTCAAGGGGGAGACAGGCACTGAGCCTCTCGTCCCCGTGAAGCACCAATCTTGCGAGTCTTGCAAGTCTCGCAAAATCCACTGCAGCTTCTACCCGGGGCGCAACACCTTCGTGGGTCAATTTTTGACGACGCCACTGGGAAGCTATGGGGAGGCGTTGAAGTTGGAGGAGGGAGAAGATGTTCCGGCGAAGGGGAAGGCCGAGGAAGGGTCGTTCCCCGAGGATGTGGGAGAACTGCTTGTGCAGCTCTTTGAGCGCCAAGGCAGAATCATGGAACGGCTGGACGGGTTATCCGTGTCCATGACGGCGATTAATGCACGGATTGCGACGTTTGCCAAGACGAACTTGGCGGTGGAGAACAGGATGAAGAGCATCGAGGACGGCATCCAAGAGGTGAAGGCCGAATGGACCATGGCCAAAGAACAAGTGGCAGGAAGCACCTCGCTTTCCGTCACAATGTTCAACGACATCACCAAGAGGATCAACCACGTCCGAGATGTGGTCGACGATTTGCTGGAGCAGGATGAACAAAGGAATCCCGCCCCCAAACAGGCAGCAGAACCCTCCAAGACGGAGGTCGAACAAGAATCGGGTCCGTCGCGGACCCGTGAACCCACCTCTGTGCCACAATCCCCAAGCGCACCACCACCGCCAGCACCCCTCCCTTCCCCACCTCCACCTCCAGCAGCACCCATTCTCCCTTCCCCTCCTCCACCACCGCCAGCACCTGTCCTCCCTTCCCCTCCCCCACCTCCACCCGCACCCGTCCTCCCTGCCGTGTCTGCGCCACCAACAGCGCTATTCTTGCCCGGTTCGACTCTGGAAGCACCTTCGCCCCCCCCAGCTGGCCGACCCTCTCTCCCACCGGTACCGCCCATCCTTTCCCTGTCTCCACCACCCCCTCTCCCAGCTCCACGTCCTCGAAGTTCAACGTCAAAGGCCGCACCATTGTCAAAGGGTGCACCATCGTCAAAGGCCGCGCCATCGTCAAAGGCCGGCCCATCCTCAAAGGCTAAGCCATTGTCAAAGGCTAAGCCATCCTCCAAGGCTGGGCCATCCGGGAATGGACACTCATCGGAGTTGTCTGATCCCTCGGACAGCGACGAGGTTGAAATTGTGGAGGAGGAGGATGTTGAGATCGTGGCGTCCACGCTGCCCGCGTCGAACATAGCCACAAAGACAAGGGCTGGACAAAAGCGAAAGGCGGAAACGACTCTGGCTGAAGCATTGCGCTCGCCCAAAAAATCCAAGGCCCAAAAAAAGTAGTGTATTTCAATTCTTTGCAACTTTTTTTTGGTCTCCTTTTTTGCCTGTCATATATTACATTGCTCACATCCCTATACAATTTTTTCATCATTTGGACTGTATATAGTTTTTACTCTCATGTGCTCATCTGTTTTATACCTCTCCCAAAAAGTAGCACTTGATGATTTTTAATAAACCCCGCTTTCTGTTTTGATTTTGTGTGAAAACATGTTTGAGAAACATCAAGATAAGAATAAAAAGCATCACATTCAATAGGTATCATGAATCTACTTCAACAGCTAGGCTTTCAAAGTTTTTTTTCTTTGTCTTTTACCTGCTACAACAAGCAGACTTGCTTCCTGAAGTGCTAAGGCATCCAAAGTCACATTCCTGCGGGCCCGTTGAAGATCGAAGTTTGTGATTGGTTATAAACTATATGTAATCCAACAAACACAAACCCCAGGGAAAGAGTGGTCCAGACTGGATAGGACGAAACCTTCTCCTAAGTTTCTTAAGGGGGGACGCTGCCTAGGATTTAAGTAGATTAGGATGGTGTGGATTGTGAAGGGTAATGAAAGCGAAATAGTAAGAAGAGGATAACCGGGTCGTCTGGGTACGATAGTAAATAAGCCTTCCGAAAATGGGATGGAACCGTGGAATTGGATGGCGGGTGTATATGGAAAGCGTGAAGAAGATGCGTAGATTGCGTATGAGAAATCAATAAATGTGAATCTTAGAGGGGTTGTCTGAAGTGAGTGGGGAACGTTCCGAGGGGAGATAAGAAGATGACTAGGAGTCGGAATGTCGTTAACGGGCTGAATCTTGAAGAATGGTGAAAGTGTCTTTAAATTGACAATCTTTCTGAAGCTTGGAATGAAGCTATACGTCGCAGGAGTATTGACTGAATCGAGGATGAAAGACTAAGTCTGTCTCGAATGAAATCACTCCAGATGAGTTGACGGAGGGAAAGGATGTCTTGAATACACTCCTAACGGCGATGGTTGGAAGGTGTAGAAAGAGTAGGAGCGGTGACGGCTTGAATGGAGGAGAGGAAGTAGGGAAGTACTGGAGGTCTGGATAGAAGTTGGATATTCAACGCTGAGAAGAAGAGGCGTTGGATGAGGAGGATGACTGGTCTCGGATGAAATCCTCTCTTAATGGAAAGCGAGGTGACTTTGGATGAATGGAAGTAAACTTGGTCTCGACGGAGGGTGGAACTGATGACTGAATTGGACTTGGGTTTGGGCTTGGCTTGAACTTGAGCTTGGAATTGAAATGAATCGATGTGGATTGACTTGAAATTGACTTGACTTTGGATGAAAATTGGCTTGCTTTGAAGAAAGTGGGGACTGGGTGTAACTTTCCTGTCATTTCGTGTAATTCTACTACAGCTTTTATACTAAAAGCTACGTGAACGAAATACCAATCTAAGCTACTGAAAACCGAGTCATATACTGTACAAAGTGTCAAGAATGAGGCTACGCAAGTGTAACAATAAGCAAGAACAATAAGACATGTCAATATCGACACGACGACAGATAAGAAATGAATAGGATGAGTAAGAAAGAAGTGTATGACGAAGGTGAATGGTAATACAGATTAGATAAAAGAAGCAAGGATGAGTCAGAAAGCATAGAAGATTGGTAAGACAAAGACAATAAAAGCGCAACAGACAATAGAAAAGATATAAATAAACACAAAAGGATGAGTAAGACAAACCAAAAATAAGTTGGAATGAGTAATCCGCAGCCTGACGCTGAGTAAGACCATTGAATTGATAAAAATAGAGTTGACAGTCCGGCTGTGCAAGGCAGTGTAGAAAGCTATGCAGTTTGATGGTTGACTGATCCGTCGCATAGCCTTGATGATCTGACGAAGTGACATGATCCGGAATAACGTGGCTCCCATGTGACAAGTGTTGATAAGATAAGATGTGTGGATGACTTATGGAAAGAATGACTGCTTGGGTTGAGGGCGTCGTGTGTAGATCCAAAATGAACATCTCATCTCCAATCAGGATTGGGGTATGATATCTGTCCCAAACTTGAGAAATCAACCGTCCCCGGTTGCGGAAGGAAGGGGGGGATAGATTAGAAATCGTCCATATCGTCGCTCCATGTGTCTTCATCTTCCTCACTCTCGTGTCCAAGTTCTCTGATCATCCGGTCTAGCTGAGGTCGAGGAATGACTGAACCGTCTTGTGGAAAATAGCGAAGAAGTCGGAAAGCAGCTACGCCTTGAGCCAGTTGCGTACCATTAAGTTCTCTAAGCACATATGATCCTCCTCGTGTCTGTCGTACAACTTCGTAAGGTCCAAGGTATCGTGGCTTGTGCTTGCGATTCATCTCCTTCTCGACTTGACTGTTCCTAACGAGGACTAGATCACCAAACTTGAAGCTTTCTTGTCGAAGACGTCGAGCAAATCGTCGTTCAAAAGTAGCTTTGGATTGAAGTCGTGATTGTTTCAGAACGTCGGCTATGTTGGCTAAGTCTTCATCTCGTTTCATGAGTTGTCGAACACGGAGAGCTAGGAGATCTTTGGAACTCATTCCTTGTCGGAATCCATCAACTAGAAATGTGGCTTCAAGGAGATCGAATGGAAGAACAGGATGAACACCATGCATGACGTAGAAAGGGGAATGTCCAGTAGAGCGTCGAGTAATGCATTTGTCGGAGAAGAGTGTGTGATGAACGTACTGTGGCCAGTCTAGAGGTCGGTCGCCGCAAGCTTTGAGAATGGATTCACGGAAGTCAATGTGACCACGTTCAATAGATCCATTGGCTTTAGAGTTGTAAGGAGAAATGCGAACTTGAGGAATGCCGTACTTTTCCATCAAAAGACTGAAAGCGCCAGAGACTTCTACTCCATTGTCCGTGCGTACAATAGCAATAGCACCATATCGGCATATGACTTCTTCCCAAAAGAAAGTGGCCAGCTCTTCGGAACGTAAAGACTTGAGGGCACGTCCTTCAGGTGCACGTGATAAGTCGTCTCGGGCTAGGACTACGTATCGGAAGCGTCCAGACTTGGGCATGTACATGACGTCGACATTGATGATAGTGAAGATAGTTGGGGTAGCTGTGATAGTGATAGGAACTTCGCTTTTCTTGGTGGATCTGATCTGACATTCATGGCAAGTAGCAAGATGATGCTTGATATCCTGAAAAAGAAATGGCCAGAAAAACCGAATACGAATAACTCCAAACACACCGTATACTCCTCGATGTCCGAGTTCTTCATGAGCTTGAGTAAGAATGAGACGTCGCTTGTCTGGATCTAGAATAACCAAGAGTGGAGGTCTTCCTTGTCGTCGTCGATAGAGTTGATCATCTTTGAGATAGTACTGAGTAGCGCGAGCAAGGAATCGTCGTCGGGACTGCAAATTGGGAAAAGGGGGTATAGTTTGGTCTGTAAGAAATTGAAGAATTTGTCGAAGTGTCCGTTCTTGAGAAGAAGAAGAAGCAATAAAAGAAGGAAGCGAGATAGAGTCATACGATGGCATAGAAGAGGGAGTAAAAAGAAAAGTAGGGAAAAATTTGACCGTATTAAGAAGAGCAATATCGTCGAGCCAGTCATCGTCTTCTTGAGGTTCTTCTAACTCTTCAGAAGTTGGTTGTCGCCTTGAAAGTCCATCAGGTCCACGATGATTACCAGCCTTTACATGGATGAGCTTGAAGTCAAAGAGAAGAATGCCTTGTATCCATCGATTCATACTAGCACTAGGCTGCAAGTCAGGCTGATTGAGCATGCCTTTGATGTACTTGGCGTCGACTTCAACGTAGAGGTTCTTGACTCCAATAAGATAGAGGCGGAATTCTCGAAGAGCACGGAAAAGACCATATAACTCAAGCTTGGGCTGACTGTATCGTGCTTCTCGTGGATTAAGTGAGATAGAACCATAGCGGACAGGTCGTCGGATGCCTTCTTTGTCAAGCTGATAGAGAATAATACCAATAGCAATGTGAGAAGTGTCCACGGCAAGAATAACTGGGCGATCGGATGAATAGTCAATAGAAGTGAGAACAGGAGGATTGGAAATGATTTCTTTGAGAGTTTGGAAAGAGTCTTCTCGTTGTTGAGTCCAGACAAAGGGTTCGTCCTTACGATAGAGTTCTGTGAGTGGTCGGACAAGGGCTGAGTAATTTCTGATCCAAACACGCATTGTTCCGCATAGACCTAGAAAGGATCGGATGTCGTAAACAGACTTTGGTCGTGGCCAATCAGTGACTTTCTGTATCTTGCTCTGATCGGGTAGTCGTCCATCCGGAGTGCATAACTGTCCAAGGATAAGAACTTTAGGCTGAGCGAGCTGAGTCTTTGGTCCAGAAAATGTAGCACCAGCACATCCCATGCGGTGCATAACTCGATGAACATCTTGAGCGTGTTCCCAGACAAATCGTCGTATTCCTGGATTTTCTGGAAGTGTTTCTGGATTGCCGTCCTCGTCTAAGTACTGTGTTGGAGGGCCTTTGATAGGAACATCGTCGATAAAGACATTGGCTACGTGAGGGATCTCGTCACGAAGGATGAAGGTTGTACAGGCTTGAAATTCCGCTACTGCATTTGTATATCCCATAGGCATTGAAGTAAGTCGAAGAGGTCCAATAGGCGACTGGAATGTGGTAAGATCTCGGCTCATAGGATGGATTTTGCGTGCGTCATATCCCCAATATAAGTCAAAGACCGTGTAAATAGAATGACCAGCAAAGGGAACCACAAAGTCGTCAAGAACTGGAGGAACTCCTGCGTCGCGATAGGAAATAGAGTTAAGAATCTGCAGATCATGAACTAGACGGATAGCACCAGATGTCTTCTTCTTGACCCAGAAAATTGGAGAGCGATACGGAGCTTGGCTTGGTTCGTATACTCCAGCGTCTATCTTTTCACGTAAGAGACTGATAACTTGATCCTTGATGCCGGGTGGAATAGGAATATTTCGGACTACCCAGGGCTCGTGATCCTCAACAGGAAAGATGTATGGAGAGAAGTATTCTTCAGAAAATGTTCCACGTTCGGACTGATGAAAAGCGAGTGAGCGTTCATTGAGTTTAAGAATATGAAGGAAAAGCTTTTCTTCTTCCGGCCATAGGAATTTGTTGGCGTTAATGTTCATTGATTGTATGCGTTCAAGAGTGAGTCTGGTTGTTGGCGTAAAGGCAGGGGGATGGAGTGGGAGAGGTGGGAGAGATAATAAGGGATCAACAGGAATTCGTCGTATAACTTTGGCCGATTCTGGAGTAACCCGATTTATAGGTCTAACTTTCCGATCAACTCGTTTATAGGCTGTATTGGCAGAAGAGGGGGAAAGAATAGGTGATATGAATTGATTCATGGAGGCTCGGAAGGTTGATAGTGTCGATCCTGACGCGGCAGTGAATACAAAACCAATTGTAGGAGAGCTTGACGACCTTGCCGAATTAGTTCGGTTGACGGTGGGTTTAGCAGTAATATCTGAATTGAGTGACCATGATCTCGCATAAATGCTTTGATCTATCCGAAATTTCTGTAGGTCTTGACCCATCAGAGGTAATGGAGTGGTCGTCCTTCTTATCTTGTCCGTAAGCTTGATTTTTCGCTCTTTGTGGATAAGATGAAGCCCTTCCCGATTCTGTAGGAGTTCGAGGTGTATTGGAGGCGTGATGGTGGTGTATATTGGAGATAGAGATTCCGTATAGCATTCCTTTGGGAGGTTGCGCGTGTTTCTCCAAGAACTCTGCAATAGGTGACCTGAGGATTTGTTTGCTGACTGAAGTGGTGAAGCGGGGGTGGAACAAATAAATAAAAGGGAGGAATAAATAAAGGTTAGTTTAACGACTTTTCGGTCGACGTACATACAAATGGATAAAGTGGAAAGAAAATGAAAATAAAAGGTAAAGGAAAAGGTTGTATGGCGTGGAGTTGCCATTGAGAGTGTGAATGTGAGGAAAAGGCGCATAAAAGAAAAGTGGAGGCGTTCAAGAACTCGTTGCACAAATGAAAAATCTACATAAGTGTCCGTGAAATGGAAAAGAGAAACGCAAAATGTGGAAATAAAATGGGAGGTGGAATAAAGGCATAACGATGAGGAAGAAGAAACACCAGCAACAGCAAAGGTGACAAAGAAAAATTGAGGGGATCGGAGAACAAAGAGAGGGCGTTGAGGAAGCAAGCTGATGTCCATGCACCGTCCAGATAGTCAGTACAATGTGTTGGCGTCCAAGGGATGTTCTTCCGTGTTGTCGATACCAAAGGGACTTTCTTCTCCATACTGATAGTACCATTCGTTTCCATCATCCATATTTGAAGCTCGCGATTCGTGCATTGTGCTGGTTATGGGAAGAGGTAAAAGGGAAGAATTGTGGTCGACCTCTTTGCCATTATGGGCGATTCGTAGCTCTTCTTCATCCTCGTTTAATGGCTCCTTCGGACTGTCGTGGGCTACTCGCAGAGGATGTACCAAAGCTTTCGGGCCTCGATGATGCTCGTCTACATTTGCGGTGACCGTCGATGATACACGTGTTTCTTGGTGAATCATAATCGAAAGAGGCGTCTCTGGAAGAGCAGAATTTCGGGAATGAGGTTGGGGAATAGAAGAAGCGTTTTGAGAGCGAATGGATTGGGGAATAAAATGAGTCCAGGATGCTGAGTGACGTTGGCCCATTGGATAGGCACTGACTGAAGCAGAGTGGTTAGATTGAGACGAGATACCAGTGCGACTGAAGTGTAGAATAGTTGGAGTCGTCGTCAAGTTTATATGGCTGTCTCTCTGCGGATAAACATAATGGACAAAGGCCGTTCCTGTTCGGTCAGAAACAACACGAGTAGGAGAAGAATAAGTGGCGTCGTATAGAATCCAGTCTTCAAAGCGCAAGTGGGGGTTGAGCATTCCCATAGCCGTAAGGTGAGTATTGTCAGAAGAGAATTGAATAGCTTCTACTTCGGGTGAGCTCAATTGTTCCATTTCTGGATCGTCGTCAGCTGGTTCTTCTTCATGTGGGTCGTTATTGTCTGAAGTGTGGGATTTGATGGACGGATTGACAGATGGTGATGGTGGCTGTTCTATTTGTGGGGCCTCATGTGTGGAATCGTAAGGTGGTGTGGAAATATGACCATAATGGGCTGTCGCATTGAATTGAGAAGTTCCCGAGTCATCTTGATACATTGAGTCATAATCGGAAGCGTAGAGACCGTGAGAGGAGTCCTGAGTCGAGTCATGTTCGCAGTTGGAGTCAGAGAAAGAGGGTGCATCTTGTGAAGTGGATAAGTCCTCATTTGGGTTAGCAGATTCGTCCCGATTTAGAGATTGTTGCCTAGTAAGGATAGATAACTCGATCATGGAAGGGGTAGGTGATGGATAGCGAAGGTCGTCCAATAATTCACCGGGTTCTAGATCTTCTTCAATTTCACCTTCTTCGGCATCCGGATTAGCTAAGGAGAGGTCGTTGTGTGCTAACATTGTGTGGGGGGTCTTGTCGTAAATGGTATCCGTGAAGTAACGCCGGTCGTGCTGAGTATCAGGTGTCACAAGGAATTTCTGCTCACGTGTAGGATCTTTGACGTCATAGAAGGCAATGAAGGTCCCTTCGGGTCGTTCTAGAATGTCCACATAGTTGTCACGGGTCCATGGACGTCCCAAGAGTATATCAAACTGGACTTTGTCGGATACATAGCAATGAGCACGCGTCCTGACTGTACCAATATCAAGTTGAACATTTCCAACGAATCCAAGCATGTGGGATTTGCCGCCATGAATATCGACCATAACAATAGTATTCCGGCTGTCCATCGGCAACTTGACAATCTTCTTCCAAGCCTGTTCGCTTAGAATGTTCTGCGTAGATCCACTGTCAATCAAGGCATTGAGTTCGTGACCATTACACATTAATGTGATTCGAAGAAGGGGCTCGTGAGCGCGAAGGGATTCGACTGAATTGGTCTCGTGCATGTATTGAACAGGTACGTCCTTTTCGGCACTGCGAATGATGTCTAGAACTTCCTTATCGGAAAGCTTTAAGTTGCCGTTTGCCAATGAAGCTTTGAATTCGTCGACAGTAAGGGTCTTGCCTTTGATGCTGTTGATAAGAAGGGTCCTAAGGTCCTTTGAAACTCCAAGTAGCTCGCCGAACGTCGCATTAACGGGTTGATTAAGGCATCGTCTGAGAATGGCCATAGTGTCGACAGTTTGGGATATGTCAGAGACACGTTTCTGAGGTGCTGCACGTGGCTTGGTAACTGATTTGCCTCGTTCTAGACTAGGAGTGACATCTTCCATGATTTGATCATCATCGGCCGGATCAAAAACCTCGTGTCGTTGGGCAGTCTCGGGATGTTCCGTTGGATTTGCCCTAATCGGGACATTGGGTTGAGCTTGTTTGACAGGAATTGATGGATTCATTTCAGCAGAAGGTTGATTAATTGACGGGATTGGGACAGGTTGAATGGAAGTGGAGCTAGGCACGTTGTTCGGCAATCCAGAGTTAGCCGGACGTTTAAGAATAGATGGGATCTGAGAAGAATCCTTAGCTTTACTCATTTCCGCTCGCTTCCCTTTCAGATACGCGGGTTCCGGAGGTACCACAGCGTCCATGACCTGTTTGCGTGCAGCACGTGTTCGCTTTTCAGTTGGGATTCGATTACCAGGACCTGCCAGCGTAAACTCAAACTCGTCTTCTCCATCCCAGGTTCCAATGTCATCCTCTTCTTCTTCTGCAACCATGGCTCTGTAGTTCTTGAACATCTGACCATAATATGCTTCGGATACGGCTATGCTTGTGGTAGCAACTTGAGGAGGAGGAGGAGGAGGAGGCTGTTGTTGACGAAGGACTGCTTGTGCGATTGACTCTCCATTCTGGCGAATAATGCGGGATCCATCAGGGAAGACAACTCGATTGCTACTGTCTCTGGAGATGAGCTTGCGGTTTGTAAGATCAATGAGCGTCGGGCAGTTGTTGATTCCATGGCCTTGTTGGTGGCAACCATAGCAGATGATCTCGGATGCGGACTGACGTGGTGCTCATGGTGCTGGAGGTGCTGACTGACTTGCGATTGGGACTGGCTGAGCTGGCTGTGCACTTGGATTCATAATGGCCGGAGCAATGAGCATGTTAGCAAGAGCGGGTTCCAACTTGATGGCGCGAAGATAATAAATGGTGTACGAAGAATCATGGATGGTGAGCTTCGACATCTGCTTGATCAAGTTCTCCACTTCGTCGTCCTTGTGCGCTTGCTTCTCTTCCTTGTCTAGATCCTGAAAAATGCGCTTGGTCTCTTCCGGGGGATTGTATGGACGTTCACGGGCATCGCGTGTCTCAATGTTAGGAAACATCTCCTGTAAGTACTTCTTGATCTCGTCAAAGACTGATGAGCGCTCTGGATACGAATCCTTTGGAGGAATAAGAGACGTGAAGGGGCGTGCAGAAGGATTGTCAAAGATTCCAACATCAAAGCGGTCTCGTTTGAAGATGATTTCAACTGCCTTGGTGACGTCTTCAATGGAAAAAGGTGAGGAGAGATCGATATGAGGATTAAAGACCATGATCTTGCTTTCGAGCGCAGGTCGGAGGGATTCATTGATTCCTAGCCAGAAGTATTGATTGTATTCCGTCTTGGATATCTTGTTGTTGTTGAGAAGCCAACCAGCGATGCGAATGTATTGCTTCTGATACTCGCGGAAATCGTCGAGAGAGCGCATAGAAAGATTGGAGTGTTGGAAAGCATAAGCACGAAGAGTACTCAACGTGAACTTCTGCGTTGTCCTAGCATGATCAAAGATCTTGAGCATATCAGTCTTGAGTCGTTCCCATTGCTTGGCATGGTGGCTGGGTAAACCTTCAATGATTTCTCTGCTCTCTTGGTTGCAGCATTGAACCATGTATCGTACTTTGTCATCGTCGAGAGTGACATTGTACTGATCAAAAATGCGGTCGCAGTGATCCAAGAAATTCTTGACGTCGACGTAAGATCCAGTGAATTTTGGAGCAGCACTAGATTTAGGAACGGGCATATCGACTGGAGTACGTTGGATGATGGTAGTAGCCATAGTGGGAGCAGAGGATGGAAGTGGATTGCCAGAATCAGTCATAGCGTAAACCAGTTACAGAGTCAGAAAGTGTTGCCTAGAATTGTTGCCTAGAGTTGCCTAGAGAATAAACCAGAGAAGCGAAATAACCTGTAAAGAAAAAGAGTCGAAATGGATGGAATGGAAGTGATAAAGTGGTAGATTGCTGTGTTCCTAATACAAAATCCTAATTAACCCTCCCTCGCGGTGGGCTCCAGATGAAGATCGAAGTTTGTGATTGGTTATAAACTATATGTAATCCAACAAACACAAACCCCAGGGAAAGAGTGGTCCAGACTGGATAGGACGAAACCTTCTCCTAAGTTTCTTAAGGGGGGACGCTGCCTAGGATTTAAGTAGATTAGGATGGTGTGGATTGTGAAGGGTAATGAAAGCGAAATAGTAAGAAGAGGATAACCGGGTCGTCTGGGTACGATAGTAAATAAGCCTTCCGAAAATGGGATGGAACCGTGGAATTGGATGGCGGGTGTATATGGAAAGCGTGAAGAAGATGCGTAGATTGCGTATGAGAAATCAATAAATGTGAATCTTAGAGGGGTTGTCTGAAGTGAGTGGGGAACGTTCCGAGGGGAGATAAGAAGATGACTAGGAGTCGGAATGTCGTTAACGGGCTGAATCTTGAAGAATGGTGAAAGTGTCTTTAAATTGACAATCTTTCTGAAGCTTGGAATGAAGCTATACGTCGCAGGAGTATTGACTGAATCGAGGATGAAAGACTAAGTCTGTCTCGAATGAAATCACTCCAGATGAGTTGACGGAGGGAAAGGATGTCTTGAATACACTCCTAACGGCGATGGTTGGAAGGTGTAGAAAGAGTAGGAGCGGTGACGGCTTGAATGGAGGAGAGGAAGTAGGGAAGTACTGGAGGTCTGGATAGAAGTTGGATATTCAACGCTGAGAAGAAGAGGTGTTGGATGAGGAGGATGACTGGTCTCGGATGAAATCCTCTCTTAATGGAAAGCGAGGTGACTTTGGATGAATGGAAGTAAACTTGGTCTCGACGGAGGGTGGAACTGATGACTGAATTGGACTTGGGTTTGGGCTTGGCTTGAACTTGAGCTTGGAATTGAAATGAATCGATGTGGATTGACTTGAAATTGACTTGACTTTGGATGAAAATTGGCTTGCTTTGAAGAAAGTGGGGACTGGGTGTAACTTTCCTGTCATTTCGTGTAATTCTACTACAGCTTTTATACTAAAAGCTACGTGAACGAAATACCAATCTAAGCTACTGAAAACCGAGTCATATACTGTACAAAGTGTCAAGAATGAGGCTACGCAAGTGTAACAATAAGCAAGAACAATAAGACATGTCAATATCGACACGACGACAGATAAGAAATGAATAGGATGAGTAAGAAAGAAGTGTATGACGAAGGTGAATGGTAATACAGATTAGATAAAAGAAGCAAGGATGAGTCAGAAAGCATAGAAGATTGGTAAGACAAAGACAATAAAAGCGCAACAGACAATAGAAAAGATATAAATAAACACAAAAGGATGAGTAAGACAAACCAAAAATAAGTTGGAATGAGTAATCCGCAGCCTGACGCTGAGTAAGACCATTGAATTGATAAAAATAGAGTTGACAGTCCGGCTGTGCAAGGCAGTGTAGAAAGCTATGCAGTTTGATGGTTGACTGATCCGTCGCATAGCCTTCATGATCTGACGAAGTGACATGATCCGGAATAACGTGGCTCCCATGTGACAAGTGTTGATAAGATAAGATGTGTGGATGACTTATGGAAAGAATGACTGCTTGGGTTGAGGGCGTCGTGTGTAGATCCAAAATGAACATCTCATCTCCAATCAGGATTGGGGTATGATACCGTGTTTCATCCGTATCTGGACTTGTTACTGTCTCCACAAAGACATCACAAGTCACGTCCCTGCCGGCCCGTGTATTATCCGTGTCTTGGGTTGTTCCTGTTTGGACTCCATCTTCTTCCACTGTGTCAAGTGGATCTGAGTAGGGCTTTGTTCTTTTCCTAGGTTGAATCCTTCTAGTTGGTTTTGGCTTAACTGGGGGGGGTACAGAACTCTCTTCATTGGGTCCGTCCATTTCCGCCGTTCCGACATATGGCTTTGTTCTTTTTCTTGGCATAATCTTTCTAGCTGGCTTGGGAGGCGCCTCCTCAACCTCTGGAGTTGGGCTGGATGATGGATTGACAATTGTTGGGCTGGATCTACTTGGTAGAGAGGGTGGCTTGCTAGATCTTGAAGGTGCGTCGGTAGGAGTCTCATCCGTCTCTGGTGTGACTTCAAATCTGGCAGTAGTGCGTGGCATCGCGGATGCCGGACTGCCCCGTCCATTATCAAACTCTGACAGATTGGATGATTCAGAGTCGCTTGAAGATTGGGTTTGAAGTCGTATAGCTTTTTGCCTCAGCCGACGTTTGGTTATGGCTGCAGGAGGTGGAGGTATCGGGTGGGCTTCTAGGCCGTCAAACAAGTTGGACGGATAGAGAGGTTCCATAATGTCATAGCCATTTCCAAAAACCTTTGAGAATTTAAAGGGGATGTCTCCTTGCGCTTGACGGTCCCTCCATAGCTTGAGAATTGCAGAAGTTGACTCCAGGCGGAGCCGGCTCAGATCCGTCACGGGGATTGAACTTGGCCAATACTCTGGATCAATCATTTCTGCAGAACGCCTTTCAAGAGCATCCCAAGGAACACTTGAACCAGGCCTATCCTTGGCTAAAGCTGTATACATAGTTAGCAAGTTTGTTGAGGACATAGACAAATTACACACCATAAACCTTGTTCATGTAAATTCTAATAATTGACTTTTGCGCATAAGCGACTTCTCTCCCAGTTGAGCCATAGATAGGACTAGGTACTATTGGAAATCCATTGCTGCTAAACTTGAGGGATTTTTCATGAAACGATGCATCTGGCAGTGCTGGATTGGCCACACCCTTCTCTATTTCTGAAATGTGGACGAGGTATTGAACAAACGCTCTGCGAAAAGCGGCCAACTCGGATGGAAAGAGTTGCCCAAAGGAAGGAATTCTGACATTGTCGAGTGCTAGATTGCTTGTCTGGGTCCTTCAATGCCCATCAGTCAACATTAATACGGGCCAAATTATTCCGCCGTGAATGCTTACGGCGGAAACTTTATCCGCCGTAGGGTGTTTACAGCGGATAAAGTTTCCGCCGTAAGCATTCACGGCGGAACTTGTTCATGCCGTGTTTAACACTTACATTGAGTATTCAATTTTACCCTCAATATCATAATGCCCCTCAAAGGTAATGGACCTCATACCCATTCTCTGCCACTTAAGTTTCTCCATTTGTCGAAGTATTTTTCTGCCTTGCCTGGCAGCAGTCCTGCAGATGTCAGATTGACGGCGGAAACAAGTTTCACCGACTCACTTTGCCTTCATTGATTTTGAAACACCTTTCTTATTCCATTCCTCAAGGATCTCCATGAACCTGTCCCACTCCTCCTGAGTCAATCTGGCCTCAACCTGCTTACGTCCTTGTTGATAAAACTTCATCCAATCTTTACTTCCACGAGCAGCATTCCCTGATAGAAGTGCAACCTCGGAGTCAATCTCTGCCGACTTCTCCTCACGGAATACCGTCTGAAAGGTTATACAGGAGTTCAATCCTTCCAATTTTACACCAATTCGATTTGACGCATGGTTTCTAAACCAATTAAATATTCGCTATTGTGATGGTTTATGTGTGTAACAAAATTTTCAAAGAAACAACAAGCTCACATGCTTCTTCACCTTCCATTCTTTGTGTAGTTGCTTATCTTCCTTCCTAGCACGTCTAGAGTATCTGTGATCCCATGTAGCTTGCAGCTCAGGTATGACAGTGTTCTGTATGTAGTCTGCTTTGGATGACTTTGATGTATCTTTGTAGGGCTGTACATGCTTTTTCAACACGCGCATTTCCTTTGTGGTCCATATATTTGATTCTTCCGGCGGAAAGTCACCCTCCGCCGTCTGTCCGCTTCTGGGTCCGTTGTGGGTTGTGGCATTTGCGGTGGAAGGAAGCGGATCCGCGTCGGGGGATGCATTGGTGGGCATAATTGCAGCGATGTAACAAGTAGCTTATCGATGAGTATCTGTGTGATCTAGTCAAATCTCACGTCATACGGAGATAAAATAAGCTTCCGATCATACTAAATGAATGATGTGATGTCATATTTTTCCCAATCAGGTAATCCCGCTTCATCGTCGGCCACGATGATCAAAGCATGCTGGTCGCTGTCACATACATTGACCTCATGATTTTGCAATAGTTCCCTCTGCACTCAATCAATAAACATGAAATTTTGTAAACATTTAGCGCTTTATATAAAGATAATTTTACAAGGTTTTAAATTCTTGTTAGATGGCTGTAAAGATACAGAAACACAAAATTCAAATTCACGTCTTCTCACCCAAAACTTGTGAAACCCAAAACGGCAGTCATCTCAGAGACCATGAGAGGTATTCAAATGCATAATTTTTTTCAAAAAATATAATGATCCCAGTGAGCTCATTTTGACACATTTTCTAGTATATTGAGAATATCTCCATAAATATGAGGACTCACCTTCTACAAAAAATGTCATTCTGTAGCTGTTGAGATTATCTTTAATATGATATATGCCGGAGGAATGAGGGGCCAGCCAGTGAAAAGATATTTCAAAAACACTCCAAAGTGTGGTTCTGAAAGGGTCATTCTGCATCATATTGTACATTTATGATGGAATCACGTCCATTTTATGCATCTCTGAATCAAGTTTTGTTCATAGCATTTCACTCACTCATTCAAATATGCTGCAAAATAGGTCATATGAAAGCTATTTTCCCCCTCTTTACAACGGCATAATTGAGGGAAATTTATCTACAGAAATAAACATGTTATACTACATTTAGATCTGCGCTCACAGGCTGTCAGACTCTTTGTTTCCAACATCCATGGGCTTCAAGAAAGTACCTGATAGGGGATCGGATGAGGAGTTTCCCAATGTTCGGGAGGCCTCCTGGTCTAGTGGGGCCAAGAAACGAAAGAGAGGGCGGCCGAGGATCCACAAACTTCCTGCAGAATCATCATCAACAAACCTCCCTCAAACACCGACTTACTCTTTCCAAAACCATGAACACAACATTCTGGAAGAAGAAATACCTCATTATCCGGGAGATCTAACTGATCAGCAGGTACTTGATAACCTGAGACAGCTAGATGACGACAGAACGGGAGGAAAGGTATGTTTAACATGTTTTCAGTAGAATGATCAGGATGACTTTACCTATCCAGTCTCAAAATGATTACCTGAGGGAATGGCTCCCGAAACGAGAGGTGTATCTTGGAACAATGATTGGAGGAGAAGCCCCGGATCCGGATCTGAATGGACGGTGTCAGCAATGTCAAGGAATGTCTGGAGTGTGGAGATGTTGCCAATGCTTTGGCTCTAGAATTTTGTGTTCTGAATGCCTGCGAAGAAACCATCAATTTACACCTTTCCACCGCGTTGAGAAGTGGACGGGTCTATATTTCCGTCCGGGAGCTCTGTGGGAAGTGGGTGTCAAGTTGTATTTGGGTCATAATGGGAAGCGGTGTCCTTATCCCACGGATCCGAGCCATCTAGGATGCGACGGCGGAAACAATTCATCCGGGAGTCATGGGCACGGCGGAAACAATTCGCCCATCTTTGAGGATGAACACGGATTGGACCTGGATCCGCTTCCTGCGAGCAATGACCAAGAATCCTTTACAGCTCAGCTTCTGGCGGACCCAGAGGTACCCCATTTGGTTGAGCTGGACGATGGAGACGATGAAGACGATGATCTATTCGAGGAAGTCGATACAACCTATCTGGACCAACCTCGTCCAAAGGCAGCAGACAACAATGGAATTCCTTTCAAGGCAATTGTGCACACCTCCGGAGTCCATTATCTGCCCGTGCGAACATGCACATGCCGGTCCGTCCGCCTTCCGTCTATCGATTTACAGTATCTGGAGATGGGATTATTTGCAGCCAGCTTTGAAAACGTTCAAACTGTGTTCACAGTTGAGGTCCTTGAGGACTTTCGGATGGACAACCTCGAGTGCAAAACGTCGGCTTATCAGTATTACCAAAAGTTGCGAAGACTGACTTCGCCAGCGTTTCCAAAAAAGGTGCTGAACCGCTATCGTGAATTGAGAAGGCTTAGTAGAGAATACAGGGACCTTGTCCTGAGACGACAATACGGAGAAGGGCATACAAGAGAAGCGGTGGTCCCTTACTATCATCATTGCCATGATTCATCACCAGAGAGGATGGGTATTAATGTATCTGATCCAATTGATGGCGGATCTGATAGTCCGTCTCAAGAAGTCGGAATGTCAACGGACCCGTCTCTGGGACACGGCGGATTAGATGGTCCGCCTGCACCACAAATGACGCGGACCAAGGATCATCCCAAAGTTGAAGATAGGAGAGGGAAGTTGGCCTTATTCTGCCCCGCCTGTCCACAGCCTGGAATAAACCTACCCGATACCTGGATTGATGATGCTGACAGGCAAGTTTTAGTTATTCTTCAAGGGTGACTGCAATTAACAGCAAATAGCAATCTGTACATACATAGTTATGTTGCAGATGGTAATTTCAAAGCAGATCACCTCAATCAGAAAAACGAGGGAGACGATGTTTGGTTGAGCGTTGGAGAAGGATACATGACTGCTCTGGGCCCATACAAGGAGCACATCAAGGAAGCAATTTCTCTTGCTCCACGTTATAAACGGGTGCGTTATCTACCATGATTTATCTTTCACGGCGGATGCTTACGTTCCGTGTCACAATCTTCCACGGCGGATGCTTCCCTTCCGTGTCAAAAAAATCTTCCACGGCGGATGGCTTATCCTCCGTGTAAAAAAATATCAGGAACAAACATGTCATAACTACCACGCCCAGAAAGCTGAAAACAGAGTCAGCCCGGGTAAGAGAGTACGTGGAATTGGGGCACACGCTTGCGCTAGGCACGGATGCTTCTGTCCATCCAGCGTTGTCGATTTTGACAAAGGTGAAAAGCAGATGCACATGGATTGGTCTTTGACTCAGGCCAGGGAAACTACCAACACACAGGGAATCACAAAACATTTGGAAATCTACGATATAAACTGTCAATATTGCGTTAACTTGGCAAGGCGTCTCTCAGAGTCCACAAAAATGCATTGGCCACCTTCTGTTAAAATGATTTTTGCAATTGGTTTATTTCACGTCCACGGGCACAAGACGGAATGTCTTTACAACTACGCATCCACCTATGTCCCGGGTGTGGGAATCATTGACGGAGAAATCCTGGAGCCGTTGTGGTCCGTGTTAAATGACACATCCCGGAGTACACGTTCCGCTACCACTGCCCATCGAGCAGAGGTTTTGGACGACCACATGGGGGATTCCAACTGGAAGAAGACCATTAATATGGCTGCAACAATTGCTGCAAAGTTCAAACGGGCACGGGAACAGTCCGGAATCACAGACCGATTTTATAGGGGTATCACGGATCAACAAGATTCCGGGCTCATCAACACTTGGGAAGATGAAATTTCAAAAGCAGAAGCGGACCGAGAACAAGGTGTGGCCGACGCTGTTGGCAAGGTAATGGCAAGCAAAGTGAAAACGGCTGCTGGACGCCAAGAAATTGAATTGCATCTTTCAAATATGGAACTTACATCTAATGGTGCTACTGGAAAGGCAGCATGGATATCATCCGGCTTAAAACTGGAGCAAGCGCAGTACGATTATTTCAATTGCATCCTACAGAATTTAACATGCTTTTAGATTGGAGCTCAGGGACCATGTCAGAAAGCTCGGAAAGCATCCTTCCACCGCGCAGAAACTTGACTTGGTCAATAAACGTCGCTCCATGCGGACCCGCGTTGAAGCCTTCTGTCGATCTGCTATGACCTTCATGGGCGAAGATGTCTTGGAGGATATTCAAGGGGACATCGCTCCCATACTTGACTATGAAGTCAGTGACAACGACAATCCTGATCTTGGAAATGTCAACATTACCTGCGCGGATCCGGAACAACAGCCGCTTCCGTTTCCCTCCGCCGTCAAACAAGATTTCTTTGACGGCCTTGACGCGGGAACAAACCTCATTTTAAAAGGGCTTCGCAAACTTGAACTTCAAATAAGACATGGCCACGCAGAGGACTGTCTGGAAGCGGTCCGGTCAGCCTTGATCCAGCTTTCTTGGCAGTATAAATATCAGGTTCGGACCGCCGACTCCGTCTATATGGGGACTCGTGCTTGGGATGGCGTCAAGCTTTTGAATGCTTCCTGGAAATTGCACCGGCGACTCTCTACAACACAAACCGTCAGAAGATGATCTATTTATCTGCTGGCGTGCGAGACAAGGATAATATTCGGAAACAATATCCCATTCTGCAAGTCCATGATTGCAAGCATAGTAATGCCGTGTCGGATCCGAACATTCGCGGAGGAAGCTCGGACCGTCTAAGTTGGATTTGGAGATCCCGTCAGGGCCTGGACAATGATAATCAATTATACGTTAATGAGTGTGAGTACTGCTATTTGTATTTCTAATTTTTTTCTCAAGGGCTTCTTAGTCTTCAGGCTAAACTGGCTCCGCGCGCGAGCTCAGAGGAATAGATGGCAAGAGGAGCTGGCCTTGACAAAAAAGGAAATGGAATGGACTGTCAGATTTTATGTGTATATGGCAAAGACATGGCGTGCACGGCATGATTTTGTTCCTGACAGGTTAGTTGGTCACAGGGCAAATGCTCAAAAGCAGATTGCCATGTGGAATGATCTGGGGCGGGCCGCGGATAAGGTCTTCCGTCAAATTAACCCGGAGTATCCGTCCGTGTGGAGATTTATAATTACAGATTAACCAGTTCTTTGAACATTCTTGTTGTATCCCATCTCGTTGAATTCATGCACTTACCGCGGCTTTTTAAACCTCCTGTCGAGGACAAACATCATCTCCTTACCTATGATGAGCGACGTGCTCTGGCCAAAGTTCATGTCCATATTTGTGGTGCACGGATCCGTGCCAGATACCGTTTGTTCATTGCAAACGAAGACTCTGTTTCCTCCGTGCGTCGCCAAAAATGGATGTATTTGCTTGACCTGGAGGTGGTAAGACAGTAATTTTGAACGATTATATCTTGTATTGAGAACTGGTCGTCAGGCTATACTGCTGAGAGTACTCGGATACTGCTATGTCAATGGATTCAAAGTCGATATTCCATTTTTTATATCAGAAATTCTCAATCAGAGCGTACATGCCATTTTGAACTGAACTCCCCACCATCGAGCTGTTTTATTTGAATCTCTAAATCAAAGCTGGTCAGCATGGGAAGATGATGAAATTTTAAATCAGACCAAGAGCTGGGGATATTGGTGGAGGGACGGATTTGCTGAAGGCGATGAGTGGCAAGTTGCCTTTGTTACCGTTGAATCCCAAGCAAGAGAATTTTGGAACAAGGTATGTTTTTTTATTGCTGTGGATTATATCTGATTTGCATCCTTCCCACCAGGTGGTTCTGCCTGAATACCAACAAGAGGTACTCCGGCTAAATAATCAGAGGAAAGAAGCTAAGGAGGGCGCAAGTTCATCCACCTCTGGGCCTCCAAGAAATCAAGAAAACAATCCCAAGGGCAAGGGAAAGGTGGCTGAACGGACATCCGTCCCCACCTCAGGGAAGCACGGATCCGCGTTGACGGGAAAGCACGGCTCCGCGTTTTCACCGCCCACGGGGAAACCCAATCCGCCGACCCGTGTTGCAAACACGCGGGATGAAACATCCCCAATTGCAATTTCTGACCACAGACCGCCCTACTGTCCCCGCTGCGGTCAGCCTATCCTAACGGGCGTAATGAGGGAGTTGGCTCACCTGCGCCGGAATGTGGCGGACAAAATGAAGAATGCCCATAAAGCAGTGACTACTTCTTCGGCCGCCTTGGGCAGATATTCTGTATTGGAGAAGATGTGGATTGACTCTAAGGAGCTCCCGTTCTCTAACGGCAAGGGGCTTTCAGCCAAATACAAATTTCAGCATCCCGTTCACCCTTCTCCTAACAGTTGGGGCGCTATAACGGCTCAAGCCCGGTCCTTCGAGGTCTCAAAGCTCAAAGTCGCTTCATTTTACATCAACGACATTTTTTATTCTTTTATTGCCGTCAAGGAACTACCTTTTCATCCACTCTGGTATCATTCGCCACCCTCCAACACTGCAAATATTCATCTCCCAACAGATACTCTGCCTACGCCCGGTTCCGTCAGCCCTCCGTCAAATGCACACACCAGCAATGCCTTCCTTTTTAACGCAAGGTCAAGACCTGTTTTCCCGGGAGAAGAGGATGATATTGATAGTACGTCCGATACCACTGAATCCTCTACACCAGCTACGTTTTTAGAGCATCTCGCACAGGACTTTGAAGAGGAGGCGGATGAGGAGTCTTCCGCCGGTGATACGACGGAGGAGTCAGATGCTTCCGGTAACTCGGAAGAGCTTAGCGAGGACGTGTCGGAAACACCCTGGGATGAGGAATCTTAGTTGCCCACCTCTCGCACAGGACATCGAAGAGGAGGCGGATGATGCCTTTTCCGCCGGTAATACGACAGCGGAGTCCGATGATTCTGGTAACCTTGGAAGAGCTTAGCGCGGGCGCGTCGGAAACACCCTGGGACAGAGAATTCTGGTTGTGCTGTAGCTTTCGTACTGTTTTGGTTTGGAAATATAAAAAAATCTTCCCCAAACCCAACTTCCAAGTCAAAAACTGATCATATTTCAAAATCAAAAGTGTTGGTGGCCGGTAAATTTGCAAAAAGATTGTACGTAGTAGACCATCCCGCCTCTTGGACTCCCAGCTCTTTAAATACAGTCCTACGCATGTAATAGACTATGACTGCCCTATCTCCCTCGCACACCGCGCCGTGTTGAAGCAACCTGCCGGTAATTGCAACAAGGGTCATGGGATCATACTTGTACCGAAGTCCAAGGCCCGGAAGCTCAAGCCGTCCGTGTTCACCCTTCCCAAGCGGCATCAAAAAATCGTACCATGAGTAGCACGACCCATTATCCCGATGGTATGGTGTATCTCGGTTGCTGATCACGGTCATGACTCCAAAGGGCGAACTCCAAATTGTGAGAATTTGCTTCAATATTTCAGCCTTATGGACAAGCTCCGGTTCCGCAGCAAGCCGTTGAAGAAATTTCATTCCCGCCCAGTACTGCTCGGGATGTATAATGCTCAAGATGGCTCCCAGCAAAGCCGAAGATGTCGTCATGTCTCGTATAAACTCCTGTCCAATTGGATTACACAAGTCCAAGGAGACCTCAAGCGGGTTGGACGTCTGAGGAAAATATGAGGCAGTATAATAATTAGCATACAAGTTTCTCACCTCATGGCCTTGCTGAAACCATGCCGGGGAGAAGTTAATATTTCCAGGTTGAACCCAACCTGGCTCATGTCGAAAGTAACTGTCATTGACCCTCCAGCTTGTGGCCAAAGGTACCGCCTTGTGAATCATTGTTTCAATATCCCGTAATGAATTCCACACACTCTCCTGTTACTCTTTAGAAAGCATAATATATGAATTAATTGGTCTGTTTCTAAAACTCACCACCCTTGTCTCTGACAAAATACCTGGCAGGTACCACACCAATATGTTGCCTGCACTATCGACCACAGTTCCGGGCAGGGTTTGGTACTGTAACGCGGAATGCACCAGAGAAAACTTGTCTTTCAGGCGAGCCTCAACGGTAGAATTCTGACCCGTGCAACGTGCACTGAGATGAGTCAAATATTCTTCTGCATCCCACGTCGTATATTCTGCCATTCACACATTATTTAATCTCAATTTTCAAAGCTTATTGATTGCATACCTTGATTTTCAAATGCCTGCAAAATCACCTCCACAGCTAGATTGCACTCAAACATGGTCTCAGCACTGAAGTTTTCCCGGATTTGATTAGGCAGTTCTGCATGCCAAAGACGACTAGCTATCTTTGCCTTCATGTAGTTTGAGAGGGATTGGGTTAGCTCAAAGGCATAATCCATACTATCAGGGTATGTGGAAAGGAATTTGCTGCCAGTATAATCTATACACCTTATTACATATATTAACGGTCATCCAATGTACGATTCAAGGCGGATATTTGTCGGAATACAGAAGCGGATGGATGAATGGGTCCGTCTGACAGCACAACACGGGTCAAGCGGATCCGTCTGCTTGCAATACACGGGATGCAAATGGACCCGTCCGGCTCATTTCCGGCCCGTGTTTCTTCCGTGTAGGTAGACGCGCGGATCCCGCAGGCCACCCGGCGGCTCCATTTAGCGCTAAATGGCACGTCATGTACGCTATGATTTGCCAGGCTAAATCACATGTACATCACGCTAATCTCCTAATTAGGTAGCGGAAGTAAATCCACCGTGTCTCACGTAATATCCTTATTATTAAATCTTAGGTAATGTACATTATAAATAAACTGTCTTATGTGGAAGAGACTCGCATACTTGCGAGGAAGTTGGACAATACTAATTAACTTGAGTCTTGTTGATTGGTTGTTCCAGTTCTCCCAGGAGTGGTGTAGGAAGAACAATCGACATACAGGCTGAATCTTTCACACCAGGTCTGTGAATGCACAATTTAAAAAATGTAAATTCAAGTATGTGCGTGCAAAATACATAAAAGCTAGATAAATGATGAGACAATGGGATATGTGTAATGGATGTGTATGCAATGAGAAAATATAGAGGCCGAGGACGTGTGTAACCTCCAAACAGGAAGATGAGTGAATTACAAGGGCAATGTGGCAAGGCTCCGACTAAGGTTGCATATTCAATTCAAGCGGGATGCCTGGGATGTGTTGAGCAAGGAAAATTTAGACTGGCAAAAGAGGAAAGGTGGACAAGAGGCCATGGAATGACTTATAGAATCTCCTTGTGCATGTTCTTGTACTTTTTCAGCTCCTCTTCTAATTCCTTGAACCTTGCCTCCACCTCTTGCCTCTGCTGTGCCTCATGTTCAGCATGCTCTTCGGCCCGTTGCCTCTGCTCTGCCTCACGCTCAGCACGCTCTTCGGCCCGTTGCCTCTGCTCTGCCTCACGCTCAGCATGCTCTTCAGCCTCCCTCCTTTTCTTGTCCTTGGCCAAGTGGTGTTCTGCAATCTTGACCAAAAGTCAGTATGGAGTTCCAAACAACAAATAAAATTGTGAAAATTGTGACACATACCTCTGCTTCAAACTCATGTAGAGCATCATGATAATCCTCAATTACGGACATGATTTGTGCCTCCGGATTCCCAACATACAAAGCGAGAGCTCTCCACTTTCCATCAAGAACCCTAAACACAGTTTCACTTGGAGTATAAAGCTTTTTAAGTGTGTCGTAGAAAAGACCTGCAAAGTGGAAGCAGTTGCTATTCCACAGGTGATACCGTGGTCCCTTCTTGTTCAGGATGTTTGCAATTAGTGCAATATTGTAGACAGATGGTCGTTTGTCAGGGGTGCGTTGGAGGTTGCCAGTACCATCATTCTCGAATTCTAGGTGGCACATGCATTCTTCACCTGAGCGCTGGCCTCTGGGAGCCAATGTAACAGTATCAGATGCCCTTCCATCCAATGTGCTGGAAGAAAAGGCCCCGGGAAGCTCCCCTACAGGCGTATCCCCACCGGACCCAAAATATTTGTCTGAAATCCGCGAGATTTTGGGTCTCCAATCCGCGAAACCGGACGGTCATTTTGCCAAGACCTTCCTATTTAGGTAATTTCTCTCCCCCTCAGACGGAGTCAAAGGAGCAAAAAAAAAGGCGCAAAAAATTCTACAGCTTTTTTCAAGCAGTCTTTTTCACTGTTCTTCTGTTTTTGGCAGTCAGAAAGCGTTTATGTCCTCACAAGGAAACTAATTTTTGTCCATATTTGGCAGCGCGCCCTATTTGCCGGCCAGACCAGCCGCCCATGCAGATTATTCTCCTCAAATCCGCAGTGCCCCGGTCAAAGGTAGGCCTCCGGACCTCTCAAATCCGCGAAAAACGGACAGTAAAATGCTATTTTCTCAGGTCTCAAATCCGCGAAAAGTCGATACGCCCCTAGGGGAGCTTCCCGGGGCCTGGAAGAAATGGAGGATGTCATTGAAGAACTAGAGGATGGCATTGAAAAACTAGAGGGTGGCATTGAAGAACCAGAGGATGAGGTTCTCAACGAAGACAACATTTTGTTCAATGACTTTGACCTTTTGGGAAATAGCGAGTTGTGTCTTCCCTGGTGCTTGGGGGATCTTGGACTCAAAGGGAAGCGTGTTGGATGCACAGACAAATACTCAGTGTTAGGCTGTGGTTGCGCCGTATTCAACGACCAGGGCCTGTTACCTTCGTCCTCTCGTCCTCGTTCGAAGTACAGAAAGTGTGTTTCTCCTTTAGGGTCCCTGAGTTCCACCAGGAGGGATTCGTGCGCTGAAGTAGCCTTGATATTCTTCATCAGTGATACCTTCACCACACGTAACGCCGTCATGTCTTCTTTGGAACGCCCACCATAGGCCTCGATGAGATGCGCCAGGTATGCTTTCACATCCATCTCCCTTTCGGGGACGAGTTCTGGGTATGTCTGTGGCTTGGCCTTCAACGACATTTTGAAAAAAGGGTGGATACGGTTAACGAAGGAGGACAAGTAGCTTTTGAGGGAGAATTTCATCGCGTACGGTTGGTGGCTGACTTCAGGTCTGTGTATGGAAGGCAAACGCTAATGCAATGTCCGAGGGGTCTTAGTGGGAGTTGGCACCGCTTTGCAGAACGAAATCAAGACATCTGCAATGCGTGACAGTGTGCCACAGAGGTGACCCATGGCCATCGCCGTTGTGTTACCACTGCAGGGGTTACAATGATATGACCGGTTACTCTCCAGAGTTTTATGACATAATTCTGGGACCAACACCAGCATTGACTGGCGGAGAAAATTCAATCTGACGCTGAGGTACCGGCTTCGAGTACAACAAGTTTGCATCCTCCGAGTTCGCCTCAAAATGGCCAAAGACAACTATCAAGCAACACCTCCTCAAGCTCGCCCCATTCGTCTTCATGTCATTATTTATTAAAGGAAGGGGACGCTCTCGATACTGTTACATGCGCCAGAAACGGTCCGCGCCGCAGCGAAGTATGCATGCGCTCACTTGATTTCAAAAGCGAAGCAACTGGTGACTCAACAAATGTGACCCAAGAACAACCATCCGTGTACCAAATCGCGGTGCTCGCAAACACCTTGCACGGACTGCAATCGCAATACCATTTATGGGACGCCAATCGCTACCATTTCTCGGGCATGCTTTACACCATTCTCAAGGAGCTTTATCATCCTCATGAAACTGTTATGCGGGTCCGTTATGAAATCTGGAAGCGCACTGGCATACCCTTGTTCTCTCCGCCACCTATCGAAACCATATTGTCCGTCATTGATGATTACCGTGTTGATCTCGAAAACTTCGAGGCCGAGGTATGTGTTATACTTTTTGTCTGACATTTGGGACTTGATCATGACTTTTCCTCAAGGTTCAAGAAAGACACAACAAGAATCAAGTTGAGGCCGAGGTGAGGGCTGAACAAGCAGAAGCGAGAGTTAAAGCGCTAGAAGAAGAGTTGAAGGCGTACAAGAACGCACAGAAGTAGATCTCGTAAGCGATTCAATTTTAATGTCCACGCCACCGAGTTCATCAGACTCACGATAATATCTCAATGTTGAATATTTTAGAAACTAGAATCAGGAATGGTCAGTGTGGTACCATTCTCCAGGGCATTCCTCAATTGAAATATATCACCGTCCTTGTCCGCAGTTTGCATCTACACTCTGAATATGTTTGACGATGATCTTTTTTGGTATTTTAAACACATTTATGGCTCGTCGTACGTGTACTATAGAAATATGTTACACTCTTCGTTCGGCTGCTTAGATCTTAACACTCATTTGATCACACAGTCTCCTGTTCTCAGGCTCGTAAATGCACATTGACTTGAATGTTGAACCACTGCCAGAAGAAATAATGTAAGTGGTTCAATATTTTCTTTTGAACGTCTCCTCGCCAAAATTGCTGTAGAATCCCTGTCAAGTAATATGCAAAACCACATGTAACTGCAATCTCACTGAAGATATAATTCATTGCAAGAAATCCGATAGAGAAGATTAAAAAATAAGAGAGGGCGCGCGCACATCACACAGTATCAAAAATGGGACCTACACACTCGCCGCAAGCACCAATGCGACATGTAACAGCTTGGACGGCGGGGTGAGCAGTGACCAATTGGGATTTCGCATTCCCACCACCGTTCTCGTTCACCGGCGTTTCCGCCTACCCGCCTACATACATTGTTGTCGAGGCGGAAGACAAAGGCGCTGGGGAGACACACAGCTGCGAATTTTGAATCGAATGCCTTTGCGCTGCGTTCACCATTAGCACCGATACACCCACGCGCAGGCACGGGTGCGCGCGTCCTAGTCAAGATGTGATAACAATGCATCAGCCCGGTGTTCATCAATCCATCCCGCCCCACTATCGCAACACAAATTGGCTAAGGACACTTCGGTAATTTTTAGAGTAGAAACACCCAATTCCAGCAGTAGAACATGTCCAACATTTCGAATGGTCAGTGGTGTGTGTTTCATTCAACGTGTAAAATGCACCATTTCATCAGTATCTGCCCACGCTTCAACTCAGCATCACGGTTCGCATTAGCGTCGTCGTCGTCGTCTGAGATCAGGAGGTGTAAATCCATCCTCTTCGACTCTCTGTGCGTAGGATAACCCCAGCCGGTCAAGAGCGTTTGTCGAGAGCGATGTCACCCTCTCAAAGATGGAGAATAATATTGATGGTTCCGGTATCCAGAGGGCGCATATATGCGTGTTGTAAAGCTCTGATATGCCTCCAGGCTCCGAGATCCAGACCGCCTGCGACCCAAGGAAATTAAATGAAACTGCACATATAACAAATCCAGCACAAAACAAGCGCAAGAAAAAAAACATGGGCTAGGGGAAGCAGAGCGAGTGTAGGACGCGGACACAGGGTGCGCATCCGGCCCACCCAGCCATACAGGGACGCGTACGCGCACTCCCTCACGTCATGGTACTCGTTGGGGGTGGCATAGCACTAACTCGGCGAGATTACCCAGTCCCAAAGTACTAACAGACAAAAAAAAGAACGTAATTGCGGAAATATGGGACTCGCCACCGCCAACGCGAAATGGCAGCAAAATGCCATGCATGGATAGCACAGGTGATGTCGATAGAGACGCCAAACAAAGTGGCTTGAAGACAGAGTGCACCGAGCAGTCAGCAGGATAAATCTGGCGGCTGCTGAGCTGCTGACCGCTATGAGGTAGGGGTAGCAGGGGTTACACCATCGGTATGATACAGCGTGTCACACACATGTCTCTTTCTCTTTCTCTGTGGGAATCAAGAAGAAAGCGAAAGCGAAAGCGCGGAGCAGAAGCTCAGTCGACGTTTGCCAAAACAGCAACAACAGACAGTCTGATTCGGCTTGTATTTCAGAAAGTGAGTCAACGCGATATGATATCACAGTCCGAGGTTGCAAATCCTTTTAGCTCTCGTCAAGTCAAACCGCCACCTGCATAATGACCCCTGTCAAAAATCTTATCCGCGTCGGACAGTCAAGTCACGCACAACGCGACATCACCCTCGATGGGTAGGCAAAGTACAAAAAAAGAGTTAGAATGATCAACTTGACTGGAGAATCGGGATTATTCTATTCAGAAACCCTAGAAACCCCTAGAAACCCCTAGAAACCCCAGGGGTTTCTGAATAGTCCTCGAAGCAACATTCTAAACCCCTGCTTGAACATGTATGGGAGGTTTAAGGTCCGACCTAGCTTTGCTGGTCTGCCGTGTCGTGCCGTCGTCGTTGCTTTTGAATCAATAGTTGATCGTCTTCATGTAAATATATTCAATGGTTCAATTCCTGTACGATAACGCCTCTAATGCAAGCCATAGTGCCAATGAAACTCATAAAACCCATTCAGTGAACTTTCAAGTCGTTTAATGGTTATTTATTGGAAGGGATGTCATATTTGATGTTTATGAACACCAAGGTAGGGCATCCAGAGTACTATAAGATACAAAAGATAGTACTAGAGAGAATAGTAGTGGTGTCAGGTGCAAAGAACTACATTATACAGACGTTTATAGGCTTTTACCTTGTTCATTTACTGCTTTTTCATTTTCGAGCGAAGTTGCACCTACATGGCCACATGAAACGGCCCGCATGAGAATACAAGCTCCTACCTAATCCGCCGAAGCGGCATTCTGAACATTCATCACACCTTCATCACAACATTCATAACGATTTTATGAATTTTGGGGGTTTCTATGGGGTTTCTAGGGTTTCTGGGGTTTCTGAATAGAATAATCCGGAGAATCGGATTCAAAATACGTATCACAGTCACTTTACCTCTGCCTTCGAGTTTCCGGCGTTCTCCTCTCCCTCCCCAGAGTTCAGGTCCCCAACGCGCCAACTATTGCTTCCTACAAGTCTATACGTCTGGATCCAATTCAATAGCATAGGAAGAAGCACGTAAAGTTAAACGAAACAAAAGCAGAATTGGTTTTGAGTGGACTTGACACTGCTGGCGCTGATACATATTTGATAGAAAAATATGTATCGGTAATTATGTTTCCTGTTGGTTTTCGACGTATTTTTCTTGTATATAGAGTCCGGGGTTACCCAATTAGGGAAGCCCGAAGCCTATATTCCAATAAAATACGTCAAAAAAATGTAGGAAACATAATTACTGGGTCTTATTTTCTTTGAAAATATGTATGAGCGCCAGCGGTGTGAGCACAAAGCAGGGAAGAATCAAAAATGAAAAAGCTTATTTGTCCCTGTTATGTCCGTTCCCAGCACGTGTTTATCAATCCTCCTGACTCCTTCTCACGAAACGACCAGCACAACCACGAAGTTGGCAATACTTTGGGCAATACGGCTATCAATGGGCCCATGAACAGGTGACTTTCCTTTTTTTTTGCAGCCAGTCGTGTACTTTGTCGTGCAAGGGTCCTACCTCAATGATCCGTACTCAACATCATCCTCTACTCGACCTACGTCGCCTCTTCTGAACCACTACTGAACTTGAACTGCTGCTCAATCTCAACCTCGACCTCAATATCAATGACGCCTGGAGGCCTCAACATCGCTCCCACCATAATTATATCTCGTTAAGTAATCATACTATTCCACGTCTCTGCCCCGATTTTGAGGTGTAACCCACCGAGAGTGTCTTGATACAGAGTTTACGTTCAACCTGTGGGATCTGGAATCTGGGTCGAGCGCGCGACACTCGTCAGACCGAATTCAGAGAACGGAGGGGTGACATGCCAGGTAATGTATGCTTTTCTTGTATGGTACAAATGACAAGTTTTCTACTACTTCCATCTCCACCTCCACTTTACCCATCTCTCGCTGCACCACGTCATCGCCTCTTGCGATGAACATACCTCCCAGAGTCGGTGCAAGTTACAAGGCGGCTGCTCGGTGTTCAGCCGCCCTTGTTGCCCGAGGGAAGACCATCCCAGAATCAGGACATGTTATGTAGATGACGGATGTACCCAGGCGTTGCGGGTACCAAGTCAATTTACTTTTACAGGTGCTCATAAGTAGGAGCGCAAGAGCGTATCATGATGAGCGTAGATTGACGGCGCGACGAGGATCCGGCCTTCAACTTGCGTGCCATGAATGTGAAAAGATACTAGGATTCAAGCAGAGGAAAGCGCGCGGTTTTTGAGTCGGGGGAGCCCGAGCTTAAGCGACTCGCGTACTCGCGAGGAAGTTGGACAATAATTAACTTGAGTCTTGTTGTTTGGTTGTTCCGGTTTGCCTGAGGGCTGTGTAGGAAGAACAATCGACATGCGGGCTGAATCTTTCACACCAGGTCTGTGAATGCACAATTTAAAATAATGTAGATTCAAGTATGTGTGTGCAAAATACATAAAAGCTAGATAAATGATGAGACAATGGGATATATGTGATGGATGTGTATACGATGAGAAAATATAAAGGGCGAGGACGTGTTTAACCTTTGAACAGGAAGACAAGCAATGGTATGATGATTACAATGTGCTGTGAATCAGACGAGTGAGCCATAAATGAAAAAAAATCCATATCCATCTTATGTCGAACGCAATTGATCGGATGCTGAAGGTCCCGCATGCTGAGGGCGTGAAACGAGTGTCGGCCGGCGAACACTCGGAGTTGACCATGGGCTCGCGATGCACACAGGTTCGACGAATAGAGTATACAGCGAGCGCCTAAGGTCGCCTCTTCAGTTCAAGTGGGACACCTGGGATGTTGAGCGAGGAGAATTTAGACTGGCGAACGAGGAAAGGTGGATAACAGGACATGCAATGACTTACGGACTCTCCTTGAGCATGTTTTTGTATCTTTTCAACTCCTCTTCTACCTGCTCCCTCAAGCGCGCTTCATTTTGAGCGCGCCTGTCCGCCTCTTCCCTCCGCCGCGCCTCCTCTTCCCTCAAGCGCGCTTCATTTTGAGCGCGCCTTTCCGCCTCTTCCCTCAAGCGCGCCTCCTCTTCCCTCCGCCGCGCCTCCTCTTCCCTCAAGCGCGCTTCATTTTGAGCGCGCCTTTCCGCCTCTTCCCTCCGCCGCGCCTCCTCTTCCCTCAAGCGCGCTTCATTTTGAGCGCGCCTTTCCGCCTCTTCCCTCCGCCCCCTCTCCTCTTGCTTCAAGCGTGTTTCGTTTAGAGCGCGGTAGTTCGCCTCTTTCTTCTGGTTCCCCTCCATCTGCAACCGTTTCTCCAACTCTCTCCTCTGCTGCGCTTCACTTTCAGCGCGCTGGGCCTCACTTTCAGCGCGCTGGGCCTCACTTCGAGCGAGATCTTTAGCCTCTTTCTTCTCCTGCGCCTCAGTATCAGCGCGCTGCGCTTCAGTATCAGCGCGGTGCGCCTCACTTCTGGCGCGCTCGTCGGCCTCTTGGGCCCTTTCTTCGGCCTCCCTCTTGGCCTTATCCCTCGCGACGTGGAGATTCTCAATCTTGAGCAACAGTCAGCATGGAGGTCCAAACAACCAATAAATTGTTGAAAATTGTGACACGTACCTTGGTGTGAAATTGTTGGCGAGCGTCGCGATACTGATCAATGATGGAGGCAATTGTCTGCTCCGGATCTTTAGCATACAGAGGAAATCTCTTCCATTTTCCATTCAGTTTCTCCAAGATGGTTTCGCTCGGATTGTACAGTTTATTAAGAGTGTCGTAAAGGAGACCGGCGAAATGGTAACAATTGCTTTTGAAGAGGTGGTAACGCGGCACCTCCTTGTTCAAGATGTCTGCAATCAATGCAATATCGTACACGGACGGTCGTGCGTGTAGGACGCCCGGGACGTTGCCAGTTCCTTCTCTCTCGAATTCTAGCCGGCACATGCACTTCTCGCCCGAGCGCCGGCCGTCGGGAACACATGTCACGGTATCGCACGCTGTGCCCATCGAAGAATCACTGACAGATTGAGAAGCACTAGAAGATGCGGTGCTCAGCGAAGATATCGTTTGGTTCAATAATAATTCCGACTGTCTGCGAAGTAGGCTTTTCTGTCTTCGGTTTTTCTTCCTGGAACTCACACTCGGAGAGTAGCTCGGTGTCGGGCCTGCAGACAATTGCTCAGTGTCAGGCGGTGGTTGCGCCGGACCCGACGAGCTGCGCTTTCCATCATTAACGTCCCGTGCTCGTTCAAAGTACAGGTAGTGAGCGCCTCCGTTGGGGTCCCTAAGTTCGACCAGGAGGGATTCGTGCCTTGATTTGGTCTTGACATTCTTCATCAGCGATACCTTCACCACACATAGCTCCGTCATGTATTCACTGGGACGCCAACCATAGGCATCGACGAGTTTCTCCAGGTATGCTTGCAGACTATGCGTGTCGCGGATGAGCTCTGGGTATTTCTGTGACTCGGCTTCTGACGACATTTTGAAAAAACGGTGGAGATGGTTAACGAAGGAGGACCAGTAGCTTTTGAGGGGGAATTTCATCGCGAGAAAAGTGATGGATAAAAGGGACTTGAACTAAGGGTTGAACGTTGACGCTGCACGTTGTTGCAGTGTGAGGTTTTCACCGCTGCTAGATAACGCGTGTTGAACTTTGCGCAACGAGGCACAACGATCGGGCTGTGCGCTAAAATTAGAGTTGTCCGGATGCTATAGATTTGTGGCAGTTGCCGGAGGTTTCCCACCATGTCAAGTGTGCCAATGGCCTCGAGTTTATCTGGCCAAAATACCTTAGATATATGTTTTTAATACAACTACATAGCTGACATATAGTCAGGCGCTTGCTGTTGACAAACATTAGAGACTTGAACACATGTGTACGTTGGCAACTTGAAAACGTCCTCGAGATTCGCTTCATGTACTCCATTTTGTCAAGGCAGTGATGACAATCGATACTTTGTTGAAACTGGTGATTTACTCTACATGCGGCACCTATTTTAACACAAGTCCTCATCTACGAATCGTAATTCTCTTTTACTAATTTGACTGCAGCCACAATCATTCAACCTCCTCTCCTATTGATTTTCTTGTACACAACCTTGAAAATTCCAGATGACTCGTAAAGTTCTTATTGAGCATATAAAATACATAATTTCAATATCGGTATGACATGATATCTTGAAACGGCGCTACTATGCTTCGGATATGACGGCCCCTTGTTAATTTACGGATGCAAATATCTGTGCATGTAAAAGGCCAGCAAAGGGCGTGTAAACGCATAACAAGTCAATTCGATTGCTGTGTTTGAGTAGCCAGTTGGGATTTTACCCTGGAAGGATGTGTATATTCCCGAAACGATCATAGAGCTTACCAGTTGTCTGATTATGCGGAATGTTGCGTAGCACGATCGAAACGTCTGTACCACGCTGTGAGAGGACCGTTAATTAAACAGGATATCAACAAATCTTTTGGACACACAATCGAGTGCTGAAGGGAAAACATGCGATACAAAAGAAGAATTAGGGCCTCCTTGCGGCGGCCACACATCTACTAGTCCTCCCCAATGTGGTACGACGGGTTCATAAACTTAACCTGATTGACAAAACCATATTTCGCCGACCGGAAGCCGATGTATTCATATCCAGACACGTCTCGATCCAACCCACGTAGTTAATTCGGGTCGTCAATGGTTTTTTTACACTTTGGCCCATACAATCGTTTGATGTGCTTTCGTGTGATTGATTCCTTCATTTATTGCATAGATTAAGTGTACAGAACCTCAAATCACGATACTATGGTTTTGTAGCCTTGTTGCAAACGCGTTGATCGCCAAAATCAATATAGATCGTACTTTTATTAGGCTAGGCTGCACAATCTGACTGCACAAACAACACATCGTGGAGGATCGGGATACACCAAGTTGTGGATCAATTGACCGCCCATATTTAAAAGGTAGAAGGGATTATTTTGGAATTCTAGACAAGCCTTTCGGATTGATTTTAGACACAGCCATGCGAGCCGACTTTCCCCTCTTGCAAGTAAAATTGGGTTTAAATGTATTTCTAAGCAACGTATATTCGTGTCTATAGCGCAAGAGGCCACTGAATGCACATCCGCCAAAACAAGGCATGACGGCGTTGCGGGTGATGAAAGCATCTCTTATGAAAAATCCCTCCTCCTGGAACACGGAGGCCCAAACGGAGTATCACATAATCTCTATTTCGTACCACTCGGACGAGACACAGATGACGCCGCCAAGTCCAGATTTCGCAAGCATTTCAGTGTTTAACTGTAGTGCTCCCCTCAACTCTCTGAGTTCGTGGCATGTAAATTCATCTTCGTCTCCGGGTCCGGTGTGATCGAGCATGGCGAACTAGACTCCCTCTGCGTAACATACCCCCAGCGGCTCAATAGCGTCTGTCGCGAGCGATGTCATGCCGTCAAAAATGAAAAATAAAACTAATGCTTGGGTTATCCAGAAGGCGCATAGGCGTGTTTCGAAACTTTGATATTCTGGGCACAGACACGGACACCCAGACAGACGCGCGTGCGTGTGCAATCCCTCAGCTCGGCCGGTGATCGCGCTCGTTTGGCGTAGGATATCGCTCACTCGGCGAGATCACCCAGGCCCAAAGCACAAACAGACAAAAAAAAAAGAACAAAAATGCAGAAATCTGGGGGCCTGCCACCACTAACGCGAAATGCATAGCCAAATGCCATGGATGGAAAGCATAAATGATGGCGATAGAGATGTCGAACCAAAATGGCTCGAAGGGTGCCCCGAGGACAGCCAGCACGCCATATCTGACCGTAACTGCTTCGCTAACAACTGTAGGGTAGGAGCAGCGGTGGTTGTACTATCGGTATGGATATTGTGGCACATACATGTGTCTCTTTCTCTTTCTCTGTGGGAAACAAAGAGAAAGCGAAAGTGAAAGTACGGAGCAAAAGCTCAATCGACATTTGCCAAAACAACGACAGAAAGTCCAATTCGGCCTGCATTTCAGGGAAGTCAGTCAGCGCGATATCACAGTCCGAGGTTGTAAATCGTCAAGTCAAACCGCCACCTGCATAATGATCCCTGTCGAAAATCTTGCGAAAATCTCATCCGCGTCGGATAGTTAACCACTGGCGATGGGTAGGTATATTTCAGGGGCAGAATTAGAATCATCAACTTGACTGGAGACTTGGATCCCGCAGGGGCAAGATACATGATACGCATGACAGTCACTTTACCTTTGCCCTCAAGTTTTCCGGCGTTCTCCTCTCCCTCTCTAGAGCTCAGGACCCCAACGCGCCAAATATTTTTTCCTGCAAGTTTAGACACCTGGATGCAATTCAGACAGCATATGAAGAAGCACGTAATGTTAAACAGAGGAAAAGCAGAGGTGGTTTGAGTGGACTTGAGGACAAAGAAGAATCAAATCAAAAAGGCTTATTTGTCCCTGTTATGTCCGTTCCCAGCACGTGTTAATGTGACAATCCACTCCTGATTTCTCAGCAGCAAGACACGGACAGCGACAAGCACAACCACGAAGTAGGCAATACACTATTATAATGGCTGAATCAGCCCACCTATTATGGAAGCTGCGATGCGACAGGGTCATCAACCGCGAAGGCGAAACCCTTAACTCCACGGAAATCAAAAATAAATTCATCGCCATGATGAATCAACGCCTCAGACTGGACGTCGCAATGTGCAACCCAAGATACGGTAAGAAAGCCACAAGCACCTGGATGGTGCAGGAAACATGGAGGGGCACACTGAAAAATGAGACGAAGCTCCCGTGGGAATGGATCAAGAACAGCAGAGGAGTTTTAGTGGGTATTGATCCAGTTAAGGATGATGGCAGAGCCAGAGGTAGGACGAACTACCACACGCCCATCACCTGAAAACGCCGTTATAACGGGCTGGATTAGAGTCCCACACTAAGTGCTTAAATGCATTTCTTCTCGGTGATTCCCATATATTTAAACACTGTTCTACTGACATCGAGGTGTAATCCCTCGAAAAACACAAGCGGGCTGCAAGGCAATGACTAGGTCGCTGCCGACCAGCCGACAACGCTCCACCAAAAAAAAAAAAAAAAAAAAAAAAAAACTACTATCAATGGACCTCACAGATATACAACCCGCATCTGACGGACCAAGCTCTTGAATAGAATAAACAGATGACCTCTTTTTATTCATGCTCAGCGCCACAGACAGGCGGACGGACATACGCGAATGTGCATACTATACACCCACGCGCTCACGCACACGAACCCACGTCGGTCTCGTAAACTCTTCTCCTCCCTCTACCTTTTTATCATATCACTGTCTTCGTCCTCACGCTCCAGACTGTCAGAATATTCGCCACAGCTCGGATGACTACAGCATCTTGCCAGCACGCTGATCCAGGTGTTGTACTGTACTGAAAAGGAGTTGGAAATTGAGAATCGGGAAATGGGATACAAATAAATTTGCAGTCTCCATTGTCTAGTACCTAGTGGCGAGACTCGTGATGACGACGGCGTCGGACTTGAACGGCGTGAGACAGCGTTATCGGGCATGGATAGGAGGGAGGCACCTGAAGCTCTTCTGAATGGTGAGTTAAATCTCGATTCCCTGTTGTCAAAGCCTCGGGCAGACTATATGCGCTTCTTTTTTCTCTTTTTTTCCGTTTACCATATCAGAACTTGATTGAAGCTCGCAGCCGAGCGGAAGCCTTGTCGTGGATGTGGGGGGCGGGATTGGGTCGATGAATGCATTGCTCGCGACTGAGTTTTCTTCTTCGTACTCCACTATCACCACCATTTTTCACCGTCGTTCTATCCAACTTCACAACAGACATGTGGACGTACTGCAGAAGGCGACTCAGAAGGCCCTACACTCATGTTTGTCATTCAGCAATCAGTACCGATGAATCAAAAGGTAGGTTTGAGTAATGATCCTTGGCTATTGTGTAATTTGTGTGTTGACATGAGGTACAGGTGATAGTGTGTAACAAAAAACTCTGTCCCTACTACTTAACTGGCGCCTTCTCTTCGTCATTGGAAGAAAATTCAAGGTGTGATTCCACAGGGCCAAACTCTATGTCATGTCCAGATTTTAAACTGTTGAGTTCCAGATGACTTGCGGTGCCCGTATTTTCTTCTCTAGCAATACTGTCGAAGGCCTGAAAATTCTCCAAGTGAATATTCCTGGCGAATTGAGGTGCGGATGACGTTATGGTCGGGTGCGCGAGTGATGCCGAGTTTGTGGACGACCAATTCGAGCTTGAAGCCCAAACTGTGGCCAGCATGACTCCGACAATTTCTACAAAATCGTTGGTCAAGTAGGTGTAGCTTCCGATGAGGAAGTCTGGGTCTCGAAAGAGCATGATAAGTTGGAAGATGCTCAGAATGACCGGGAAGATGAAATTAGAAACAGCAATCCAGAATAAGGCTTTGACTTTTGATGCGTAGGATCCTGATCATCATCATGGAATGTTTTTCTTATCTTAGCCTCGGAGCAGAATGAGCGGATGGTGCACCCACTGTAATTGATGTCTGATTCTACTACGCCAGGAACATGCAGACCTGATCGAAGTCGCCAGATAAACAACGCCGACGTCACCCTTCAGTCTCTTGAGCGAACATTCAAATTATTACGGCGTGCATATTTCACGTACGTGTTATCGACCACTTGGAGTGTCCACTCGATTTTAGTACCCGGCTGGCTGTGCCATGAACTCTGACCAACGCTGATGGGATTCTGAAAGTTGGGGTTTTGAAGCAGCTTGGTGTATTGGGCGCAGTATATCGTGATGTTGATCATGCGTCCGATTTTGATTAAACCAAGCGGGATGAATATTGCACACCATGTCCGTCGTGGCGTACGGGAAATAGGATACACGGTGACGAGGCGCAGGACCAGGATGAGCTCCACAAGCCATGGCGTGAAGCTGTCCCCTATGGTGAACACTACCATAGTCCATAGCCTGAACGGATCTAGAGGTGATAATAGTGCATGTATCTGCATTGTAAAAAGGGGGTAAGTCGTTTCCAAAGACAGTGTAATTCTGGAATCACCTCGATGACAGCATTCATAATAGATAAGAATAACCCTAAAAGAATAGCCAAAACGTTTAGAATGAAAACTGGCTTACGCCGAAGCTCTTTTGTAGAGAAGTAGAATAAAGCGACGAGCAGAGGGAGAAGGATGCCGCCCCAGGATGTTCCAATCATGAGGAAAATGAGTGACGGCTGTATGGCAGCAATGTAGTTGAGACCAGGTGGGGGCGGCAGGAAGTTATTGGGCATGCTAGTAGTAGAGGAGTTTGCAGAATCCATGACACTGATGCGTATTCTGGTGCTTCTAGTTGGCAGCAAGCCTGTGGTCTTTTAACTTTCTCCATTTTAAAGCGTATCAAGAATTTGAGAAGGTTGATATTATTGCATATGTAGTCACCATTGTTCCAGATCCAAGCGGTAAAATCTCGAGTGGAGAATAGTTTCAATAAATTTACAAATTGATGTGATGTGATCATATCAGTACTTGGAAGCAACAATTACTTCCATAGAGAGCTATTGGCAAAGACCTTTATCTGTCGTGACTTTGATCACGGTTAGTGTACATCAACATCTCATGAGATTATAGATAGAAGAATCACTGATAGCTCTAAAATGATGGTTTCGTGTTTTTTTAGGTTTTTTTGGAGCCCATTACCTCGCGTGTAATATTTAAATCACAAGTCGATAGAGTACACTAGCTCGATGATCACCTCATTTCAGTACATCCCCAACGACGGGAGCCGAATTTGAGCTCTATGGATAGCCATGAGCGTTATTGTATGTAGTAAATATTTATGGCTTCACTAAACGGTGACAAATTTCCACTTTTTGGTAAGTATTCGACAATACACCATACCAGAGAAGTTTAATCCGGCACTCTCACGAGTTATAACCGTGAGTTAATAATATTCGATATGGCTCCAATCAAGCTAGAGAATGTGGATCCAAACACCCTCTAGATAATTACAAGCGAAAGTTTGGTGAAAGTGCGCACACTGCACACGTTGAATCAGTAATAATGAGTACATGATGATATAAAAAGTCGACCGTGTTCACCGACATGGAACCTATCTATATAGATATTCTCCACATCAAATTCAAAACAGCATGGTTCAAAAAGCACGTTACCTTATGAGGTTTTCAGGACAACACGACATAGTCAGCGTACCAAATATGATGTAATAGAAGTACTCTAAGTCTTCATAAGTTACTCAGGGGTAGACGCGTCGACTGGGACGCGCCATATCCTGGAGCATGTGACCGGATGATCCCGACTCATCGACCCCGATTGACCCCGGACCAAGGTAAGACGCTTACCACTTTCACACCTACCTGGATAATCACCCGCTCAAAGATCTTGACTCTTAAAATGCCTGGTCACTGAATCCTTAGCGATCGTGCGTTATGTCCAAACGCCAGTTCAACGACGATATATGGTACAATGTCGTGAGGTTTCTCTCACCCGAAGACCTCCGGCAAGCCAATAGTTGCCATCATGTCCTTTTCGAGGAATGGATGCGATATCGCTATACGTCCGTCAAATTTCTAGATAGGGATGGATCCATCAGGCTTTTAGAACATCTATGGTAAGGCCATTTCTCCTTGTCGAGACTTCGTATAAATATTGGTAAATATCATTGCCCGCATTTTATAGCGATACCGATTCAACTGCTGCAGCGTACATTCGGAAAGTCGAGATTCGTCCTTGGCTAGTTCAGCCTCTCGCGCATAGTATAGACTCCAGCGTCAAGTTTCCTAATTTGCTACAGTCATCACGCTCAAGCAAAGCTGCAAAGGAGCGCATCCAGAAACAGGTGAACGAAGATGTATTTTGGGTAAATGCAGCGTTTAGGAAAATGCCGAATGTGGTGGAGTATTCCATCGACTGGGACGGGTCCTTTCGGTATCACCGAGAGCTATATCAGGCTTGTCTAACTGCAGGGTTGGATGGGTGGTCCGACAATTTGATCAAACTGACAGTCAAGGTCCCGCCGGCGATGTTAAACTCATTCGTTGGAATCGAACTTCCGAAATTGCAATCTTTCAATTGGCATCTTTACACAGGTTCCCTCTCGCCCAAGGAAATTAACATGGCAACGGATGGGTTCATGGTGTTCCTCAACAACCTCAAAGACTCTTTACGGTCTCTGTGTATTGTATCTACCCACTCTTCCCATGACTTGGATCTGAGTCGCATCTTTCGCAAGATGGGGAGGTTTCCATTGCTTTCCAAGATCGCTCTCACCCTTCCTGCTGATGGACAACATCTTTCGGAGCCTGCTACATTTGTCCGATTTCTAGAAAAACATCGTTCGAGTTTGGAGGAAATTAGTTTGCGGTCTGGCTCTGCCCCATCTTGCAATCAACTCGCTAACTCAGGGAAGGTCCTCGACAGGGAAGACAGAAATAGAAGCTTAAACCTCTTGTCTATGCAGTCGTCCCTCCCCCATTTACGGGTTTTTAGTCGTTTTATGGATCGACAGTGCTCAAAGCTCAAGGAAATGAGCTTTCTCTCTGCCCGAGCGGTTCTCGTTAATAAGGCTGGCGGCGGTCAAATCACTGATTGGATTCTACAACTTGCGGAAGATATTAACATCCCCTTTCCTCAACTTCGCAGTCTTAGCGTTTCCATGTTCCTCTCAGGCGCTTGCTCTGACCCACGTGTTAGACTCGTACATTTACACTGCCCTACTCTGGACTCGCTATCATTGGTAGACTTTGCACTCTCGCATGATGATATTTTATCGATTTTACGGCCATCACCGATCAGGGCAGAGACCCTACTTCAGATATCCACACTTTCTCTGAGGATCCATCGATTTTCATCTCAGCTCCTTATTGATCTGGCATTGTTGTTGCCCGAGTTGAAGACCGCGCGAATAGAGTGCAACACTGTGGTGAGTGTTTTACTGCGTATTCTTCAGGGAACCTCTACTAAATGCTACGTTGATTCATTAGTCGGATATTGACGAGAGTTCTTTAAAGCAGGAGATTCTACATCTAGGCTGGGGACTACAATTTTTAGAGATATGTACAATCAACCAGCACCTTGGCGACACACAGATTACGGTGATCATCGACCTTTCTGAAAAACTATCTGAGCCAGATCTGTTATCAGCTTGTCCAGTTCATATAATGAGAGACTCGGTAACATCCCTCTCTTCCTACGTCACACCATTGGACGACGTGCCTTTGAGATCAATATTGAGCATTGGCAGTTACTCCGTATTATCGGATATATCCGTGTGTTCCGTAGCGTCTTCCAGGACAAGCGACACAGACTATGGACAATTCTATACACGAATGGCATTATCTCAAGACTCAAACAACTGGAGTAGTAGTAAAACTCATGTAAATACGGGGAATAATAAATATTAATTGCATCGTTTCTGTGGCAGATACTAATTCAAGTTGGTATCTGCCATTTTCCCCAGATTTTCCCAATGATGTACGGTTAACGACACAGCTTGATTTCGTAACTGAAACATGTTTAAAGCATTAATCTGATCAGAACTACTTACAGAGACAGACGATGTAAATACAGCTTCAGTTGAACTTCTTTGAGCATGGCCGCTGGCCGTGGATTGCTCGGCAAGTCACATGCTTTATTGTGGGGTGTGCCGACTGCCGAACACGGATTCTTTATAGTCCGTGCCTCTTCACACGGCGGGCAAAAGTGCTGACTAGTCAGCATGGGAGTTGGTCTGACCAGTCACGTGACTATATCGTGACGCGTTCCGTGACGAATCAACTGACCAGTCAGGAGAGGTCACACAAATGTTGTCACGCTGGTTAGTATTGGTAAATGAGTTCAGTAACATAAGATTAAATGGGAATAAACCATTGTCTTCCGAAGCACTGTCACTGAGGAAAAGTAATGAATGACTCGGAATTGGATATTTCTTGTATTTGGTTGAAATTCGGTCATTATTCAAACAAATGGATAACTAATCACGCTTTCAGAGTACTTGTGCACGGTCACCCGACGTTGTTTAGAAGGTACACGACGCCCGCCCTGTGTAAGTCTGGGGCATAGAAAAGAAATCCTCTGTTCTACAATCAATGAGCGGAATTACAGAAATTTAGCAGCGTGACAGTAAATGCGTGACAGCTACATGACTAGTCAGGTGACTAGTCAGCACACTGGTCAGGTGACTGGTCAGACCAACTCCCAGGCTGACTAGTCAGCACTTTTGCCCGCCGTGTCAATGGTTTTCCGTTCATAGGAGTGGGTGTCCCAAACGGGAAATGACCAAAAAATGGAGAGAAAAAGAGAGAGACTCACGATGCTTTATTTTTGTCAAAATTTTGAAGAGAAATTACTTGAAAGTACTCGAGAATATGTACGGATTGTCACAAACATAAATTTTGTAAAATACCGTGTGAAACGAGAAGCAAATTTTCAAAGATTTTGCGCTGACGCGCGTCCGAGAAATGGACCATGTAAACATGTACCTTTTACTTTGTCTGTACTCTAAATTTGTCTGATATTTTCTACCTGGGCATTATTTACTTTATATGTGATCTAGAATATCACTCAAAGAGCCTCAAAAAATCAAACCAGGATGCCCGTTGAGCGTGAATTGAATACGGAAGTGCGCAAATGTGGCTGTGTTGCGGCACCTCGGCTGGCAGATAACATTGGGGGTGGCAGATAACATCCATACGTATTCTACTGATTCGACAGCACTTACTCAAATTTTAAAGGCACTTATGTGTATACACATCCTGTACATACTTGAATACATTTTTTTTATTGCAGTTTACCCAAGGTTTTATGGTGAAAAGTGTGAAAAGAGTAAGCTCGGATTCTGCCGGGCAGATAACATGGCAGATAACATACCCACACCTATGATCGGTAAACCTCTTCAATTGTTCAACAATGGGTTTTGGACGTGTTTAAATTCTAAGCTTCGAGTCAGAGTCGCTACAATCCCTTACCCGCAACATCCGGCAATCTTGTTCGAGATTCATCTAGGACTTGCTCTACTACTACAACGAGTACAGAAGGCGCCTATCAAGATTGGTCTGCGTAGGTCCGCGAGAAATCCCTCCTATGGAGATAGCAATGTCAAATGCACGTCAGCAGAAGATCGAGGGTGGTATCGTGGATGACAATTATAAAAAACTCCAGAAACTCCTCAAGACTGTAATTAGAGAAAAGAACATTGATGCCTTTATCCAACAAACTCCACACTATCAAGAAGGCCACTGGCAGGTTGATGGAGTGCAAAATAGACGGGTTTTGATTGACTCTGGCCCGGGCACGTCAATTTACTCACAGCGTGAACCGTCTCATTTTGTCACATTCCAGACGGCAAGTTCTGCACTGGCCTGCATAGTTTTAATATTGATATGTTTCAATAACAGGGAACTCATTTATTCCAATCCATCAATGTCATCCAAAAGGAACGATATGGAGAGCATGCTCGCCCACACGATTACCTAGACGATTTTGAATCATTCTTTTATATGATTTTATGGATCTGCAACATGTACCACCGCCCTAATCAATCCATTAAAGATGGACCAGGTGTACTTGTTTACTGGGACTCCCCAGACCCTATCATTGCCGCCAGCGTGAAGACAAAGTTCTTGATGTATCCGACGGTTAACATTGCACCATATTTCCACACTCTCTTGGGAATGATCAAAGACATGGCTATGTTCCTCTTCAAACACGCCATCCAGAAGGAAGATGAATCTATAAGCAAAGAGCCAAGGAAGCCCTTCCTCAGTCTTTTGGAGGCTTCGAACGCGGATTACAACACTTTCATAGGATTTATTGAGAAAGCTATTGATAATTGCGAGCTCGAAGATTTCGACCTTTCTGTGTCGTCTCCCCAGCCCAAACCAATTACCCCTCCTCACCACTCTTAGGATGCAGCTTTCTATGTCTAGATACCCGTTGCACTATAACACCTAGTTTGACTTGCAAACAACAGGAGGGGGAGATCAAAGACAGACTCACAGCGGGTAAAAGAAACAAGGTTTTACCTGCGCTCCCTGCAAGTTCGTCTAATAGATAGGAATACCACTAAGCCTCTGCATTACCCAAGTAATATAGATAAGTGTGTGTGTGTGATTGGACTAACAATTCATTCGACGACATTTTAACTATTTCTTTACATGTTTATCAACCTCAGTGTCTTCTGGGTTTAACAACGGCTTTGAGGGGCACGTCTGGCCCTGAGACGTGTGGCTGCAATAGGTCAATCGGACTTCCATCAAATCCGAGTCCATTACTCCTTCCATGAGAGTCTGACTTTGGAATAACCAACCCTCGAGTATACTGCTGTGGTCTTTGATTACTCTGTCCTGGTTGTGTTGGCCCAGAATTATGATGATATACAGCACGATCGCCATCCCGAGCAAGATCAAGCATGCTTAACCTTGCTTCTTCCGCCATATAGTAAATGCTGGCAGTGTCATCATTCTCATTCATTTCCTCGGAGCCACAGTGATTGTGATCTGCTCCCCTGTGTCTTCTGGTGGCTTCAGCAAGTTCAGCGTGTGCTTCTTGTTTCCCTAATTCATTCATCGCAGTATCTGATACATCCTGCTTTCATGAATTGTGGATGGAAGGAATCATGTTTTACTCAGGAAGAATACCGAAAAAGTCTTTGTGGGCTGACCTGGGCCTGTCGATTTAGCGCGTAAGCATCGTTATGAAACTATTTTGCTACGCCATAATGGGTGAGAGATCCTATGTAACTCTGTGTTTGTTTTTCGAGCTTTTCTCGCTCTGAAGCTAGGCTAGAAAGCTTTACTCAATCACCGCATGTTGTATAGATGTAAGCGTATATCATACCTTTGGTGTTGGTTATGAAGGTTAAGGCGTTCCTTTGGCGGTATCAGAAACTCGGTGTTATTCGTTGATTTTTTTCTAATAGTAAGATTTTGGTTTGGTCCAGTAATTGACCACCGGCTTGTGTGTACTTCTGTCCAGAAAAGGGCCTCGCCACAGATACTTCGCATATGAGTTTAGCTACCGTTACTGCATCATCAAAGGTAAACTCAGGCATGTTGATTTGAGCGAGAATCTGGTAGGATGCGATGTAAGTGAAGAGGTGGGTAAGGACGAATGTATCTTCTCACTTTCCTGTAGCCTTTTAATACACCTCTTTTTGGTATAGTTGGTCAATGTAGGTATGTCATTTCTCTAAAGACAACAATAACTATCTACAGGATAACAGCTTAGTGACTCGGACAACCTAAATATACTGTGACGTCCGTCCACATCCAACCAACATCAAGCATTAGCAGGTGTACGGCATAAACAATAGAAGAACTCCCTTGACAATGCCTTTATTTTCTTTCGTTTCGTTATACGGAATTTCTCATGTCATTTATGGGTTGCGTGTCATATCAGTAATAGTTCTTTCTTGTGGGCATGCCAGTGTAACCAAACAGGCTACAATGATGGTAGCTCAAGCCAAGTTCAATCTAGTCAATGACAAAATAGGAATGCGGCATGCAGTAAAATTCCAAAGTAGTGATAACATCCTTTGATCCACTTAAGACAGCAATTACAAGGAGGTGACGGTGGATCTGTTGCTGAAGCTAGTCATTGGCATGAACAATGCATAGAGACTTTCAAATGATGTCTCGAGAGTCGACCACTGTGGAATATCATGGTATAATAATGTCTTCAGGATTTAAGGAAATTCAATAACTTCGGCTTGGTGAAATTAGCTATCTATGGACCCCACATCGCACACACCAAACTTACTAGCAGTAACGAAGTCTACCGGTCTAGTGGCAGCTAACGATTGCGCCTTGCTTAATTGGTTTCACCAATATCAAACAATGTGTCGCAAACATCGCACGACGATGTGTAGGTTCACCTAATTATGTCCGAATATCGTACCACGCTGTGGGCTAATTTAAATATAGCCACAAACTATTTCCGACGCTGAGGGCATTGTTCATCATAGGTTGAAGGGCATGTGAAATAGCAACGCTGGAATTGTTGTTCTAAAAAATAAGCGGGTTTCCAAGCATGATGACTTACCACTACGCACGACAGGGCTTACAATAACTTTACATTGCTCACTGAGCTAATCTGCAAACAGACAAGCAACTTCTAGCTGACCAAAACGGTTGGCCTCTCGACCTTGCATGGCGTTGGAACCTCAAGAAATGATTTGGGTTGAGAAACAGCCATGGCTGCTGTCTTGTGGATACGAACTTCGTCCACGCTTTCAGCCAGGTTGGGTTCCATCGTGGGTGACAAATCCTCCAGCCGATGTGTTTGAAATGCGAAAGAGGGAAGATCGCATTTGTCGAGGAGTGAGTGTCCTGGTCAAGCTCTAAATCATAGCATACGCTTATCACTCTCCAGCCTTCGCTTGTCATGGATGCCATTAGGCTAAAAGATAAAAAACCTGTTATGCTGAAGCAGGTATACAAACATAACAATGGGTTTGACCAAGAGCTTGCCATTTCGCAATACGTGTCTTCCCCGGACCTTCTGAAAGATCCCGATAATCACTGTATACCCATCTACGAAGTGTTGGATATTCCAGGCGATAGTGAATATGTAATTATTGTCATGCCATTACTACACCCCTTCAACGCCACACGATTTGACACCATTGGAGAGTGTCTGGATTTTTTTCATCAAATATTCAAGGTGCGAACCTATAATTCCGCGGAAACCTTTGCTCAAAGCCCACAAACAGGGTCTTCAATTTTTGCATAAACACCATATAGCTCATCGGTGAGTTAGGTTTAATAACTTGCGTATATGCATTATTTGAACTTTTATAAGCAATTGTACGCAAAATAATGTCATGATGGATCCATCTGAGATTTACCCAGATGGATTTCACCCCGTCAAGTATAACATGAGCCGCGATCTTGCTGGCCCGGCATTTCAGAAATATACGAGAACACAGCGACCTCCGAAATATTACTGGATAGATTTTGGTCTATCGGTGCAATTCAAGGAGTCGGACAAATTCCCTCAAGCAATGTCAATACGCGGAGGTGACAAATCGCCCCCGGAGTTTCGAGATATGGCACAGCTGCACACTAGGCGGAATCCCTTCCCAACGGACATCTACTATCTGGGAAATTTGATCAGAATACACTTTACCGAGGTTTATTTCTCCTGTTCTCCTGTACTCCCTTTGCTTGTTTCTAAATGCGCATTTTCGCTATGACAGGGACGCGGTAATGACATCGAGGGATTCAAATTCGGACTTTCTTTCATGAAACCCCTTGTCGCCGCTATGGTTCACGAAGACATGAGCAAACGTCCAACTATTGATCAATGTGTTGTTCACCTTGAAGACATAATCCAAGCTCAAAGCACTTGCACACTTCGGGCACAGGTGTGGCATAGTACTGACAGTATATTTGGCTTCCTGTACCGCTTTTTTCCTCACTGGGCTCGTCGCATTACCTACATCCTCACACAAACACCAGCTATACCACACCTTACACCTGAGCGACGCAGACACAACCACAGCATTCCGTAGCATATCTGACCATTACTATCTCGGGCCATCGCTTCTCAGCCGCTGGAATTGATTACATCCACGAAAGTTATCGTTTATTAATATGCTTTGTACTACTGCGCTTCATATATTGTGTTCAATACAGGAAAGTAATATAGTAAACTTTTCTTTTTGTCGGTTCTCAACTGGTGTTGGCTTGGTGTTGGCCATTGGTTGGCCACCCCAACGGCGATCAGACACGATCACGTGAAGTAATTACCGAGCGCGACAAACAATGACGAGGGGCGGACGGGCCCAATACGGCAGTCACGCTTTCTTTTCAACCACCATCTTCATCGGTGCCACTTAATTCAACACATTCGGAAAGTCCTTTGTTGGATGATTATGGAATTAGGTAGTTGGTAGTATAAATACTCACAAGGTATGAATCACTTTCAGTTTAGTAGAATTACTTACGCAAGATGCCTTCCAGCGCTCAGAGTCAGAGTCATTATAAACTCCCCCACGCCAACCACCACCATCTGACAGCCTTCGCCGCACTGCGATAAGAACACGAGCACCTATACATCTACCAAGACCACAGAAGACACTCCGTTCAAGGTTGGGACAAATCGAACAGCATGTCCCCCTCAGACGGTGAAAGACATGTCCGATGCGCTTCACGTAGAGCTTGCAGGTGGCATCGTGTCCATGGGCTCAACCTACCATAACAAGATTTTCAAATCTTCAGTCGCCGATAGATGTATTGAAGACTTCATCTCTCGAACTCCATACTACGATCAAGGCCGCTGGCATACCATACCCAAGAAACCAAATGACGAGAAAGCACTATACACGCCGTTCATCGAACTATTGGGCCACATTTTGGCTTACTTTAAGTATAACGGACGTGGGAGGAAATTGGTCGACACACACAACATCGACATTCCCCATAAAGACCTCAACCGTCATGGGTCAGCTGACGACAGCTCGAGATGTAGGACTTCGCCCGACTTTATGATCCTAGGTAGTGGCGCCAACCTTAACACTGAAGAGAACAACAACGAAATCCGAGCATCGTATGCACTATGTGCCTCCCCAGGAGAAATCAAGACAGAGAGGAACCAAAAGGACATGATGAACACAGATCAAGTTGCCGTCTATGCAAGGTAAGCTTTTGTCCCTCTCGATTGAGACTCTCGGCCCTTTATAACTATTCAATGTAGACAATGCTTCATAGAGCAGCATCATCGAAGATTTGTCTACTCCATCATTCTCACCGAGAAAAAAGCGCGTTTATTCTTATTTGATCGATCCGGCGCCATTCAAAGTCAACGATTCAATATCCACGAACAACCCGGCAACTTTGTCAGAATTGTACTCGGTTTCTGCTCTACCAACAATCAAAAAATTGGCTTTGATACTAATATCTTCTGGCGAAATAATTCACGTTATATTACGTTGCATAATCACTGGGAAGTGAAGGGTCTTGGTATGCGAGAGTATCGAGTTGCTGAAGGATCGTCAGCAATCGCCTTCTCTCGTAACACAATGCGCGGTCGAGGAACGGTCTGTTGGAATGTGGTGGATTGCGATGGTACACCATTTCTAATTAAAGATTCATGGAGATCTGCTGGGCGTGAACCGGAGTGCAAGCTCCTTGCTGAAGTTGCTGGGGTAGCAGGAGTTGGGCAAATGGTCACCTATCAGGACAATGGACAGGATGATGTGGCACAGTTTCGAGATGTTCCCAATTGTGACCTTACGGAGTCCCTCTCGCATAATCGCATATTCAGCCGTATCGTCCTAGAAGCGTATGGAAAGCCTTTGGATTACTTTAACAATCGCCGTCACTTACTGTTCGCCTTTCGGGACGCTGTCAACGGTGAGCACTATGCATTTCCGATGTTACGAGTTGTCTTTTAATAATTTTACTATACAGGCCATAGAAATCTCTGGCGCGACAAGCACATCCTGCATCGTGATGTCAGTATAAACAATATCCTTCATGGAAAGGAGGGCTCCGTGGAAGGTTCACGGGGAGTCCTAATCGATCTCGACATGGCTATTTGCCTGACACGACAAGCTCCACTCACAGGCACCTTTCGAACGGTAAGCCTTGAATCCCATAACTTACCTTTGCTTTCGAATACTTAATGTTTTTCTAGGGCACACGGGCATTCCAATCAATTACCGTTCTTAGAAGCGAAAAAAACGGAGAGCATGCTCGGCCACACGACTATCTCGATGACTTGGAATCCTTTTTCTACGTGTTTGCCTGGATATGTAGCACGTATACAGGACCACATGAGCGCCTGGAATCGGAACCTAGAGCGCTTGTGGCATGGCAAGAGGATGTTGTCGTTGCCATCGGAATGAAAACAGCCTTTCTCTACGATCCTACGACGGAGCTTACACCATATTTTGAGTGCTTTTCCGCCTTGCTGACCTCTCTTGGAAACTTCCTCATCAAACATGCAACCCGGAAGGAGAAGGAATGCAGGTCAAAGGCACCTAAGGTGCCGCTTATGGATCTTCTTGCGCCATCGGATGCTGAATACGACACCTTCTTGGGGTTTGTTGATGATGCCATCGCTGCTCTCGAGCCTGAAGAAACCGACCCAGTCGTGAAAGCTTCGCCATCCATTTTGAAACCGGAACCAATTACCCCACCTCACTCCTTGCAGTCTCAAGATACCCCATTTCATACGCCAGCTACTCCCCGTACTCCTGGAACTGCTCGCAAACGGCGGACGGAAGAAGTGGACAACAGCCCCACAGCGGGGAAGAAAAATAAGTTTTCTTCTGGGATCCCAGAAAGTCCGTCCGTGGGGCAAAACCGTTGAAAGCCTCTGCACCTCTCAGCTAAGATGGACAAATGTAATCTTGTGGCATTGGACGGTAGCTGCGAGCCTGCAACATCAAACCTTGAAATTACAAACTACAACTCGACTGATGGACTGTAACTCGTATTTTTATCCTACTTCTGCTATTTTGTGTATCATTTGCGTGTCATGTTGTACAGTATTCAACCAGGTTCTATCATCATTGTCAGTTCCTATTGTTCCTTAAAAAAAGTAGTTCATCTGACCCAAGGGACATGGTTTGACATCCGTGAGAAATGTATTCTGAATCCAACACCTTTTAGTCCCTATTCATATTCTGGTTGCTTCTGCATCTGCGAGCTATTTACGTCGTCATACACTCACTCGAGTTTCAATAGCAGCTATACTCCTGGCTTGAATCGGAATGGAGCTGGATAGCGAGGAAACTTTCTGGCGCGATCTACAGCCTTGGCTCTTCTCTCGCGGATATCAACTTCGTGCACGGTATCAACCAGACTGGATCCCATCTTGGGTAACAAACCCGCCTGCTGAAAGATATGAGGTCCGACAGAGAGAGGATAACGTTCGACGAGGTGTATGTCTTTAAATTTTTGACGTCCTCTCTCTAAACCTATATTCATTATCTCTAAGCAAATACCAGTGATGGATGCGGTTCGTGCTAGAGATGACAAACCTGTTATGCTCAAGAAAGTGCGTAAGGCAGGCAATGAATATGATTGGGAACTCGCCATATCGCAATATGTTTCTTCTCCAGAGCTGATGAAGGACTCGGATAACCACTGTGTGCCTGTTTATGAGGTCTTGGATATCCCGAATGACCCTGAACATTCCATAATCGTGATGCCTTTGCTGTATCCTTTTCATATTACTCGGTTCGATACCATCGGGGAATGTTTGGACTTTTTCTATCAAATTTTTAAAGTGTGTTTGTTGAATCTCGTCCATAATACGGCGTCTAACCTATTTTCAAGGGTATACAATTCCTCCATCGTCATCATATCGCACATCGGTGAGTTCAATGTTTTGTCCCAGGACGTTAACCAATGCAATTCTCAGGGACTGTACAGCAAATAATGTAATGATGGATCCATCTGAAATCTATCCTGAAGGGTTCCACCCTGTGAAATATCGCATGAACCGAGATTACACTGGCCCTGCAAGTCCCAAGTGTACAAGGACGCAATGCCCTCCTAAATATTACTGGATCGATTACGGATTATCGGTCCATTTTGAAGAGTCTTACAAGTTTCCTCGTGCTGTTACATTGCGAGGAGGAGACAAGTCAGCGCCAGAATTTCAGGACATCAAACACTTACACACTGCCCGTGACCCATTCCCGACCGATATCTACTATTTGGGAAATTTGATTCGAATATACTTTACTGAGGTATCTCTAAACCCTCTATATTGTTATTGTTATTGACTTCATTATTGCCGGTAGGGTCACCCTGATAATATCGACGGGTATATCTATGGCCTCGGTTTCATGAAACCCCTCGTCGATGCCATGGTACAAGAAGACCCAAGTAAGCGCCCGACCATCGATCAATGTGTTATCCATCTCGAAGAAATCATTTGCTCTCGCAATCCTTCAACACTTCGCTCGCAGGTATGGCATAATACAGATAACCCAATTGGTTTTATCTACCGATTACTTCCTCACTGGCCACGCCGTATATGGTATATTGTTACGCAAACACCAGCTGTTCCCTCATGGAGCCGCAGGTCAATTTCAGCACCTCCATCCTCTCGAGTGACTCGGTGAAGCGACCCTGTTGAAGACCCGAAATGTTTGATTTTAATGTTTTCATGGCGCCTGCGTGCAGCGTGCTGGCAGTTGAAGTCTGAGATAATTAGTACGGTATGTACGGTATGGCACGGTATGGCGCATTGTACACGGTCACGAATTAATATATTGTACGAAACATCATTGTTGTCGACTGTTCTCAAGTTTTCAATACGTAGTCTGCACTTGGTCTACGGTACTGTGCCAAGCCAGACTACACCAAAACAAAAATTTAAGCGGCGATGTAATTACAGTCAGTCATGTCAGGCGTTGAAAATATGTTGACAACATTTCCTTCACACAGCCCACTATCACTCATGATTCTCCCCCTTTCCACTCTGATATCCCTCTATTCGCTTTTTTACTCGCTTATAGTGCTTACCCATCCATAGACGCGCGCCATCAGGGCATCCACAGGAAATTTTGAATTGCAGAAAGACACTCTTTTGTTGCTTTCGCTGACATTACAGCCGCCTGAACGCATGGTTGAAGACGCTTTACAGAAGGACATGGTAACTACGTCTCCCAACACTTCATGCGGCGTTAAGATTGAATTCGTTAATTATTTTAGGCAGCAGATTCAGTCAATCGAATATGGGGAAGGATGTCAATGATGTCAGATCTTCGCAGGCTTGACGGTATGTGTTGTAACTATGCTGCGCTAACTGAAACTAACCGCCCAGTTTTTCTGCAGGATAATGCACTCAACGCTGCAGAAATCTTCGAGTAGGCATATTCACGCCAAATACCAGTGTCTACGTTCTACACGTGATAGTTCCCCACCCTAATTCCACATCGAAGCTTGAAACGGGTCCCGGACTGCCTCGTGGCTAAAATGACTCATATAGACACAAGCCCATGCAACCTTTCCACGTCTTCTTCAGGAGTTACCTCTTAGCATCATGGCCAAGTGTGTGCTGAACGAGGACATTTGGCACCACGTTCTCCAATTCATCACTACCGAAGACTTGGAACGGATCATCAGCAAAAGTGACCAGACCCCCAAATGCCTTGGGAGCCTTATAAGGCATGCCAATGTTTTACGTGACACAATAATGTCACGCAAAACATTTGGGCAACATTTGGGAACACTCAAATCATTTGGTGGTCATTTGGAGGCCCCACAAACATTTTTGAAGCACAAAACAAGCACCAAATAATTTCTAGTAACTACAATTTACAAAAAAAAATTCGTACACTGTGCAACCTTGAAGGAATCATTTAACAAAATTAAAAGAGGTCACAAAACATTTGGTTTTACACTTCGGTTATGAGAAATGTTTACAGGACTTTCAAATGCTGATGAAATAATTCATCCACACCAAAATTTACTGGCTATACAGCCACATTAGTTCTAATTAGAATTCTGTACAGTTGGTCACCCGGTCTGTACAATTTCTCGACTGTCAACGAAGTCACAATGCGATCAGCGTGAATCGGAGTGAATCGGAGATCAAATATTTGTTTGTTTGTGCATAATAATCTCTTTCAACCCCTGTTTCTTTCTTTCCACATACTCTCATGTTCACTACTCCGGCGACGCTTGGTGGGACTTGGGCTTGGACTTTTCAACTCTAAGTCTTCGTATATCATAGCTGAATCTAACTCACAGGTAATTCTGCCACTTCCTTTCTGATTAGATCATCCTCAACTGACCATGTATCTGCCTTTCCGTAGACCGTTCTCCTTCTGCCTTAGATCTACTGGATATCCGGCTTGGTATATAATCATTCACTAGGTCCCAAACTTTTAGGTGAGTATATGCGCACTTCTGCACACACACCTTGCTTACATCGTGCAACCAAAGTAGCTCCTATAATTCATGGGTACCATCTATTGATGACATCATCTCAGCATCATTTTGTTATTTAACCACTTTCTCGCTTCTCTGTACCTTTTGGAGTCATGTTGTAGTATAAGTTTTCTTAATGCAACAAGTTCTTTTTACTTGCTATGATAATCTGAGGGATCCACTAAATAAGGAACCATGTGAACAGTGTAAAACATTTAAACACTGGCAAATGTTTGCCAAATGTTTTTGGGACTCCCAAATGTTGCCTAAATGTTACGGACACTCTCAAATTTTAACCAAATGATTTGGCTATATTTAGTACTACCTAAATCATTTCCTTGGAATAAATAATTCGAAGCCTTTCAGTCTTCGGAGTCTCTCGTTACGAACCGCACAATGCCTTTCGGGCATTAGGGCCTTTGGACGCCTCCAAATGCCTTGTCAAGGCATTTGGGGATCCGAGCACTTTTGCTGATGATCAATAGCTGCCACCCCGTCCTATACGAAGCATGGATGAAATCGCGCTACGCCACACTGGAGATAGTGAAGCGAGACAAGGAGATGAAAAGGTTATTATCACATCTTTGGTATGTTCTTTGCGTTTACTTCAGCGAAACCTTTTAACATAGATGTAACACCTTGTAGCGATCCGCATGTCGCGATCCACGTCAAGAAGGTGGAAATTCATCCGTGGTTGGTACAACCTCGTACCAAATCGCCTCGCAGTCGCACAGAAAACTTTATCGTCCAATTCCTTGAACTCCTAGATCCATATTATACGAAGAAGAAAGCCGACCAACGTCTCCAGAAGCGACTGAACAAGGACCTCATCAGGATTAATGCCGCATTCAAACAAATGACGCAGGTAGCAGAATACGCGATTGATTGGGATGACTCTCTTGGATATCATCCTGAGCTCTATACCGCATTTTTGGCCCCAGTTCTGGAATCCTGGTCAAGCCATTTGGTAAAGCTCACTCTCAAGGTCCCTCCCTCCATGCTCAACTCGCTCGCCCGAGTACGCCTTCCCAAATTGGACACTTTTGCATTTCATTTCAGCACGGGATCCCTTTCGTTCAGAGAAATCAACGGTCTTTACGATGGCTTTGTTGTCTTTCTCAATAATCTGAAGGACTCGTTATCTTCCCTCACTTTTCTCTCCACCCATTCCTCCCAGGAATTGGACGTCAGCCGCGTATTTCGGAAAATGGGGCGATTTCCGTTGCTAAAAAAAGTCTGCCTCTCCATTCCGTTTGACGGGGGCCATCTTTCCGACCCCAACACGTTTGTTCACTTCTTGAAGAGACACCGTGCAACGCTGAACGAACTTGATTTGTTCTCCAGCCGATGCACTCCTCGCACCAAAGCAGGAGACCCCGATCTCATCAACTGGATTCAAAGGATTTTAAATTCTATCCACACCCCTTTCCCTCAACTTCGCCGCATTGGAATGTCGCTCCGTCCCTTACGTGCTCCATTGGATACTTTCATTAGGTTCATCGATATGCACAGCTCGACGCTCGATTCGTTGACGTTGACAGACCGTGTATTATCTTACAGTGAAGTTTGGGATGTTCTTCGCTCTTCCAGCATCACCGCCAGTCTCCAACAATCTAGCATCACTGACTTAAACATGAGACTATACACATTCTCTGTCCAGCTCATTGTCGACTTCGCGTTTCTATTGCCTAGTTTGAAGACTCTCAAGATAGACTGTATGAGAATATCAGCGGATCGCGGTGAAGTAAGTCTCTAACTGTGATATAAAAAGACCATTGTGATAACATATTCCTAGTCCGAAATCTCTCATATCTTGCTTCAGAACCAAGAGGTTCTCGCTTCATGGCGGCTTCAACGACTAATGCTTCAAATACCCGACTGCCACTTGTCTTTGGCTGAACGGATTAAGCAAGATATCTGTGTCTACTTGTCCGACCTCAGTGTCACTATCAATCGTTCATAGGATTCACGTTCAACTTCTTTTTCCATATCTCTGTATAACCCGCTGATGTACATTAGTCGCTCAGTTTTTACCCAGCTTTCAATTTGCTCATTGTTTCATTTTGCTCATTGTTTCATGTACAGCATCCCAATTTGCCTTTTCCTGCACTGTTTATTTAGTACCACTCCAATTTTAATTCTCCATAGTCATGTTTAATATCGCAATCGCGTAATATTGTACCATTACTTGCATTTTCTGTATATGTAGAATAGCCTTCACAGCCTGCTCATTGCACCTGCAAATATAACGCAGTTAAATCATCGGATTCGAACCAAAGGGTAGCCGCAAAAATGCCTCCTTAACTAGGTTATTTATAGATCCCGCGGAGCAGGTTGCGCCGTTTCCGTTAGTATTCCGGGAAACTTCTTGTCATTTATATGGTCTAGAAGTGTATGTATCAACATATAAGCGTTTTCAATAGTAATAAGATGAAGCTGACATAGATTGACAGAGAAAAAAGCAGATAGTACATGAAGCTCAAGCATGAACAAGAACGGTAAACATTCGACATGATGTCACCAACATACTCTAAGTCTCTTTCCGGGTAGACCTCGGTCTCCGATTCCACGATGGCACTGGAGGTGTCCGCGTAATCATAAATTTCAGGCGGCGCGCCCAGTGAGGGAAGAAACGTATGAGATATTCAAAAACATCGTCGTTACTGTGCCAAACCTGGGATCGAAGAGTACAGGCGCTTTGAGAGCGAATAATCTCCTCAAGGTGCGTTACACATTGGTCGATTGTCGGTCGCTTGCTCATATTTTCTTGTACCATTGCTGCAACAAGAGGTTTCATGAAATGCAAGCCTGGTTTGAAACCGTAGATAATGAGGGGGTGGCCCTGAGAGGGACAATATGTGTTTAGTAATGAAGCAGCATGAGAAGTGAAGACATGTATGACGACGATACCTCTGTGAAGAACATTCTGATAAGATTTCCCAGGTAGTAGATATCCGTTGGGAAAGGATCTCGCTTTGTATACACGTTTGCCAAATCTCGGAATTCAGGGGCAGATTTATCACCTCCTCGAAGGGTAATCGCCTGTGGAAACTTATCGGACTTGTCAAATCGAACTGATAGTCCAAAGTCGATCCAATAGTACTTTGGGGGCCTCTCAGTTCTTGTGTACTTCTGATAAGCTCTACCAGTGAGGTCTCGATTTGACTGGTATTCGACAGGATGGAATCCTTCCGGGTACATCTCTGTTGGGTCCATCATGACATTGTTCTCTGTACAATCTCTGAAATAGTGGAACTTACGCTTAAATGGATTCTATAGGCTTAGCTTACCGGTGCGCTATGTGGTGATGATGTAGAAATTGCAATCCCTAAAGGCTTGTTAGATAATCGTTAATAGTTTGAAAGCACAATTGTGAAGTATACCTTGAATATTTGATGGAAGAAATCTAAACATTCCCCGATAGTATCGAAACGCGTAAGATGGAATGGGTATAGGAGCGGCATCACGATGATAACGTGGTCGTTATCACTCGGAATGTCTAAAACCTCATAGATTGGTACGCAATGGTTATCTGGGTGACTTAGAAGCTCGGGTGAAGATACATATTGGGCGATAGCAAGCTCTGTATCCCATTTGTTATCTTGCTTTTTCACTTTTTTCATCATTACACCTTTTTTGTCAGTCAGCCTAATGGCGTCCATGACTGGTGTATGCTGAACGATAATCAATGAGATATTATGTCTGGGTCAATTGAAAACAGACACACCGCTCTACGAATATAATCCTCCGTGTCTAGCAGAGACTTTTTAGAATTTGGATTCGTGATCCAGGACGGTATCCAGTCTGGTTGGAAACGAGGGCGAAGCTGGTATCCGCATGAGAGAAGCCATGGTTGGTTGTCGCGCCAGAATACCTCCCGAGGTTCCAACGCCGTTGGAATAACGGATGCAGACATGATAGTCTCAAGCTGAAGCTAAATTGAAAAAAAGAACTCGCAATGGCATTTTGCTGGCACTTTTGGTTTAGTAATAGGGCCCGCATCTAATGCGATTTGCAGCAGCCGTCACTTCCCGTGGCTCGGCTTAGGCTCGGCATAAGGTAGTTTGTAAGCGGGTGGTTGGTTATGTAAGAGGCTAAGTCAGCTGCCCCTATCTTGGTCTCAACTCAAGCACGCAAGAAGTGTAGGAGATGAACTCACACGGATTGTTTTGACACAGTCTTTCTCATCCATTACGTCTGGAAGTTGGCTATACACGTTTAATAATCGGAACATCTGACTATATAAAGCTGTGAAAGGCATGGATCTCACAGTTAATATTCTACCCACATCCTCTCACCTTCGATCTGAAGTTTGAACAAGGCAATGTCAGCTGCAAACGACACCCCCGCGTTTACCACCGCAAAGCTTCTCTATTTCGTCGAACCTGAGGGCGGAGTGCGAGCTTTCCAGCATATCAACGCCGATTCTGCAACTGGGGAGCGTAAGAAGAATTTCACACGCGAGGAAAAGGAGATGGTCATAGAGAATCTTCGTGGCAAGGAGGATACCGTCTCTTTGGATACCACCGGATTCCAATACTTTAGACACACGTCGAAACATACATCCTTCGCCAACGATGAAGAAATCTACTCGCAATACTACCCAGAGAGTATCGAACTCATCAAAAAATTGACAGGGGCTAGCCGGGTCGAGTTGTTTGATCATAGTACGCCCCGCGGCTTCTCACTCAAATTGAAATAAGTAATTCATTGTTCCATTTACTCGTATAGCCATCCGTCGCAGACGTCCTGGGCAGGTTGACGACCACCCTGACCGCCGCCAGCCTGTAGCCCAAGTCCATGTAGACCAAACGACAAGATCGTCCATCGCTCGGGTACACCGACACCTGCCGGCCTCAGATGCACCTAAACTTCTCGAGAAACGTTTCCAAATTATCAACCTATGGAGGCCAATTGGACACCCTGCCATTGATTGGCCATTAGCTCTGTGCGATTATCGAAGTGTTGAACCAAACGACACCGTGCCCGTGGCTCTTGTGTATGATGATCGCGAGGGGGAGACGCTCGGTGTGAAATACAACCCAAACCACAAGTGGAAGTATTTGCATGGAATGACTCCGGAAGAGATTGTTCTTATAAAATGGTGCGTGCTGACGTCTTCTAAGGTTGAGTGCACGTAATTGATCTCGTCTTCTAGCTTCGATTCGGTGCAAGATGGCAGCGTTGCCATTTTCACTCCTCATACGGGTTTCAGTGATCCAAACACACCCGAGGGAACGCCTCTGAGAGAATCGATCGAGTTAAGAGCCCTCGTTTTCTACGATTGAGAGACTTTAGGAAGACTTAGCATTCACTTTGCCTGATCACTATCCGAAATTATCCACGTACCGCTTGTTGTCGTAGTTGGAGACTAAATATTGAATATGTGGATGCTAAAATGTCACATCATAATCCAACAACCCGACGAGTAGCGATGGTGGTCTCCAAGTAATATACCCATTAGGACTTGGGATTTCTCTTTTCATGTTCTGGTAAGCAATGTAGAGGAGCGTGTCCGGATTGCCTCTGTTTTGGAATCTCTGTAGGTCGACTGTTAACAGATATGATCAATTTGGAGAGAGCAGCATACCCTTAAATACTCAAAAGCTGCACCAACGGATTTTTCAATATCCTCGTTGAGTGGTGCAATGGATTCTATCCTTGGGTTGTAATTTTGCAATACTCTGGCAAGGTCTGGCGAATTCGGTGACTTAAGTAGGCTCTCTGTAAGCAGGTAACAACCTAGCTTTTGGGCCTCCTGACTAGCTCTCGGGTGTCTACAAGGTAAATGAGATAATCAACTAATATATATGATGAGGTTGGAACACATACATCGTCTGAGGATTGGTATTAACCGGTGGTGGCCTCATTCTGCCATAACCGCTGAGCGGTGAATTGATTGTAGCAAGCACGGACTTACATGTTGTGGATGAGAAACACAGCAACATAAATAGAGAGTGTTGCATAATGGTTTTCACCAACGTAAAAATCCTTTGACCGACTAGCGTCTCTCAGAAACTCGGTTAATATGCTATAGAAAGGTTTGTATTCGTCCTTTGGGGAATAAATTTGAAGAGGATCGAAACGTCGGGGTTTTTGGATGCTGGAATTGATATCCATGGTCGCCACAGACTCGGGTCCCAGAATGGTGAATATATCTGTAGTGGTAAAATTGGTTAAAGTTCCTGCTGTAAGAAGCAGGTTAAATAGATATTGGTGGGGATAATCCCGAATTCTGCTGAGAATCCATTGGTCCACTGGGCCATTGAAAAAACGCAGTAACGACATTCCACGATGATGCTGATGTATGTGAGACTATGATGGTATCAAAGTAATCGCATAGGTTAACGGACCTGCGATGCCAGCCACATCAGAAAGGAAATGAGTCGCTTGTTATCGTGCTCGTACACCCCAATAACATTGTCGTCGGATGTCCAAAATGATAACTGCATACCCATGTCGACGTCACACACATCGTCCAAGAGTTGGGTGGTTATTTCTGCTGTCAAAATTTGAAGCATGAACAGTGAACGGATGTTATGGTGGTTGATCCCGTCTGAGAGTTGTGAGCAAATCGATTCATTATTTTATTTTCTAGAGACGAGAATGTTGTGGTACTTCATACCTTGGCACATGACGTTGGGATCTTTGAAGTGGCGTATGCAGTACCTCACGATCCTGGCAGACGCACTGGCGGCATTGAGGTGGAATTTTCCAGAGCGAGAGCGATCGAGCAGAAAGTCAGGAAAGGATGCATGGAAGACCCTCAGCTCAGTGGATTCATCTTCTGGCTCGGGTATCGAAACAAGGGAATGGAGATCACAAAGGACAATGTCCAGTTCACCCCGTCTGAGGAACAAGAAATCTTCTACGATGTTCCTTGTTTTGGTCCAGAATTGAACAAGCAAGAGAAACATGAAGAAATCTATCACTCTGCCGATGTCCGCCACAGAGGAAAGAATGTGATGGTAGAACCTATCTAGCTCGGCAAGAGGTGTATTATCGTCTGTCATAGATAGCCCGAATGCAATATCTAGTCGGTCAGGAGGCCAGTGATGGTGTGAATCAACATATTTCATGACTGTTGAAGCATAGATGAATTGACCGGATGATTTTTGTACGAGAAGCTCAACATCCATTGGCGCAGGCCAGGGAGGGCGACGATGCATAAGAGTCGGGTGTTTCCTCTTGACATCATTGAATCTGGAGAGAAGGAATACTCTGATATCATCGTCGGGTTGGTAGGAATCATCAAGAACTATGCGGGTCGTCAGTGAGTTTAACAGGTCCTGATTGAAAGCATCACGAATATGAGGATCTGGCCGACTTGCTATGAGAAAAAGTAGAGGAAGACAGAGCTTTTGGGAAGCAGAGAGCAAAGTATCAAGAATGTAGCGTTGTACTTTGGGCACGCCGCACTCGTCCAGGCCGTCTATGATGATAAGCCTTGGTCGTGATGTTGTTGATCGGTCCTCTAGGGCTGCTTCATTCAAAGGTTCCACAATAAGTGACTGTATCTGAGCTTCTAGAGACTTTGACAGTATCATAGGATCAAGCTCGACGGCCTTTCCGATTCGTTCGCGGGTCTCTGGAATGGCGATGGAGAGCTGATACGCAATAGTTGTAATCAACAGTGTTTCGTCTTTCCGGTTCACTGAATTTCTAGAGAAAAAGAAACTCGCGACTAACAGTCCCTCAGTGTAGCACATATCGGCAATGGTCTGCGCAATTGCAGATTTGCCGGCGCCAGCAGGACCATACAACCACATGAAGAAGTTGTTGGCGTCTCTCACCCAGTCCATGATTTTCTTGAGAACAATCTCGCGCGTATTCGGGTGGCATTTAGGTGGGTCATAGCGCTCCGCTGAGTTGTGAAAGGCTCCCACAGCAATTTTGTCTTGTATGGATGTAAGTCCTGCTCGAAACAGTTATTACATGAAGGCATACCGAGTATGCGGAGTTTGCGCACCTTCGTGTCCCTCATTTCGAGAAGGAAAGATTGTCTGTGCAGTGAATGTCCCTCCGGTTATCAAAAGATTCTGAGAATTTTCGAACATTGTGGGTGGGTGGGAGGGAATCAGAGGGTTGCACGGCACCCAAGTCGCACCGAGCAGGTATTCGTTGTGGTAGGGTCTGGGGAAGACACAGCCACCGGGCCAAGATTTCTCATTCCGCGGAACAATGTCCCGACTATGCTTTTCTTTAACCATCAACACGTCCAAAATATGACCCACCTATACTGGGTAAGATTTTTCTCTATATCACTTAGAAACCTTTATCAAGCTAAAATTTTCTGATCAATGCGTAAGACAGGCATCGCATTATCGAGGATCCTTCGATCCTGTGCATACGACAATCCAATATGAACCAGCTCCCATGGCACACCTATGAATCCTCTTGACTCAGAAGACCCCCAACTACTCGGTCTTAGACCTAACGAGGAGCATGGAATGCTTTATACCATCCGCCAAAGAAATGGCTCTCGCCAGTAGACTGTTGGAAATGAACACGGGCAGTTGGAATCCTTCAGAATATTTGGGCGTAGAAACGGCAATTGGTCTCTTCAAGCAGAGTGGTCTATCTTTCAAACAAATTCGGGACATATGGTCAATTGCAGACAAAGATGGAACTGGGAAATTGACAAAACCAGAGCTCGCAGTCGTCATCCGATTAGCAGGGTGGGTTCAGGCAGGAGAGATATTGGATGAGAAGCTATTGAAAACGGGTGAGTTATGTCATTCTCTGTTCCTTGCTTGCACTATAGCATACTTTTTTGCAGAGGGCCCTCTACCTAAAATCAAAGGCATTTCAGATGCTAAAGCACCATCCATTGAGCAAACGTTGCCTCCTGTAACCTCCGCCGACGTGGCTGAGTTCAAGGAAGCCTTTTTTTCCAGAAGTCCTGTTGATGGGCTTCTTCCTAGTATGTTCTAAACCCTAATGCTGTTATAATATTCTCACCGCTACGTTTTTCAGAGCGTAGCGTAATGTCACTCTATATGGCTTCGGATCCTGACCTTTCGTTCGAGTTACTGTATCGAGTCATGTAGGCCATCAGATATTTTCCTCCATAGTCATTTCCAGGAATTTATTTAATGCATATCTAGGAAACTCATCGACACCAAAACTGGGTTTTATGACTTCAAAAGTTTTGCTGTCGGTTTGCATACTGTGCGAAGCCTCAACAAGGCCTTGATATCTTCGGTACCCTCGTCAATATCCTCGGAGGATTTGGAAAGCATGGAACAGATTTTCGAGACTTGGGACAGAGAAGGGGTCTCTGACCATACTGAAGAGGGTTTCGACCTTTCACCTCAAGCCGACTCGGATATACGTAATTTTATTGAAGACATCCAATCTTGCCGACATATCAGCGGAAAAATGGCCCTTGACTTCAGATTGAAGTACAATGTACATCCTACTGAACTGTCACAACTATGGTACGTGTCTTGTATATGCTTCGGTTACGATGGAAGGAAATCACCTAAGACATTCTAAAGGCACCAATCCAATGTCGAATCTGGACCAGAACTCTCTACCGCTAGGATGGCATGCTTCGAAAAACTCCTTCGAAAGCGGGTAGCCAAACAAATTCCGACACCTGAATCACCTGCTCTCTCAAGACGAGACTCTTCTCGGTTTCCTTGTCCTGTCGACCAGTCTGTTACCGTGGAAACTATTCAAAGACCTTCTGATTCCAGCAGCAGTTCAGTAAATAGAGCTGCGAATATAGACCCCATTCCCACGTCTCCTGATCAAGCATCGCAAAACCCTCCATCGTACGCTTTTTTTACTACCCCACACGAGAATATTATCCAAACATTTAAAGACGACATTGGGCAACTCGCATCCCACTTTGAGACAATTGCAACCGACCGGAAGTGGGCGCATGCAGAACTTCAGAAGAACTTTGACGCCCTTGGACGCGAAAATCTACACCTGAAGCAGCAGCAGAAAGTGTTGGAATATCGATTAGCGTCAAAGGATGAAAGTGGTCGGAAAGCAGAAAAGGTCATCAACTCGATCAAGCTGGATCTTCTCGAACAGCAGGTGCTATCCAAGGAACACGAAGAAGAGGCGATCAATGCTCACAACGAAGCGGGGAGATTGTGGAATATTATTGAGACTCAGAGCAGGCAGATCACAACCCTATTGGAACTCGTTGCCGACATGAAAACCACAATAACTGAGCTCAACGTCAAGCCTGATTCATCCGACCTCCGTCTTCGCTTTCTCAGGGCCACAGCTCGTGAGTCAGAAGCAGCAGCCACCAAGGCCGTTGAAGAAGCGGTGGCCTTACGTGAAATCATTAAGGCTCGTGATGAAGAGATCGTCAAACTCCGGAGAAGCTTGAACGTCAACCATACTCAGCAAGCGCCTGCTGATTCACCCACCGCTATACAATTGCTGCGTGAGGATCAAGAAGATCTCAAACTACAAGTGGAAAATATGCAGCGTCTTCTGGAACACATCATGACGACAAGACCCTCTCCTGGCACAGTTGAAGATGAAGAAACGCTTGTGCAGCCATCGGCGCCTTTGAACAGTGTTGTCAAACCGGAATCTTCTTGCGTGAAGCTTTCTGAAGCTTCATCCCAACATTCCAAAATCCTATCGAAAGAGCACGACTATGAGATGCCTTCAGTTCCACCCTCGATCTCTCCTAAAAGCCCAACTTCATCGAGATACTCCACTCGTCCTAGTAGTCTGGCCTGCATGAGTGCATCGAATGTATCACCTTTCCAATTATTCCGAAAGATCTCAGCTGCTTCCAGTTTAGTACGCTCATGTAGTGGCACGACAACACCCATATCAGTCAAAGTCGACAATATGCCGCAGGATATATCTCAACTGGAAAATGATTTATTCCTCTTTAGGCTGCATATTCAACGCAAAGGATACATTGGCATTGAAATGGTCGAGCGGTTTATATCTAATTACGATATAGACGTACATTCTTTGGATGAGATTGGGTGTGTGAAACGCCCACTGTAAAATTACCTATGTGTGCTTACTAATGGCCTCTTTATAGGAGATTTGTAGGTTTAGATGCCAGTGTTAAACGAATCAATCAAGCAGTGGACTTGATTAGACAGGCCGTGATAGGGGCGCGAGACCCTAATTTGAGTGTTACGCCGCTACCTACTACTCCAAAACGACCAGCTTCTCCTGTACAAGCTATGCCTGAAACCATGTTATCGAATGCTGCTCGGCGCAACCAGCAGAATTCCTCTACCACGAGCCAACCGTCGCACGCTCAATTCTACAACCCACCGGACCCATCATCCTCATTCAGCCGCCGCAATATATCAATTCCTAAGAGTATTACTTCGTCAGGCATCGCTAGCATTACTAGTATACTGTCGACGGTCAACTCGAGTGTTCAATCAACCCGGGCAGTATGCAATTCCTCATAATTCCGTACCATCAGTCCAGTTTGACCTCTTGTTTGACGCATGTGGACTCAGAAACCACAAAAATGTTTACTCGCTTTTTTCTGAGGATGGTCGTGATTGACATACTCAGGTAGAATTTTTTTGTTTCTTCCTTATGGTCCGGTCTGCGTTTTCTTCGTAGCTCAATTGTCCTATCCGTGTCTCGTTTTGAATCTGCAAGTTCTCCCTGATTCTTTACTATGTAACTTTGTACGCCAAAAACACTATCATTTAATGATACAAGTTGTGCTTCAAATTTCAATCCTCAAGTGTAAATTGAGCATAGTCAAACACCAAGCGTGCCTTCGAGTCTAGAATAAATGTAGGTTATACGTCTCCGCGAACCTTTTCATTTCTTTTTTGCTGATTCCATTTTCGTCCCATGACTTCGATAGTTCTGTCTTTAGTTCCATAGCGTTTTGTCGTAGCTCCTTCCCTTGATCCCCACGGCACAAATCTATAACCCGTCTGATCTCCACACCGACAGCTTCCCGAGTTCCACTGGCTTTGTGGCCTGATCTCAATAGGGGTTTCATACCATTGGGACCTGTCCTAACTTCAATCAACTCGAAGGCGACCTTGAGATTGATGGACATATGGGCAGCTCCGGCTGGCTGGTCGGCTTCAAAAGGCCAACAAATCCTTGCAATAAGCGATTAGCCGTACGGAATGGCATTCGGAATGCTGAAATGTATACGTACATGGGGATGCCACTCCCTAAGCTTTCCAAGACACTGTTGTGTCCGCCGTGGGTCATAAACCATCCAGTCGCCTGTAATTCCAGAGCTGTGTTAGCTAGTGACCTTTTTTGCACACATGCATACGACTGACCGGATGATTTAGTATGTATTGCTGGGGCAACCATTTCGAAATCAAGCCTAGACCGCACCGAGCTATCCTTTGTTTCAAATTCTCTGATATGTTAGCAAAGGGTGAAGCATAGCATAGAATCTAAAGTTAAATTTATGTAAGATTGGTGAACATTACATCGACAATGCAGCTGGAGCTTACAAAGGGTGCATTTTTTTCGATAAATGCTTCAATGACCTCCTCGATGTAACCTTGTACGGTGGGCCAGAAGACGGTTCCAAATGAAATCTGCGTGTCTCTACTAAGAAATAGACGAGATTCAAACATTGTTTGACTTACAAGAGTTACAGATCGTTCACCGAACCGCAGCTGTGTTTTATCAAGGAATTCCTGCGTTTCTCTAGATCCTCGAGCACTTTCGGATACTATTCCATACCCAGAGGGTAGTAAAGGCCCAATAACGAATACATCTTGCTTAAGTTCCGAAAAATAAGTCTTCAGCGCGTTGATTGAGTCGGCTTCAAATAGGTATGAAGATGTCACAAAGCATGCATCAGCTTCCCTAAGTCCGCTGTTGTATCAAAGTGGTTTTGATGAGTCGCACACAAAAGGAGAGATGCAAATCGATGAATTGCTTACTTGACCGCGATTTTCATAAATTCTCCGAATGGCATCTCGAACGGAAGCTGTTTTATGTGATATTAGATGTATAAGATATACTAGTTTAGATGTTTTGATTCGTACATTCTGAGGGAAATATTCCCAGTCGTACATCTCAGGTACACCTGGTACTCTAACGATCTCTCCGTTTGCTCGTTTGGGGAAGTTATAAAGCTGGTTCAGGCGTAGTTGGCCAAAAATATCAATTTATGTTAAAAGAGACTTACTTCGTCGGATATTTCTTTGGGTGACCTTCCTGTACGAGCTGCCTCTTCGTCCACCTGCTTCTCAATATCGCCATATCCTCCAAGAGTCTTCGGACCCCAGAATCGAATTCCTGTCGCTACGTGGCCGGTAAACCATGAGATTATCGGGACAGAATTCCCAGTGATAGCTCGCGTCGCCAGCATTTGTGGATGGCAAAAAAACTGAATACGCAATATGTGACATATGAGTGTCATATAAAATCTATAAAACGTAATACTTATGCACATCAAGTACGACCGCATTAGGAGGAGATACCGGATTAAACACTGTTCCTGTGACAGAGCAGGATACAGACTTGCTCTCAACGAGGGATTGATAGACTGCCGGATATGTTTGTATGAGAGGAGCAATGAGACTGAATGGGTCCTCGGCATCCGACGCATAAGCTGAGAGCACTCTGAGAATAAAACTTGAGATATCTCCTGACAGAGATGATCATATCAAGACCTTACCTGACGCGTTGGCGGCTACTTTGAGTCTCTTGCCCCCGAAACTCGGAATCAATCTCTGCTTTCGCGTTCTTTAACAAATTCGGGGAGAGTAGCAAAGTTGTAACCACAGTGTTATTCTCTTTAACAAGACGCGCAGCGAGAACGCAAAATGGCCTGACATGACCTAGTAAAGCATGATTATGTAACTGATTAGTGTCCACTCGCAATACAGATCAGGTGACAGACGTCGTACCCCATGCTGGAGCTGCAGAGAATAAGATATGAGAAGAAGAGAAGTCTGTAGGCGAGGCCATGTTTCCTGTTCTTTGACCAACTGAAGAAGATTGAAAGCCAGTTTATATGCAGGTCTTCTATACGATTAATCAGCAGATTCATTTTTTGTACCAAAGTAGTGATCTTGTGTGAAAATTAACGTACTAGAGATGTTAACGGATAATCAGATTGTTAGCCGAGTAGTCAGGGACAAGGATCGTATGGCGCCTACTCCTTCCATGCCAAAATGTCTTATGCACCAGTTAAATGATCTTCGGAAACGTAAACCGGAGGCTTGTAGTTGCAGCTTGGGTATTCGAATCAATTAGCGCCCATTCGCACCCGGCTGATAAAAAAAGAAAACAAACCCATTTGGATAAATTCTCCGCACTTTCCTGATATCATTATTCTAAATGCTGTCATGATTCTTCATGCTGAGGCCCAGGAAACGAAGTTACTTTCTTTCTGCAAGACGAAGAGTGACTGTAGAGTGAAAGGGAGATCATTGCAATGAGATTGTAAAGCACTAACTTGTTTGATTTGATGGTATCATTATACAGTAAGTACGAGCAGGAAAAGAGTTAAACCCTTGCTTTGGATCCAAGCCATGGCTGCCTGAGCTCCGGCGTCAGTCGCGTTTGTCCGCACGTTATTGATTCAACCTTACGGTATGACCGGGCCGGGTGAAGTGGCGTTTGTCGACGCGTCTCTTCGGCCGGCCTGACAACGTTTTATGGACGTATAAGTTTGACAGATATGCGGCAATTCTGCACTCACCCACATACCACAACCACTTGAAACTCCTTCCTTCATGACAATCTCAACTATCTCACGGACCTTTACGACCGCACGACTTGTATGCCGTCCAGTGGGTAGCAACTTGGAGAAAATACGGATACCGTCAAGGCAGCTAACAAGAAGGGGGTTCTTGACAGTTATTCAGCAAGGACACGAGGGCTGGCGTTTGAGGTTGGTATTCAGCTTGTTTCTAGTTCAACAGACTTACCCATCATCACAATAGCCTTGGTAGGGATCCAGTTAAGCTGACGCCAGGGTTGAACATTAAGATACCGTTATATCACACATTGACCGTGTTGGATATACGTGAATCGTCTGTCAACATCCCGAATGTGAGTATATCACGTACTCACTTGTTTACTGTGCAAGGGAAATACTCACTCAAGGTTAACATCCCAGCTTCCTGGGTATACAGCCGACAATGTGAGCCAATTTGGGGACGCTAGGGATAAATGTACTTACATTTCTCGATAATAGGTTCCTGTATTGTGTTCCGGCTCCCTCTTCTATCGCATCAACGACAGTTATAAGGTGAGTTGCATTTTTTTCATAGCCCCTATACGAGGGCTCGGTCACATGACAAGGTGAACCTGACTGGCGTCCTGCCATCCCTCAACCCAACAGGCTTGCTTTGAAGTCTCTGAGGTCGAGAAGAATGTACAAAACATCGGGACATCAGCCATGAGAAGTGTTCTAGGCTCATTTACATATGACCAAGTGATCGCGGACAGAAACGAGCTGAACAGGAAGCTCAATGTGACGATAGGCAACTCAATTTCGGTGAGATATACCATTTCTCATTTCAACATTAATTTAATTGCAGAACTGTGCAGAACTGGGGCGTAGAATGCACCAGATTTGAAGTGCAGTCATTCCAACCCGCAAATCGCGAAGTAGAGGTAAGTGACTCACTGTCTTATATATTGTCAAATTTGCAGACATTGACGGGGCCTCACTTTGATTACTTGCAGCGACAACTCGAGTTACAAATGGAAGCAGAACGTAACCGTCGCAAACAGCTTCTAGATACTCAAGCCCAAATAAACATTGCAGAAGGGCAGAAACAACGGGTCATTTTGGAGAGTGAAGGACACGTGCGTAATGTTTCTAAGTCTTATTGATTTTCAATAGCTAATGCTTGCCTTCAGCTTGAAGCGAAATCGAATGAAGCGGATGCAAAGTACAAGACAGTTTTTAGAGAGGCAGAGGCGAGGTATGGCACTCTATTTGTTATTTTGCATAGCGGAGTACCAACGAAACCTTCAACAGACAACAGCAAGCCTTGATGGAAGCGTCAGCACTTTCTCAACAAGTCGAAAACATTGCTCGCTCGCTGGCGCCTAATTCCAACCCCGACGAGGTGACAAGCGAACACCGAAAACTGGCGCTCGCTACGCTCGTTGAACTCAAGCGGTTGGAACAACTGCGGGCCATCGCTGAAAGTAAAAGCAATTCAACATATTTTTTCGGAGACAAAGCTGCTGGACTTGGGAGCCCAAACGATGCCTTCAACATTGATTATGCCCAAAACGTAAAGGCTGCGGTATCAGATGGTGGAAGGGCCTCGAAGAATACCTCTAGCAATCCGATTACAAGTGGGGCCATCCTTTAGGAGGGGTATCAGTGCAAGTGAGCCTACAGACCTATTTTGTGCCATAGTCGTGTTCTACTATTTATGCCATTAGCTTTCTTTTTATTTTCACACCGCTCATTATATAGTTCTTTACACCATGAATCATTGAAAACACCCCAATATGTATTTTAGAATATCGTGTAAGGATGAAAAACATGTAATCTGAACTTATCAAATGTCGAGAAGCAAGCAATCCATTAATTACGAGCGCCCAGATATATCTCCAAAATTGCACCAACCTCGCAATCCACATGCATGGTCGTTTAGCTGACTCAAAGAAATTACGATAGGTGTGATAATAATCCTCAAGTTGGTAACTACAGCCTCGGCCCGCTTCATTATTTTTTCATTCATCATCCACAGCCTTCGATTGATATTGAAGAGATCTTCTATGCTTAACATAAACGTCGCATCTTGCATCCAACACGCCTCCTTTACTAACCCTTTTTCATGCGCATCCTTAAATGCCCTTTCGAAGCCAATGTCGATAGAATGACAACAGAAGCATAGATCTAACAACCACCACTGGCACAAGCACACGCAGGCTACCTTCGTACATCAAGCAATTAAGATGACGTTTCTCCGTAAATAGACAACTGTTTATCAATCTATTTCTCACCGTGATGTCGCAGACAAATGATGCTTATACGATGGGATCAACATGAATAAGGGACGTGCAGCATTGCTCTACGATGGTATAAATTGGATTGAGAATTGGAAGCGGGGAACCTCACTTGCACTCGCCTGATTATCATGGCTATATCAAACATCACTGAAGCAACACACATTGTCTTCACTGCGTTCGCTGCTTGGGGTGAGTAACTTTGGTTCAACTGTGCACAAGCCAGTCACTCATACTCATTCTTCCACCAATCTAGGTCACGTCAGGCCATTCTGCATACTTGCAGCTCGCCTCGTTCAGGCAAACGAGAACGTTGTGGTGACCATGATACTTGTCCCACCTTTCTTGAAGAAGGCCCACGCAGAAATCTCTGCAGAGTTCCGCGATACCGCCAGTGAAAGTGCGCGCTCGCGACTCAGGTATGTCTTTATACTTAAAATAGTAAAGTCTGGGTCTATTTATCGGCTCACGTTTCTGCTGCAGGGTATTAGCCCCTTTCAAATCTGATACAGAGAACCCATTTGACCTTATGCCTTTGATTACCGAAAACTACGGACGGGTTTACCAAGCTGTTGTAGACGGTAAACCTGTTTCTTGCGCTACAACAGGCAAATCATTCGAAGCAGTCCCGCCGCCAAAGCTCAGCGTCATTGACGTGAGTGTTCACTTTTTCATAAATCTGTTGATTAAATTTTTATTTGGGTAGTTCTTTGCTCACCCGCTGATGCTGGTGACACGATCCATCACCGGGCCCTCCGTTCCAATTGTTGCATGGATTTCCGGACATATGGGCACTCTTATAAGATTTTGGGGGCCAGAGAGGTTTGGCGGAGGTGGTGATATTGCCAAAAAGGTCCAAGAAGAGGTAGCCCGTACGGGCGCTCCAGTACACGAAGTAGAGGAAAGGGTAAAGTGGTATTTATTCCCCTTCCCTCAGGAAATACTAATACGCTGCATCATGAACTAGCTTTATAGTTTTGCGAAAATATCGATAGGCAAGGTGGTCAGCATACCAGGAGTGCCTGACATGTATGACTGGGAGTTCTTCCCGCAAGCGGTAAGCGCCCAACGACGTCGATAACTCTTAATCTTGATTGAAACTGATTGTTACTCACGGTTCAGCTTGCGTTCGATCTTCCATTTGCAGAGGTTATAAAATGGGGACAAGCGTGAGTGATGCGTAGTGACCTGTCTCCGTTAGTCTAACTCACCTAGAAAAGAGGGATGAAGGAAGCCGATAGTATTTTCCTGACCTCCACGTACAGTCTTGAGCCGATTACGTTGGATGCAGCGAGGTCGTGGTACAAGGAGTGGAACAAAGAGGTTTATGTCATTGGTCCTCTCTTACCAACGGGATACGGGACCATGCGACAAAGCGACAGGGGATCATCCGAGGTCAGCGAGTTCCTCGACAAAGCACTAGTGGAGCATGGCGAAAAATCAGTGACCTTGGTGAGCGTTTATTTGTTGTCTTCGATTTATTACTGTCTAAACACCACTAAGATATCCTTCGGCACCGTATTCTGGCCGAAAGAACAGGACTACATTGAAGAAGTCCTTGAAGCGTTCATTGAAAAGAAAGCTCCATTTGTTAGTATACATCCTGGACGTCCGTTGCAGAACTCTGACACATTTTTCTACCATAGATCATTTGCTACGCGTCCATGTTTGCTTCAATGTCAGACAATATACTCCAGAAGATCAAAGACTCTGACCTCGGACTTATCTCGCGGTGGATCCCACAACAATATATCTTGAGCCACAAAGTGAGTGTTTTCAGGTGCTTTTTTCGTCTCTAATCACTGTATTAGGCTACCGGGTGGTTCATTACCCATGGTGGGCAGAACAGCGTCATGGAAAGCTTGGGATGCGGCATACCACTGTACGCAATTCGCTGTTAGAGGTATTTTATACTCATTCGAGTGCACAGGATATGCTGGCCGTTTGAGGCTGATCAGCCAGCATCTGCCGCTGTATTGTCAAAGAACTTACAAGTGGCAATTGAGCTCATAGAAGTAAGAACTGGTGAAAAAGGCTTCAAACCTCTTCTAAGACTCGGACATGGCCCAAAGGGAACAAGGGAAGCAGTTGGTGAGGAAATAAGAGAGGTCATAGATTCATGTCGAGGTGAAAAGGGGGCGTTGCTCAGGGAAAATGCCCTTAAAGTAAAGGAAGCATTCGCCAAAACTTGGGAGGAAGGGGGGGACGCCATAAATGAGTTCCGAAAGTTTGCTTCTGCTTATAATCTTCAGCTTCTGTAGGAGTCAATGCCGCAAATAGAGTTTGTAACAATACTTAGGAAATAGGGCAGGGATTGATTAACAGTAATTACTTCTTTGAAAAACTTTGGAAAAGACATCGATCGATCCATCACAATTCATTGCCATCGCTGTATAATCTCTTGTAAGCAGATTTCGAAGTCGCCCTCGCCAGCAAGTAGTGGCAGAGATTTGAACAGAGCAAATATGGTGTTGATGGCGAGCGAATGATGCTCGTGGACAACGATGGTGAAAAGAAACGCAACAAGACATATGGGGTGGCAGATGAGACAAACAGAAGATAGAGCTGCTAATCCATCGGGTGCAGAGTCGGAAGCGGAGGCACTGTTCATCCTATATCAATGGAAAGGGATGCAGAGGCTGCAGTGCGAGGGAGACGGCAGCAAGAATCAAAACAAGGAGCAGCACCAACACTGCTCCGCCCGTGGTGAGTTAACACCCGCCGAAGACGAACTAAACACTAACTCACCTATTCCGATAGCGCATCCGTTCACGTTCATCGTTCTTCGTGTGTGGTGGTGGACGCGGTGGGGACGAGAGCATGCGTTCTTTATAGAGAGCAACGGAGACGACGGGATGACCAGGGCTCTTCGCGTGGCGCGGAAGATGTAAAATCGTGGGTGACGTCGAGCATATTGGCAGAGTTAACAGGAGCGAGCAGTAGCATATACCTGCTGCTCATTGTGCGGGACGGCGGTGAGATGGCAGCTGTTAGCGGCGTCTTTTCGTTGGGTTGTCCTACTGGTCACATGACTTGGAAGGCTATGACAAACACTGCCAAACGTTTGGGCTACCATCGACTCACCGACACGGTTGAGTTTTTCCGAACCTCTCCGAATCGCTCCTGAGTTCCTTACTTGTTTTATATTGGTGGGTTTTATGCCATTTTGGCATTCTGCTGAAAATAAAAGCATGAAACTTCTTTAATCTATTCTCTGTTTAGACGATTTTTCAAATACGAAGCAAAACCGTTCAAGATTTTTGAATGTCACAGACTCACAAATCAGTTTCCCCTGTAGATGCCACGGCTCCCCAATTTAACTCACACGCTAGTCTAACAGAAACCTCAACCACACGGGCGCTTAATATCGGTATACTTCTAGGATTGGACTTTTCGAATAGAAGTCATGATTTTATTACGCTCCACGCGTTATGATTCGACGTCGGCTATGAACATTGGGACATTTCAACGTTAAGACAGCGGGTGGGCGTACAATCGTATCATTTCGTTTATACCGTTAAGCCAAAACTGTTGCGCGTACCATTGTTTTGCAGTACCGCTGTATTTACTTGGATGAAGAGCCGACTGACTAACTGTATTTCTTGACAGGTTTTACCAGGTTCTACCCCACCCCCACAAGATAATTCTACCGCGGGGGACAATCTCTTGGCGAGTCTGAATTACATCCGATGGTACTGGCTGGTTGGGTGAAGTCACACTACAGTTGAACCCCTCTTAACCCATACCTCTCGGTGGACGGCTCAGGGTATGGGTTATCAGGGGTTATGGGTTTCAGGAGGTATGCTAAAAACAGGCCTGAAAATTCGCGAAAAAATCGTTAAAAATACACAAAAAATTCCTCGATGATAAGACGGATACCAATTAGATACATTTAAGGTACTACTAGCTATGATCTAAAATAATCAGTTACTACAGTATCTTTCATTGTTCTGGCTCTTCAAGGTGCAGTTTTCTATTTAATGAGTCCAAAAGTGTTTCAATTGTACGGACAGTACGATTGTCCATGTCGCTGATGTATTTGGTAAGAACAGAGTACTTCACTGCGACTTTGTTGCGCTGTGAAGTGTGTCGGAGAATGAAAAAACAGAGTGCAGTCACAGTCACTGCAGAGTGACTGCGCTCTGGCGGCAACACTAGTTGAGCCACCGGCGAATTTCTTTCATTTTTTGTAGCTACGAGGAGGTTTCAGTGGTACATTACCCAAATAAGCCACCGGCGTACTAAATTTTGACACAAAAGTAAAGGTCCCAGCCTATATATGGTAGGTAAAACCTATGGGTTTTGAGAGCGAAGGGTTATGGGTTATGGGTTATTGCGGACTTATGGGTTATGGTGTGCAATTCCCTGCGAACCAAGTTGGTGGACAGCTGATGCTATGGGTTACCAGGGGTTATGGGTTTTGAGAGGTATGGGTTAAGAGGGGTTCAACTGTATAACATTACGACCTTTCGTATCGACCACCATACGAGGCCATAAAGTTGCATAAGGTCCATCCGATGGGAGTATTAGCGAGGCTTTTTTCCGAGATTTGTTATTGACCTATCTCAACCATTGGTCACAAGAGCCATTGTATTTTCCCGAATTGATGCAAGTCCACACCGCCAAAAATTGTCACTGGAGGTCCATTTGCACACGGCAAACGTCATTCTGGCTTCTGTAGCTTATTCTCGGCATTCCTGGTCGCGACGGACCTTGGATGAGACGTTTGAGGAATTGGGATGCCTGGGGGATTTCTACACATTGTCTTGGCAAATGAAATCCCTCACCAATTGCCCACTTTCTCCGATATTGCTCTCCATCTTCCGAAGAGAACGATTATTTTTTGAGGCATATAAAAGCCAGGTTGCAGCCCCTTTAATCTTCAGCCGTTTTTGCCTTCATCCTTCCTTTCGAAATGCGCTACGCCTTAACAACTGCTGCTTTTATTGCAAGTGCAGCTGCGCATGCCACATTCCAGCAGCTGTGGATCAACAACGTTGACGCTGGTTCCTCATGTGTCCGCCTTCCCAACAGCAACAGCCCCATCACGAGTGTTACTGGTAGCGTACGTATTTCTTTAATTCTTTAGCCGTGAAATTATTCTAAAAAATCCTAGGACATCGCTTGCAATGTAGCTGGATCAAGCAGAGGCGTATGCCCGGTCAACGGTACGTTTGTATGATTTTGGGTATGTGAATGGCGCGTACTAAGATTCCACCACAGCTGGTGATCAATTGACTGTCGAAATGCACCAACAACCCGGAGATCGTTCGTGCAACAGCGAAGCTATTGGTGGAGACCATTTCGGACCCGTACAAGTAAGCCATTCTCTTTTTCTACTAAACAGTCTTCTCTAAGCATAGTGAATTGTGCTAGGTGTATATGGCCGCTGTTTCTGACGCGACTACTGCCGTCGGCTCGAGTCAGAACTGGTTCAAGGTTGCAGGCCTTGGAATGGTGTCAAGAAGCCCTAATTACTTTGGAACACAAGTCCTCAATGTGAGTACTGCTACTGATATTCTGATTGGTAGACCAGATTTTGAATTTTCTTATTTGTTAGGACAACTGCGGTCATTTCACTTTCACTGTTCCCAGAGACATCGCCCCTGGAAATTATCTCGTCCGCGCCGAAGTCATTGGTGAGGTTCTATGTGTCCGTGATCATTTTTCATTTTTTAATACTGGGCTTCCCAGCGCTTCATGTTGCCAGCCAGCCCGGAGGTGCACAATTCTACGTATCGTGCTACCAAATCAACGTCTCAGGTTCAGGATCTGCTAAGCCTCCTACTGTCAAATTCCCCGGTGCATATAGTGCGAACGACCCTGGCATCCTGGTGAACATCCACCAAAGTCTCAGCACCTATATTGGTAAGCTTTACTTGTCGTTCCTCCCGATTTAATAAGTTAATCGTATTTTATAGTGCCTGGCCCGACGCCTTATGGAACTACCATCCCTCCCGTTGCTTCTACTCCATATCCGACAACTGCAACTTGGAACACTGCGAACCAACCAAAGACCGTGCCGACTGTTGTTCCCGGAAGCCCTGCAACAACGGTATCCACCGGCCAGGGCGGTCCCACAAGTGTTTCAACAAGTTTCACGACGCCCACGGTCACCCCCACCTCAACACCTGGAGGGTCTCCTCTCTGGGGCCAGTGCGGAGGGGTGAGTATATCACCGAACTCTTTCATTACGTATTGCTAATATATTGTTGTTTGGCGTGATAGATCGGATGGACGTACGTTTTTCTGACTGACTGTAAACCTCACCTGACCAATTTGCTGACCCCGTTTTCTTCAGTGGCGCCACTTCTTGTGCACAGGGAACGTGCAAAGTACTCAACGGTGCGTGTGAATCGAATTCCTCACACTAATGAACGCTAATCTATAATCCAAAAACTAGACTACTATCATCAGTGCGTAAATTAGGCCGAATTAGATCAGCATATCTTTGCCACTAGCTACGTACACATACTCGGACATACTGTATTCAATACTTCAAAAACAAAGCTAATATCCTCTCAAATGACCTGTCTGTCCGTATATTGAACATTCCATATGCTGTGGAAATGAGTTTATTGGGTGTACTGCTGTATATACAACTTTTCTGTATGACCATAGCAACACCGATTAGCCATTCACGACAATCTGTTATTTGAAAGAAAACCAAGTACCCACCTATACCTTCCATTGTTCGTATTTCTCTGTGTCAAACTCGGGAATCTTTTCACCCACATCAGCATCGTTCAAAACAATCAAGAAATCTGTGAGTGTGACAGGAGGGAGAACGACGGCGTCAAGTTGTCGAATCTGTGGACCAGATACTCCCGAAACCCCAGAATTGTCGGGAAAGCACGGCATGCATTCCACTAAGTCGCTGTCTTCTGCGGAGACGTTGGTTGTTTTGAAATGAATCGAGGATGCATGCCTTTCGGAAGCCTGAGCAAGCGCTTGTTTAATCAAACGTGAAATCGTGGCACCCGTATGTCCGTTGGTCATTAGGGCAAGTGTGTCATAATCCACTGGGGACAGATCTGAAGGCACCTTGTCTCCAAGACCAATCTCCAATATTCTTTTTCGAGCGTCAACGCTCGGTAGCGGACAATATCTCCTGTTCAAAAAACTGGGATTGTTTTATCAGGGCATGTGCAGTTTAAAATCCTGCCTGTACAAACCGACGAAGAATTGGTCTTGAAATGAGCCATGGAGCATTAGTAGCTCCTATCACTGCCATCTGCTTATCGGAGGATCTGTTATAAAATGCAGGGTTTCCCATCAACACAAGAAGTTCCATTATGGTATTCCTCTGTTTTTCTATCCAGGCCTCATTGACATCCGTTTCTTGAGAACCTATACACAAGGCGTCTATTTTGTCGAGAAAGATAATTGCACGTGTCGACTCCTGCGCCAATTTAAAAACATGCTTTAGAATGCTTGATCGGTACTGTCTAGTAAGCAAAGTTCTCTACGAAGTATCCAGTCATTGGTAGATCCACTAACCTTTGTGGGGTCTTGTTCATGATCAAGGTGGTACAGCACACCCGAAAGAGAGTGCTGTTCGTCAAGGTTGATGCAGCGCGAACAATGTGAGTGGTTCCCGTTCCTGGTGGACCATACAAAAGAATATTGGAGGGTCCACTGAGCCTTGAACCAGCAAAAAGGGATGGGAATTTGAATGGTAAAACAATGGTTTCGTGTATTGCTGTTTTAGCGTCGTCCAAGCCTACAACATGATCCCATTCGACATTGGGCGTTTCAGGAAATATGAGGCCGGAATCATCCATTGGAATTTTTGAGTGTATGGGTGAACGCTTTGAAATTACAACTTCATATACTCACTGCGCCAGGTGAGTATGGACTGCGCGGGATGAATATGGTCAAAGTATGTAGTCAAAAATGCTTCGGTTGAACTGCGGCCAAACTGCGGCTGAGCTGCGGCATGCACAAAATTTGAAGATCAATTTAAAGCTTTTAATCGCCGATTACAAAACCCAGTGTCTACTTCAACGAAAAATGCGGAGTGAAAAGTAAAGTATGCAGGAGTTTTGAGAATTAAACCTGCTCTTCACTTTTTTTCTCATCGACCTCTGAGCTTCTTTGACTGTTGTCCCTCTTCAGTGTAGCAACATGGGGATCGTTGTCATTGATCTCCGACTCTTGTCCTTCCTCGAAAGCCGTTTTGTGTTTCTCGAAATGAGAGCCAAGATGTCTACCAGTGCAAATTTTACTACATAGTCCATCAGGAAAAACTAAAAACACGTACTCCGGCCCTATTAAAATCATAAGAATGACAAATGCAGCCACGGCTCCTATAAAAATTCCCTGAACCTTGTAAAATGAGATAAAAAGTAAGTAAATTACGAAGGTGAACATAAAAGGAGTCGATGCTTACAGATGCATAATCTGGAACATTGACAGATTTTCCTTTCTGTACAATTGTTGTTCGAAGATGTTCGCCGCCGGCTGGGTATGATGATATTAGGGTATGTATTACAAAGGTTGCGTCAGTTCAATGACTTACTAGCTTCAATCTGGGCAGAAGCCGACGAGGCCATCTACATGATTGTATCCACGACTCCTAATTGGCATAAAATCACACGAGAAAAGAATGAAGGACATACGTTTCCAAGCTGGTAAGCAAGCCCTGGAAAAGTTGCACGGAACGCAGGTGGAGACATCTCTGCCAAATGGATAGGAATCTTACAGAACATTACCAAAGGATACAAAAGATATGTATAAAGTGCTCACCACACCCCAGGCTCCTTGAACTCCAAACTGAAGGAAGAATGCCCCCGCGGACAAAGGTCCAAAAGTGGACGGAAGAATCCACAGGGGAATAAATGCTACAATCATCGAGAAAATCATTTAAATTGTAACTGAAACTTTATGAATATCCGATAGGCTACCTGCAATCACAAAGACATGTATACTGAAATGTACATTAGCAACCAAACATGAACTATTCAGTAAGATGTTGACGTTGTACGCACATCATAGTCAATCTCCTGCCTATGTGTTGACTCAGCCACCCTCCAAATACTCCCCCGCTTGGTTGTGAATCAAGTTAGTTTGAGTGTAAAAAACTAAATCCATGCTTGAGGCTGAACGTACGCAATTGCACCCTGATTTATCAAAATGGTTTAAGTAATTTGGTCGATGCAAAGGCTGAATTGTACATACACAGTTTCCGATGATGGTCGCAACTGTAGCGCTATGAGAGGAAAAGCCTTTTGTAGCGGTTAGATAAGTCGGGTAAAGGTCCTGTGTTTTACAGGGAAATGTTATTGAAGATTTAAAAAGATCAAAGTTTTATGGTCATACCTGCGTTCCGTGAGACAGAAAATTGAATCCTGTATTTTATATTAATGAGGGAGAAACATGAAAGTGTGTATGAGATACGTACCAGTCATGAGCACCACAGCGTATATGCAAAGCATCCAATGTTTCTTTAGCATCGTGTTTGTCTCTCGGATAAAGATCTTTGTCTTTGCTGCAGCTGTCTTCTCCTTATTTCCATCAGAGTTCTTGGCTCGTAAGAAAACCTCGCTTTCGGGAAGAAGTACTCGAACGAAGGCAGCAAACAGAGAAATCCCGGACGCGGTCCAGAAAAGGCTGCGCCATCCAGCGCTGACCTCTGGGACCAGCCACAAATTTATTACAGCCGCAATGAGATACCCAATGGCATATCCTTCTTGCAAAATTCCGCTTGCAATTCCACGAGCTTCAACGGGAAGATTCTCCAAGGCAGTGGCTGTTGCAAGTCCCCACACACCACCCATTCCAATTCCAAACAGAGAGCGAACTGCCAGGAACTGATGGAATGTTTGTGTGAATCCTGCGCCTAGTTCCAGTACGGAAACAAGTATAAGGTTGAATACGAGCGGCCATTTTCTTCCATAACGATCAGAAAGCATCCCAAAAATGGCCTATGACAGTGAATGATACTTTTAGTAGGTCGTGCATTTTTTACCATGCTGACACGTACCGCACCAACGGATCGGAAAAGTAACGTTAGTGTAATTGCCGTCGTCTATGTGCCATACATAAGGCGTAAGTTTCAAAGCAAGAAGAAAGAAGGATTTACAATGTCGTGCGTGGATCTATTGAATTGAGTTTGAAGGTTTGTAACGCTGACAGACACTGAGAAGAAATCTACGGAGTCGCAAGTCCAAGCCAGTAACCTAATATTCAATTGTGAAGTTTGAATGTTGTTAATTTCTAGTTAACACCCCGACAATTAGGTACTATAAATCAACGTCTCACCCTGATAGAAAATGTGCCCATTGGATGGCCGTTATTTCACTTAAGACCATTCGCAGCGGCTTTGACTGCTGCCGATGTTCTTTCCTAGGGACGAGGCTACGTAAAAAGTATGGCAGCATCGATTGGACAGCGCAGAGGTGGGCAATAGATATTTGGGAGTCTAGTACACTCTTACTATCTCATTCCTTCTGTGTATCCTGATATACTCCTCTAGTGATGATAGGTACTATTTTTGCACTACAAAAATACTTCGTATCACATTTTCCCACCCATGCACATGGCTCATCAGCACGGTGGCGGAAGCTGGAAGGTCGTCCCACTGTTACATTTAGCAATGCATTGATTCCCATGGCTTTTGAGAAATTTTGACACCGAACCCCATGGAGATATGGGACTAATCATAAACCACTGTTCTTAAATGCCACAAAGGCATGAATCAGGGAAGAAGAGATCGCCGCGGAAAATTGTATCCAAAACAGTACGTCAGTCACACAGTCAAGTCTTTGTACCTATACATACGTTATTCAGGCCAGGCATAGAATATTTCTGCAAATTATGTTTCTTCCTCTAATCCAGTAGCAGAGAGCACTATTGCCTCAAAGCAAAAGACACGCCTAATGAAGCGCAATGGGTTCATTGATCTGTCAATTATGTCACTTGTGGCAGCTAGAACAGCAAGGCAGATTTCCAATTATTTTTATGGCAGCGGGGACCACGGGAAATATCAACTGATAGCTTTCACAACGAGCTCAGGACTATTCTCAAATTAGTTGGCTAGTATTCAGTTGGTAGATTAGAAGAAAGATGATCATTGCTCTTCTACAAAAATGTATAACCCATCCATCAGCCTAGTGCTGTGCTCCAACCCCTGCAGAGGGATACTGATTAATTCCCATTGAAGGTTACGCGGCTGAATATTAAACACGCCATATAGAGCGATGTAGATTGGATCATATCCCTATACCTATTGGTGTCTTATTTTAGTTGAATCCATGCCAGAGAGGTGGTGTCAGCGCTGCCTGATGAGAATAATTCCTCCAGCATTGTTCGTGAATATTCTTACTGGAAGTATCATCACTAAGAAGCAATCGCAGTTAGCTTTTTATCTCCTTCAAGGTGATATCTTCTTTAAGAGTCTAATAATACTCATTTTTAAGCACCCTACTTTACCATGCAGCGGAAGTTTCCATCTAGCTTGTGTCACACGACAGGGTCGTTCATGGAACAAAGTCAAAAGCAGCGGTGCATGATGAAACAGATCTATCCATCATGGCTTTAAGTTCAGTGAATGACCTCAACCCATCAACGGTGGAGATTAGAGCGTCAAAAATATAAGCCAAGGTTCCCACAATGCTTAATTTCGGATCCGTGTAATGTGAAGTGACTGGCCAAATTTGTCTCTAAATAGATGATTTCTTCTTTAGGCAACGCATCAGTCAAAGCGCCCGTATCGGTTTCTGTCACCCTTTCATTGGATTTGAGTAGAAAAAGCAAGGAATGCAAGAATGATGTGAGTTTTCTCAAGCCAAAATGGCCACGATTGCAAATTCTACATACCCTGAAATCCCAGCTGACGTAGCGGCGAGGTAGGTGCTTGGTGCTTTGGCACTCACGCCGATATGCATTCGTTGAGAAAATAACTGATTTTGATTACAGGACAGGCCCGCGAGTAAGAACATAACCAAATTTTAGAGCCTCGTAACAACTCACACTGGTGCGCATAGCTCCTGGGGTTTATGTTCCACTGGGGTTTATTCGGCGCCCTTTGCGTGCAAATTTGTAAGTTTACATATACACCTACCGGTGTTCCAGCTAATAAATAAACATTGCTTTATTAGACATATATCATCTGGCATTTCAAAAGGATCCGATACAAAATAAAGCGCTGGTTTATACGGTTTTTGTAATTGAACTGGCGCAGACCGTCTTTTTCACTCAATCTGCCTTTTACATTTTCGCATCCGGCTACGGAGATTTTGCCGACTTCGAGCAAATTAGATTTACATGGTTTTCTGCACCTCTTTTGACTGGAATAGGTTTGTGTATTATTTGTATTACTTCAGTTACACTGGCTTACCGACATTTTATATTTGTACAGTTGCATTTATTGCCCAATCTTTTTATGCTTACAGAATCCGGGTTCTCTCCAGGTCCTACATTGTTGCTGGAATCACTGCATTTGTCGGTGCCTATACTCTCTATTGCTATACATGATCTGACGCATTATAGCTGGCTTTGGTTCAACTGGGAGGGGCAATTTCCACAGCTGTAGTTCAGAAACATACTGGACTGATCACCCTGCTTTTGGGACACAACTACTCGATTTCTGCAGGTGTGAGTCTGGTTACAACTTGAATTTTTTTTTGAAGCCTTTGACAGAAGCGTTGCACAGATATGGAATGGTACAAGCGCACTTTGCGACGTGATCATAGCGTCTTCCATGACATATTATGTGAGTTATTCTTCAAACCTATACAGCGCATCTTCTCCTCTGACTCAAAGACATTTTCCATATTCACAGTTGTCTAGACGCGGGACTGAGGCTATGACGCCTACAAAAATGATTCTAAAGCGAATAACAGCCTTGGTGATTGAAACAGGGACAATTACAGGTCTGTAACCCCTGTAAATCACCTTACAGAGAGAATGGTATTAATTTTTGGCATTGAACCGCTAGCAATGGTCGCCATTGTTAACCTTGTACTCTCGGTCCTCCCGTCAAAGCCATCTTACTTCCTCGCCTCTTCGCTGACACTTGGAAAAGTTTATTCCAACTCCATGATGGCCGTTCTCAATGGCAGAATGCGCGTGGATGAACTGACGGATGGTACCACACTGGCATCACCTTCAGGAAATGCTGGGACAAGCTCTGCAACGGCTGTGCGTTACCGTAATGGCGTAGTATCTCATCCCGGATTGGAAGAGGCCTACGAAATGTCCAAGGCAGCAGATGGTATAAAGGTCACTCGTGAAGAGCTTGTGTTCCCCGACCCTGACAGAGCAAGCGATACAAGGAATGAAGAACTCGACCATGGAGGTGCAAAAGGTTTCTTGGTTTGAATCGGTAGTAGCGCCAACTCTGTTTGACGCAACAAAGTCGAATGGGGAATGTTCCGTATTTATCTGACATTTCATTTCGGAAGATTTATGTACATATCTGCATATGAAGATTCAATACATTAAGCGCTCATGGAGTGCATCACTTACGTTGAATGTTACTCTGGTATCGGATAGCTAGAAGTCAGCACTACATTGTCAGGATACTTTGTGGGATTAGGTGCTGTTCCTAGGTTCACTGAATGGTCCCACAGCACTGCTGACAGGACTATAATCAGGACGCAAACATGGTGTTTCCAATGCCGAACCATTCGGCGGCTTGAAAGTAAAGTTATTTTTGACAGCGTGGAAGCATTCTCTACGAACCAAAAAAAAGGACCAGATGCCCAGCGCTATGGTTATATCTGTGGACAACGATCGGAGGTTTTTAGAGCTACATTCATCATGTGCAAATTTATATTTATCCCTCAACGCGGCATTTTCCTTTGTCAGTAGATCAGCCAATGGAATACACAATTATATATCTGTCATGATCAACAGCCAAACTTTGTTGTATTAAAATCATGCGATGGAATGTGGGAAAGGGACCAAGCGAGTGGGCATTTCATGCGCAGTTAGCCGTTGGTGCACAGATGTTCATCCTAAAACTTCGGGTAGCAGGGCGACAGACTGTAAGCTAAAAGAAGGTCCTGGGTGAGATATGAGTATTCTTCTACTTCTTTACTCAACCAGACATTTCTCGCAAATTCACTTCTGATTCGGACATGTTTTTCATCCTGAGGTCATTCTGTACTTCGAGATATTTAGATGGCTTCGTGTCTAAAAAATTTCTCAATATGTGTGTATATGGGTAGGATACCTGCCGCAGGGCCTGACGCCACTTGCACTGTTACATTTGACACGCGAAGTGGTCGGAGACACACTGCGAGTATACTACAATATCAAGGGGTTGACAACCTTGAGGACTCAGAATTGGCATTATATACTTAGATCGTCCATTTGGACCATAGTTATCTCGGACCCCTAATGTTTAGACACCAACACGGCAGCAGAAATGTATGCATAAATGGCAGAAGATGGTGGTTAACGACTGCCGCAGTGTTGGAATCAGTCGTACGAATACAGACGACTACCACCGCCACTCGCTTGGAAAATCCTCAACTTTAGCTAGCTCGGTCAGTGCTGTATATCCACTCATATGAATACCTTCTTGCATTATAATATACCATATTTCTTACCTTTCTATTATGTTTCCATTTTCCTCTACAAAACTTGCGTTAACCGTGTTATGCTTGTCGTCAACGATATATCCGCGTTAAGGGGCGTGAGAAACATAATTCAAATATGGTCTCATAGCCGTTGCCGGTCGGCTGGGGACAGACACCATCATGTGACTAGTTAGATCCTTGTTCCACCTTCTCGACATGGTCTCGACTCTCAGCCAGCCTCCAGCAGTCTCCCAGAGTCTTCCCTCAGCTATACTCACTGCTATTTTATCGACGTATCTAATCTTATCCGAGTGTTTTCCTGCATATTGGTCGGCGTACCGGTGAATCTGTATCACAATGTCCAAGAACAACCATCGCCCTCTGATATCAATCTTCATATTCCTCGGCATGCCAATTCGTGAAACAGAGTACGATAGAAGACGATAGAACGCGGCAGGAGACTCATGACTCCTTGGCTAGGTATCGTGGACACAGATGCTATGGACAAAATCGTGGCCGAGCCACACGGTTGTTGCGCTGGTTGGCTGTCGGTTAGATGGTGACCTCCTTCCGAGGGTTGGCCTTGTTTGAGTCATGGTATTTATGAAATGATTGCCTTTGATGGTAAGGTGTTAAAAGAACTTGACATCTTAGGCGTTGAAGTATTTGCAGGAGTCGACGTTTTCTGTCAGAGCCGCAGACTGTTCTGCGTCGTCCCGTAACACCCGACGAAAATGGTAAGAAATACCAAGTGTGCGATATGCGCTTTCGTTTCACCTTTATTGCGTTAACATTAACGTTTTACCCCAGCCTTTGGTGTTTTGTCTTACGCTCTCGGCTGTCATTGGTGAGCGGAGCGCTTTTCGGGCAGCATAATATAAGAACGTTGATCTAACTTCCACTATCGACCCTCCACCCCGGTACAGATTGTTGTTAAGCCTCACTGAAACGGGAACACATCGATGCCTGACAAGAAAAATTATCATTTCCTCTTCACATATTTGCCTCTCTGGGGTGAGTTTCTTTGGACACACATTTTAACACAATTTTTTTCATTGTCTTCTTATTTTATTCTTCTTGGATATATTACAGGTCACACTAGATCATGCTGCGTCCTCGCGGCGCGTATGGCTAAAGAACACAGAAATCTAACTGTGACACTTTTCCTCCCTCCTACGTTCATCAAGCAAGCAGAGGCCGAGGTGTTAGCGGAACTGAGCTATGGAGATGAAGTCAAAGAAGTACTTCAGGACCTCCGGCGACGCGTTAGGTAAGTCACAAAGCCACGTCTATTGAATCCTCATTTCGCGCATACCGACACCTTGAACTCAAAATACAGAATTGTCGTGTTATACAAATCCTCTTCGATGGATCTCATGGAACAAATGACCTCGATGTTCGAAGCCTATCCTGCTACGTACAAAACGCTCGTCGACGGTGAACCTGTAACATGTGCGAGTACCGGGCGCGTGTTTGAAGGCGTCGGCGCCCCTGATATCGTGTTTCTGGATGTACGTCGTCCTTATTGATTGATAACGTTTGTGCGCGTTTCCCGGTCAGCTAATGCATATGTGGGGCCTGCGATAGGTCTTCGCAAGCCCTCTCATGGCTATAACTCGTACTGTCACTGGTCTCAGCGTCCCTATCATCGGTTTCATTCCCGTGCATGCGTCGTACGCCCTGCACATATGCCTCCCGGCGCATATGGGCGGCCTTGGCGATCTCGGAGTTATGATTGAAGATGAGGCCAGAAGGCTAGGTGTGACGTCGCGCGAGATTGGGGACACCGTACGTTGAACTCCAATTGTTAGGGGTTCTTGGAATTTTTGATCAAGTTGATGGCATGTTCGTATTTTTGCAGGTTTATTACCGAACTGAAGGCAGGATCAATAAGATCCCTGGGTTGCCTGCGATGTATGATTGGGAGCATTTTCCACAAGTTGTGAGTTCAAACGTTTCACCTGCGCAAAAAAATGTCCATTGTATTCATATTCATTGATTAATGTTCCCCAGCTTGTCACATCTGGTTCCACGGCCATCATCTCTGACCTCATTAAATTGGCCGTGCAGTGCGTCGATTTGTGTAACCAAGCTTATCCTAACCTTCTGACATCCATGCTTTCCACCTTCTCCCAGGGGTATAAAGGATTGCACTGCCGGCTTTTCCTTGACGCCATACGACTTCGAGCCGGAATCGGTAGACACGCTTAGATCTTGGTTTGTCGATGATTGGAAGAAGGAGTTGTATGTTGTTGGCCCGCTGCTCGCGTCTAAACCCACTAGATTTGGCGTCACCGATGGTACATCCGCTCTAGGTGCGGATGTTAGCTCAACAGAATCGCCGGAGGTGCAGCGTTTCCTCGACAATGCGATGCAAGAGTATGGAAAGAATTCGGTTGTATTGGTGAGCTTTGCATTTGATCATTCTATGCACTGAGCTGACCTATTTTCGTTAACTTACTTGCCTTCGTAAGATATCTTTTGGATCTATTTTCTGGCCGACGGTCAATGAGTACATCGATGAAGTTCTCGAAGCTCTTATTGAGAAGAAGTTCCCATTCGTAAGTTTTATACTCTAGCTGACTCGACGCTATATCAACGGTGGCTCGTGTGCGTATCGGTATCACTAATAAATCGGATTTGCGTACAGATCCTCTCATGTGCATCCCCGTTTGCACATATTGCAGCGGAGGTGCTTGAGAAGATTACAGCGTCTAAATGCGGACTTGTGTCGAAGTGGGTGCCACAGAAGTTCGTGCTGGATCATCCGGTAAGTTTCAAAACCAAGCTTTATGTTGTGTTTATAAACTGCGCCTTTTTCCTAACTATCCTTCATGAAAGGCAACTGGGTGGTTCATTTCTCATGCTGGGCAGAGTGGTGTGCATGAGTCACTCGATAGCGGGGTGCCTATGTACGTGACATTCCTACTAGGTCCCATCCAAAGCCTTGGGTATTGAAAAACGTTATTTTTTCGCCTTTTTTTTGTTATTTAGGATATGTTGGCCATTCGAATTTGACCAGCCACTCGCATCCGCACACCTCACACAAAACCTCAACGCCGCATTCGAGCTAGTGGAAGTACGCACGGGTGAGGCTGGGCTGAAACCTATCCTCTCTCTGGGCGGCCGCGCTCCGAAGGGCACACGCGCGGCTGTTGGTGCTGAGATGCGTGCGGTGCTGGATGCGTGTCGCGGGCCAGAGGGGGAGGAAAAAAGGAGGAATATGGAGGAGTTGAGGAGGAAAGTAAGGGGAGCTTGGGGGAGATATGTCAAGGGTAGGAGTCGTCGGGACTTTGAGGCATTTTTAGAGAAGTTTGGTTTTGACCTGGACGAGGTTGATGTTTGATTTGATATTTCATTGATTCACATTAATGAATAATCGTCATTATAGGCAATTTCAAAAGCATGCGGCTAGATAATAGACGACAGGCGACGCGAAATAGCTTCAGACCGTAAATATAGCAATGAATATAGGTGGTAATTTGTCAACGAGGATTTCCTCAGCATCGAAAAGGTTAGCTGTACAAACATATCATTCGGTGCAGCTTGAAAACTGCCTTATCAAGAGACGACGAGACTCACAGAAGGCCTGGCTCGTGAAGCTAGGGAACGACGAGCACAGGACTATTACACGACTGAATACAACGATCAGATATCGGCGACGGCGGTGAAAATGGGAAATCGAGTCCTCGGAACTTGCGTAGGACGAAAACGAAGAACCTGAGAGCCTCTTTACCATGCCAGCTGGAGACCTGGACGTAGCAGATATAGACACAAATTCAGAGATTGGAGGTGTAGATACTCCCGATGAGACGGGGATGTCCGATGAAACGGGTGGATGATTATCAGGAACAGAATGACTTGTGGATTCCAAAGAAGTGGAAACATGTTGTTGAAAGAATGAGGAGTCCATAGGCGATTGTACGCTGACGTCGAGGCCGTTTTTCGAAGAACAACGCTCTGACATTTCGATTCCGTAGAGATCAATGTTTCCTTTATGTTGGACATGTAGCCTGATACTTTCCATATCTTTGTCTGACTGTGGAATATATGGGAGGGAAGGATCCAGAGGAGAGGTCATAAACTTCTTCGTTACATAGTCAGGGTTTGATAGGGAATTAAGCGCTGGAAGTACTGCTGCATTAGGCTGTGTGCTTTGAGTGTGTCCGTTGGACCCTAGGGATACCATAGCTATCTGACTTGGACCTTCATTGTCTTCGTCTTTTTCGGGAGTCTTTGAGTGATTCAACCTGTCCAAGCCGTGTAAATGAAGCTGGGGGCTGGTTGTATTTGATTTCAATCTCGGGCCGAATCTTGGCCGGGTAGGAGCGTTCCCGTCGAGAAGCAATGGGAGGCTGGGTGGGGGTTTATTGGGTTGGTGGGGCATGTATATCTGTGGATTGGCTGTTTCTATGTCTGGGTCCGTAACTGGGGGCCAATATCTGGAATTCTTGATTTTCCCAAGTTGTGTCTCGTCGGTCAAGGCTACGATTGATATTCGCGAATCCTGATTAGCGGGGCCCTTTCTGTCGTTTTTGAAAGGCTGATTGGTAGGTGAATATTCTGTGACAAAGGGGACGTCATTCACATCTCGCCTGGTTGGTCCTTCAGACTCGTACGTTGCTTCTTGGGAGCCCATGATTGCGTCAACCGTCGACTGAAGCGTTGTCATATGTTCATTGAGGAACTTTACCATATTTAAATACTCCGTGTCTTTGTTCGCCAGTTGTGCGCGCAGCATATAGCACTCCTGCTTCAATTGCGCATTTTCTTGGGTCAGAGAGAGGACCGTTTTGTCGACCTCGCTGATGTGCTGTGCCTGACCACGAACCGCTGTTTGTAGTTGGGACGTCACGAGGCTTAGGTCCTCACGAATCTGCTGGAGCAAATCTACACTGGGACGAAGTTTGACATCGACAAGTGGCTCATTTGATGCCCGAGGATGTGGGATGTTTGCATTGGGCCCCGCGCCGCTCATACTCCGGGGTGATGGTGTATTCAACACGGCTGCAGTAGGAGCTTTCCTAGATTCAGAATTTCCAGTGGTAGAAGATTGATATATTTCGGTGGTGTCTGAGATGTGCGCGAGGCCTTTGCAACTTTTGACCAGGTCAGGCAGATCGGATGAGCATAGTGTTGCATTGTCAAGATTTTGCACGACATGGAGGCCTGTGGCAAAACCCCTGAAATCGCACATGTCATTCTTAGGATCAACTAGCTGCCTGGATGTGTGTTTTCAAGTTGAAGGGTATGGGTTCATATATTAGTTATCTATCAAATAAAAACAGTGTTAACCAAGTGCAGTGACTGACATCACCCTGTAGAGCGCTTCCAGAGAGAGATCCGGTTTACACTGCATGTACACAGCCATTACCTCTCTTTCTGTATGACATGAGGGACAAAAAAGTGGTATTAAATTTAATGGACAGACGTACTTTCAAGAGCTCCACTAACTGGGACACATTCCAGAAAATATTCCTTCAAACCTTCTAACACATCGGCTGTAACAGGAGGCAACACAATCGTAACAGGCTTTGGAATTGGTGGATACTTATCAGAAATACCCTTAATTGTTGGAAGCGGTCCTTCTTTCCCGTAAAGCTTAGAGTTCGAGAAACAAAATGATCTAAATAAACCACCTACCTTTCCCCAACAGACTCTCTCGGACATCCCTTCCAGCCTGGACCCACCCCGCCAGGCGCAAGATGGCAGCCAGCTCCATCTGCGCCACCTGACCACGTCCGTCGCGGTCTGCACATGCCCATATCTCGCGGATTTGCTTGTACGAGAGCCCACTCTGGCTCAGCATAGGGAGTGCTGACTCGGCGCTCAAGAAGATCGAAGCGTTCGTCCATCACCTGTAGTCGCGCCCTGAAGTCTTCGTACCCTGGCAGTTGCCAGGTGTATGGGAAGTATCTACGCTGGCAACTGCCAGGTGCCACATTTGAAGTCTTCAGCTGGGCGATGGTCAATACAGCCAAACAAATCCCAAACACGGTGAGCGGGGCCCCGCCGGGCGCGAAAAATGGCGTAGCTCGTTGTTCGGGCGGCCGTTTGGGGCGGAAAAAAATGCGTCGGGGTCGGTTCGATGAGCAGACCACGTCGGCATTGTTTTCGCGACGTTATGGACAGCGGGCGGGGTGGATGGGGCGGGGCGACGTTGGATGACGCCCGCATTATTTCTGGGTGATTTCCCGATTCGGGTTGCAGATCATTGATGTATTGATGTAATCAAATTGATCATCACCATCAATCCCATCACGCCGCGACCATCGATTCAGCCAGCGCATACACCGTGCGCGCGCGCGCGCGTTGAAAACGCGCACTGCTCGTTATCCCGGCGCTCTTGCAGCGCAGATAAAGCATAGAGGTTACCTATACAGGCATGCGACAGTGGTGAGTGGTAATATTGACCCACATTTGTAGAGTTCAGTCAGTCTGCTGTGGTAATTACCTTGAGTAGGCTCGGGCAAACAGTGGTATGATACCTTGATTGGCAGAAGCACAGAGTAGACAACTTATTTAGCACAACCTATAGGCTACTAATGTCACTAGAGGCCTGTATCTTGTTTATGTGATCATATATAGCAATATATAGTAAGAATATATAATGTAAAATGGGATTGCTGCTACTTTGACAGTATCAATGATGCAAAAAGAAGGGGTCACTGATTACTTTCACATTCTGATGAACTCGAGATCAAATAAAAGGGCATATGAGTAACCAACCTATTCTACAGAGCATTCATCTTGGAAGTATAGACAAAAACAGTGTTATATTTGCTATCTCACTCAATATTTAGCACATATACAGTGCCGGAATCTAATTTGGTGATCTCGGATTCAAAATTTTCTATGTAATTTTGCAATTCTGAAAGCAATTCTAAAGATTACATCAAAAAAAAGATACCAACATGTAGCTGGTTTAAAAATGAATTGAAATATATACACTTTATACCGTGTGTTGTAATTTCCTACAAGGTGATCTTGTTGGATGAATTTATGGATTTAGTAGTTTCTGAGGTCGACCTTCCGAGCTTGAAGCACACCTTTTGGGGCATATATTTTTTTTTCATGGCATTTTTAGATATAGAATGATTTTACATTATTTTAGCAATAATTTTTTTTGCAACTTCAACATGAGGATATTTCCCAATTGAATATTTACTTTTGGAATTGACGTGGAAAGAGCGTCCGGAAATGTGGCTATTTTTAGACATTGAGATAATAAAGTGTTCTCGAGCAAGCTTTCCGATGCTTTACAGTCGTGCATAAGAATCTACATATATAGCAATAATTGTCAAACTTTCTTAACAACATACAAACACATATAGCATCCAGAGTGGCACAGGAAGGGCACAACAAGTGCCAGTGGATATAACAGTAGCAACATTCATCAACAGCCATCACATGAACTGTGTTTGACAAGTATTACCAAATTACTCATGCATTGATCATCTTATTACTATGTTTTCTAATCCATAGTCACTCAAAATATGTGCCGTGTCCATCAACTATCTCGAAACATGTAAAGATACTGGTGGTGCTGTGTTGCATAATGCATTGTAATCCTTTAGATATCACATTGGTTTGATTTGGTAAACATACGGCGTCGCAGGACATCACTCTATTATCAATATTATAAGTCTCATAGTAAAGTCTCTGCGCGAAAGACCTAAGGGACAACGAGCAGTGCGCGTTTTCAACGCGCGCGCGCACGGTGCATGCACTGGCTGAATCGATGGCCGCGGCGTGATGGGATTGATGGTGATGATCAATTTGATTACATCAATACATCAATGATCTGCAACCCAAATCGGGAAATCACCCAGAAATACTGTACCCGACCCTGAATATGGCCATTTCGGAATGTTCTTCAAATTGCGAGCGCCTTGCCAAACCGTTTGCTACAATTCTTTTTGAAAAACGTCGGCGTACATCTTAACTTTAACATATAAAATTTTCAGATTTTTTGAGTGTTTTGAGGAAGGGCAATGAATATTTTTCTACCGAAACCCCAAAATGTGGCTTTACACGGCAACCAGCCAGGCGTGGGAATCTTGGCATTATTGACCGCAGTCGATGCTCGCGATAAGGATTCTCACCTTTTCTACGCAGTCATCATCAACGTTCTTGCTCCCTCGTCCATTTAACACCAATCGGCTAAAGGTAACACTTTGTTTGTACATTTTTCATATGAAATAGCCACTATTTATGAGTTTTACGTCTAGGATACCGTCTTGCACCAACATCTTCAAGGTTGATAAGTGGTGGGTCAGCTGCCTCAACCGTTGGGGGCTCAGCTTGAGCATCGTTGTTGTTGCGAAGGGATGTTGGATTTGGTTGATGATGGGCTGGTGGAGGCTGAGGTTCTTCAGGTGCGATATATACAATCATCCTTATCCTTTTCCACTCTTCATCAAAAGCCACTGTTGCCAGTCCCTGATCCGAATCAGCATCATCATCAATGTGAGTCTCAGTAACAGCTCGTCTGGTCACCCTTTTCCTGCCCCCTCCCCTTCCACGTATATGAACTTGTGCTCGGACTTTTGCTGCAGCTATTTCTTCAGCCCGCTTTACCTTTTCTGCAGCCTTTTCTGCAGCCTTTGCCTCTCGCTCCTTTTTCTTTTTTTCTTTCTCTACTTCCTTTTCAGTATCTCGCCTCTGCTTCTCTGCCTCTCGCTCTGCTCGCTTTGAAGCCTGTTCTGCCATTCTAACCTCTAGTGCAGCCTCCTTCTCCGCATCATCAATTGCCTTCCGCCTTGCCTTTAGTATTTTACCTGCTTCTTTTAACATTGCTTTCCAGCCCTGTCGCCACTCAGCCTCTGCAAGTTCATTGAGGTTCTCGGTACTAGTCATATGGCGGGGATTTGATGATGAGTAAGTCTTCTTTCTAGTAGTATCCCGGTAATATAAGAGTTGTCGGAGGCGCTCATTCTCCTTTACCATAATTGTTTTTGTTGCATGGTCCCGTTCGATTTGGATTTGCATATCATCGAGTAGTTTTCGCAGTTGTGATATTTGTAATCATAGTTCAGGGCGTCCGGCCGTATGAGAGAGTGAAGGAGGTAATCCAATTAAGCAATATCGACTCGAAACAGATGATGCTGAAGACATAGTCGAGAGTATAGTAGGTGCCGCCTCAGACTGTGTGCCTATACTGTGCTCACTTGGTGTAGACTGTGTTGTATCTGATGTAGTGTCTGATTAATTGTATGTAAAAAAATGATACATTGACTTACCTGGCACAATCTCGAGAAGTGGAGTAAGATCAGATGTAACGGGTAGAGCAGCCTGAGTTGTTGTGTTTTTGGATGGCTCGTATGCTTCTAATGGAATAATTCCCGGATTGATAGGCCAGATGCCGGTTTTTGCAAATGCAGAAATAATTGTAGACCTTTTGAATGCCTTTTCTCGTGCAGTGTGGTAATGTCGGAGAAAGTTAAACTTGGTAACAGGAATGCCGTCGCGTGTTAACCGGTTTACCAGTGATTTCCAGCTATTGGATAACGGGCTGAAAGCACCAACATCACAAGGCTGCAACACATGGGTAGTATGGGAAGGGAGGCAAACAATGACAATCTTGTTCCGTTCTGCAAAGCGGCAAAGCTTGAAAGTGCAGTGTGAGTTGTGACCATCAAGTATAAGCAACCGGTACCCTCCAGATGTGTTGCGCTCTTCTGATTTTGGATGAAAATCCCGCTCTAGCCACATGCTTCCAAGCTCTTTATCAGTCCACCCATTTTCCGAAATAGATAAACTGTATTAAATGTATAAAATATCTGAGTTTGCATTATATACAATATAACAGAAAGTCTACCTAGCGTTAGATGGATTATCCTTTCCCCATTCCAATATACGCCGCTTTGCTTGATAGATAACTGATGGCGAAAGTGATGTGCCATCAGCACAAATGGTTTCAATAATAGTCACCATTTCACGGTTCCCATTTTCAACTTGTTGTACATTTTTCTGTGTTTTGTCAACAATTGCAGAAACAGCTTTTCCAACGCCAAGTTGTATTCCTTTTTCATCTGAGTTATAGATGTTGCTTGGTATGATATCATATTCCTAAATCAAGGAGATCTTTGAATTATGTCATATCTAGGGATGATATTTTTACATGCCTCGATTAGATCTTTGATCATCACAAAAAACTCTCCAACAACTGTCGTATTCAAAGAGCGGGCCCGACATTCCTCAAGTGCAGAGGTTTTTTTGATTTTAAGATCAGTATGTCGTTCCAAAAACTTCCGGGGCCAGTTGATACCAATTTTCTGTTGTGATATTTCCTAAAAAATAGTACAGTATAAGTAACAGATTACCAATCACAGCACATACAATATAACAAAATAGCACTTACTGAAGCATATTCCCGAAGCATGTCCTGAGTTACAGGAAACCCCCGTCGTCCTAATGTCTTTGCCCAATCAACTAGAATACTTTCTTCGGCATCTGAAAGTGCACGTTCGCCTGCATGTGCATCACGTTTGGTTTTGACTCCATTTAGCCGATTAGTCAACATTCCACGCTTGACACTGTAAATGCGACAGGCTTCCCGGATTGACAGTGTGTGCTGACCATTAGACTTTAAAGGTGAGGACATAATGGCCTGAATAGCTTCTTGAATCCGATTTTCTACAGTATTATTGATAAGATCTGGGATGTCATCATTGGTAGAATCATGTGGAGAAACAGGAGTGGTTGTAGACATTCTGTGAGTAGTTGAGGAAGAAAAGCGAGTACAGCTGATTTCTAGTAGCTACTGACAGTGTATCCTACTTAGTTATTATATACTAGGGGTGGAATTAAAGGAGGACATACTTCGGACTTTTTATGGCATTTTGTATGATTCTTCCACTTTTCCGAGTGCTATAACTTGGTGAGATGGTGGTTCTATCATTCAAAAATTGGTATTCAATGTCATAGGACATTGCAAAACACAAACGCGCCTTCAATTTCTGCCGATCTTTAGCCGTTCTGAAGAACTTCTTTCAATGTTGAAGGTGTTCAAAATTAGCTACTTTTTACTGATTGTCATATTTCAAGCCTAAAAAAATCGCAAAAAATAAGAGAAGCGAGATTGTGGTACCTTGAAGTGTTATCACTGTAGATCAAGTCATTGTTTGCCGCAATTTTTCCTCATCTTCTCCGAATACTGCATACAATATGCATATGTTTAAATAGGCAAATCAGTCAAGTCATGCACTTAATTTCCAATTCTCGGAATATTCTCTGGAGATATCTACTTGGAATCGAATGTATATTGTAGCCAGGGCTATATATGACCGACGTATACTGTTTTTGTGTCTGCTCAGCGCAGTTGTTGTGTTTGACCAAGTCGATAATTATGGATTAGACGTGAGAATGATTAGCAAATCAATGGTGATGGTGAAATCTCACGGTGTATTGGCAAGATTGTGGCAGCAATACTTACTGCCTTGCTCTAAAAGTTTCTGATGTGGTGTAGAAGTACCACAAGAGCAGTAATACACAAAAAGATTGAAAGAAACTGCTATACAACTCGTCAAAATTGCTCAGTGGCCATTTTCCGGGGTTGGCCGGTTTCAGGGTCGGGTACAGTAATGCGGGCGTCATCCAACGTCGCCCCGCCCCATCCACCCCGCCCGCTGTCCATAACGTCGCGAAAACAATGCCGACGTGGTCTGCTCATCGAACCGACCCCGACGCATTTTTTTCCGCCCCAAACGGCCGCCCGAACAACGAGCTACGCCATTTTTCGCGCCCGGCGGGGCCCCGCTCACCGTGTTTGGGATTTGTTTGGCTGTATTGACCATCGCCCAGCTGAAGACTTCAAATGTGGCACCTGGCAGTTGCCAGCGTAGATACTTCCCATACACCTGGCAACTGCCAGATATGAAGGCTTCAACTAGCAGCTAAGGCTGCGTCCATCTCGTTTTGGCGTGGGTGTTGCGCAACATCTGCTCGGCTAGCGCCAGTTCGTCCTTAGATGGCACGAATTTAGTCACGGGTAGTGACTTCATTGCGTCGGAAGTGTGCTAGCAGAAGGTGGTGGATGTGTTGATAAGGTTGTGAATGAGTATACTACCAGTACTCGTGTACTTGGGGCTTGAAGTATCAAGTACTGCCCCATATCCACGGAAGATAAGGCGGCAACATCAACAATTAAAGTCATAAGATACGACTACAGCGACTACCGATAAAGGTCGATGGCTGTGCTGCTTTATATCGGTTTGCACAGGTTTTCCCCAAAACCTAGGATTTGGATGCGACCAAATCAAAGTTCCACCGCATTCCCCCGTTAATCCCCCAGCTCTGAAGGAGTTCTCGCCACACCCCACACATGATCTGCTCACATTTGCATGGCTGAGGGCCTCCCAAGGCTAATTTACTATACACTTCATCGCAAAGCTTCATTCAGAGAAGGAGGCCGATGCGACTTTGACCCTGTCATTGTGATAAAATAGAGTTGTCGCTCGCGGAGTCAGGAAGTCGTAACCATCAGTCTGGGTAGGAATGGGTAGTGTGTATGAGGTCGTTCCTTCTGCAATTAAAGTGTTATATTTCGTTCGAGATACACAAATGACTGTGGCGTTGATAAATAATGATGTACAATCGTTCGGGACATTTGTTTTATTTTTTTACCAATTATTGTTGGCAGGCTCAGGCCGCATTGCCAACTATGTGAGTAAATAACCTCCTTCTACGCAAATGTTTTGGCCGGTAATATACCCACACTTCATAACGAAGAGATATGCCTCGGCGCACTAAAGATATATTTAGCGTGTAAATAAACGCCCGTTGACCTGAGAACATATGCAAAATGGACGTACCTCGCTCGGAGAGCCACCTCGTTTTAAGACAGTTTTCTCGCTCAAAGTAGACACTGCCTGATCTTTATGTTGTCCGAAGATCTTTTCAACGAGCTATAGAATTTTGGAAATAGCACGTGTGAGTAATTTGGGAATGTAAATCAAAGAGCACATTGGACACGAACCTCTGTTTGAATCTAGACAAGCATATTGCAATTTAGTTTGAATGGAATGATGGGAAAATGGAAGGTGATAATGTTCTTACCAAGCCTGGGGAGATGAGATTCACTCGAACAGGTGCGAGGTCCACAGCCAGACCTCTGGTCAATCCCTCGAGAGCAGTCGAAACGCCACTCCCAAGCGAGCCTCCAGGGAACGGCTTGAAACCAGCCAGCCCTATATGTAGCACGAGATGTCAGTTTTGACTTATTCCAATTCACTTAAAAACCTGATTGACCAGATGTGAGCGTTAACGATCCACCTGGATGGAACTTTGCATGCTTTGAGAGAATAAATGGCCCCCAGAATTTGACAGTGAAGCTTCCTTAATTTGTTTTAAACACATCAACGGGTCAATGGATACACGGCAAATTCGACTCCGTAGTGTCTTCTCACCTTGCCCCTGCTCGACAGTGTCCGCGTTTGAAAAAGGAAATGTGCCAGTCCCCTGCTCAGCTTTGGGGACATCAGCACTGGTCCAGACGATATGGTCAACAGTCCCGAGTGAGATAGCGAATTCTTTGACCGCGTTCGAGTCTTTGGCGTCTAAAACCTCGCCACGGACCTCCCCAGGCAGGTTATACGATCTAAGCCTCGCGAGGGCGTCGTCGACGCGCGATTGCGCGCTCGAAGCAATGATCACGACGCTCGCTTGCGATTGGAGTGCTCCAAGCGCAACGGCGAATCCGATTCCGGAGGAGCCTCCTACGACGACGACAGTTTTGTTCGCCAGTGTTGTCATTGTGTGATCTTTAAAGTTGTGTTGGATATTGTGGACTGGATGTATCTTGCGTTAGTTCTTATATACATACGAGTTTGTGACTCTACATCGCTTGGACCGCGTTCTGAAGATCATATGCGTCACGTCCTCTTTGTCAACTCGAGGTCGGAACCGAGCCTGTAGGCTAAGATAAAGCACCCATTTCGCTGAATTGTGACTTGACCAATGTTTTAAAGAGCTAACCGAAGACGTATCTATGTAAAATTGATGGCGCTTTGGATTGGCATTGGACGAGGCGGATTTGTATCACCCCTGCCTTACTAATTTAAATCGTGGTCTTTGCGTCAGTGTTCAGGTTAATTTATGTTAACAAGATTACCATATGGCCGTAATGGGATACTTTTGCTTTATGACTCCATTGTACTATTGACTCACTACCCCACGGTACCGTGTATTGTGTCTTTTGTCAGTTTGAATGTATTAGTTTTGAAGCTTAATCGTCTGACTTGAACAAATATTCGTGGAAACTGAGCCGCGAGATGCCGAAACCAATATATGTGGGGCAAAAGGCAAGATTTCAAACCCAGAAGATGCAATAATTATAATCCGATTTAAAAGATAATTTCCGCTCTTTCTAACTCATCCTCTGGGAAGACCCTCATGCTCCAAATTGTGTGTATCTTTCTGTAAGACCCGAGAATACAAAGATCATTACGAGCTTGACGTCACTAGCCCGTCAAAGGACCGACGTCGGGCGTGACTTGTCACACACAGAGGTCATTGGCCACACCTCCCGCTTTGATCGGTCAGTGACAGTCCGCAGAATGGAGGCAGGTTTGAACATCTTGTTGTCCAACGTTTCAAAATTATATTCAACGTTCGAATTGGAATACGTACGCAGTAAGTACAGTTTTTCACCGACCTTGCTCTCGTTGGTGGTCAGAAGCTGGCATATTATGACATTTTAATTATTAAGGCGGCACCCCGGCATCCCGGCAGCAGGACTACCTTAGCACAATATAATTTTTAGCGCTCTAAGCAAAAAAAAAACGTCCTTCGAGCATACTAATTAGAAACGAGATATATATGTGAATGATTTGTGCAAAGGTACACAGATCCAACCTCAGAACTGTATACGTCGTGATAAAAATGAAACACACCATACTGACAACTTGAATAGAGACAAGGTCCTGTACCCTGCGTAACACAATTAATCGTATAGACAAGCGCGCGTCTATTATATCCAAGTAGATAAGCAGAAAATTACGGATCAAGAAGGCAGCCAGGAATGATTAATATCTAGAATTTCAATTAGCATGCAATGAGTGGTATCGCTAGGACATACCACTTTCAAGCACTTCTACTACTAGTTCTGAAATCTCTTGATTCTCAGGCACTAAGAGTCTCGAGGACTGATTATCATTGCATTCACTGGGTGATACGATTGCTGACTATACTTCATATTCGCCTAGGATACTAATTAACACGATAGAGAATTAAATTTGGTACGACGTCGTCCGGTCGTCCAGGGCCCCTAGATCTTACCCTTTTCGGGCGGCGTGTCCGTGGGAAATTACATTGAGTCCCGTGACTGTCAGCACTTACGTGCACTTTCCGACTTCGACAACGACTACGACGACGACGACGACAACGACGACGACATCAACAACAACCACAACAACCATAAGGACGACGACGACGACGACGTCTCTCCTCCACCTCCCGCTCCTCCTCCTCTTCTTCTTCCTCACCTCATTCCTCCCTTACACCCACGCCCAATCGCGCCCTCTCCTCCCACTCAACCGCGTCTCCTCGTTCACATCTTCCCGCCTCTCCCCCGCCTCGCGTTCCTTTGCTATTCCAAAGCAAGATGCGGACGGGGAGTACGGCGTGAGTGTTGCTCTGTGCAGCAGTGAGTCGAGTGCAAATGTGGATAAGAACACGAATCTGAGATTCTTTGTGACAAACGCGAGCAATTGGGACACACAGGACGATCCGGGTCCATCGAGTCCTGGCTTTCAGGATACGTGGGAGATTGAGCTCAAAGATGGTGTGGGCAGCTGGAGGGGGATGTTTCCGAACGGTGGGGTGCTGGCTGTTGAGGGTGATGAGGACGGTGTGGATTTCGATGTGGGTGTGGCTGAGGGTGGTGAGTTATGTTTTGTATATTCATTTTCTGTCTTACTGTTCTCCAGACCCCATCCACCAAACTCTCGATGCACTCCCCCTGCTCGGCGACACCACGTCGAACCAAGCTCTCATTTTCTCCGCGCCCTTTCTCGCACTGCCAGACAACACTGACCTCAACCGTAGACCGACATATCCAAACTACACACTGCCCGCTGCAAACATGTCCCAGCCACCGCTTCCTGCTGGGGTCTCACCACCGAACATGACCCTGCTCATCACCGTTACCAATCCCAACAACGTAGAACTAAGGACAGGTTGCGCCCTCCTTACCCGAGAAGACAGCGTCGGGACGATCGCGAGCGAGACTGTATGGGCACGCGGCGATGCTCTTGGGTGGAGGATGCAGTGGGTCGTGGAGGGCCTGACGCCGTCGACGAATTACACGGCGTATGTCGTGGTGGACGAGACAAAGGTCAGCGGGCCAGTGTATTTTGCTACCAAGTCTGGTAAGTCGTTTGGTTTTTCTTGTTTCTCCCCTGACGATTTGCATTAGCGGCGTTTACGTGCCCACTGGTGCACTCTCTGCCCTACTGCCCGTCTATATCGTATGCCGTGCCTCTCCCTCCTCCATCTAACGGCGACACATACACCGACGCGGCATCCACGCTCCCATCAACCTTAACCACCCCCCTGCTAAGCTACTTTGCGAACTTTACGGCAGTGCTGACGACGCACGCGTGTGGGCGTGACTGGTACTCACCCGTGGTGGGGTGCGATGATTGTGAGCGTGCGTACAGGGCGTGGCTTTGTGCAGTGTCGTTTGTGAGGTGTGGGGAAGAGCCGGCATCGGGGGCGTCTTTGGCGGAAGGAGCTTCGGGCCCTCAGAAAAGACAATCCCAACAACAAAAACCACTCACCATCCCCACCCCGCCTCGTCCGGCCCTCCAGTCCATTCCACCCTCTTCGACCCCGCGCAACCCGTTCCTACCCGTGCTACAGACAGGGTATACAGCACTGCTACCGTGTGTGGAGCAGTGCTATGCTGCGGATCGCGCGTGTCCGCCTTTTGTTGGGTTTCGGTGTCCAGGGGTTGTTGAATTTGGTGAGTGAGGTTTTGTGTTTTGTGGTTTTCTTTGGGTTTTCTTTTCTTTTGGATTTCGATGTACCTAACACTAATATTGGTGCGATGATCATAGGAACAACCACAGTAGGCGCTAAGGCGAGCTATGGAGTTGGATATCTCGATGGTGAGGATGGGGAAGAGGGAGCGGGAGCTACGCGTGTTGCGCAGGATCGGTGGGGGAATGTGTGGTGTAATTATGTATAATTATGAGGGGTAAAAGCCATATTCCAAGGGGATATGAGGTAAATATGGAACACTGGGCGAATTTGGACGACTGTCGATAGTTCTCTTGCGCAGCAGTGCAATGCGATGCGAATAAGAATCGACTCCAGAGAAATTTAGGCTATGTCCGTCCATCCTACAGAGCAGTATTTTTGTCGGATTGATGTGAGGTCTAACGGTTCACGTAGATAAGGAATGACTATATCACAATGTTACTTTGTACTTGGTATCCCTATCGCTACATACTGTTAACATTCCCAACTTGCGCCTAGTTAAACAGGTAAATCGTCAGTAAAATATTCCTTGATTTTGGTACCTTGATGTCTTGGACGGTGCTACACACGGATGTGAGAAGTTGTGTGTGTTCTTAGTTATATCATCTTACACGGTACACCTGACGGTGTGGCACATATGCACTGCAAAAAAAATAGATCCAGATCAAAACTCGGACTAGCAGAATGAATAGATGAATGAATGCTTCCCCTTCCTGAGCAAGCAATGACTCCTGCTCCCTGGACGCTCCGATCTCATGCTTGCTTTTTCGTTCTATTTCTCCTATTGAATCGCTTTTTTCTGCCAACTGGAGCGATCATCATCACCCTTCCGTTACAGTTCAACACGTCTGTGTACGACTATGTGATTGTTGGTGGTGAGAAATAATTTAAACGCATCCCGATTGACTTTGACTTTGACTTATCGTATCATATTGTGAATATACAAGGGGGCACAGCCGGGCTGGTCATCGCGAATCGGTTGACTGAAAACTCCTCGATAACCGTTCTAGTACTGGAGGCAGGAATCAAGTATGTCATTCACTTCAGCATTCAGAAGTGTCACTTTGTAATCCATCTCATCGAATTATTTGTTCCTACTGTCAGTGACCAGAAGAATGTTCCTCTTCAAGTGCCGTTTCTAGGGCCTATTTTGGCGCCGAGTATGCTTCAACTTTTCAATGAATACACTTCAAGTACACTGATTCCTGATTCTCTAATGTATCGAAATTGAAAAGATACGGAGTTCGATTGGAATACAACAACCGTTGTTCAGCCGGGGTTGAACAATAGAACTGTGCCGTTCAATCGAGGCAGAGTTCTCGGAGGGTCTAGCAGCATTAGTGCGTCGTTTCATTGTGGTCTTTAATGCATTCTCATCGAGAGCTGCCGTATGTTTAGATTTTATGTTTCACCAGTACGGGACCATGGATGACTGGAATAGACTTGCTTCGGTTGTGGGTGATCCAGGGTGGAACTGGACCAATATCCGACAATATATCGCCAAAGTAAGCCGTGCACCATCGTCTATTTGACATTCCTGAGTCATAGGTCTGTTATCATATCATAATCTATTAATATAGCACGATAAAATTGTACAACCAGCAGACGCCCACGATACCACCGGCCAGATTGTCACTGCAGACCACGGAACAGCCGGCGAAGTACCCATCAGCCTTCCAGGAAGTAACCTCTCCATAGACTCTCGCGTTCTAAGCACAACACAACAATTATCGGCCGAATTCCCGTTCAACGAGGACACAGCCGGCGGGAACCACACAATGCTTGGGCTCGGATTCATCCAGTCCAGTATAGGAGACGGCACTCGAAGCAGCTCGTCGAGTACGTATCTCGCCGGTGCGAATGACCGGCCGAATTTGGTAGTGCTCGTCAATGCAACCGCGGTGGTATTGCTCCAAACTGGAATGAACGCATCATCTGGCGAACCGGTATATGGAAAATTGCAGTTTGTCCAGTCCCCGCCTCCCGGGAATCTTACTCTCGGTGTTGTATTATTTTTTATTCGTCCAGTGTTTAATAGAGATAAATTAACCCTTATAATTTTTTCGCGTTTGGTGGGTTAGGCACAAAGCATACTGTGACTGCGATGAAAAGCATCATTTTATCAGCTGGTACAGTTGGGACATCCCAGCTCCTGCAGCTGTCCGGGATCGGGGACAGCACCGCACTAACTCGTCTCCAAATTGACACAACCATCCACAATCCCTCCGTCGGGGCCAACTTGAGCGACCACATCCTCATTCCAAACATCTTCCAAGTCACCACGAACGACACCCTCGACTCACTACTTAGAAACACAAGTGGTGCTGCGGCAGCCGCAATGGCCCAGTGGAAGTTGAATAAGACGGGCGACTTTGCGAATACGGTTGCGAATAATTATGGGTTTGTCAAGATTCCGGATAACTCTACTATCTTCAAGATGGCAATTGATACAGCGGCTGGCCCAAATTCTCCGCACTGGGAGATTATATTCAGCGTGAGTGGTTTGATGCATGCATGTTAAAACTTGTGATTAATGAATCCAATTGAATGGTAAATATCAGAATTTATTTTTTCAGCCTGGCGTCGAAGTACCGCCCACCGGAAATTTCCTTACAGTCGTCACAATCATAGTCGCACCAAAGTCCCGTACGTAATAAATAAACCAACTCCGCTCTGGCCTATCCGTACTCATCACCAGCTCACCCATCCCATCCACCCGCTCCAAACAGGCGGAACAGTGGCTTTGCAAAGTGCCAACCCGCTTATACCACCACTTGTGGACCCCCAATACATCTCCGCAGAATTTGACAAGCTTGCCGCGATCGAGTCTGTGCACGGTGTACAGCGCTTTCTTGCTGCGCCCGCGTGGGCGGGGTACATAAGTGCTCCGTTCGGGCAGACGTTCGCCGCTGCACTGACGGGAAACGACACGCTTATCGAGGCATACGTCCGGTCGGTTGCTCTGAGCGCGTTCCATGGGGTTGGCACGGCGGCGATGGCGCCTGTCGGTGCGACGTGGGGTGTGGTTAACCCGGATTTGACGCTGAAGGGAGCGGGGGGCAGTGTGCGCATTGTAGATGCGTCTGTGTTTGTACGTTGTCGTTTGCCTTTTTTTTTTTTTTGGTTTTGGTTTTGGATAGCTGATTGTTTCTCGGTTATTTGGTACTGCTAGCCATTTACACCGAGCTGTCATACACAAGGACCTGTATATCTACTTGCTGAGAGGGCAGCAGATTTAATCAAAGCGGCGCAATGAACACGGAAAGTATATCAAGGACACTTTTCTTGAAACCTATTAGTGTCATTAGTAGTATTTAACTTGATTCAGAAACATGGAAAATGACTTTTAAAACGGTTTGAATCTCACTGTTAGCACAGATTTGGTCTCCCACTTCCTGTAGTCGTTTCTACATGTGTTCTACATGCAGTGACAGGTACATTGTGGAGTTGGAGTGTTTACGTTTATCTTAGCCTGGTAATTATATTTAACAAAGAGCTATCGGTCTTTCAGCCGGAAAAAGCCTGATTTCCTCTGCACTGTACGATTCGGTTTGCGTTTAAATTTGCTAATGCGCAGCAATGCGCAGTCCCCAGCCCACTATTATACATACGACTCCAGACAGGTTCCCATTTGTAACGGTCGATATAGCTTACAGCACACCGCCTTTAATGGTGTAGCAAACGACGACGGGCGATCATTTCTTGCCGAGGAGCTGATCAGAATATCCAGGCCTGCTGTATTCAATACATTCAATCTATACCGTATTTCACCTGCTGGGACAAAAGGTACAATGAGATGTATAATTATGCAAGTGAATTCACCAATGTCAATTCCACTGTGCGCATAATATGATTTCAACCAATATGTTTCCTATAATTCTCGCTATTGTATGACAACTACATAATGATCGTCGATAATGGCGGCTAGGAGGTCCTTGGCAATCTAATTTTGTTTTGTGTACGTTAGACGTATTCCCTATTACGGATACTGACTATTGCCCTTAGATACCGACGGGGATTGCCTCCGGTTGAGCGCTGGAGAAACGTTTCAGATGTGAGATGGCGTCGTGGTCACCGAAAGGGGTATAATGAATTAACTCAGCGTATAACTAGAACCCATGCATGATTTCAGTCAACAATTTCTATCTACCTCTGTGGCAGACGAAACTTTTTGTTTGAGTTGCATTCATGTAAAGAAATTGGATTACATTTGGACGATCATACACCTGTTCCGCAAGTCCGAAGCCTGTGGTAATCTCCACCCCCGAAGAAAATCATTTTTGACTGCGCATTGTGGGTAAGATTCAATATCTGCACATTGAAAGTTGAAGGCGCCAACTTGCCTGTGGCTAAAGATTGATCCTTGAATTCTATATTTATTTACAGCGGACTGGATAGACCGTGTCTATGAACCGGATAGAGACAATATCCTGATGCTTCACTAATTAATGGTCAATGGACAAATATGCAACGAAATTTCCAATGGCTGCTGCATTGCGTATTTGCGATGATATCACAATACTTTGTGCTAGTGCAGGGCAATTCAAGCCGTCGATAGTTTGCCTACAGATGTATAAAAGGATGTACATACAGTTAAACATTCTACAGTTTCTGATATTCTTGCAAACCAATACCCCACCTGCAGCTCTTCTTAGATTCAGAACGATGAAAGTATCCGTCCAGTATGTTATCATAGTCACCCTCATGGCGGTGACGTCCCAAGGAGCTACCATACCAAGGGCATTGTAAGTTTTTGTTGCTTGACCAACAAGTAAAATGTATGCTCAACAGGCTACTTGAACAGATCAAGCCTGGATGAGCCTAACGAGAGCTCCGTTAGCAATGCTGGGAGCGCCTCCATTGGGGGTTCCTACGCATCCTCATCATTCTTGTTTTTCTCTTCCGCCAGCGTCTCATCGGCAGCGAGCCACTTCCCCACTGGATCCCCGTCATCGTTCAGTGCGTTCCCCAGCGGCAGCGCTGCATCAATCAGTGCGTTCCCCAGTGGTAGTGCAGCATCGTTCAGTGCGTTCCCCAGTGGTAGTGCAGCATCGTTTAGTGCGTTCCCTAGCGGCAGCGCTGCATCAGTCAGTGCGTTACCCAGCGGCAGCGCTGCTTCAATCAGTGTCTTCCCCAGCGGTAGCGCTGCGTCGTTCAGTGCCTTTCCTAGCGGCAGCGCTGCATCATTCAGTCAAGTTCCCACCAGTATTGCTTATTCGGCCTTATAGATTTCTGGTTCGAGTTACGTATACGTCGGAAGGTATTTTTACTACTAAGCCCACTTTATTTTTCATCTTTTTGCACTACCGTTCTTTGGACAATTACGTTTTCCAATTTTCAAAGAAAAACCATATTTGAATTGCTTGATGTTTCGAATAACTGTCTGTGACATTTACACTATGGGTAATTCTGCTGTGCATACCCAGATATGTAGTCGACCTTCTTTCCTTCTTTACACTTCCACTTGATGTGTTCGCAAATAATCATCTTAAAGAGTTGACTACATACATCTACACAAAGAATAGCCTCAAATCTGCGAGAGATAAGGTCTACCACTTAAAAAGAAAGTGAACTACTATTCTCTTCGTCATGGTTTGCCACAACTATGAGTTTTAAGTCGATTACTCATAAGTATCTCATCGCCAATTTACGAAGTTCATACGCTAAATGCCGAAATTTTGATTGCCGTGGATGCCGAGTGCTGAATACCGGACGGTGACATCATATACGATGTCCAAAAATGGAACATAAGCGACAACGACAAAAGAACGACAGTAGAAAGCATGCCGTTATAATAACATGTCCATCGGCGCATTCCTTCCATACCATGTCCTTAATCCCTGACATACGGTGTGGAAAAGAATCAAACGAGCACAAGAAGCATAAAACCTTCGGTCGGTCATGCTCCTGCAACAAAATATTGTAGTACTTAATCTACCTATCATACAAATCAAACATCGACAATCCCATTTCATTTTCATCATTCGTATCATACTTCGTTCGTTCAAAGAATGCCGGTCCAAGTTTCCACAAGATCTACAATACAGTATCCATTGATGGGGACATACTGTCGTGTGATCATCTTGATCGCCTCCTGTGCAACAAGCCCGCCTAGAAGTGCAGCGGTGTTGGGAAGCTCGGCAGTGGGTGAGCGAACACTGTGTGTTGTTGAGTACATTGGTAAGATGCAAGAAATATAAGTCGGGAAAAGAAGTACATACACTTCACCGACGCAATCCTCAAACTCTTCGGGCAACTCGGTTCCATCGGGTAGCAACTTCTGAGCTTCGGCGGTGAGTGCCTCGGCTGATAACGTTTGGCCAGACGTTTTTGATTTAGCTAAAAAGTTGGATAAAGCGCTCAGCGCAAGGTGTACAGCCAGTTGTTTAGAGCTTGTTTGAGTAGCTAGTACTACAAATATACTTAATCAGAACGATAATTCGATAACAAAACACTTTGTACGTACCCAAAGCTTCGTGGTCCTCATCTAATGCTGCCCATCGCTTTCCTCTCAGAAGTTTGAGAGCATGTGAGTTCTTCACGAAAGCGTCAATCATATCCTCTCCAATTGCTTTGATATCCCCACCACACGCTTCGCTCAAGCACCCTCTAAATACCTCTTTCTCCTCTTCTGCTCGAGTCTTGTAGAGCTTCTGGAGGTCTATATACGCACTGGTACTCGCCTTCATATCTGGGAGCGTGCTGGTCAAAGGCAGCGCGCCGCTCCCTTCTACGAATTTCTTCAACGCTCTCACAAGTTTGTAGAATGGGGCTTCCACTGAGGACGGGGAGATAACTTTTGCATCATCGAACAAAGCCCGGGTTTCTGAGGGTACCACAGTCTTTGTCCATGCACGATACGCCTGCGCTTCAGCCTCTTCAAAGTTTTCTTCGTCGGGCTTCTTACGCATGGCAAGGATGTTCTTTTTGAATTGTACTTTCTCAGCGGCATTTTGGGGCGGAAGTCCGTCGTGCTAGTTGCCGTGAGCAAAGCTGAAAAAACAATGAACGCGTAAGCTTACTGTTTTTTTCCATTCCTCAAGAACGCGTACAAGGATGACGACATAAGGGACGTGGCCGTGATCAGTCACGTCCATGTTTTCAAAATCGAGCGACATCGCGTAGTCCAGCAGTGCGGGGAATGGTCTGTCGATTTGAAGTGATTGTGCAGTCTCCGGATGACTTTCAATAACTGACAAAGATGAGCCTAGTCGCAAGCAAATTACGAATAATTCACACCTGTATGTTCGTGGTACTGGATGTAGAATTCTGCCAGGAATCCTGCAGGACGCACCACAACCAACGGAGGGAAGCTTTCTTCCTCCCACAACACTGCCGCCAGTCTCTCCAGTGGCCCTTTCTCCAGATTAACAGCGATCACAAGCGTGAACTCTCCCAGCCACTCCTTTCCTCCCGGCGTGTCTAATACCTCTTCCAGGCTCCGCGTGTCGGCCTTCCCATCCACACCGTCATTCATCTCTAGCAACAATCTGACTCCCTCTTCCGCACGGCTCTTCCCGACGCTGTTCAGTCCATCAAGGAAAAAGTTATTTCCTGCATCTTCAGGAGTGACTGGTAGTGGATCGAGAATGGTAAAGTGCCCGACGCCTGGTAAAACGAGGTTCTTCAGAATGGATGTCGCAGTCGCGCCCCCTGAAACGACGAGGATGCGGGCATTTTCGAGTGCAGATTGTCCCGATGCCGCCCATAGACTGTGATCAACGCGATTAGAGGCTGATCAGCATCTCTCACAGAATTCTCGACGTACCGAAGCTGACGATCATACCGCCTTGTTTTATTATCCGGTGCTGATCTGTTACAGTTCATGTCAGCCAGAATTTTCATACGGGAAGAAAGTGGATGCACACTCTGTAACCAATGCTGTTGTCGTCGCTTCAACTGTCGACATTGGTGTATGGATTCGATTGATAATGGGATGGTGGTGGGTGAAAAGGCGCGTTAATAAGCGATTGACGCGTGGTCATCGGTTTCCCGCGCCGAGTCACGATTGGTGGGAGTTTGACTCAGGGGTATTGCAGGGATCTTGACTTGTTATGTGCAGTTTTTGTACAATTCTTTCGCATCCATAGACAAGGTTATTTGTTAAATCTCCTAAAATTGTAAACTCGTTACTTAGTATATGTATGAAGTGGATGCTAGATTTCGAGCATCCCGATTTACTCTCACACTTATCAATCTTTGTGTGCAGGATATGGGTAATTTCCCAGGATATCACATTTTGATCGTTTTAATGTACCAAACTCATCATCAAGGTAAAGGCATACAGCACTCCGATACTCTTGACCAAAGCTGAGAGGCAACACGGAGCCACTTTCCCTACAGATTCACCAGCGGATGACACAACGACAGTGGCGATCGGTACCAAATTTCCGGAGAAAGTGGTAAATTGTGTATACGTCGAGCCTACGGTTATCATCCCATTTGATTCCAAGGTGTATGAGGTCCCCTCGACTATGCCTGAACATCTTCCGGTCGAAGAATTCTTGTCCAGTACACATTCCAATGATCCTATATCGGCATGCGCGCCTATTTGTGGGCGCGTATCGATACGAAGGCTCGAAGCATCCTCCGAGAAAGTAACTTCAGGAACACCAGATGAGCATGTAAGCAACCAGAGTCTGACAAATGAAAGAGGAATATGAGAACAATCATACAGTGTGTTTTCTCCAGTGTGCTCAACAGAGTTAGCGCAGTGGAAGGTCCGTGAACGACTATTCGGCTATGCAATACTTCTGCGACATAGACGCCAGAAGCTTCTGGAGTAAACACGGTCGTTCCATCATCTTCTACCGAGTACCCAGATGGTAATGTAGGTGCAGGCGTGCCATTGGGTTGGACAGCGAAAAGTGTCGTTACATTTTCTGCGCTAAAGGCCTTGTAAACTCCTATTAACAGTAAAAACATGGATATTATCTGAAAAATCAATGTAATATACATACCTGTGAGTAAAAAGGATGTATAAAAAAGTACTACAGGGAAACACGCCACAGTGGGTCGCATCGCTGAGATTAAGTGAAAAAGAAGTTTGAGGGTACTCAACGGGATCCACACACTTGATGTCCCACTTATATACACACACCAGTGATCAGATGAGTCAGAAAGCATGCGTATGAAGTGTGTGTGTACCCCCAAACACCCGCTCGCTTCCAGCGCTTACAATAATATCAAGCCACGAGGAAGTTCAGCAGTGTTACTGAGTTTGACAAAGAACGGAAACTTGATTATTATCACGATCTTTCAAGAGATGAAGATTGGATGAAGAATTTAATGGAAGGAAACCCCTCCTTTGACCAGTGTGCGTTGCATCGAAAGTCAACATATGCATGGTGTGCTTAATTTTATATACAATTTAAAGGTAATTGATATAGTAGCATCTGAAGGTGATGTGTTGTGAAATCTTTACCCATGTTTACTGACTATTTTGATTAATTTAAGAGCCATCCGTTGGATGTCGGCCTATATAACAGACCGCCAAAACACACGATGTCCTCAATAATCGGCTTATTTCGGCAATTTTGTGTTCACCGTCCACCGCAAGCATCGGGAAAAACCAGGGAGAAACGCTGCAAAAAAAGAACCCTACTATGACAATATTATGATAAGCTATCTATTATTTCACGGGGTATAGTTGATAACTAATTGACAATTCACTTTGACCTATACTTTACACTAATAGCAAGGCCGAGGTCTGCGGCTACATATGGCCGGCTTCTATGGCAGCATTATCGTGATGCTCCGCTCATATGCATACTGTGAGCCGGACCTTCGGCAAGGCTCGGCAGAAATTGATGCCATTTATACCGAAATATTGCCGAGAAGTGTCACTCCTGTTCGTTCGGAGGAACTTAGACACTCTTGTTAAAATCGTCTGCAACAAATACAATTACAACTGCTGATTTCAGGAAATATTACGAGACAACTACAAAGGGAATGATATACTACCAAACAGCCATGGACAACTTATTGGGGCTCAATCATAGAAAACGATCGACCGAAGTTCTATCGACTCTCTGTGTGGTGTTCCTTCAGGTGTAGAAGGGTCTTTAAACCCTGTGTGAGGCGTAAAGACAGCAACACTTCCATCCTGTAGTGAATCAAAACTAACAACAAAGATATCATGTCAGTCAAGAATTTATATGTTTTTGATGCCGGCTGTGCGTACCATTTGATGAGTACAATTTCCTCAGGAGTCATGCCGCGAAGGTACTTCCATTTATGGTCTGGATTATATTTGACCATAAACGTCTCTCCTTCACGCTCAGGATATATCAGGGCGACGGGCACAGCGTCACCTGGAGCGACACTTCGATAATCGCACATAGCTAGAGGCCATTCCAGGGCTGGGGTCCCTATCGGTCGCCAGAGATTAATAATCTGGAAACGCTTCTTCAGAAGCTCGGGCACTTCCTCGGCGGGGAGGTTTCGGTGCACCTGATTAATGGCTGCTTTGTTGGTCTGATCGACATGCACTTGCGACACTGGTTGGTTCAGCGATTTTGTACCAGGTCTGTGACGTCGGATGGCTAACGATAATATGCAATGAACTTGCGGACATCCGAGATAATGAAAGTGGGACATACTGTGGTCAAAGAGCACGACGCGGCTGGCTCCTGTTAGTTTTTTGATGAGCTCAATGCTCTCGGGGTAGTATTCGGCCTTGATATCTTCGTCATTCGTGAACGCCGTATGCTTTGAAGTATGTTGAAAGAACTGGAAGCCCGTTTTATCCAACGAGACTGTGTCCTCTTTCCCCCTCACATTCTCAATGGTGATGTTATGCCTCTCCTCTGAATCCCAGTTTTTCAACAGTTCCCGCTCTCCGTTCACGGGGCCGAGAATCTTCTGGTATGCTCTCTCTCCGTCAGTAGGGGGAGTGAAGTACGTGAGTGTTGTGGTAACAGTGGCAGGAGATGTGAGTCCAGGCATGTTCGTGCGTAACGTGGTTGTAGCAAGTCTGCTGAATAGCCTGAAAGCCATCTTTGGCTTGCTCTTTTAAAGGTATCGTTACAAATATGATCTGAATTCTACTTTCGAGCACGCCAGAGTCATCCTAAATGAAGTCACAGAATCTCACACTTACTATTCAAAAACGCCTGGGTCGGGCACCAGAGGATATTGCTTAATCATACGAATATGAGTCGGACCAAATGTCGAGGTGACAGATTGGCCCTGGAAAAAAAACAAATGTAGCAGCGGTGTGCCTAAAAATGAATCAAAATCTCTTTATAAAGACGAGATTGCTACATAATATTGAAAACTGAAGTGGAATAAAGATATTGAGTACAAAGTAAATTATTTGCTCCGGCTCCTTCGTTTCTCTGCTCTCAACCTGTCCATATGACGAAACATTCGCACCCGGTGCCCGTGTAGGTTCTCATTGATAATTGGGGTGTATTATGAAGGTATCTATATCCAGACAAGTCCTACAATAAACATTATCTATGATGAGTCACAGGGCCTTCAAACCCACAAGCATCGAAGCTCGCATTCAGGTTTAGTACCATCCGATTCATGGACTGCTTATTAGTTGTTTTTGAGTTTCCGCCGAGGCCAAAAGTGATTTTCTGGGTACTCAATAAGATCTACGATAAGTCAATCTTATATTTCTCCAGGAATGAGTTGAAATCCTTTCGGCTGACTCCATCGACCTTCCAACAATCGGCGAATCTGGTTTTTATCGCTTGGGCATTTCTTCGTAGTTCTTCCCCTCTGGGACCTCGACATTCATCCAGAATCTTTCGGATTTCGATACCAACAGCTTCACGGGTGCCCTCAGCCTTTAGACCGTTTCTGTACAGGGGTTTCATGCCTTTTTCTCCTGTCCGGATTTGAATGAGGTCGAAAGCGACATTCAGGTTTTCCGAAAGGTGTGCCGATGCACATGGCTGGTCGAACTCGAATGGCCAGCAAATCCTAGGCATCGAAAACCTCTTGAGCGATGGTTTAAGGCTATACAATGGAAGCATACATTGGGGTTCCGCTGTCAAGGGCTTCCATAACACCACTCTGACCTGCATGAGTGACAAACCAACCAGTAGCCTAACGGGAGAGTCCATAATTATACGGAGAAATAGTGGTATGTTTAAAAGGGAGACTTACAGGATGGTTTAGAATAAATTTTTGAGGTATCCATTTACAAATCAACCCAGTCTCAGCTGCCTGGACCTTATCGATCAGGTCTTGCGAAATTTTTGCGAATTGTGGTGCGTATGACACGATCTATTGCAAGGACTTAATGCGAAGAAACAAAGAAATCGAAATCGTCTCACGAAAGTGAATCCTTTCTCAATCAAAGCGTCAATCACCTCCTCAATATACTCTTGCACGATAGGCCAGAAAAGGGATCCAAATGAGATCTAAGCGCCGAAATTTTTTAGTGCTCGGTGCTAAATTATCAAGCTACGAATAAATCAACGTACCAACACCAATGAGTTCTTTCCTCTCTCCTTCAATGATTTATCCAGAAATGCTTCGATATCCGACGAACTATTGTTACTATCCGATACCATCCCATAAGTGGTCGGATTCGATGCAAACAACGGGCCAACAGTGTATAGTTTCTTGTTCCATTCTTCCGAGAACCACGATCTCATTGCGTCAATAGAATCCTTCTCCAAATCGTAAGCAGAGAAGGAAAAGGCCGCATCGCAGGAAGCAAGTCCTCTTCGGTAAACGTCAGGTACGATCAGATTTGATTCTGGGTATGACACTCACTGGTAGGCTAACTTCAGAAAATCAGACACATTCGGTGTGGGAGAGAGCTGGCTATGCGTCAGTCTGATAAATTTTTTCGATGAATCTGGCGACAGTTACCTTCTGTGGGAAGTATTCCCAATCGTACATTGGGGGTAGTCCTGGAACCTTGGTTACTTTTCCCTCCGTATGGTAAAAAACCTGAAATCGACAGCCATCAATATGGGTTGCTCTTGCTACTGGAAAGTGGGATTACTTCATCACCAAGTTCAGAGGAGACAGGCTGGCCACGTCTAGCTGCTTCTGCCTCGATCCTGGATGCCAGATCTCCCTCGCCACCCATGCTCTGGGGACCATAAAGGTGAAGAATGAAGGATACATGTATAGCACACAACGCTATGACGGGGACCGTAGTCCCTGAAAGTGCACGCGTGATTTGCATCAAAGGAGATGCGTATACCTATATTCAAACGCAGGAGTGAATGCATGTATGAAAATGAATATCCAGACTCACGTCGAGAAATAGGGCGCTGGGGCGAGGTGCCGCCTCAAAAATCATACCCGTTGCAGCGCATGTGATGGGTTTTGCATCCAAAAGAGTTTGATAGGCAACAGAATATGTTTGGAAAAGTAACCTTATGTGCGTAAAAACGTTGTCCGTGTCTGACTTGTAGATGGAAAATAGCCTGTTATGGTGAGTATGTGTGATTGTGATTTAACCCTGGTCTAGGAATCTGACCTAACGCGTCGACGAGTTGTATCCGGGACTTCACCAAACTCTGACAATATTTCGGCTTCTGCATTTTTGAAATAGCTTGGGGAGGTTATGATGGAGACGATAAGATTATCGTGTTCCTTAACGAGGCGTGCAGCCAAAATCGACGGGGCTCTAAGATGTCCTAGTATTGTATATCTCAATAAGACAATGTTTGAAGATGGATGAAGCACATTACCCCACAACGGCAAGGGAGAAAAGATGAAATGGTGCATTTTCCTGCCATTCAATGACATTTTCTGAGGTTCAAAATAGTGGGAAGGAACGAGATTGAGATTTAATAGTATATCAAATGTCCATGCTACCAGATTCCCCCTTTATACTTACGATCACTGCATCAGGAAAGCCTGATGTGAAATTAACATACGACCATCTCTGTTACGTTATGTAAATTGTAATGTATATCTCTATAGATATCTCTCAAAGTGTGAATTTATCTTATCTGACTTTCAACAAAATAATAGCTTTTGTCCCAGAGTTCTACCATTGAGTTCCGAGACGAAGGATGAATAAATTGACTAAGATTTCAGATTACAAACTGCCGATAGCTTCGTCTTCATATTAAAAGGTATTTGTACAGTACCACTTGCTGGCAGCGGGAAACGGCGTGTGGTCAGAGACGCTGGGCAATACCCGGCAAATGCCCTCGGTGTTGGCATGCCAATTTGCCTGAAAATCGACGAGAAGTTGTCTGAAGCTGTATGAAAGGCAAGTAACGTTGCATTGACTCCATTGCTCTATTAGATATCTATAATAGCAAATGGCCACAGCTTATCATCTCTTTCACCAAAGTCGTAGTGTTTCTTGAGTAAAAAGAGACAAAAACCTAATAACACTATTTGATTTCAGCACACGTATGTTACGAGTCTTTACGTAAGTAAAGATGAGTTCTTTTATCCCCACAACCCAGCGAGCAAAAATGTCCTCGCCAATTGTCCCCATCAAAATATTATTGATGCGATCAATGTCGTTACCGCTATCGGTATTTTCCTTAAGCGGTCACCGGACCCCCTAAGCAACCCCTTTCCAATTCATTCTACGACTTCTTTTTACCATTGGTTACTTTAAAGGTTGTTTTTGATTTGTTTTGATCGCAATGTGAATGTGCGTTTCTATAAAATTAATTATACCCAACAACAATAGTCCTACTCAATTCACTTTTTTGCGTTGTTGTTTAATTTTTAAAACCATGTGGAACTGTCTAGCCAACGTGCTTATATATTGTACTAATACTTAGAGATGGAACAAATGCACTCTTTGAACTATGGGTCTGAAAGGTTGGAAATAGAACTGTGCAGGCACACACGTTCCTTGATATCGGTAGCTTCATCAATCAGAGTTCAAATAGAAATAATTACGCGTTCTTGGGTTCTGGGTGTTCTGTACTATTTGAATTTGATTTTCTGATTCATGATTGTTTCTCATGCATACCAATTTGTTCTTCCCCTACGTCGGGCGTCTATCGGCTTACGGTTAATATATTTATTGACATAGTATAGACAATGCACTTTTCTCCGCACTGTTTTACCCATGGCTTCTGCGTTATCCCCCCGTTTCCAACAGTATGTTCACTGTTTTATCTCATTTGGTTATTACTTATTTGTTAGAGTCTTTCCGGCTCCCATGGACGATGTGTACATGGATCAGATGGATCTGAAAACCCTCTACCGTTTCTCTTGGACTTGCAAGGAGCTAAACAACTGCATTTCGGGCTATATGCGCCGCGCCTTCTGTCCCAAAAATTTATTTGTTCCTATCTTCAAACCCAATGAACATTTGCTGTTTCGTCTTCTCCAGTTCAAGACTGGCCTGGTTATTTCAGGTTCCACCGTTTTGCATTTTACTTGTTTTAGTGGTCCAACGCAAAGTGTGGCATGACAAGACTTTACATCTCACAATTGTATAAAATATTTTTTAATCTAGATTTATATAACATAGTTAATATATATTAATATGTTCGAATGCACAGCCAGATACTGGGCAAGGTTATGATTAATTACTATGACTTAGGTCTACTACAAGCTTAGTTGTGTCAGACACAAAAAATAGCTGCACAGGTTATAAGGCCTAATTGTAAGGAAGAACTTGTCTATTATAATTTTCATACCTGCTAAATAGTCTCGACCCCAGCCGATCTTGTCCGAAAACGGGTTGCACCCGCATTGGGTATCCCATCAATGATATTCGTACCAGATCGTCTGGAAGGGATTTACCGTGAGGCAGTACATGGACTTTTTAAACTCCGTCTATCTATTTTGGGAATCAAAACCCCTGGCGTTCGTACCTTTGCAAAACTTTTGTATCGTTTACCCAAATACATATGTTCTAATCTGTGTAAGTATAACCAATATTAAATAGCATATAATGGAAGTCTACTGCTCAAATATTGTGAATAAAAGCACCCAAAATTCGCATGTAATTCACAATACAAAGATGAGGAACAAGATTGATCCAGTCACCTCAATCTCGTTTCTGTACTTTTGGAATACTTTGAAGCCTGAAATTTAACAAGTTTTATTTATAAGAACCCCGAAAATATAGGCCACTCTTGTGGTCCTAATTTCATGTCCCCACCCGAGTCCAGAGTGAAGATATACAAGGAGGAAGATTTTAATATCTCTCTTCTTGCTCAAAGGGCGCTTGAGGTTCTTGATAGGCGCCCGTTTCAGTGGCAACTTGATGCCGCAAAAACGGTATTGTGTGGCCATGATCTTATTCTTGATGTTGGAACGGGATGTGGAAAAACCATATGCTTTATTCTGCCCTTGCTGCTTGATGAGACAACAGTATCTGTGACTGTATCTCCATTGTCAGCCTTGATGATAGAGCAGGTAATTTTTAGGTGTTTCTCTTAATAAACTCTAATTGAGGAGTCATGTAGGCCAATGGTAGTCCTATTCCCACCATTGCAGTATGTCAAGAAACTGCTATCCGTGTTGGCAAGGTCCAAATGTATTTGGTATGTGTAAAATTTCAAGCACAAGTCTAATTTAAATCAATATAACACTCTAATTATTAATAGGATATTGTTAACTTGAAGTTTCGGCATGTCATTGTGTCTCCTGAGATTATTGTATCTCAAGAGTTTCACCGTGAAGTGTTTATGAAGGTTTCATTCACTGATGCACTACGTGCTGTAAACATTGATGAAGCACACTGCATCACAGTGTGGGGAGGTACTTTCCGTCCTGAGTATCAGCAACTAGGTATACTTCGGGGCAGGCTTCCACGCAATGTACCAATTGTAGTGGCATCAGCAACCTTTCCAGATCACATTCTTGACAACGTTAAAAGCACTCTTAGTCTAACAAAAGAGGTGCGCACAATTGCAGTTACTAATGAGAGACCAAATGTTGCTCTGTCTGTTCGGGTTATGAAGCATTCAGATGAATCAAAAGCAGATCTTCGCTTTCTGATTCCTGAAAATGCAACCTGTCCTGACGACATTTTGGTTTCAGTGGTATACTGTAATCAACGAGATATAGCAGAAATATGTGCAGATCGTGCTCGAGATTGGGCTAACGAGCAAGGGATTATACCAAGCTGCATTGCTTTTTATCATGCCTATCTAGGCGAAAAAAAAAGCGCGAGCTAGAATCTCTACTCGGAAAAGGCAAGGTTCGCATTTTGTTTACTACTACTGCACTTGGAATGGTAAATTTCTTTCTTGTACCATTTAATTAGTGGTTACTTACATTTATACATATAGGGATGCGACTATCGAAACATTTCCCGAGTTATTGTATGGGGGCTTTCACTTACCTTTTGTGGATTTGTCCAGGAGGCTGGTAGAGCTGCCCGTGACTTGGATACTCAGGGAGAAGCTATAATGATTATTCCGCAAAGCGTGATGAAAGAAAATGTATCCAATTCACCTGCGGAAATTAATTCCATTTTCGAGTTGGAAGTAGCTGAACCTGAGACCATTGAGCATAATGAAGTCACGGAAGATGTTGATGAAGAAGGGATACGTCAAGAAAAATCAACAGCTCCTGCAAAACGGCTGAAACGTTTTGGTAAAGAAACCAACATTCATGAACGGCGGGCACTTTTGCTTTATGCACAGACCAAATTATGCCGGCGCATCATTTGGAATAGATTTTTTCAAAATTCCAAGAAACGTGAGTGTGCGTTAAATGTTTGAACAATATAATATACTAACAGTATAATATTTGAGTTGGTTTAATTTACGGAATCACAAGCACATATCGACCAGGAAACAATGTACGCTGTTGTGACAACTGTCAGCCACATTTGTTTCTTGTACCTCAAATATCATCCGTACCATTGGTAAAGGGTTTAAAGCGAGGAAAGAAGAAAAAGGTTCCGGATGAAGAAGCTGCATACATTCGAAAAAAACTTACGGAATGGCGCGACACCATCCTCTTTGGAAAGGTATACCCAGGTATTACTAGCCTTTCTGGGTCTTTGATTCTTTCCGACAAAACCATTGCCACCATCTCAACCTGCGGTCATCGATTAGAATCGGTTTGTGACTATACAACACTTTGTGCTCACGTGCGATGGAACCGGGGGCATAATGAAGAAACAGGTGGTCCAAATGAGCTTGGACGTATGCTTATACAACAGTTAGAAGTCATTTACGAAGTGCTTGATCAGCAAAACCAGCCAATCGAAGCTCGCAAACATTTGCAGCGCAAGCAACAGCAGCCTACCAGCACAAATTCATTAAAATGGAAAAAGCCAAAAACCGCTCACGTTTTCTCGGATGCGTTACCTCAAGTTCCACTTATATGGTGTACAGTGGCAACAGAATTTAATATGAATACAATCTATGAAAGCGATGAAAGTGGTAATATGAGCGATAGTAGTTAGAAATATATAGTTACTCACCTTAATCTAAACTACGCATTTCATTTATAATCTCATTAACCGCAGCAAAAACATTTTCCGCATCTAAACCCTCTGGGTATTCTTCTTCATCCAAAAGCAAGTCTTCGAGCCCAGTTTCAAGGTCTTCTCCCACGTCAATATTACCCAAACATTGGGCCTCTTCATCTTCTGCTTCATCAGCGGATACGCAATCTGGCTCGCCAGCATTACCATGATTTTTTGTTTTGAACTTTGTATGTCGGAAATTGCGAAACGCACTTGGTTTGTTAGCATAATGAGCACCTATTACCATGAGATCCCGTGCTTCAACTGCAGCGGCATTGTTTTCCCTAGCTGGACAGAATTCTTGAAGTCGATGGGCCTGAAGATAGGTGCGGATTGTGTTTACGTCTGTTGATGTTGATGGCATAGCATGACGTATGCTGTTAAATGGAATTGAAAACTCCTCGCGCACATTGCGAATAACGTCTCGAAGCGCAAATATGCATACGGAGACCATGCTCAGCCATGCCCACGTTCGGTTAACACCCTTGGCACTGTATATTACCTAGTAATACTAATTTATGAGTCCAATTAGAATAAAAAGATTGTTAAACATACTTTTAGCCAAAAATTTAAATGTTCTTGAAGAAGATCCATCTCTTTGAAACCATTGGGTTTACCGGTCAGATTTGCAAGCCAGTTAAACAGCCAGGCACGTCTAAATTATAACATTAGCATTCTAATCATAAATAGAAAGGATAATGTCTTACCGAAGCAATGGATCCATCCGCTTTAAATTGATGACAATGTGAAATAATGCATCAGCATATTTAGGTGTATGTCCCGTTCCTCGAAAGGCGAGCATTAAATGAGTAATAAGGTCCAAAACGGCACCCACATCACCTTGTTTGATCGCATACTTGAGTTGTCGAAGGTGCAAAGCATCACGATTAAACAAGATAATGTTTTCAAGAGGTACGTCACGTTTGATAGCCCTCTCTTGACGAAGCTGGGCCACTCGGTGGCCTGAACAGAGTTCGTCATGTATCTTTTGGGCAACAAGAGCAATTGTATCATGATGATCAACCTTTTTCACCCACGCTTCAACAGTTTCTTCAGAACAAAAGATGCGAAACGCATCAAGAATATGAGCCGGCAGCGTGAGATTCAAAATAAGCTCCCATATAGGCCGAAACGGAGCAGGAGATTTTGCTGTCCATCCAGCGCAGACAGGCTTGCGCCCTAGAAGCGTGTTGATTCTCCATAGCGACCACGGTGATTTTGAGTTCGGTTTACCCCAGTACTCATTAGCAACCATTCGCGTGTGCGAGAACTTGACATGAAGAAGGCCGTCTTGACCTAGCGTATATTTGCCAATGTTATCCATAAAGTCTGTATCATCTCGACGGATTGCAGACACCTTGATAGAAGTAATTGTAAACAATAATATTTGTAGTACATAAGCATCGACATACCTTGTCAAGAAGTGATAACGACAACTGATCTCCGGCGCAAATGATCAGTCCATGAGCTTTGAGTTCCTCTTCGGTCAGCTTTAGCGAGTCCTTCAGAATGGAGTTAAAGACTTGTAGTGTGCCGTCGAGGCTTGATTCATCGATATGCATTGCTGGAAGCGGATATTGCTCAGTTTTGTGGAGTGGAATCTGCAGCACGGAAGGAAAAGGTGGAATAGTCTTAGCTATACGCTTTCGTAGATCTGGAAACGCATCATATAGTATATCGGAAATGTGCCAGATTTGCGCTTGTTGAACTCGAAGAGCTTCTTCGGCACTCGGTAAAAGGTCTTCAGCTTTTATATCCAGTTCTAAGACATGCCGCAAACGGGGAGGCTTTAAAGAATAAGAAAGCTCGCCGTGTTTAAAACCATATAATGGCACCATTGTAGCAGTTGTTCCACTGTCAAAATGCGACTTTGCATCATGACGCTGCTCAGCAACAATGAATCTAAAGTTCAAATTGTCCCAAATAAGCATAAAGGCTTGGAGTCGAGCAATAGTCTGTGCAAGCTTGAGCCGCTCTTGAGATAGCTGCTTTAGCTTCAAAATCACCTGAGTATACGATAATGAAATGCCCGCATGGTTGAGAACAGCAAACAGAGAGCTTTGAGTTCCAGACGCTAGAAAGTACATGCCCATTGTTGTTTGAAACTCTGTAGCATGCTCGTTTCGTGACTTTGCAAGCATACACAGAGCGGTTGCAATGATCTAGAATACATGTATATTGAGTAGAATATCGAAGAATAGTTGCTAGAATTTTACTTACCAGTTCACGGTTCTTGTATTTTGACTCTCGAGCGCCGTTCGGGTAGCCAATTTGTCGAAGAATGTCACATATTAAAGGTGCTACACGTTCCGCATCAGCAAGGTACTGCTTGATTGAGAAATGAGAAAGCGTATCCGTGACTCTGGACAGTTGCGGCGGCTGAAATAGCTCTGCCAGTGCCTTACACTGCATGCTGACAAGCTCTCGGTGTGAAGAAATAATCCAGTCATCGACGATGGCGGGCTGCAATTTCCGACCTAAAGAAAACAAGGCGGGCCCGTGGTTTTTGACAAGTTGAGATATTTGTGATGCTTGAGAGGGGTCGTGAGCGGTAAGTGCGTCCTCCAAGAAGTGCCGAAACGTTGGGAAACCCGCCTTTCGTATCGATTTAAATGCCTCGTCAAGCATTCGGGTCTTTTTGGCCCGATTATCCCTATCCTCTTCCTCTTTTTGCATCTCCACAGAAGCACTATTTCGCTCTTGCCAATCTTCTGTAAGTCGTCGTCTAGTGTTCGGCGAGACATTTTGAGCAACACGACGCTTTTTTCGAGGTTTTGGGGTAGCAATGGCAGGCGTGGAAACGAACGTGTACAGCAGGGGCTGAGAAAAGTGGCTGACACCGGGTGTGGAGAAGTTTGGGCTAGTTTGGCTTGACAGATCGGTCAGCGGGCTTCGAAATGGATTGTTGGGGGTACGAATCATCAACGGCGAGCTTGAGTTTTCATCGTTATAGGGTCGCGACCTGCGCGGCGAGGTGGGAGTAGGGTACGACATGTTTTTCGTGAGGCTAAACGGCCAGTTAAACAGTAATTAGGGGATGACGCGTTGACGCGTATGCACATGAATCATTGATGCGCATCTGATGCGTGTCCGAAAAAGGGTAGACGGAGTTTAAAACATCCACGCACTGCTTTACGGTAAATCCCCACCAGTCTAGTTAGGTGGAATACCCAACCCGGGTTTTACTGATTTGGGAACAAATACAATTCTTGGCATTTTTGGTGGCTAGGTATTCGGATACAACATGTACATACTATTAGTAAGTGTATTCCACCCAACTAGACTGGAGTCGAGTCTGGGAGAATCCCGTATGGAAAACTGATGGAAGAATGCTCATGTGTATGGCTGCCCAAGTGGGGACATATTTCCCATAAATATAATTTTCTTATTTTTGAAAAGTGCATCAAGAGTGAAACAATATTGTGTGCAAAAACATTTGTTTGGTGCGCATATTTCTTTTTGGTATAGTTTGATGTTGCTGTGAACACAATTGGCTGTGTGGAAACATATTTCAAGCATAATTTGCAAGTGTTAGTGCATTATTTCTTCCCCAAAATACATTCAATGCATGGAAAACATTATTCAAAATGACCATCTCTTGACCAAAGTGGCCAGTGCTCAATGCAAATTGAGTGTAGTGACCGTGGGAATATCCTGCGCACACTGTACGCAGGATATTCCCACGACCTGCTTATTAATTCACGGCCAGTACAAACACCACAGCAAGTAAAATATAATAAGATCATCTAAACTAGGACTGAAAATAATTATTATTGCCAAAAATACTTGTATTTTACCTAAAGTATATGCAATGCATCTCAGTAATATATCAGGAATTACCAGAGAAGTTCAAGTTGCTCAATGCAAAGTGCGGCAACCGTGAGAATAACTTGCATACACTATATGCAAGTTATTCCCACAGTCTGCTTATTAATTCATGGCCAGTATGAACAGCACAACAAGTTTAATATGACAAGTTATTTGAAGTGGCATTAAAGATAATAGCTAGATACATAATGTTTATTATTTTTTATTCTATGCCACCACAGTCTGCTAGTCATTCATGCTAAATTTTTTTTGATAACAATAAAGCATTCTATTTACCTCTACTTGCCGTTAGAGGTGTATAAAGCATGCAAAACAGTTGGTATGTAATTGATTGTGACTAATTAATGGCCTTAAATCAGTTGAATGAGGTCATTATTATAAAATTTTTGGTTATGAGCAATGATTATCTGTGTCAAAATGTTTAACTTGCAATTAAAAAGTCATAATGTAATGGTATCTAATTTTGTTTTCTACCATATGGCAGCTAACCTATCTACCTAGCTAATATCTAGTATTTTAATTTCCATATCCCCTTGGTAGGAACAAAAACTAACAGAAATTCTATGATAGTAACCGATTATTAAGTCAAGCATACCGGTTAAGTAAAAAACCGGTATTAATCACGCAATTTTGATGGCATCAATGATTTACTGATGGGGACAATTGGCAAGGACATATTTTTGTACAGTGGGTTGTGGGGATAAAAGAACTCGCTTTACTTACATAAAGTTTTGTAATCAATCGTGCTAATATATGGATTCCGGGTGACATGGACATGTATGTCGAGCACAGATAAACATCCTCTTCATCAACATTACAATACTACTGGAGTGGTTGTTAACCTATGGTGCCAAGGTTCTTTTGTCCAACTGATTACGACTTGTCAATCGGTGGTAGAGTGCATTTTGGGGTATCATAGCAGTATGTCCCCAATGTCATGTGTCAAAACAATGTTAACTTCAATTTTGTTCTACTGCAGCCAGCGTCATGAATTTTGTTACCTTTGAGAAGGTGTACAGCTTGTATCCAAATGCTACCTTTGGACATCAAGTCTCTCTGTTGCAACCTTCTGCCGACCTCAAGCGCGCGCAAAAATTTCTTGCAAAATATCATTCCCATGGCTTGAAATTTGTTTTTTCCATTCCATCGCAAACTTTGAAAATGGACCGCCATATCCAAAGCAGAATACAGTCTATCAGGGACAATGTAAATGTTGGGTATAGTTCATCTCGTGGTCATGTTCTCATTGTGCTGGATTACGATCCTTATCCAGAGTTGTTCTCTCCTGGGATTAGACGGGTTGGCGACAGGCATTGTTGGGTTTATTCTTTGCCTCTTTTACCCAAAGCAAATCAGACTTCCTTTGTTGAAGCCAATTTGTGGGCATTATTGCTCAATGAATTTGATTGTTTGCATTTTGGTGTCCGTCGCATCAGCGGTATTGCATTAGATTTTCACTACACAGCGGCAGATGTTTACCAATTACACAAGCGTGTCAAAAAAGCTATCAAATCCTGGGAAAGGGGTATAAGGTGTGTGCTCTTTAGTTTTAGTATTTGTCAATTTAATTCCTGTAATGTAGGCAAAAAGATGACCGTGTACATGCAACTGTTTTGTATTTGCTATCCAGAAAGGCAGATATTTTTTGGTTGCATTGCCCTCAACCACAAAGCCTCTTGTGGAATGGATATTTGTAATTTCTTCCATCCTTAGTCAAATTTTTGTTCGAAATAAACTTGTGTTCTCGTCCTCATTCTTTTTGTCTTAATTTGTAAGTTTGACTTGCGGATGAGCGTGGGAATATCCTGTGTACAGTGTACGCAGAATATTCCCACGGTCAACCTCTCCCGATATTCAGCCGAGTGTGGGAATATTCTGCGTACAGTGTACGCAGAATTCTCCCACGGACTTCCTCGCCGATATTCAGCCGAGTGTGGGAATATTCTGCGTACAGTGTACGCAGGATTCTCCCATGGGGTGCCAACTAACACCTTCAGATAATTTCTGTCATGAAAATGACTTGACAAATTATTCCTTGTTATTTACAATGTTCACGCAAATGGATTGATTGTTCGTTCAGCACATTTATGATATCCTTGTCTTTCTATGTACATATGTATTAATCTTGGGACATAGTATTGCTATTGTGGACTGTGTCCTCATTTAAGCGCATACGTGCCATCCTCTGTTGCGTGTCTTCAATGTCAATCTGACCTTTGTACAGCTGCCTCTTTGTCCTACACAAAACAGCAACCTGTCTTTTCGCTGGAGTATAGCGCGACCGCATTCTGAGAATATCAGCTTTCTGTTGGAAGTTATGAATGGCTATGAGACTGTTCAATGTAACATTGCTTACCTCTCTGGCCTCCTGGTCCAAGACAAGTATTCCGCGAAGAGCAACAACAAATTTGTACTTGTTTCCTTGGGCAGGAAATGCGACAAAGGCAACACTGATCTCGACAATGTCTCCAATTCGTATGGAGGCAGGATTATAAGAATAATATCTGTTGCAACATGATATTAGTTTGGTTGTGATGTGTTGTTGGTATTTTCTAAACATACCTGGCTGTTCCGTCAGGAAGTATCTCCCGACGAAGAAACTGTACCTTGTTATTGATTGCGTGGATGAAACTGTCCCCTACCATGGACGCCAACATGTTATCAGGGTCGACCAGGGGATGAAAACCTATGTTGTCAGATTTGTCTTGATATGCGGATACCTTCGTGAAATATTGGCTATGCGCATGGAAAACATTGAAACCCGTGTCTTTGTGAAGAACTGGGTCATAGCCGCTGACGCTGTCCGCGGGAAAATTGTTTGCAAAACGGAGGAAAACTTCTTCTAGCTTTTCCATCACCTTATTGAACACAATGTCTCCGAGTCCCGTGATAGCAATGGCGGTACGTAAATATGGTTGTTGCTTGACCGTTCTGTCGCGGCTGTAACAGTCCTCATTTGTAATTAATTCACCTCAATGGAGTGGACGTACGAAGCAGGCTTTGCCATTGGTGGTAGCATCTTGTCGCTAACTATGCCTTGGAGTCTGAATATCACTTCGTCCATTGCACCGATATCCACGTCAAAGTTGGACATATTTATATTATATTATATATATATTATATTATTACAAAGCGTGACGCTGAATCGTAAAGACTCGTCATGCCACGCTCCGCGGTGGCCCACTAAAACAAGTTGTTTGATTGTGGATCAATGATGGACATGTTGCGGTTGCATCAGTTAGATAAGATTAATGACACTAATTTGGTGGGTTGATATAATATATGTATCTATGTTGTAGTCAAAGACGTCATATCCAGAGAGTGGGGACTTCAAACATCAAGTATTAATTCCATACTTCTTCAAGAAAGTGTTGAAGTCCCTTCTGGCGACTCCGTCAGGTTCCCAGGCTTGCTTTAGTCTTGCCTTCATATTTTGGGCATTTTCCCTCAAGACTGCTCCTTTGGGCCCACGACACTTCTCCAGTATGTCCCGAATTTCGATTCCAACGGCATCACGGGACCGTTTTGGTACCCTTCCGTTTCTCATCAAGGGTTTAATGCCATGTTCCCCTGTTCTAACTTCAATTAGCTCAAATGCTATATCCAGATTTTCTGAGAGATGCGCAGAGGCTAGTGGCTGGTCGAATTCAAACGGCCAGCATATCCTATGGTGTCAATCCAAAATGAACCATTCTCAGCAATAGAAGGGTTTTCAAGTTTCGAATGACGCACATTGGGACACCGCTATCGAGGGACTCTAACACACCACTTTGCCCGGCATGAGTGACAAACCATCCTGTGGCCTAATGTAGAACTTAGGGCCATGTAAAAGAAGAAAATGAAACGCAGTTACTGGATGGTCGAGAACAAATTTTTGTGGGATCCATTTTGAGATCAAGCCATAGCCAGCCAGACGAATTTTATCGATTAAGGAGTCGGATATCTTTCCAAAGGGTGATGCGTATGATATGATCTAATATAGATCAGTGAGGTAAATATTTGCCTTCCGTAAATTGAGATCTTACAAATGGGAAGTCTTTCTCTATTAACGCTTCGACGACTTCTTCAAGATACTCCACAATTGAGGGCCAGAATAGGGTCCCAAATGAAATCTTACGCAAGACAATGGTGAAAATTTTCAGATGTTCCAGTCAGTATAAAACGACGCACTAAAACCAGGGATTTCTCTCCGTGAAGCTTCAAGGTTTTTGTTAGAAAATCTTGTATCTCTGATGATTCATGACCGCCACCATCGGATTCAATTCCGTACGTTGTTGGTTTGGAAGGAAGAAGAGGGCCTACAACAAATACTTCCTTGTCCCATTCCTCTAGTATCCATGATTTCAAGGCATCCACCGATACGGGTTCAAAGTCTTCCGCCGTGAGTGAAAAAACGGAATTGCACTCCTGTAACCCTCTTTCATTTGCGTCATTTCGGGACTCAAAAGGGGCGGTAACAGAAATGCGTACTTGTATGCTAGCTTTATAACATCAGATACCGTATTCTGGAACGCGTCTGGAAGCTGGAAGTTAATTTGTTCAGGTTTCTACCCCAAGGGTCGTTGCTTCGATGACTTGCCACTTGTGGAAAATGTTCCCAGTCGTACATGTCAGGAAGACCTGGGACCTTGATGACCTTACCCTCGGTATGATAAAAAATCTATATGTTAATCTAGTAAGAAATTAATTCGTATTGGAGTATAGGGTTGATAAATTACCGAGTCACCAATTTCTCTCGGTGTGACACCTCGTCGAGTAGCTTCTGCTTCAATTTTACCGCTCAGGTCCCCATTTCCTCCCAGTCTCTCAGGACCGTACAGGTGAATCACGCATGAAGCGTGTAAGGGAACTGAAGCAATTATTGGTACCTTCTGTCCTGTGATGGCACGCGTTGCGAGCATCTGTGGACTGGTGTAGACCTGTTTTTATTTGGAAATGAGATTCAGACAATACGTTGGCTTTGGATAGGTCACAACAGTTATAATACATACATCTAAGAATACAATGTCTGGTGCATCGATAGCATTGAATATTTTTCCCGTCATAGCGCAGACACCGGGTTTAGCCTCGGATAAGGCTCGGTAAGCCTCTGGATATGTTTGAACCATCAGCGGAATAAGGATGAATGCATCATCTGAATCTGTCTTGCACGGTGAAAGGACTCTGAACAACGAAAGTGACAAGGTGTCATTGAATTTAGCACATCGAGAATGTCAATGATACTATGCGTACCTCAGCCTGTCATCTGGCATCTCGTAACCAAGCTCTGCCGTCATTTCTGCCCTAGCCTTTGCGAGATGATTGGGAGAGAGCAACAGCGTGAATGTGATATTCTCTGTTTCTTTTACAACACGCGCGGCCAGGATACAAAACGCCCTGGTATGGCCTACAAATAAATCAGCTGCTTTACTATGGGACTAGGAAAACTTTGAAGGTACTTACCCCAGGCGGGAAACGCAGAGAAAAGGAAATGGTATTGTCTCTTCCGCGGCATTGAGGAAAGTGCGCTGCTCATTTTCAGCTTGAACCCCGTCTTACGGAAAGTTGATAATGGGAGCTTTGCAGGGATAGTGAGACTAGCTCTCGGGTTTTGTAGGCCAGATCATCCTGATAATTAAACTAAATGAAGATAATATTATCACATTTGACGCGGGGAGCTAAAGAGGAGTGCTGGGGCGCTTGATTAGCTTCGAGAAACGGCGTCGATTTATGATTGGTTCAAGTTGGTCAGATGACAGTCTAGTGGACTTAGGAAGGAGCGATTTGATAGGTAACCCGTGGTAACTCTCCATATCGTTCAGATTTTTCACATCATATCCAAGGCTATCAGTGGGAAAGATGGCACAAAGCAATCATTAATTTTCCAAAGAGTCTCGTAATATTGCGCACCGGTTACTAAAGTCTAATGTTAAATTTTTCCAAGAACAAGTGCATGTCTTTTCGGCTGACTCCATTAGCTTTCCAGGACTCGGAGAATTGGGCTTTGATTTCCAGGGCATTCTTTCGTAGCTCCGCGCCCTTATCACCACGGCATGCATCGAGAACCTCTCGGATCTCGACTCCAACAGCTTCACGGGTGCCTTTGGCCTGCATACCGTGTCGGTAGAGCGGTTTCATACCGTGTACCCCTGTTCTAACCTGCACGAGTTCAAAGGCAACATGTAAATTCTCCGATAGATGTGCTGCTGCGCACGGCTGATCGAACTCAAATGGCCAGCATATCCTATGAATTCCTTTGAATGATGGCAAATATAATAGCTCTGGGAATGAGACATACATTGGAGTACCACTATCGAGAGCTTCCAAGACGCCGCTTTGTCCGGCGTGTGTCATGAACCAGCCTGTAGCCTGGGGAGGGGTCAATTAGCAATAGAGGTAACAACATACACAGCAAAAAATGCTCATACGTACTGGATGATTCAGCACGTATTTTTGCGGCACCCATTTGCAAATGAGCCCAGATTCGGTTGCGTGTATTCTTGATACTAACTCGTCTGATACTGTTGCATAGATTGATGCACATGATAGTATCTGCCAAATAGTTAGAATGAAATCATCGATGCAAGATTAGCCTACAAATGGGATATTTTTTTCCACCAGAGCCTCTAGAACCTCTTCAATATATTCAGAAATTATGGGCCAGAACAGTGAACCGAATGAAATCTAAGGACTCATGAGTTTGATCAAAATGAACAGGTCTATGAACATACCAAAACCAGCGAGTTCTCTCCATGCTTCTTTAATGACGTCTCCAGAAACTCTTCGACCTGTGATGATCCGGAAGCTGTTTTTGAAGAAATACTATAGGTGGTAGGCTTGGAGGGAAACAGCGGGCCAACGGTGTATACTTCCTTATTCCAGTCTTCCGAAAACCACGACCTCATTGCATCTATTGATTGCTTCTCGAGATTGTATGAAGAAAACGAGAAAATGGCGTTGCTCGTCTCGAAGCCTCTACCATTTTAATGTGATCAATCCTCTTTTCAAAATCTGCATATCATCAAAAGCTTACTTGTATGCCAATTTCAGGAAATCGGATACCACAGGCATAGTGTGAAGCTACAATTGTAAATCAGAAGTGCCGTCGTAAACTAATGATGGTCTTGTATCACCGTTTGCGGGAAATGCTCCCAGTCATACATTGGCGGAAGTCCTGGAACGTTGGAAACTCTTCCCTCCGTATGGTAAAACACCTTCACGCGCGTGAGCAGAGATACGCTTTGCCAATACAGATAGGAAATACCGTGTCTCCGATATCCTTGGCTGTGACTCCGAGCCGAGCTGCCTCCGCTTCAATCTTTGCATCGAGGTCTCCAAGACCGTCCATTCGTTCAGGACCATAAAGATGGACAAGAAACGAGGCATGGAGGGGACAGAGACCCACGATAGGCACGGTGCTGCCTGACATAGCGCGTACGGCAAACATCAAAGGGCTAAGGTAAACCTACATTTCGGCATAACATGAAGCATCATGAGTAAGAAAGGGCTTGTAGAAACATTTTGATACGCACATCAAGAAAAACAGCACATGGGGATGGAGCGCTATCAAAGACCTGCCCCGTCTGAGCGCAAGTAATCGCGTTTGCCTCTAGTAGAGATTTATAGGTGGTTGAGAATGAGCCAAACAGTGCTGTTATATTGAAGAAGATGTCATCCTTGTCGGATTTGTACGGTGAGAAAACCCTGTTGGTTTGGAGCATTTATTAATCGGTTATCCATGGGAATGTTGTAGGATTCAAGTTTTACCTAAGGCGTCGACGAGTTTCCTCTGGTGCATCGTCGAATTCTGCTGATATTTCCGCTTCCGCGTTCTTGAAATAGTTTGGGGGGATTATCATGGAGACTACAAGGCTCTCGTGCTCCTTAACAAGCCGGGCTGCCAGAACGCAAGGCGCTCTGGAATGTCCTATAACAACAGTTATAAATACCACGGTTTGAGTAAAGAAATCTCTGTGCTTACCCCACAGTGGCATGGGAGTGAAGACAAAGTGATTCATGCTTGACGACCGATAAATTTGTAGAAAAAGCAAGTAGGAAATTAGAAACAAGCTTTGGACTCCTTACAGAATACTGGAAACCCACCCAGGTCTATTTTATATGATTTTGACATCAACAGGGAGGCAGCGTCGGCCACGCGATTGACGCTGTTATCATTGCTCCGAGTCCGTAAATTTGACGACCGATATCGTTGCAGGGTTCCCTTGTCGAATTGGACGCCTCTAATCGCTTATAAATTCTAGATTCCGCAGGGAAACAGACAAGATTCTTCGATGACCCCGTATAGAGTAAGAGGGTCCCGTAGGATAAGAGCGAGAGTCTTGCATGGGAAACGCGCATAAATCGGTGTTGATCTACATGCAGATTATATATTACCCAGCCTACGGTAGTCGGGCCTGTTGTGATGACGTGACTGCCGAATACAAGTGCGTGTAGAGAGAACCAAGAGTGTGAGTTGGGCATTTGAAGTCATTTTTGTAAAGGCTTGAACGCAGTGAACCGACGGTGTATATGTCTTTCTTCCGAACGGCATAAACCGACCATGTTATTGCATCGCATTCAGCCAAGGCTCCGAATGCCTCCTATGATGCGCCCATATGTCCCCGACCGTAAGCGAAGAGTACATGATACATGTATAAGGATTGAAGGGATGATTTTCAATATTGGTTCTTGAAAGCAAAGCGAAATTGATCAGACAGAATGGAATACAGTGGACAATTGTTTGCAAATAACACACATCGAGAAATCGAACACCAGGACCTAATTGACGTCGAGAATCATATTGACTGCCAGTTGAATTCAAACCCTGATAGGAATGAGAACATCAGTTATTGTTCTTCGGATTTTCACCGCCAAATGACCTAGTGGTGAGGAAGAGTACGAGAATAAACTGGCGTCTATGAAGCTTGAGGAATCATATCTTACCTCAGAGTTTGCAACAGGTTTGCAACATCCTTCCTGTAAAGCCGACCACTCGGATAATTGGCCCGAATAAAATATGTTAAGACTCCGAATATATCTCCACCGGCAACTTCCTGCAACACCGACTTCTCCGCCTTCTGCTTTGTTGGCAAATTATTAGTCTTATACTAGAAGAACCCTATTCACGACCTAGTTACCAGATGGTCTCATATAGGTAGTCCGGGTACCTCTCATGGAATTGAGGGTGCATATATGGACGAATCTGACGTGGGGCAATTTCTGGGCAATGACTGCAGGTCGGCAAGTCTTTTCGATCCAATAAAACAAAAACTAAACTACACCGCATCTTTAGTTGACCTAGATGTATAACTCTACCAGCCAGACGACTGCGCTTGCTAAAGCGAGGGCAGCACTATAAACCTCAAGGTTGAAAGATATGGACCACAAGCTCCTGGCTGCCCCACTAGTCTTCCCACCTACATTCAAATCACACGCGTCATCCGTCTGCAACACTGCGTCCTGTGGTCCATATTGCAGTGGATTGCATCTGCATCGTCAACGATATCCACATGCCAGAAAATTAGCAAAACAACGTCAAAATGCATCCTGCGGCGGTCATGACGCCATCGCACTCACCCAGGCAGCCGAGCCAATACCCCGTCAACCGCCTCGTCCACCACAGATGCGAGCTTGCACTCTCCAGCGAGCGTCGTGTTGGTTTGGACGGTGAGGAAGGAGCACGCCTCTGTTATTCCTGCACCGGTCGGGTCGGACGGGTTGTTGCATTTGTCGATGGCGTTTTGGAGCGCGCTGATTGATGGTAGACGTTAGCACTTGAAGGTGTAGGCATGCCTTGAGACAGGACTTACGTTGTGTCCCATCCGTTCTGGAAGTCGGCATGCCACGAAAATCCTGTAGGATCCCTAGGTATCACCGATTTTGCATCTCAAGCTTCAGTCTTTCAATAGTCCATTTCGCAAGGGGACATACCCTGTGGCTTTTCAGAACGTCAGATCAAGCACTACCGCCAACACATTGAAGAGGAACTTACAATACACAAAAGGCCACGCATCTCTCGCCGGATTCCAACGATCCGCGAAAGAATGCACGTCCCAAGTGACCTTCCAAAACAGAATGCCATTAATACCGATCTCGGCAACAGCGATAGCCCGCAAAATAACAATACCTCATACAACAGCTTCATAAACCCGACTGGGTGCGTATCCGGGCACGCGCCATTGTCCAGGTCAGACAGGAACGCAGTGTGTGTTGTGTGGTCCGGCGAATCAAGATTCTACGAAACATTTTTTTATTATTTATGGCGTTTTTCGAAGTTGAGGAAGGACTGACCACGCCATCCCAGCACGCAGGCATATGTATACGCGCGTTCAAGCCTGCCTAGAGCGACGAGTTGGATAATTTATCTTTCGTTCTACTTAATGGCGAGGACGACTAACCTCGCAATCGGTGTTCGGGAACCCTGGTCCTGTATGGCAAGTACACCAACCGCACCATCAGTATCAACACTTATCCCAACCACCCACTCCCAAACCAAACGAGCACGTAAACGACAAGACTCACCATTATCAACGCTATTATACCCCGCCGCGGCCGCCCCGCCCGTCGTATACCTCAAACACTCCCACTCGACCGCGCGTTCCGCCAGTTCGGCCTGCGACCCCTCGCCCGTGGTATATCTGCAACACACAAATAAAATCGATAATCAATAATCAACCACGCATCAAAATACGAATATGGAAGTTTAAATTCCACTCCGGGAAGGAAAGGAAAGGAAAGGAAAGGAAAGGGAATGAAATGGAATGGAAGAAATAAGGGGCCAATTAATCGCACGTCGCACGTCGCACGTACCTCCGCGCCCGCCTCTGCGGGTCCCCGCTTACCATCCTCAACCCGGGCGGGAACGCGCGAAGCCCGGGCCCGCCGTTGCTCGCGTCGACTGCACCGCGATTTTCGTAGTACACGAGCAGACCTGAAAACGGCGAAGCGAATGTTGGGTTAATTGTATGCATTTGTTCAGTTATCCATGTTCCGAGGGGAGGCGGGGAACAAGGCTTACCGCCGTCTGGAACAGCCTCGAACATCTTCGTCTTTGGATCCTGGAAGTAAAGCTTCGCGAACCCTGTGAGTGTGCATTCATCAGTTGACTATGTTTTCTTTCCTTTTTTCTTCCACCTTCCACCTTCCACCATCAAGCTGGAAGCAAGGCATATCAGGGATGAAGTAGGTGCTTACAATAATTCGACATATCCTTTGTTCACATTTTCAAAAGGGCGCGATTCGATTTAAATGGGCGTCAGATACCGCACCCGCCAAGGGTCGACTTCTTGCACTATGAATTATAATTGATATGCAACACTCACTTGATCAACGAGACAATTGGAACACGTAGACTGCCTCAGAGCATCGTACGTGCTATTCGCCGCGAACCCTACATAGCGTCGACGCGCACAAGTAACGACATCATAGGTAAGAGGTAACAGATAATCAGGTGATAATTCACAATGGCATTGCATCGTCCGACGTCCGTCCTGCGTTTTAATTTCACGCTGAAAAAATGGGAGTTGGGGGGGAAGAAGTACGTACCGTTTCCACCGTGTACAGTCTATCGTTTTCAAAAGTTTATAGTTTCAGTTACAGTTACAGTCATACGGTATATTGATCTTGAACTGGACGATTTGGAGTTTATGGGAGGTGACTGTGACGTACATGGACGTGGTTGGACGGGACATCTCCCGGGGACACAATCGGGTCGATCCTCTCTGAAAAAGACAAAAAACAGAAAAAGAAAAGAAAAGAAAACAGTTAATGGGTTAAGTGAACATTGTATTCCAAGGGAAACAGCAAAAGAGAAAGAGAGAGCGACCTTGTACCAAAGGCGTCGTACACGCGACTCTAAACCACGCGTGGACACCCAACGGCCCGGGAGCGGAGAGAGAAGAGAGAAGGATGGGGAGGGATATCATTTTGAATTTGGAGGTCGAGGTGGAGGTTGATGATGATGATGATGATGATGATGAGATTGTCCAGGGGATCATTGAATTCCGGGTCGTATACGATATACCAAAACCGCAGTTCTGTTCTGTTCTGTTCTGGTTTGTTTATATTGAAAGAAAGAAAGAAAGAAAGACAACACGCGAGATCGGAATCGTGCCTTATATAACATCATCTCTACAACTTGATTCTTGAAAGGCAGATTCTAGTGGGTCGGTCGCAGCATGTACATATATATAACACATACACATACACAGACACAGGCACAGACACAGACACAGACACATGCGCGTCCGCCGTGCCTTTTGTTCATGCACTGTGCACTGTGCACTGATTTGTGATGTTGTGATTTATGAACACCTGGTTCACGCGAGGCGATCCAAATTTTAGTGAGTTCCATCACTATGTACCCTCCAATCGCATGCACTGAATCCCCTCGCGATCACAATTCCGAGCAATGCGTAGAATAAAAATAAAAAATAGAAAGAGAATTCGGAGATGCATTGACATGACATCTCAAAGGTCTCAAAGGGAAAGGGTTGACATGGACAACCAGGGCCGGAACCAGGAGACAAAAACCAAAAGAACAAAAGACCAAAAAACAACAAAGGGTCAAAAGGCTCATGGGACTCTGAATAAAATCACAGAGTCAGTGGGAAATATCGGTCATAATTAATAACTAGCAATGACTACTACCAAACGTACGCGTAAAACCAAAACCAAAAACCAATGTGCATACATTTATAAGTTAAATTTAACCATGACTATCTACATACTGTTCCTTTACTTTACTTTAATTCTACTTTACTTTTGAGCGGGGGTGTGGTGTGCGACTCTGTAAGGTGTGGGGGGGGTGTGGGGGTGCAATCGCAATCCCAAGGATCGCATCGAATAATCTAAACCTGTGTCGTGTATCATAGTGTAAAAAAATGTAAGTGGAAATAAAACCGCCGTGCGTGCGTGCGTGTACTTTCTCCATCTCTTCGACTTCGTGCCTTCAACCGTCCGTGATTCTCCTCTACCTCTACCTCTACCTCAACCTCTCCCCTACCTCTTCCCTACCTCTCCCCAACCTCTACCTCATATACACACCCAACACCCAACACCAACACCCAACACCCAACACCAACACCCAACACCCAACACCCAACATTCAAGCACCCCCAGCCCCAGACGCCGCCCCCGACCCCGTCCCCCCCCTCCACTCAAAATTAAACCTGCTCAACCCAACCCTCAACGACTCATACACCGCGCGATGCGGCGCCGGATGGATCGAGTTGATGGTATGTTTATAGATCAGCCCTGTGAGTGGGGAGAATGTGTATGTTGATTCGCTGGTGAGGTTGAGGTGGAAGTGGAGGTGGAAGTGGAGGTGGAGGTGGAAGATGGCGATGTTGAGAAGAATAAGAATAAAAAGTCAGTGTCAGAGTTAGAGTTAGGGAGGGATAAAGATAAGATGAAGATGAAGATAGAGGAATGAGGGATGAGGAATGAGGAATGAGGATATAGACGAAAGTGAATTTGAATTTCCTTGTCGATGAAAAAAATTGGTTGTACAGATTGAAATCTCATTCGATTCAAAAATCCAACTGGAACACCAAACGTGGAGAAAACAGCAAGGCAAAAGATAGATAGAGGTGGAGAGACAGAGAGAGAGACAGAGAAAAAAGATAAAAAGATAAAAAGAAAAGAAGAAAAAAGACGCACATAACCCACTCCCCCCGCTTCCCACTCACCCTCGCCAAGCCCGTCACAACCTGCCGCAAAATAACACTCTTCTCCCTCCTACCAGCCCCAACCTCACCCTCGCCGCGCTTCTCGTTCAGAGGAGCAGGAGGAGCAGGCGAGCGACTCGGTGTCGGCGTGTCAATCGTCATTTTCACATTCTGCACTTTCAAATCGGTGTATAGCGCTGCCATAGTGTGTCGGATGAAGCTTGACGATGCGACGTACATCTGCAGACCTACAACGATAACGATAACAAGTCAGAATCGAAAATTAATGATCCGTCAGTATATAATAATACATGTATATGCATGTGTAATGGATAACGCACCGTCAATATGGAACGTCCGAGGCAACGGCGGCGGCAACACCACAGGCGGCGTATACGAAAGTCTAACATCATCACTATAAATCGGCTCCTCGTCCTCTCTAACCATATGCCCCTCCAAAAACTCCGCCGCTGCGCTCGGGAGCGGGATCGGGATGGGGATATGAATTGGGATAGGGCTAACGCTGTGCGGGCGCTGTGGTAGACCTGTCACTTTGTTCACGGACGTTACGAGCCCCACTTCGAAGAAGTCTGGTAATGTCTCTTGGATAACGTGTATCGCGCGCCCTGGAAAGTGGACCATATATCAACAAAACTGTGTTGCTGTGTTTGTGTGTGAGTTGAGAAGAGAGTGATAGTGACCTGTGCGGATCTCCCATTCTTGGTCGGAGATGTGGTTTGGCTGGTTGTGCGGGTTGCTGTCGTTTTTGGGGGTGTTTGTGGTGTCGTTGGATGGGAGGGAGTCGGGAGGGAGCCGTGAAGAGCGCACGGCAAGATCTGAGTGCGTGAGGGATGATGCAGATACTTCGAGAGGCGGAGGGGTGCAACTGGTGCTTTGATGGTACGGAGACTGGTGTGAGACAACTACGGGCAAAGCCGAACGCGATAGACAATCATTCGGCTGCTTTGCGCGGAGGGCGAGAATACGGAGAGAGCGAGAGGAAGCTGAGGAGAGATATACATGCCTGTTGAGCATGTCTGGACGAGAGAACAGAACAAAGTTTCCGAATGGAAATGGAAATGATGAAACGTGTTTGGCTCGCTGCTCAGAACCAAACAACCCTCTCCTCAAACCTCCTCCAAGTAACCCTGCACAATGAGATGCTCGATATCCGCCCTGCGCACCATAAACCGCTGCCCCTTCTGAAAATCTATAACCCCCAACTCCGTCTGTATCATCCCACAGTCCCGCACGACGCGCACGAGGACCTGCAGATCCTTCGGCGGATCCACAATGCTCGCGGTGATATCCAACTCATACGCAAACTCTGCGCGGAACTCCATCACAGACGCATGGTACGCGCGCAGATAGTCCACCTCATACGGCGACATCTTCGCCCGCGTCTCCTGGTTCCCGAGCACATGCGGCAGCGCGCCGCCCGCCGCCCAGTACATGTCCCGCAGGCGGTCCGTGCGGTGCGCGTGGTACGCGAGCAGGCAGCGTTTGTTGCGGTTGATCGCCGTTTGGATGATGAGCAGTGCAGGTGGCGGCGCGTGCCCGTCGATGAGCAGTGTTGAGAGGGCGGACTCGAGCGAGCGCTGTTCGCGCAGCAGCGAGCGCACGAGGGAGTCGTTGTATTTCAGGAGCGTGTCGGTCTGTGTCGAGCGTCGGGATTCTGTGACTAGTTGGGTGGCGAGCTCTCCGTATTGACGCGCTTCAGTCATGATCGATGTAGAGTGGTGGTGAAAGATGATCATGTCACTCTGTGACAGACGCGTTGTTTGTTTGTCCCACGCGGAACAACAAGAACTCCATCGGTGCAGTTAAGCAAAGACACTCAAGCTCACTGGAAAAGCAGCTCATTTATGTTTTGTTAGAAAAACTTTCTCGACAAGTCTCAAAAATCGAGCTATGCGGCGCTTTGGTGGGTGACTAGAATATAGTGTCACGTCAAAGACTACGATCTCGACGCGTCTTCATCGCGGCATAAGACAGATTTTTCGGGTTTCATTGTAAAAGCACCAGTTTATGAGAAAGGAAAACCTCTGACTATAAAAACTGAACCCAAGGAGTACGCACACACAGATTGACAGAGGTAGGACGAGATGATGAAAGAATTGAAGAAGAAAAACATACATCAACGCAAATGCGCAGCGACTACATCTAGCCTGCACAGCAAAAAGTTGAAAAATTAAAGCAACCAATACGTTGAACATTAAACATGAGACAGAAGATATACTTTTGTAAGAGCACCCTCCAAACCCCAAACCCCACCCCAGCCCAACCCAAAACCCAACCCAACCAACAATTTCCCACTTTTCTCCTTTCCTATTGTTCTACTTCACAACCACAATCTTCTTCACCATCCCCGTGCCCATCCTTTCCATCTCAGCAAGGACCGAGTCCTGGTTAAGCACGACGAGATTTTTATCCTTTTCCTTCGATTTAGACTTCGACGCGTCCTCCGTCTAAAATTCAGACAGGCAGTTAATTAGCATTCACGAACAAAAGAAAAAAAAAGAGCTACACTCGCCCTTTTAACAGGAGCACAAGAGAACCCGCCCAAAACTCTAAACGCACGCGGCTCTCTCACCGTCGGATCCCACACACCACCAATCTGTGTCCCACCAAGCGGGTCATAGAACAATTTACACGTGTCCATGTAAATCCGCTGTTGATAATAAGAACATAATGTATCAGTTAAAATGTCCATTATCCAAAAAAACGAACCAAAAAAAAAGGAGAGAGAGAGAAAACAAGTGATTCAAGAAAACACCACACCAAGCATAAACACAAACACCAAAACGTAAACACAAACGTACCTGAAGATCATCAAAGTACATCCGCGCAGGATCAAACCCAGGCATCACCCGCACACTCTCCTCCTCCTCCTCCCTCGTCCTATTCGCATACTTTCCACCGCGTCCCAACAACACTTCCACATCCACACCAACATTATGCACATAGCGCGGTATCACACCCGGATCAAGACACAGCACGAAATCGTAGTCGTCCGTTGGGTGTATGAACATACCACGGATATCCAGCTGGCCGGACTCGAGCGTGCCTAGGTAAGCATACGTCGCACTCGCTAAAGCCCGTACACGGTGCGCAACGACGAGGTCGGGGCCTTTGTACGTCCACACGTGTCCTGACGGATCGTGCTCCGTCGATACTTTCCACACGCTCTTATTCGGGCCCGCCACACTCGCCGTCGACGCTTTGCTCGTTGCCGCCGCCGCCGCAGTAGTAGTAGCAGCGGGGACGTTGCTGCCCCCGTAAAGCGGCACGAACAACCCCTCCTCCCACTTCCACTCCTTCAAAAACTGCACGAAAAGCGCAAACCCGCGCTCTTTGCTACCAGGAACAAGATGTCGCACCGTCTGCTCCACACCCTCACCCACACCCGTACCCACACCACCCACACCCACACCACCACTCCCAGCACCAGCACCCACAAACAACGACGCACAAATAACCTCCACAACCTCCTCGCCCACATGCGCACCCAACACCCAATGCGCCGCAAGCCACCGCTTCGCAAGGCGCACCGTCCCCGCAAACGCACCGTACCGATGCGCGAGCGCCGCGATGGCCCGATGGTGCCGCGGCGCGTGGACGAAGAGGCGCGTGTACACCTCCTTCGCTTTGAGCGCGGCGTGATAATCCGGGCCCTTCCTCTCTTTCTCCTTGTCCTTTGTCTTGATGTGTGGCTGGAGAGCTGCTCTCCCGCCGATGATGTTATCGAGCAAGTTCACTTCGCGATCATACCATATCCGCGCATGGAACGCCCATCCTTCGGGTGTGATAAGCTCCAGAACCGCACGGTCGACAAGCTCCGAGTCCGTCGGGTGCCCAGTGATAACCCTTGCCTGCATCCCCTGAACCGACTCCATCAGCGCAGACCCCAACCGCTCCATAAACGCCATCTTGACCACCTGCACCGCGCGAACATCGTCCGGCCACCTCGCGGACTTTTCAAACTCCAGCACAACCTCAATAGGCGGCGCATAGCGCGCGGTCGGCGGGAGCCGCTGGGCAAGTGAAGGTGGCATCGCCACGGGGCTGAACACGCTCGTATACCTCAACGCCTCCGCAATAGGGCTGACATTAAGCAACGCCAGCGGGAGCTCATCGTCGAGCTTCTTGATCTCCTTCACGAGCGCGTCGAACGCCATCATCGCGCCTTTCACCCCAGTCTGCACTTTCGCCGCCACAATCTCACCCGCAACCACAGGCGGCAACCGTATAAGCGCATCATACGCCATATCCCACGTCCCCACCTCTTTCTCCCCCAACCCAAAATGCCAACCGAGCAAATGCCTCACAATCATAGCAGGCACATGCGCCTTCTCGTCGGCAGTTTTAACATCCCACACCACGCTCTCCGCAATGCGCCCGTCTTTGAATCGGCGCAGCTCCGATTTGCTGCCCCAGAACGCGCGGAACGTTTCGAGCGCCGTTTGGTCGTTGGCGTCGGCTGCTGGGCCGTGGTCGACGAGGCGGAATGCGTGTTCGGGGTTATGGATGATGCCGATGAAGATCGTGTCGGGACTTGAAGGATGCGCCTGGGACACGGAGCGGGAGAGAGACGAAGGGTGAAGGAGGGCCACGGCACGCGAGCGGTCGCCGAGACCTTGTCGGACGATGGTGCTTATTGACGACAGAAGCGCGTTAGCAGGGGATCCGATGTCGAGTGTCGAGTGGACGGAGGTGTTTCGAGGTTTCGCGGATGTGAGATCAACACTGTACAGAAGCAAATCAGATGTCGCTCAGAGCATAAAAACTTGAGATTGTGTACCGAAGGATGACATCGAAACGCGTTGAAAGATCTCTACAGTCCTTCAAAAAGACTCCGTTGAATGGGTCTCCGGAAAATGTGGTTTGGTTGAGCGCTTCGAGTGCTTTCGTGGCATCATAACGTAGCTGTCGAGTGTCAATACGTATGGATTGATGGTTAAATGAGTAGACATACCAGCTCCAGAGATCCAAGCGGCACTCTAGCCAAAACATTTGTCAAGGATAACGAATCGACGAAAACAGCGCCTGTATGCTCCTTGTATTCCTCAGGTGGGAACTACAAGCGACACCGATCAGAAAGTGAATATCTTTTCGACAATGAACGACAGACCTTATGGCCCTCAGCAGCCTTCACAAACACCGAATCTTTCTCAAAATCATGTTTGGCTAAAACATACATTGTTAGTATGCACCCTCTAAACGAGCAACAGAAAAAAGACGCACCTAAAAATTCCAAAGCGGCTTTGAAAAGCTGGTACGAACTGAGACCCTTTCCAACCGACCGTCTCCGGCTAGACTTGGGCGCGTTCGGGCGCGCCTCTTCCCCATTCAACAGCAATGCAAGAAGAGACCACCACCAAGGCCCTGCACCCTCGAACCCCTGGATGCACATTTTCGTCCCCTCACTGTACCCACGCTGGTTGGCCCACACCCGGAGAAGCGTCAGCGCGTCGGAGAAGGCTGGGACTTCATTTTGTAGCGCATGCACCACAATAAGCTGGTATTTGGGCAGGAGAGTTTGTAGAAGGGCAGTGTTGTACAACGGGGTGGGAAGGTGCGTGGGGTGTGTAGTGTCGTCGTGAGCCGTCTCGCTCGCGGCGCTGACGCGAATATTTGAGTGCGAAGGCGAAAGTCGGTGGAGGGGGATGGGTGAGGTTTGTGATAGCACAGGTAGGATGCAGATTTTGGCGTTTAATTTGGTGAAATCGGTGGCCGAATCGTCTGTGCAGAGTAAAGTGAGAAATTTTAGCATCGTCTCCGATATATAGTACCTTTTTTTGGTGTCAAAACAAGCTTCGTGAGACGTGGATCACCTTGTAGTGATTCATAAGAAACGTCCACATTGAGTGTTTTCGACTTTTGGATCGCAGCTGCGATATTGGCGAGATAGAACGATCTTTTATGGAAATAACGACCATTCAAATAATCCTTTTCTTGGAACAGGGTCTTGAGAACAACAACAACAAGTCAGAGGCGTCAAGAAAAAAACATCAAATGAGACGTACATTCGGCATTTCCAAAGCCAAATCAACTCCGAATGGTTGTCCGTCCTTCGCCTTCACGCTGATTTTGTTCCCCCAGCTCCCAACTAATGTGATTTCGGTCGGGGGCTCGTATGCGACTTTCCAGTTGGTATCTTCCGTTGGTAGTGGTAACGAGTATGGGACGGCAACGCCCTTTTTCATGAGTTTTCTGGCTGCTTCTAGCGGATGCGCGGGTGAAACCGAGGGTATATCTTTGATGAAAGTGTGTAATTGGAAGAGGAATCGTTCGAGAGGAGGCACTCTTGACGCTTTCGGTCGAACATTAGGTAGCAGAGCATCCACCTGGAATAATTACGATTAATTTGGTTATTTGAGACTGAGTAATAGAGATACGTACTTGCAATTTGAAAGAACCCGACTTGAATAAGTCGCTAGCATCTCTGATGGCCCTCAGCTCTTCTCCCGTCGGCGGTTTGTGCGATTTCTTGCCGGTAGGATGTGTATCAGGTAGCGTGTCCATGGTCGATCCAATTCCCTTCCACTCTTCTTCCTCTTCTCCTACATCCAATCCATGCATTTCCGCATCACTGGGCTCGTCACTTCCCTCTACCTCACTATCGTCCATAACGCTGTCCTGGTCCTGGTCCATAGCATCATCTTCCTCAATCCTAGGCGACTTCTGTCATGAAGGAACATTTAGCCAACGTTGCTATCCAGAAAATCTTATTCATAACGTACCTCTCGTTGTGATGATGGTCCTGCGACCTTCCTCTTGAGATTTTTGGCCATCAGGTGGATGTGAATAAGGTCCAAAATAGTGTCAAGACCCAGCAAGTCCAGATGGGAGTAAAAACAGCACAGCCACTGACATCAGATCACTCGGCCGGGCCGATCGATGTACACGAGGACACGAATTCGAGCCTCGCTCAACGCGTTAATTCTGCGTCATTTTGTTTTGAACTTCAACCATTTCAGCTTAAAATTCCCAATTTATAAAATTCATGAATGACCCATTTTAAACGAAGATACTCTTCGAATAATTACAACTTGAATAGAATACTGTCTAAGTGATATCCATCTACATATAATTTAATTAAGTTCAGTTTGTTCAATGAGTCTCCGAGCGGCATCATCCCTTGGCTTAATCGAATATTTGAAAGGGAGCGGGTGACTGGAAAACATATTAGTATCAATCTAACAAATCGGTATATAAACACAAAACCCACCAAACCATTCCCTTCTTTGAGAACTCTGGGGTAACGTGAATAGGACGGCCCATGTCATCCAGCGCAGGCCGAATATCATATACGCTCAAAATAGAAGCAATTGATATCCAGACCTGAAACTCGCCCATGTACTTTCCTGGACATGCCCGACGACCGTAGCCGAACGCGGCAGACAGTGGGTCCATGGGAGAGAGCTGCTGCAATCCTTTATCTGCATCACCCATAAATCTATCTGGGTTGAAGCGACGCGGTTCGGGGTACGTTTCCTCGTCGTTGAAGATACCCCATGTATTTCCGATAACTATAGTTCCGGCTGGGATATAATATCCGTTGTAAACATCAGCGTTGGTAGCCACATGTGGCAGTCCTGTAGTGGAATTGTAAGGCGGGCTGTTTATCGCGTTTTTAAAACACGTACCTAGTGGGGCAACTGGATTCCACCTAAAGTTGGAAACAAATTCAAAATTGAGGAGGGCATCAATCATAAGGCAAGAATGTATCATACCGGAAAACTTCTTTGACTATCGCTGAGATAAATGGAAGTGATTCGCGGTCTATAGCCTCCGGAAGGCGATCTCTGCCAATGACAGTATCAAGTTCTTTTTGTGCCCTTGCTTGTATCTCAGGATGTGTAAGCATCGCAAGAACGAAAGTAGCCAAAGTGGATACGGTCTGAAGTAAAACCATCAGTCAACAAAGAAGCCCTTGAAATCAAATTGCATACGCTTTCAGCAGAGGCTACGAAAAAGAAAGAAGCATTTGAATTTAGAGGCAAGAAACCTGTAGAGATTTGGTAGCTCATACCTGCATACACCAAAGCGGCACAATCTTTAACAACTAGTTGCTCGTCCTCGATGACCTCACCCCTCGAATCCAGATCATTGAGTAGATTGGAAACAAAGCAAGGCTCTGCAGTTCCCGCTTTCTTCAAAAAGTGTCAGATGCTAGTATCACGTAGATTAAAATTAATTTACCATTCCATCAACAACTGTTTTGAAAGGATCGTTCCTCATGCGATTGACTGCGTCGCGCCATTCTCTGGCTTTGCGCTTGAAACTTGCTTTGGGTATCCACTCACTGTACTCAAAATCTCAGGTTATTTTTAAATCGAATCAGTATCATAAAAACGTACGGTACGTGTTTGACTGTTTTTCAGAAGAATTTTAGATACTTAGACCTGGTAATGGGCAAACCAGACTCACGGATTGGTATGAAATTAACGAGGAAGGCACCTGGGCTAGTAGCGACTGCTGCTCCTTCTAGTGCCGTCCGAGCGATCGATACATACGGGTCATTTATATCAGCTATCTGGATTCCATAAGTCACTTTCATCACAAGGGATGCTGCATTCCTGTACAAAACAAAAAATACATATAGTTGTATGGGACGTATAAAGTAAAAGGTACGAACTGTCTTAAGTTATATTCCAGGCTTTCCGGGTATCGAAGGAATCGACGAAGCAATCCATGAGCTTCGCGAGTTTGAATAGGGAAATATGATGGGGCCATGGACGGTTGAAATTCATGATGGAAAACACGGCGATGTGTCCTCCATCGGTCGCCTAGTACATAGTTGTTAGTTTACTGAGAAGTTGGCAGAATTCGATGACCTACCATAAGGCATGTTCGATAAGCTGAAATCCCATCCCATGCTTAAAATGAAGGTAGATCAGCATTTGACTTCAAAACAAAATAATAAATGAATTCTCACAGGTCATGGCTCATGGGAGATTGGAAACGATCAGAATAATTAGCAGATCGTTTCTCGAATAAATCGCCAGCAGTCTTGAAAGAGCTGACTAGCAGTATGTTGACGCCCATTGTACTCATGTACACCAAATCGCCTATAAAAATGTTTCGATGTTGTTGGTCGGTGTCATTTCTAGCATTAACTCGGAAGGCATTACCATATTTCTTGGACAGATCCTGGAACGTGGCACTTTCGTTGGTCCGTGGAATATCAAAAAAGTTCCCGACAAGTGGCAGAGGCTTAGGTCCAGGAGGATATGGAATTCTCCCTGGATTTGTGTTCCTGGAAATACGCCTTTGATACAACATGGCAAAAATTAAGGTGGCTGTAAAAAGAACTGAGAAAGAGGAGACTTGAGGCAAAAAATCAGTGAGCATAGTAGTAAAAGAAAAGAGCCCTGTGTAGATGAGATATGCTAGTTAATACAGAGACATACCTGTAGCACTGGTATTTATACGAGATTCCAAGGCAGACGTATTCTGACATACTCGCCCAAAACATAACAGACTCCAAATAGAAATCCCGAGCACGGTGGCAGTAGGACTTCATAGACTTATTGCAAAGTGAACAGAATGAAGACAGCGAACGGTAAAACGTGCATCCACAAAATCGGCCACACAGTTTCACTGGTCCGTTTGCTTCATCCTGCCACCTAAATTGGAAACAAACCCGTAGGAACCAGAAGACATACGAAAATCGCCGATACCACCAGATCCGGACATGACTGGCGCTCCGAATGGATGACGAGTTGGCGTTTACGAGCCGAGCGGAGGTACATTGCGTAGGCGGCAAGACATGATCTTATTGGGATTTGCATTATGATAACCCACCATCAAGGCGTGCATAGAACACCGAGAATTTTCTATCTGCAAACCTCTTCCAAGGTACAAACTCATCACACGATATTCGATCCTTTTGTCCGTATCCCATACAAATTAATGCCATTCAGAAATCTGCTCCGTGACCTTGTAATTTAGTAGCTGGAATCCGAGCAGGCCGAAAGACAGGTACTTCACAGTGGTCCGTTAGCACAATTACTAGATAAATAACTCGAAATAACCTAGTTCTGGTTAAGCACTCGGTTGCTCACTGTTGGGATGAGTAACTGCTGAGTAAAGACGAACATAGCATTTGAAAAAGTTGCTCGGTAAAAACAGGGTATAGTGATCCGGCAACGGATATTTCCGAACGGATTTAAGTGTTTATTTATAGAACAATGACTCCGATTGAAATTCGTGATAAGTTGGTGAGTCAATGGCTCAACCGTATTGCCTATATAACCTTTTACAAAGTCATAATAAATCTTTATAATGACGAGTGCAGAAGTAATGCATCTACAACTTTCTAAAAAATTTAACCTCTCGTCGTTTTCTTGATTTTTAAAGTTGGTCGAAGCAAGCGAATCCCCAAGATGAAAAACCTATCAGCCTGCTCGTATGCTTTTGAGTCGGTACCGTTTTCAGAATGCAGTACGAAGTTCAAGTTCCGGGTCGAGTTCCATCCATTTTCCTTTCTCGATATTTTTAACACAAAACGTTCAAACCCTTGTTAATAATCTACAAAAACTTCATCCTCCAGCCTTCCAAGGAGGTCTGTGTCATGTCATATGAGATGAAGTTCGATGCATCAAAGTCGTTTCGATTCCTGTTTCAGACTCCATTTATCCATCACTGACAAAATCCCGCATAAGCGGTTCCTAAAAGAATGCGCATGTACTACAGTAACGAAAACGCCGACCAGCGTCTACTACATATGCAAGCGCCGGGCAGTCTTTCCGAAACCTGAACAGATCAGTAACTTTTTCCATTTGCGACATATCACCATTGGAGAAATCCGCTTCCTTTCATCCGAACATTTTACAAACTCGGCATTATGCTGAGTTGATTTAGTTGTATGTCCATGAGCAACATTGCTCAAACCTGAGATAGTTCAACGGAAAGCGCGGTATTTTTTCAGTTTCAGAGTTTCAGGCGCCTTTCAAACTTTAAAATTCGGAGTTAGCAATCTAGCTCAGATATCAACCGGTGTGTATTAGATTAACAACACTAACAACAGAATATCACATTAAAACAACAATATTTAATAACAAAAAAGAGTGTAGTACTAGTCGAACAAAGAACGGCGGGATCTAAGCAGAGATGTAAATGTTACTGCAAGTCCCAAATATTTTAGCTTCATAAAAATAAAGCTTTAACAATCGGTCGGTGCGTTGGTTAGTCATGTATAAAAGAGCTCAAGTTTGGCTTGTAAAGCCACCACCAGGATGAAGTCTTCTCCAATATCTCTCACCTCAAACCCCTTCACTCCCGTCCGTCCCAACAATAATTGTTGAAACACTCAGCACAAACACCCTGCCTTCGCTCTCCGCGCCTCGCGCGCGCACGGTCAACAACGGCACAGGCCAAGCAGGTACTCCACTGCTGTCCTGGCGCCACAGATGTAGAGTTGAGCCCAAGACCTTGGGTGGCAATGGCGAACGATTCGTCCATGAACGCCTGCGCCATTTCTTTCGAATACGTAGTCTGTACCGTTGGTGTACCCGTCAGGCCTGCCTCACCCTTTGCGCGCTTCTCGGCACTGGCACCGCCGTTGGCGACATATACAACGATAGGGGCACCGTTCCGCTCATCCTCAGGAAGACACCCAAAGATCGTAGGGCGAAGGGTCAGCCCCTTGTCGATGAAGGTCTGCGGCGACGCTGGCACGCGCGGGAAAGGGTACAACTTTCCGGACGAGAAACGCTTCGCGCGTGCGGCGGTGTTGACGATGTCGCTACCGTTGGTGTAAGAATTTGGCAGGTCGGCGGGGGCGTCAACTGCATAGATGACATCTACGCCGCGCGAGCGCATAATCAGAGGTTGGAGCGGTAGAACTTCTCCATTGGAGCCTCCGTCGACGAGAGAGAGATATGATTCCGAGGAAGATGGGTATGTACGCTATTAACGTGAGTTAATTTATGTATTTCACAAGGAACATATACGTACAGGATTAACACCCTTGAATGGATTTGGCAGCGCGGCAGAGTCCAGCCGCACGCTCACAGGCGACGGGAACGTCGCATTGATCACATTTATCAACGCGCCTTCTTGTGTATAAGGCAGCAAGTTTGTCGTTCCTGTTCATGGTTCCTGTTAACCATCACTCGAATATATCGAAGCGGAAACGAACCATTCAGATAATTAAACACACTGCTGCTGATCCCAGCAACATACGCGGCCTGGTCGACACCCTCGAAGCACTGCGCGTCGACCTTGTTGGGGCCTGTTCCAAAGGCGGGGGTCGATCCAAGCAGACGCGTAGGGATGAAAGACGCCAGCGAGGGGTCCCAAGAGCCGGTTTCAACTGAAGGGTATTTAAATACCGAGTTAACGCAAAGGCAAGAATACGTACACATGTTAACCTCCCAAATCTCGCTTCCAACAGGGACACTGTTCCCAGGTACAATATCGGCCAACTGCTTAGGGTCGTTCGGGTTTTCGACAAGCGCAGGAGGGATCGCATTCCACACGACAATAGGGAAAGGCTGGGCGTGTGCTTTGATACTTGGTCTACAATTTTTTGAGCAAAAGGACATGAGAGAAACGACGTCATGAACTCACAGATCCTTCAGACCACTGAAAGTTATCCCATCGCCATGGGGGCCAGGGTTCAAAATTGTATCAGCTGTTGTTCCATTCACGAAATGTCTTGCAATCATTCGCGTCCACCCGTCGGCCAGAGTGACTGGGAAGCCTGCGACGACCTTTGGCACGAGCTCACTCAGAACGGCCTGGAAGTACCCAGCGTTTTGGAGCTCATCCGCACCTGGGGCAGTGATATCAAGCTCGCTGAGGAACCCGCCAAAGTGATCATTGGACGCGGGCGCGTTGGAGGGGAACACGAGCTCGGGGACTGTGGGAAAGTTGGCCTGCGCGAGCGCGGTGGTAAACCAGGCGCCTCCTGAGAGTCCGGCGAGGTACGTAGCAGCTTGCAGAAGCCCGTTCGATCCCGTAGGATGGGTTGTGTTCCGGCCGTCAATTGAGGTGAGCACGCCCGCAGCAAAGTACGTTGCTCTTAAACCACCACCAGAAAGCGCGATGCCGAGCTTGGGCAGGTCAGCGGGTCGGGAAGGAATGTATGGGCGTTTCGGTGGCTTGGGGTCGAGGATTTCGGACACATACGAAGGGAGATCGGTACCAGGAGGCAAGGCAGCGCGCACAGAGGCGAGATACGTTTTCCATGCATCTGGGAGGACGTTCGCCGTGCGGCCCGAAACATAAGCGCGTTCTTCAGCAGAAAGAGCGGGTGCAGCTACAGGTCCAGCTGGTCGGATGAAATTGCGAGGGCATGCGACCTTGGAAGGACCGGTCTGGGCGAGAGTAAGGGGGAAAAGGGAGAGGAAGGAAAGGAAAAGGATGGTGGCAGCACAGCGGGTGAGCTGTGGCGGGGCCATGGTGGTGAGCTGGGAAAGGAAAAGAAAAAAGAAATATGGCTCACCGCTGCTCGCTCGCCAGTTATATCTTATGCACGACGCGAAGCTTGGTTTGATCATCATGTGTTTTGGCCCGTCGATACCACGAAGTCTATCTGTAATCTTCCGGTAGAATTAGCGCGCGAGCGGAGTTTGAACCACTCTACGGCCCGACATTTTGTACCCAGAGAAGTACTTCGATTTTCTTGAATATGAGCAGAAGACATAACGGACTTGCGACTTTTTGTTTCTTCTCAATTTACTGTTTTGTTTACATATGTACAACGCCAGCGGTGAAGGATGCTGCCCAGGCAGCAGAAGATCGGCGTCACCATGCGTGTACCTGGGCAGCAATAGTCTCATAGGCAACTTGGCATCATTCCCGCCAATGTGCTCATTTTCAAATTGTTGCTCTGCCAATCTGATTCTCTTTGCAAATTTCACCCAGTGACCCAAGTTTCAGGTACCCTGTCTATTTCATGAAGTTTATCTACTGTGGATGGACAGTCACTCAGTTGCTCGGTTTGGACTTTGTTTCTGGCGATCTAGTGATCCGTTCTCCATGAAGTCGCTCAAGCAGAACAGCAGGGTACCCATAATCTAGAAAATTTACAAGTTGATCAGTCACCATCCACCGTCGTCCAGTAACCAAAGGCTGAAGCGCTCATTCATCATTCACAACGTGACTCGTTTTCAGCTTCTCAAACGGCAATCAGGCAATACCGAGCTCGCCTTTTCCTTCGCAATTCCTAGCGATTCCAGCATCACCCTCACAACAGGAAAGGACCGGAAACATGGTTTTCCGATATGTTTTTTTTTTTCTTTGGTAGAACGTTTATAGTAGCCAGGGTAGCTCCTCACCGTGCCTCCGGCCCGCTGAATGACACTGATGAATTGGCCTTAATAGGGTGCCTCCTGATATGAGAAGAAGCAATATAAATGGATCGGAAGGCGGATTTGGAGAGGAAGGGCATTGTACTGCAAGTAAATATGTGAACGCGAGGTTGCTCATTTGTGGTTCGTCGCACCACAACCGTTCCTAAGAGGTACACTGAATATTCTCAGCATAACACATATATCCAGTGATGATTAAGCTCTTGGAACGTGTCTGGGCGCTTAACAAGTTTCATTGTCTTGGAACCCATTCCGTTTTTCTCAAGTAAAGTATCAATTACATAATCGTGTCTTCCTAATACATGTAACGATAAAAGAAAACCTTCAATAGTCAAATGTTAAACAAGAGGGCAATAGGATCATTTTATGATTTTATCTGGTAATTAGAAAAATTATCGAGATTTTGAGAATAGTGTTGAAATGACTTGTATTGAGTAAAGTATCCGGGCTGGAGAATTTACGAAATTACCCTAGTTAAGCTACATAGCCTCTGTTTGCTCAATTAGCGCCTTAGACCACTCCCCCCTGGGGGCCATTGAAAATTTGAATGGCAATGGGTGGCTTGAGGAAAATTGTCAGCCATGATTCATCGGTTCGAGTCCATGCCAAGTCCCCAGCTCACCAGATCATGCCGGAAGAAAACGCCGGTACCACCTCAATCGGACGTCCATTCTCATCTAACGCTGGGGTAATGTTGAAAGCGCTCAAGATACATGCGACGGATATCCACACTTGCGCTTCACCCATGTGACGACCGGGACAGAATCGTCGTCCATACCCGAATGCTACGGAGAGTGTATCCGTAGGCGAAAGATGCTGGGTTGGGCCTTTATCTCCTTCGTTCATGAACCTGTCTGGGTCGAAGCGCCGTGGATTTGGATACAAATTTGGGTCATTCAATATCCCCCTTTAGAAAGTGCGGAAGTCCGGTTAATGCAAAGACTTAGAAGAAGAACCTGTACAAATAGAACTTGCCAAGAGTTTCCAACTACAATGGTTCCAGCTGGAATGAAGTACCCGTTGAATTCATCATCGTGGGTCACCATATGTGGAAGACCTTCAAGTGGCTATATATCGATGCGACATGGAAATGGCGAACGTTGAAGGACTCACCGAGAGGTGCCACAGGATTCCAACTTCAATGTAGATAATGAATTCACCTCTTTGAATATTTTAAAATAATTGCAAAACATACCGTAGGGTTTCTTTCACAACGGCTGATGTATATGGAAGCAGGCGCCTATCATTGAAGTGCGGGAGTCGTTCACGCCCAACTACGTCATCCAGTTCTTTCTGTGCCTTTTCTTGAACCTCCGGGTGTGTTAGAACTGCCAAAATGAACGAGGCTATGGTGGAAACAGTCTGGTATGAGACAGTTAGAGTATTCCATGGATTCAGATACGGACTTCAAACCGTGTCGTACACTTTCGGCCCCAGCTGCAATGCAGACAAAAATAAGATAGTCATCATTGGGTGTTTTGTTGGAACCGAAAAATGTTACGTACCCGCATACGCAATACCAGCACAATTTTTGATAGTTTCAATCTCATCATCCTCTATGATCTTTTCGGAAACGATGTCATTCAGCAAGTTGCTGACAAACGACGGGGGTGCCTTTCCCGATGCCTAAAGTACGGGGTGAGCATTAGATAGTAGATTCTGAATCCCGGTTCAAGTACCATATCAGCAACTACAGTTGCGAAGGGTGCTTCCCTCATTCCTGTTACAGCTGCACGCCATTCACGTGCTTTGCGCTTGAAGGAAGCGCCAGGGACCCACTCACTTAATCATAGCGTCACTTGAGTAACCCGAAACCATCATGCGGATAAGAATAGGACGTACGGAATATATTTCACTGAAAAAAGAGGGGATGAACGCGGATTCAATGTTCTTATATTGGATTCACGTACGGGAGGGCATCAGATCCACCAAAAACGCCCCTGGGCCAGCAGATTTGGCCATACCTTCCAGCGCCTTTTCAGCAAGTGCAATGTATTTATCATCCGTCGATTCGATGGTTATGCCATAGGTCACACTCATTATGACGGCGGCGGCGTTGCTACGACGACTCAATGATTAGAACAGGCGAAGACGAACGTCTGTGTCGGCGTTTCATTTAAATAGTCTACTCACTGGCGCAGGTGGTGGTCAAGTCGATCGGGCGAGTGAAGGAGACGCCGAAGCAGTGAATGCGCCTCTCTTTGCTGGATGGGCCAGAAAGATGGGGAGACCGACTGTTGGAACTGGTGGTGAAACATGCGACGGTGTTTCCTCCAGCGATCACCTAACATGATATGTGATCAAAACAATGCTGATGTTACTACATAACTCACTTACCATAGCGCATGTGGCCGAGACTGAATCCCCACCCCATCCTGTGATCAATCCATTAGCTAAACCTAGAAAGTTAAAAAGTTTCATAGAACTTACAATTCATGGCTCATAGTCGATTGTATGCGGTCCGAATAATTTGCCGACCTTTTCTCAAAAAGCTGATTCGCGGTTTCGAACGAGTTTACGAAAAGGATATGCTTCCCAAGGGCACTGAGAAAGACCAAGTCGCCTACGAAGTAGAATTGTCAGCGTGGGCACTGGAGCGTGGCAAATCAAAATTTACCATATTGTCTTGCTAACGCTTGATAGGTTGCCGTTTCATTATCACGCGCGATGTCGAACAGGTTTCCTATGATTGGGAGGGGTTTAGGTCCGGGTGGATATGGAAGATTTCGAGGGTTTGCAAGTCGATGTACTCGACGTCGGCGAAGAGCACTATAAACAAGAAGAACGACAAGAAAGAAAGCTGCAGCGTGGAAAAAAGAGATAGAAGTCATTTGAGAGGTGTTAAGTATCGCTATGATTCGATGTGGAGTGAAGAGCGCTACTTTGATGGTTTTGAACTTGTCTGAAACTACTTGAATTTATATACAGGAGCAGGGCCAATTACGAACTGCAACTGTAAGCCACTCAGTCCTAAAAACAACAAACCACGATAGAGCGCCGATGGACAAGTCATAAGTCCTCGGTTGATGGATCAATTGGAACGGTAAAAATCTGGACAGGAGAAATAACTTTGGTCTTTTTCGGTTCAATATCGAGGTCGATCTATTGAGCCTTGCGAACACGAGTTACGACCAAGCCTTGCCTATCATGAGGGGATGACAATGTCGATTCCCGAAGCAGTATCGCCCTGTAGAGAAAGCACGTACAAGTTTAAATTAGGCTAATTGTATCCCATATATGAGACGCTCACAACAACGAGAGTTCTCGGAAGATGCGGTGTGTAATGTCCAATTCTGTTCGCCAGTGCCCCACCTAGTAAGCAGAGCGCCGCTCTGTGGTTGCTATACTACAAGTTTAATTTAGCACTTGAGGCGCCCGACAACATGGCTCATATTATCCTCCCTTCTATGGCATCTGTCACATAAGCGTTTGACGATGCCATGGCCAATAGACAGGTTTCTGAAGGTAAAATCGTGATAAAATCCCGTCCAGCAGACAAAAAAATTTGCATTTTCTAATGCCGATCACAACAACGTAGAGGAAGACGCTTGAAATGCAAGGTGAGCACATAGATGGAAAACTAAAACGGCGCCCACTCCAATGAAAGCCAGTGGGATATTTCTGTAAACTCAAAGGCTGACCCCTTCAATGGGTTTACACATATGTCTTTTGGAGCCTTAATATCGAATAACTAGTCTGCTTCAAATTTTACACCAAAGTCAAAGTTTGTCGCACCACATCGATCGAGGCAAATGTGCCTATTGACACGGTAGTAGGATCCATCGGAAAGGTATTTCTCACAATGTTCAACGATGGTTTTCGTGAATGACTTCGAAAGGGTTTAGTCGCTACAACATCAACAGTTACAAGAGTCATTTACACAGATCGAAAAAAGTTTAAAAATACCAACAACATTGAAGCAAATATGTTCTGCCTTTCTGCCCGGGAGACTATGTCAACGAAAAACCACCGAAGTCCAAGAAAGCTTCTCCAAGAGACATTTTGCGTACTACCAGGGCCTCGACGATAAGTCGAGGCTGATCTTTTGATCCGTCTTCTCCACCACTAAGGGCACCAACCATTCCTATAGCAGATGCATCAACATCCAAATGAGATTCTCCAGTCGAAGATGCAGAGAAAGTCGGGAAGGAGGGCACTGCCGTTTTGGGGGACGGAAACACATCGTCATCGTCTCCCAGGTCATCTACGCTGGACATTTCAAGAGTGGCGGACGGTTCAACGCCAGGTATTTGTGCAGGCTCCTCGACAATACCGACGTGAAGATTCTCTAGAGCAGGGATGAGTACCGAAGTCTCGTTGGCCGCAGTCCCCATCGCTCGGGCTTCTAATGCTTTCCTCTTTTCTTCACGCCGCTTGTCACGAGTCTGACGACGGTTGAGACCTTTATCAGACTTAACTTCATTGATGACAGTTTGATCGGTGTTGTGCGCATGAGAAGACGAAAGCATGTTGAGGTGCTTATACTTTTTGACCTTTCTCGCTTTGCCTCCAGTTGAATGGGCATAGTGCGGGTGATTATGTACGCGAGTCCGTATTGGACGTGGCTTGAAGACGGAAGATATCTCGAGATCAATGGAAAACCTCGGAGCTGAAACCCGTTCATCGTCTGCTGCGTCAGCAGGGTCATCGCAGTCGGACTCCGGGGAAGAATTTGGCACAGTGGCTGTCTGTTGTGGGGGTTCTTTATCCAGCACAACGGTGAGAGACATGTCGTCAATGTCAACATCCGTTCCCGACAATGACTCCATCTCCGTTTCGGTCTCAGTGGTGACGGTAGAGTAACCTCCACTGTCTTGCTTATTTATTCTCTTCCCACCAGATGCTGCCCATTCGCCATTACGCCTCGCCAGGGTGACCATTGCCGCAGGTACTTCAATTTCCTTCACCACAATCACACTAGCACCAATCTCTCCTGCCATCATCTCCAAAGTCTCTAAGCTCTGCTCGAGCTCCTCCCTAGGAAGTCCAATCAAGTCCCCAGAATCCGCTACGCCGAGCTCGTAGTAAGCCTGTCCGCCTCCCTCAAGTAGCCTCCACTTCATTTGAGTAACTAATCGTGCGAACCGGGCTGGAGATGGATTGAGAAGCTGCAATTTGTACTCCACATTCCCATCGTCAGACTCCGGTACAAGTCGTGGTATGAGCTCGAGTGCAAGAGGGCTGGGTGTGTGCGCGCGTCCTTGACTGGGCACAGGCGATGGTGGAACGGATATCAATGAATCCCAGGGGCTAGGCACTCTAGGACTCTCAGACTCGGATTCTCCAAACATCTGTGAGTATTGTGTGTGGTGTATATCGACGACCTATGTGTATAGATATAGTTTTTGCTTTGAATAGTAGATGTTGTGGAATATTCGAGTGATCATTGTCAGGTAGTAGGTTGTTTTGAAATGAGTTTACAGTTCTGATTCTGTGGGTAGTTTATAAGTATTTGCAGACGTTGGTAATGACTCACTTACCACTCAACGAGTAAACATGACTCAAGTAAACAATTTATAAAGGATGATTGTGCTGTGAGTGTGGGGAATATGTACAAAGGGTCGGTGGCAATCGGCTGGCCATTCGAGTCAGTGCACCATTGTTTGTTTCACAGAGTCATGACAAATACCCATACAATGTAGGTCCACGATGGTCCACAGTTCAAACAGGGGCCAGAGAGTTGAAAACAACATATAGGCGACTGGTAACTACTTCCTTATAAGCATTCTCATCGTAATATAAAGTCAGAGAAAAGTTGTATAGCCCTCTTGAATGGTTTCTACCATTGCCAAATGCTAAGTAGAATGAAATGTTTCTAGTTTAGACTAGAGATACCCGCTTTCATATAGCGCGAGTAGTGTGCAGTAGTTATACAGCAGATACCAATAGTAGAGAGAATAGCGGGAGGGAGCTCGCTAAGAATGTCTAGAGTAAATATTGCGAAATGCTAGAACCCAGTGAAAAAGCTCCTAGGATCAAAGGGTTGAAAGCTGAAGCAAAATAGTAGACAGTTAGTTCACAGCCGTACAATTTTTTCTAAAGTTCTTCGAAGGGGATTCATTTAATTTAACCAAAGCGTTCATCATTCGACGACAACCACAAAAAAGACCGGTCACCGCAAGCCAGCTGAAAATCTGTCCTTGACCTAAATTGCCTTTGCAAATGACGCCCGCCGTTGCCGCCTGTTCACCACCATATCTAGATACCTAACTAATTATACACGATAAATACACATTTCTACCACTTCTTGGGTCTGAATTACATATAAAATGTTAATACAGCTAACCCTAAAACAGAAAGTATAGAAAGGGGATACGCACCCAAAAGTTCCCCCGTCCTCCACCTTTCGAAATGCAACATTTTCCCAGTCCAGGGTATTTTTGTACACAGTGTTCCCCCACCTTAGCGTACAACGTTTAACATGGTTAGTGTAACTGTTGCGAATGCCGACAATAAAACGAGGTAGCGTACCATTGCTGAATGGTATTTCGCCCGACATCGCCGTCCAGGGGGTATTGCAGGCTAAAAGGCAAACGCCAACATCAATCTCCGCAGAAATAGCAGAGCAAGCAAAAGTAGAAAGGTCTTACCAAAAGAACACTAGAATCAACCCGACAGCCGTGCCAGCATCCAATGCGGCCGATAGCACATCTACCAGGAACCCAGTGCAAGTTGAGTGATAGCCCTCGGAGACCCCACAGAACATCCATTGGAACTCACAGTTATACTTGGCCCAGTATGAAAAATGTTTTCGTCGTACGACGTACTGGAAGATGAATCCAATTATGGCCCATGGCACGTAGTTGACTGCGGTCGCTGGAGGAATCTGACCCACGCCCGAAAAAATAAGACTTTAAGGCCGAAAAACACATTATATGAAAGCACATGAGCCCGTCTGCAGGAGAAAAACGGAAGTCCACATCTTTAAAAATAACTCACGGGAAACTGTGGGATAAAAATAAGCATTAGGATGGGAAATTTAGGGTCAAAGAGGGTCTTGTGAGTGCTCACTTAAGGTAATTTAGAATGGTATTGGGGTATCGTCGGGTGAGCATCCAAAGCACAACGGGGCACGCGGCGCCGATGAGAAAGAAGAAACTTAAGCCTGTTCTCGACCATTACAGAGACGTCCGAGGAAATTGAGAGGACACGAGACGCACCACTATCGGAAGTATCAGTAATCGTGTTTCCCTTATAGCAAAATGATAAGAAACGTACTAGTAAACTTGGCCTCTCGTAAATTGCAGGCCAGGACCAATCAAACCCCACTGTGTTATCTTCTCAGAAACCCACAAGGTGTATCATGTGGATGCAAAGCTTACGATGACAGATGCCGTGCTAAAGACCTGTGTTGAAGCACAAGTAAAGCTACGACAACACAAAGTAAGTTAGAGCAAAGGAAAAGTCAAAAACGATAATACATACTTGTTTTTCTGAGTCGATGTGCAAATATCTCTGAATAACGTCGATCAAAGGTCAGTCGCTGAAAGGATCAGAATAATTTCACGTACTCAATATTGCTGAACATCCTGAAATAGGCCACAGGGCATTAGCTAAACCACATTACTACCGGCTGAGAAATCAAACCCACCACGACTGGACACCCAACTGAACCGTTCCAGCAATAACAGTCGCAACGATCTACAACGTACGTCAACCATCAGTTCCCCAACAAACAAACACAACTGAACACGAACCTGACACCAAAACATGGGTCGCGGTGGTACCTAGTTACAAGATTGGCACTTCGGCAGAATCAGAAAGCAACCAAAATCACCTTCATATAGCTGAAAGAGGCAAAATTTTCAGTGATCATGGATGCATTTTGATAAACACGCGCGACTTACTGTCCCAATTTGAAATCGGCAGTGAATTGCATAGCTTGAGCCATTGTGATATAACCATAGGTCTAATCAAATGCAACAGCATAAGCCTTCACCAAGTAAAAAAAATGACATAGGAGTAAAGCGCACCTTAAATCTATAACACGCAATGCCTGAGTAAAAACATCAGCCTGATCTCAAAGCAAGGCTCGTACATCATCATCGCGTTCGGTTTCCCTGACAAAACATCGGATCAGAACAAAGCGCCAGTATCAAGAATTGAAATGATATCATACCAGGGATCATAAAGCCGACGATGAGCTCCGTTATGACACTATACATGATACATTGGATCAATAACATAGTTCGCAGGGCTTAATGAAAAAAACGGACTTTAGCCCAACCTGCCGGTTAGTAACGGCCTGAATCATCCCAATCGGGACGACATAGACAACAGCTATACACTCTCATAAGTACGGAGTAAACGAAAGAATCAAAAAATGAACTTACAAATAAGTAAGGCAACGACAAGCGCCCAAATAGTCATGCCTGACGGCCATAGCTGTATACAAATGCAAGCAAAGACAAAAGTGATGACTGCATCAGAAACAAGTCACAAAGGTCAGCATTCACGTCGAAACTTATCGGAGCGGAAATGCCCGAGACTAACCAAATATACAAGCGTAGTACCAGTCCGGAACTATCGTCAACGAGTTCAGTCAGACGTTTGAGCGTGCCATCAACAGAAGGACGGTGACGGAATGGAAAAACACAATACCTTGGGGGTATTGGGACATCAATCGGGCGTGAATATCTGGCTGCTCCCGCATAGAACGGCCAAATTGTAATCGGATAGGTTTGTAGAAATGGATGATAGCTAAAGACATTACGATGACCGCCGAGGATTTTTCAGTATTCATCCTGAACGGCATTGGAAGGGTATCCCTCACCGTGTGTGATAGTGGCTGGATGATGGCTGTGGTAAGTCATAAATTCATTACGAAAATGAGCTGATTGACGAACCAGTAATGGACAAAAATGACAACCCATAAGACATAGCGAAAGCGATACTGGTGAAAGATAAGCCAACAGGTCTTACTATGCCGATGTGAAAAAGACTCACGGAAGATAAAGAGGGCTGTATTGTGAGTAGCCCTCGCGATTAAGAGTAGCGTCGGGATTGACAACCCGGGTTATGTTATAGATCGCGCCGGTATTGTCGTATGCATTGTACGATGATATCCTGTGAACAATGTCAATCCATACCCAGTTACGTCCAGCGGTGAAGAACAACACATACGGCATGTACTGACTGTGCCAAACGTTCTTATACTAAATGGGAGTTAGGTGAGTTGGATCTTTCGAGTGTTGCAAGCGCTTGGACACACATATAGTAGTGGCGTGAGGAACCCTAACAACGTCAAGCATTCAGACAAAGAAACATGCAACTTCTAGGAAACTTACAGTAAAAGAAGAAAAAGCCAATCATAACATTCGCTTCTGCCCACCCTTCGGACCGTGATGGTCAATCCCTAGAAGAACACCATGAATACAATATTGATACTTACATGGTGTTGAAAGTCTATAGGAGAACACCATCACAATTCAATCCGACAAGGCCACTCAAACAGAGCAGACGAGCACTTACGGACTGCCGATGAATGCGATCTGGTTCCAATCCAAAGTGATTAGAGAAAATCCCAATCCGCTCTTGTATCTAAAGTGCTTCGTGAGCGGCAAAGCCTAGAAGATACACTGGTAGCAAAAGTTAAAGTAGCATACCCAAATATTTGGTTGACTTTCTGATGACGATTAGCGTCCCTTGATGAGCCACTTCGTGATCCTGAAAAGTCTAAAGGAAAGTACTTACGACGTTTTCTGGCCAAATCCAGCAAACCTATGGAAAATATTTCCAGTCCTCAAACCTAGGTCTCATATATGAAGTGCTTACCCAGCTGAAGACACTGTATGGGAGAATGAAAAATGTGAGTCGGTGCCTTTATATGTGAATAGGCGAAAGAAAATCCCACCTCAAAGCCTGGAACAGGTATCCGGGAATAATATCTGTTTGAGGGAAAGATTTCATTTAGTTCGCAACTCGAAAGCAAACTAGTAAGGATTAGGGTAATAGAAAGATTTAAGTACTGACACCAAATAATGGCCCCAACGAAAGCATAAAGGAAGAAACGCTCCCTACTAAGTCCGTCTCGAGGTCCGATTCCAGCATACGTCTGGGAATGTAGGGTATTAAAAAGAGCACATGACACCAAAGTATTCGGCCAAACTATGAAGAAACATCAGAAACATGACAGATAGTTTGATGGAGAGCACCAACTCATGGAAGGAGGTGAAACGAGAAAACGTCGAGCGATACCACCCATTGAAAATCCGATCAGTTGAGTAGACATCACAAGCATCCAGTTATCTGGTATACGTTAGGTGTGCAGACATTGTCAACAGAAAATAACATTACATGCAAAACTCCATGCCTGTCCGTAGGAGACGCGTTGGACAGCAACAATATCTGTCGCATAGGCGCTTTGAGCGCCCACGCTGGCCATTATTGTGACTAACACCTAGTAGGAAAATAACGTAAGATACACCATCTAACAGGGACACCGCACTGCGCGCGCGGCCGTCACTGTGTCAACACTGAATTGTAGAGGAAACTCACGTGCTCCTTAATCGTGAATGGGCCCGGGTTTAGTTCTGTCCCGAAAAGCGACCACTGAGGACATATGCGGACCCACGCTCGGCCAACAGGGAACACTAGTAATTGAGCGACAAGCTTTATTGCATGCGGGGAAATAAATCAGCGGCATCATATCTCACAGAGAGTGGCCACATACACCTCCAATCGCCACTGAGGGGTATCGAAAATAGAAAAATTGGTTCATGCCTGGCAACAGGATAGCCCACGCAATACCGAGCACCCAAGCTCGTAGGGTGGAAGCAGGCATATCAGGGTCATCAAAGTTCGCCACGGCAGAGCGAACCTCGGGGTATGGGGAATCATCCTCTACAGAAAGATGGAAGGGGGAATGTGTTATGGCCAACTTTGAACGTGTAGACAGACATGCCGCGTACCAAGGACGGAGTTGCTGTCGTAGTTGGGGTCAAAGAGGCTCAATATACCACTGCCGCGTCCGGAATACGACGACGCTGAATCGGCGTGATGATCTAGTACTGGCGTCGGTGGACAAGACCACGAAGGAACAATATACTAGACGCACCGATTGACTTCTCTGCATCCCTCAGCACATACTCGTCCAACGGGGGTATATCATCCTTAACTTCAAACCCGTTCATGGCATCCCTCCTCCCACCAAGCGCGTTGCTACTGCTGCTGCTACTTCCTTGAGCCGGCGGATAGGTGTGTACTGAATCTTCCAGCGCAAATGGGAAACAATTTCAGGATAAAACTGAATGCAAATAGTCAGTCGAAGCAGCTAACCTGACGACGAGCTGGGCGCCGTACCGGTTAGCGATGTGTGATAAGGAAGGGAGGTCGTCCAGGATGGTATAGATATTAAAATTTGGGGTGGTATATAGGACGGAGCCAGGGAATAGAGGGTGTGCGAAGAAAGAAAGGAAGAGGGACGGAGACAGTTGTAAAGTTGTGAACTGCCCCTCACTTCATTCGAAGTGGACGGAAAGATGGACCGACTTGGACAAGGCACCACCGTCACCTGTCACGTGAACTTTAACACTATCTCATCCTGCTTGGCGTGTTATCTCTTCTCCAACTGCCAATCAACACTGATGAAATATATCTTTCTTGCAGAAATACCCCAATGTGTGTAGCACAGATCTCCTCAGCTCGACGCTGGGCTTCACATCCTCTGCGCCTACTGTTCATATGCTCATTTACTTGCTCGTGAGAGCTACCGTGGCTCAAATCGGTCTCAAGTTTCAAATAACTTACGCGGACTTTGTGAGCTCCTTGCAATTGAAAACTGTGCCTGACGAGGCGGCCATATATGGGGCTTGGACATCAGTAGTTATCGAGGGACCCCGGGTATTCCGTTAATCATGCAATCCCGTTTGGCCTCCCAAATTCCCGATTCCGGCACTGGATGCCGTTGAAGTTCTGTGTTGTGACACACAGTGGAACTACTGAAAGGTTTGAATCAAGCAACACGTTCAATACCAGCATGGTCAAGTTTGGAACTCAAGTCAATCGAGAGAGCCTCTAGCTACCAACATATTTCTGGATTCAGTCTATTTAATAACGTCACTCCCTTGTAAAGCTGGTATTATGAAGCTCGTTGCATTAGTTCTTTTTAAACTGTTTTATCAACAGTATTATAATATGTAATATAGTCTCCTCAGTGTGCCGCGGTCTCGGCATATCGAATGCTAGTGATACAATCTCCGCTTAAAAGTTTGACCATAGTCAGTCATTACTAACTTATAAATGCCGCAAATGCCGGGTAAACCCATAAACAATATTCGAATGGAGATTCAAATATACGAAGTCATTAACCGCGCAATCAAGGTTTCATCTTCCCAATTGACAAAGTCCACTACTTATAACATGCATTAGTACCAATCTGTCTCCTTCTGATCGTCAACCTTCCCTCACACAATCAGTGTATCTTAGATGCCGGATGACGATGGGCTATTATTTTCACAAGTTGTGGGCGAATTCGGATAGAAACGGTAAACACAACCCTAGTCTCAGGGGTCCTTATACAGCCACTGACTCTACAGATATGTATCTCCGAGTTATTATTATCTGTTGACCACCATCATTGCTCGTGTGAGTCTTCCATCGGCCTGCTCTAGTTGCTCCCCAGGCATCCTGGTACCTGTGAAATGGCGATGGAAGATCGACAGGTGTTAGTTCGCTTACCGACAACAAAAGCGCCGCATAGAAAATTGCATCCAACCTCTTTCCAATCCTTAGTAAACACCTTTCCAAGTGCGTCTTAGGATTTCTTGGTTTACCTTCCCCACACCTTGAGATATAGCTTTTGTCGTCATACCATGGGTCTCACCATACGTTCGGTTCTCTCTTTCCAAGTTGCTTGAGCGAGGAATCTTAATCATGCTCTCCCACCGAACCTTCCCGATGTTTTCGGTCGCATTCGAAGTCTCATTTATTGTCAACATAACACTGTCTTGTACCCTCTTCCACTCACAATGAACCATCCCTGTTCATTGATGCACTTCAATATCCATTCTAACCGCTGCCTCCTCGTTCTCGGAGTATGCGATTATCCACTACCATCACCCAGAACGGACTTCCGACTGCCCGTTTCCATAATTACAGCCCGCCACATCTGAATCGGTCTGTCATACTTATTATTGGCCCACGTATCGGTCATGATGCGTAAGTATACACTGCTGGCGAGAATGGCTTCACCGTGATACCCAAATGGCTTTACCGTCGTCTTCCCAGTCCGCACGCCCCTTCCTGCAGGCAAAACTCCCACTCTTTAAGATGCGTGAGACCGGTGTACAACCTGGACCCACTTGCAAACTCGTTGTAGGCTTGTAGCGGACCTCTCTGCATCTTCTTGGCTGCTCGTCAACATTAGCGCTCTCTACCAGCTCAAGGTATGATCCGCCTTATCTTTGAGTATCTGATCAATGGCAGTGCTTTAGACCTCTCACGGGGATCTTCTAGACTTTGCGGCAAGCCCTAAGTAAGTACAAGCATGTGCCATTATTCAACATACAGAAAGAATCACAAAGTCCTTGGAGCAAGTACGAAAAACCGGCGCAAACCTCCTAAAATTAACCCCAAATTAAGTTCTCGTCCTCGTGAACCCTACCCAAAATACTACGATTTCGTGGCAGCAACGATAGATTGAGCGCTCCAGTCTGTAAGCAGAGTTGGGCGGCGTTCGATGCCGACGTTCTGTTGAGCTCGGCAATGCAACCATAGTAAAGCGGTGATGATAGCGTGATACGCTTATCGACTGCGCATATGCACTTCAAATTTCACATGCAAGATCACTTGCTCTATTTCGTCTATGTAAAGTCTATTTTAATGGCTTGGAGCGCTTGGGTCCCAACAGGTCCAAACTGGCGTTCTTGGATTGACGCAGGTGTGTGGTTAGCTCGTACAATCAGATGGAAAGTATACCCCAAAGTTCTGACCGATTAGTGCCCATTTTGACGCCATCGACAATCATTTCAAACCTCATGTAACACTCAAAATTTCCAGCAAAAGCTCTGTATAATCCTGGATAATCTCAGACACGGAGTAAAAAATTGGTAGGCATATTTCTTTGGTTGAAAATTATCAGACCAAGCGTTTTACCGGAACCCTGGCATTCCTTGAGCATATCCAATCGACCTATCAAAACACAACTCTGCATCGGTAATTGATACCAAGGCTGAAAGGTTGACATGATCGAATGTTATTCAAAATGCGTTGGAGTTGTTTAACTACAGAAATTCAAAATGGATCTAACGGGTATTCAAGCTTTGCCAAGGGTCAACTGATCTCGGACACGTTCGTAAAGACAATTGGAAGGTAAATGATGAACGGCCAGATCTTTTTTAAGTTTTTGGATATCAAACCGTGATAACCATCCACAACGAAAAGTAAACAAACTACTCTCGCGGGAACAGTTGACCCAAAGACCCAAACGACCTGAAATATGACATTGTTTCTGGTATCTATACAGAGCTGGAAGGATTTAAAGTCGCTTTTCGTATTTTCAAGTATCTCCATGCTTTTATTGACTCTACAAATAATTCCTTCAATGCTTTTAGATTTTACACGGTTATTGGTCTGTTGATCCGTCTCCCTTGTTATCTCCCCCGGCCCCCGCCGCATTGAACCTCGACGACCGCAACTCCGAAAGTCGAAAGTCGCAACTCGTAAGTCGTTATAAATCTTCATCTCTTTAGGATAGTTCTCGAAAGAAAGGAGCTCTATTTAAACATCCATTCTATGAGAGGTTCGAACGCTGTTGAACGATTCTGCCAGCGGAAATTTAATTCACTGACCCAATCAACTTGTTTGTCTATTTATCCCGAGAGTGGACGGTAATGGCCAATAAATATAACATCTCCACTCTTCATTAACCTTGAATCTAAGGAATTAAACACTATGATTACCGTAAGTACAGCACTACATTTTACCACGAAACGACGTAATGATGACTCCGTGGAAGCGATTTTATTGCTTTTCGCAGGCATTACACGTAGCTTAGTCTTGTGTTGTCTCCGCCATTTACGCCATAGGCCTTCGTTTTGAAAACGATAGGATAATAAATAACGTACCATTGAACTCTGTTGGGTATGCGCCACACCCTGACACGACTTGTGACCCATTCAACATACATAGATAGCTGGCTTTCATAAGTTCCTTTGCGCGACAGAACACGGCGGCTAAATGGCAGCTTCCCACCAGGAACAGCAATTTCTCCTTTCAAATGCCCCTGTGCCCTGGTCAGTCCGACTTCTCCCATTGTTTGGATATGATAGAGCAATCTCCGTATCATGGTCTGTACGGCACCCTTTTAGAAAAGAACAGCCATCTCCGCACAAACCACTGCAAGTCCTACGCCTGTCATAACCGCTAACGGCGCCAAATTCCACCACGCAAACGTTGTTTGCTTGATGAAGATTCCCTTTTGATTCAGGATCTGCTTCCACAGCAATCCCGCCAGAGATGCGCTGAAAGTAAACGATACAGCGCCGATGTTGGACGCCACTGCAAGCGCGATGCCTGCTGCTCGACTGAATGCTTCGAGGTTGACGTCGGAATCTGGAGGTGCGGACACTAGCGCCGATCGAACAACCTTTGTGAGCAGAATAGTGGCGCCAATGTTTGTTCCGCTTAAGTTACAGAGAATGACACCAAGGACTCCTACCAGCCATATTGTGGGGTACATTTGGCGTCCTGTAGCAATTACAAGCCATCGGGCGAATATATCTATCCAACCTTGGTGAGCCAGACCCTCGATCAATATGAACTGTGAAAAAGCAAATGGAATGAGGGCGAAAGGTAGTCGAGGAAATGCCGTATACAATGTGGGAAAGCGTGCCGACATTCCGTTTTGATAAGACAAGAGAACAAGACGAAGGCGAGTTAGAAAAGGGAACGACAAGGTGTGTTTACGTGAATCTTCTCGATGACCTGGCTTCGTTTCCACTATTGTTCTTGTAGTATTCATGGTATTTGAGCGAGTATTATTTCTGGTTTGTGTCGAAGAAGGCATAAGGGACGGTAAATTTCCAGTGTCTTCAAAAGTCACGGCCCGTGGCGTTTCCGCCAATAGCTTGGGTACATTGCCAGAGGGATTTTCTCTGCGATGACCCAGTTGATCGAGAACAATATCTTCCTCGACATTGGCCAAATCTTCGTCCGATCGTTTGGCTTTATCATGACCAGTCGGTATTTTGTGGAGAAAGCGATAGTGGTCCCACCCGATATCATAAATGAATTTGGCAACAGCAAAGGGCAAGCTAATCTTCCAAACGTCGACGTGGAAAAAGCTCACCACAATGATAACAACCAAGCAAGTCCCAAGTAATATGCTGCCGACCCATGCACCCCTAGGATCGAGTAAAACTGACCGTACATCTAGGTCTCCTGCAACATTAAGATCTTTCGGGAGATACTTTGACTTGTGAAACTGAGCAGCTAGTGCAACGAAGCAGGTGATGCTACACGCCAGAAACGGAAGAATGGTGTAAACGGTGAACGCGGCGTTGTTGATTCGAAAGCCCTCGCAAACGACGACATTGGTGGGATTTCCAACAAATAAGACCATACTTGCAGTATTTGCAGCGGCAAATTCAGACATAAGCCACGCGATTGGATTGAGCTGAAAACATTTAGTACTAACCTATAGACAGGCTTTGTTTTTCGGGTACTTACCTCATTAACCTTAGTGTAATACACCAGAAAGGCTGTTCCAGAGAGAATAACAGGGTCATTGCCGAGACAAACACTGAGTGCCGTCAACATCATGTAAAAGTACAGGAATAGTTTCCATCCATTGGATCCTCCTTTATTGCTGACCCAGAAAGCAGCGGCCTGCAAAACACCCGTGATGTCGAGTGTGATAGCCATATACGCGAGAGTAAAGAATAAGATGAGAATGTTATATGGTTTGACTCCATCCGTACCACTGCAAGGGAGTGTCTAGATTTGGCATTGGGTCCAGGATAGTCAGACTTACACGATACCGTTTCTAATCTGAAGGCAGACCCTTGTCAGTTGATTGTGAGGTCACTGTACGCTTTGTTGACCTACTTCATTAGGACCTATACACTGTGCCGCCCATAAGATCAGAATCGCGATAATGGGTGCAGTGGTAAGATTGATATGGATGCGTATACGTCGTAGATATGGCACAGGCACAACCGCAGAGAATGGGTGAATTACACAGATAATGGAAAGAATGAAAACCACAAGAGTTGCAATCGCTGACCCAGACACCATCTCAGAGTTGAGTGTAGAGGAAAGCGATATAGTGGTTCCCGTTGACCAGTGCGTTCCAAAGAGTCAATGGCCCACGCTGGCAAAGACATTCCCAATGACGGCAGATACGTGACAGTCTTCCATACCATGATAGATCTTCGCAGAAAGAGTGGAGTAAGCTCGGATCATGTGTCCTCGTCCATGAATTGTAGAGGCGTGTATATCGTCAACGGTTCCAAAATTAGTACGCACGAGGGCTTTTCCTGAGCAAGAGCTGAACAGCCTCTTTGCTGCTTTTGTCCAAGTCTGTTGGAGTTCTACGAGTTGATCACTATTGATGAAATTGCTTTATCACGTCGAGGTGGCATTTTTCCGTAGAATTGAGTTCAAACATTGGCGTAGAACTTGCAAATTCAAGAATCGAACATGCGTTGTAGTGGCGAGGATCAGGTTGTATTGAAAAATTGATGTTGATGGATTCGTGGGAACATCGGGTGATGCCGGATAGGAGTTTAAAAATACCCTTTTCTTTACTTTCTCCCACTGCGGGCGCCGACCGCTGTAAGTTAAACATACAGCAGAAAACTTACATGTCTTATGTAAGTTTCGCTGTAAGTTCAACATACAGCACACGTGTATGAAAAACAAACACTCGACAAAGACATATTGTGTTTGGTGGCTGTATGCCGACCAAACACAATTGCTGTAAGTAGACTGTAAATAGAATAAACACCTAAATTACACAAATTGTGTTTGTCCGGTGTTAGTAAAACATACACATTTTCTGTAAATGACACAAACAGCACTTTCTGTAAGTAAAATTTACACACAAAGAACACTATTTGTGTATGTCAGACTTGCACCATTAAATGAATTGAAAAACTTGTGTAAGTATAACATACACAAATTGTTTTCTTTGTGTGTAATTTTTACTTACAGTAAGTGCTGTTTGTATTACTTACAGAAAATGTGTATGGTTTACTAACACCGGACAAACACAATTTGTGTAATTTAGGTGTTTATTCTATTTACAGGCTACTTACAGCAATTGTGTTTGGTTGGCATACAGCCACCAAACACAATATGTCTTTGTTAAATTTTTGTTTTCCCGACACATATGCTGTAAGTTGAACATACACCTAAACTTACATAAGACATGTAAGTTTACTGCTGTATGTTTAACCTACAGCAGTCGGCGCCCGCAGTGTCCTTGCTTTCTCCCCAAAAAGAAAACAAAATCAATTTCTGAAGGCATCCACTTTTTTCTGCTCATTTTAGCTTACAAAGTTAATAGTATGCTAACTCTTATGCAAACTACAAGCATTGGCTGTACCAGTTGTTGATAAATGTGCAAGTAGATCCAGCGACGCAAACCGAAGGCCCATTCCAGCTTTGTCCTCCACTAATTAAATGTCGAAATTCAGGTATACATCTAAAACCTATGAATTTGGAATTACGTACCACTGACCGTATTTTGTCTGAGTTGGAGGACTTGCCGTCGTCGTTGGGGTAGTACTTGTTCGAGGATCAATAATGCTAGTGACAGAAGTGCTGCTCGAGATAGAGGTTATGGGTCCGAGTGTGGACGAAGATCCTCCTCCACCTTCAGAAAGCGCGGGAATACTCCAATCAACCCAGTTACTCTTGACGAACCCAACATTGTTCCTTCCATCCGTCTTGACGATGTTCGTATTGGCCGACTGCCCCTTGAGGAACCTGTTGACAAAGGCAGCGACGTCGGGACCTTGTGCTGAAGGCAAGACACAGTGGTCGTGATTTCCCTGTTGGGTTATGCCCATTCTGTCTGTGACTCCCAGCGCTTCGTATGCTGCAGCTCCGGTGGTTTGACATCCCCACGCAGACTGAGGGCCAAGCCAATCAATACTCGTGTTCTCGATGATCAAGAGACCGCGAGGCGCGACGAGGGCCGCGAGCAAATGATGATCAAAGGGAAGGTTGTTGACACTATTGACATACTGGTTGAAGTTGGGAGAGAACCATACATTTTCATCGACAATTTGCGACGCGGTCTGCGTGTTCGTTCCCGCCCTAAGCATAGCGTCGGAAATTCTCCAGCAACCTGCCCCGCCTGACCCAGATTCCTGGACGATTCCAAGCGCTATGCGTGGTTCGAAAGCTGTAGCAACGTATGTCCCCTTTCCGTTCCGAGAGCACCCTGTGACTCCGATCCTGTTGACATCGATATTGTGGCCCGTGGTCGTCGACAGCGCGTCCAAGATGCGACTGATACCCCAGGTCCAGGCAATCAACGCGCCTGCAGAGTGACTAGAACCGTACAGGGTGTAGAACTTGCCTCTACCTCGACTGCTCCTGCCCTGCTGGTCCGCAATGTCGTTGTTATTGTACGTAATCGTGGCTACCCCTGACTGTGACGGAACACTGGAGCCTCCGAGTGCAATAATCGCTGGCACGGGAGAGCTGCCGCTGTTGCCACTAATTGTGACACTGAAAGAAATAGTCGATCCGCCGTTGCCGACAGTAATTGTGAGGGTGTTGCCTGAATACGAGCCAGTGACTGTCTGTGGTTTGGGCGGGAGCGTCCCGAGCTCGTAGCGCTGGAAAAGCGCGCTGATTTCCTGTTGACGACACGCGAAATCGGCTTTGGTAACAACCTGGATTCCGTTCAAGAACACGAATGGGCTGTTGAGTTTGCTATTGGACGCGTTGATTGTGGCAGGCAGCGTGCTACACCCAGACTGTGCTAAGATGGGGAGTGCTAATGACAACAAAATGGACGCGTATACGAGTTTCATATTTGAGGTGTTGCATTGGATATTTACCCCAACCTCAATTTATTCTCGAGGAACTGCATGGTGAATGGAATAGGCGGGCCGCCAGCTACCTTCGAAATTTCTTGGAATATGGTCATGTCAGACTCAAGGATTTTGTTGATCGCTTAGTTTTAAGATTTTCGACGAACTTTATCCATGCCTTATACTCATTCTGGTGTTAAAATCAAAGAGAGTATACTACTACCGACTTTCTCGAGTACTGTGGTGTAGTGAAGGTCAGTATAACATTCAAGCGCATCAACTGAAAGATTTGCGCAAGGCGCGTTAGTGCTAACTACAAGTGCAGATAAGTCGAATGTACTTATCCCCCAGTGTAACTGAAATATTGATCCACTCGATTCGTTGACGTAGAATGAGTAATTGAGACCAGGCTGATATGATGCAGGCTCCAGACATACCTGGGATGTCAGCTACAAAATAACTTCAGCATCCCCGATACCGAGATGGTTCCGTTTAATTGACTAGACGGTGTGCATCTGAGCGGATGACACTGATCGCTTTGGCCAAGATTTTATTTAAGAGTCACAAGTCTCAGCAGCCAACCCCGCTTTCTCTTAGCCACCCAAAGGAAACATTTATGAGCGGTTAACCCTGCACTCCGGGATTCAAAGGAGTCGTTGGCGTTTGAAGCGAGAGTAAATTCCCGAAGACGTTCCCGATGAGCATCATGTCCTCCAAATTTCAGAATAATTTGATAAAAATCTATTCAAATTAAAAGCATGTCATAAACATGGAACAAAACCTCTCGTGAACAAGTAGAAAGCGACATTAATATTGTCATTATATGTATAGGTATCTCTTGGTAAACCCTTCGCCCGGGTTATTATGATTGTATCATGATGTCATGTTCAGCGCGTATCCTGACTATGTCAGCTCGTTGCAGATTAGCTTCGTCACATAACGAGCGGAATATTGAAGTTTCGTTGTCGAATAAATTCAAGACGGTATCGAATTCTGCAACCTTTCCCTCATCCATCACAATAACGCGATCGTAGTATGCTGACACAGGAGAAATGTTAGTTTTGAAAAGAGATCATCCAACTCTGCATACCAATGGTGTTGAGGCGATGAGCAATACACAATAGCGTCGACGATGCAAATTCGACTTGAATTGTCCGTTGAAGCTTCGCATCTGTCTCTACATCGACATTACTCGTAGCTTCATCCTAATTCGACATGTTAGTCCCAGTTCAATAAGTAAAAGTTCGAGTGCGACTTACCAATACAATAATTTTGCTATTTTTAACCAGAGCGCGACACAATGCAAGTAGTTGCTTCTCGCCTGCGCTAAAATTGGCACCTAAAGAATTGTTAGACAATGACATCCATGATGTAGGAGACAACAAGTACTACCTTCGTCGCCAACAGTAGAGTCGAGACTAAATTTTGCTTCAGCAACTGGGTCAGGAGGCCCAGACTTGGGAAGAAGCCATGAACGTTGAAGGGCGGAGATCAATTCTGCGTCTGTTCGCAGGCCTTGTGGGTCGCTGCGTACAAGTCAGTCTTGATCTTTCAATAATGGAAACAGGTGCAGAACATACATATTTTCCCGAAGAGTGCCCAAGAATAGTGTACCATCCTGAGGTACAAGCGCGAGGCGGCTTCGTAACACGTCCAACCCAACTTCTCGGATGTTACGACCGTCGATCTCAATCTTTCCTCCCTTTAATTCTACCGTACTAGAAGAACCGGATGTTACTTGTGCACACATTATTTGACGTTTGGGAAACGAACCGGAAAAGAGCTTGTAGCAAAGAGCTTTTGCCTGCTCCAGTACGTCCAATGATGCCGACCTATCAAGAGCCTACTGGTGAGCACTAAATGGATTATGCATAGGTTGATGTTAACGCTGACCTTTTCACCGGGTTTGATCTGGAAACTGATACCCTTCAAAACTAGTGGGAGCCCCTCACGATACGCTAGCTCTACATCCTCGAAGCGGATTCCACCTTCACTCGGCCAGCTTGGAGGGGGATCATTGGGTGTAGTTAAATCACCTTCGGGTTCCAACTCTGAATAATGAAGGACACGCTCTACAGCGTTCATATTCTGCTCATTCTGAGCAAATTGCGAGACCATGTCAGCTTCACGTAAAGTCAGCGGCTGTCCCATACTTGATTCTGTTAACATCAAGGCTTACAGAAGCTTTGCGTAACTGTAAGGATTTGTGTAAGTGAAACTTTATGGACTGCCAATAAAAAGGTCACATACTGCTCAATGTGTAGGAAAGCACGACACCGATTTTGGACGGATTTACGCTATGTCGGAATCCTGCAGCGAAGAGACCGATTCCAAGGATTAAAACATTACCAAAGACATCGAGTCGAACAGCCAACCATCTCTGTATGGAAATGGTCATGTAGTATGCCCTGTTCTCAAGGTCCAGACCCCTTTCAGCATCCTTTATCGAGCGTTCCTGAAGGATAGGGTAAACATATATATAGATAGAAATAATTATTTTCTTACCTGCTCGCGGTATGCTCGAATGGTAGCAAGCCCAGTCAAGGTTTCTGCAAAGATTCAACATCAGCGCTGGACCATAACCCAAGAAGAGTGTGAAATTACCTGTAAATGATCCATACAAAATAGATCGCATAAGCGAATCGAGTCTCTTGGTTTCAACAGACGAGCGTCGGTAATAGCTGGCTACAATATAGTACAAGATCGACAACGGGGCAAAAATAATACCCAGATAGGGGAAGGTGTAGAATACCAAGGCGACTGTTCCAATGACTGAGCTGAATGTAGATAGGAACTATGAAGTTTGGTGCGGTTTAGGCGACTTCAATTAGTCTTGTGTAAGGGCGAAACATACCTGCATAAGAGTCATAGATAGTTCTGTATCTAATGTATCTTGATCCTTAGATAATCTAGAAAGTATACGACCTAAAAGACATTCATCAGCCATGCTTCACTGAGTACTCGGCAAAAAAGCGCTTCGTACCCATTGGTGTGGTGTCAAAGAATGATATCGGCGAGCGTAGGACCCTTCGGAGGGCTGTCCTGAAGAGGTTCAAGCTAGCAATCAAGCTAGCAATACTATAGGGGTAAAAATAACGGTCTTCAGCTCTAGAATCATGAATCCCAAAGAACATACTGACGCGAAGGAAAAGCTAAGGATGAATTGGAAGACTGCCTGTGCCATACCTAAACATTGTCAGTACATATTGGGTTTGACAGTGACACTCGTTAAATCTTACCGAGAGCAGCGTAGACAGCCATATAGTCGCCCTGCTTAAATCCATGTATACTATTCGCCGTCCAGAACCCAAGGAACAAATTATTCCCAACTATTACCTCGCATATGAGCTGGCTGAACGACGATGGAGAAGAGAAGAAATCATCGCGCTTACCTTGAGCACCCTGAGTCAACGTCAATAACAGAACAATCACAGGCGCCCATACAACACCCCCCGCAAATCCCAGATATTTCTTGTAAACACTCCAAGTAACCGCACCGGTATTCCTCTCTTCCAGCTGCATCAGCGCGGGGTTCCCCTTCTTCATCCCACCCCCTTCGGTACCGCCATTCGCCGATTTATCGCCCTTGTTCTTTTTCTTCGCATCGGATTTCGCTTGTTCCTCTTCCTCCACTTCAAGATTCCCATACTCATCCATAAGACGAGAAAATATTTGGCTGTTCATCATGAGATCCTACACAAATTAACCAATCCAATGATGTCAGAAACAAATTGTTGGCTCAACCAGGTCATGTAAAATTAGTAAAAATGGTTACCTGATACGTTCCCTGCTCGATAATGACTCCATTGTCCATGACGTAGATGTAATCCGTTTTGTCGAGAACATGAAGGGCGTGAGTTACAAGCACGCGAGTCCGGTCTGAAAGGGGCCCGGACAAGAGACAGTTCTCTAAGATTGATTTCCCGACATATGCATCGACTGCGGACAGTGGGTCATCCAGAAGGACAATATCCGAATCAGAGTATGCTGCGCGAGCCAAAGATACACGGGCCTAGATAGCAAAAGTAGAAGTGGGATAGCAATCAGCACCGGTGGCTTGGGAATCTGCACCCGCGTCTGTGCGTACCTTTTGGCCGCCTGAATTAAAACATGTGTCCGATTCATTGGTCAGAAAAACCAAACTAAAAACAAGCCTAAAACCAAGGACTTACCACTCAGATTGATACCTTTCTCTCCAATCTCCGTCTGTTCACCATTTGGCAAAACTTCCAGATCGTGATCTAGACAGCATGCACTAATAACATTTCTGAATCTATGGATGAAAAAAGGAAGATGAGAGAATGCTTGTCTAAAAAGCTTTGGGGCACACCTGTCTTCATCATCAGGTTGTCCAAATAGAATATTCTCCCTAAGTGTAGCATTCCGAATCCAGGGTGTCTGAGGGGCGTAAGAGACGTTACCACCAAAGCGAACCTATGCATAGGGTACCGCAGTCAGTGAGGTTCAAGAATGTTCTAATGAGGTTCCCTTACCGTGCCTCGGGTCCGACGCATCTCGCCAATAAGCGCTTGTAGAACGGAACTCTGTAATCGCAGGTGAATGTTTGGTTATACGTTAAACAGAGGTAGTCAGAACTGAAAGTTACCTTTCCACACCCAACACGACCGACAATGCCCACAAAAGACCCCTGAGGAACAGTGAATTTGAGATTATTCAACTCAAACGGCTTTTCCTCCTCCTTGTCTTTTTTCTTGGCCTTTCCGTCATCAGACGAAGTGTCCTTCTCCATCGACCCCGTTTCACTGTCCTTTTCTAAATCTTTGGTCGTAGATGGCAACACATCCCCTCCCTTTCCACCTTTCTTTGCCGACTTCTGCCACCACTTCCCACCTCCAGCGCTCTCGTCTTTCTGAGGCTTAGCCTTTGGCTTGGTTCTCGCCTTTCCTCCATCCTTCCCGCCCGAACCTTTTCCACGTCCCGCTCCCGGACCGCCTGCTCCCGGCCGGCCACCCGCTCCCTTGCCAAATTTCCCTTCATCCGCTTTACTTGGGTTGAACACGGTCTCCCAAGCAAAATCACCATCCACTTCAATAGCCGCTTTCGCGTCTGAGTCAATAGGGTACGGTTCTGGTAGATCTTCGGATGTAAGGAATGTTCCTATACGTCCGAGGGCCACCAGTGCATCTGAGAGTGCAGAGAAGACGAAGGGGAAGAAGATTAGTGGGGCACGAATAATCTGAAACAATCAATATTAGAAAAAGCAGCGCGTCAGGGAAAATAACATACATTGAAAAGTTGGAGTGAACTAAAAATTATAGCGATATTGAGGTCATGACCACTGAGCGCATACGTGATCTGTGTTGGTATATATGCGCGTCAGGGCAAATTTTGGTCGGCAAATAATCAGAGAACATACGAATGAAAGTGTAGATGCCAAAACAGGTATGAAAACGACAATTGCAATCAAAAGTGATCTCGCAATGCTAAAAAATCTCGTTCAGAATAATGTAAGGAGAGCACGCTCAAATTGACACTGACGCAGATTTTCGGATGGTCTTAATTTCTTGCCTGCGCAGTTCACCAATTTGCTGAGAGTAAAATTCCTCCCATGCATAGAACTTGATTAATCGAATGCCTTGCAACACTTCCGTGGTAAGCCGCTGTCGTTTGTCCGTGATTTTAACACCCTTTTTGCGCTGTGTAAACATGACTTTGACTAGTGCAAATTGCAGGGGGAAGCCGATCATCAAAACCTGCGAAACGCAAAGCAAAGTTGGTGTCGGAGTTCTCGGGTAAAACAATGACTATTGAATACGTACACCCAGCCCAACGAGAGCAGAGTAGCCCAACTGCGCATATCCAGTGAGTTTACTGCGCAGACCTCACGACGTGATTTACGATGCTTACATTTCCAAGTAGAAGGCCTATGCCAATAGCAAGCTAAAATGAGTCATTAATAACGATAAAAATCGGATCACTGAGCCACCAAGTACCTGTATTGGGGAGACCCAAAGACTACCAATGCTCAGCAAGGATAAAATTAAACCCAAAGCTGACTCACTTGTGGCAAAACGCAGAGAACCGATCTAGTCTAGTGGCATCTGTAGAGATCATAGTCGTAATTTGACCCACGCTATGGTTGACGCGCGCTTTGCCAGAGAGGCGAAGAGATTTTCGGAACACGCTACCGATAATCTGAGAACAGTTAGAACGAAATCAAATGGGAATATATGCGCGCTTACCCCTGTCCTTACAGACAGACCTGTAGTTAATGCAGCTGCCGTTGCAAAAGTAAGTCAACGCGTTGTAGGATACACGCCAGGCCGATTACCCACTTTGCTGATAGTGATTGGTCATCTGGAAGCAAATTCAGCTTCGATTGTCGGGAGTTGAAAAGTGACGTACGAGACTAGCAGCTTCCTGCATCACAAATAGACCAATCGCCACCCCAATGCCATATCCGATCCCTCGAGGCTTGTTGAGTCCAAAGGCTTCCCGTTCCGCGTCCGTGGCTCGGACGTAGATGTATGATTCAGTCAACCAGGTCAAAAGAACTTTTGTGACGAGAGGTGTTGTAGTTTTCAAGGTATCTGTGAGATGATGGTCAGAAACGCGAAAGCGTAATCGATCGTCGAGTTTGTGGCTATCGACGACGCCTCCCACTGTTTGATGGCAAGCAATAACACGAATATCGTTTCCCAGCGCGAATTTCTCGGACGGACAAACATTCAGAAACTGTGACTCACCTGAAAACAATTTGAGGGCCCCTCCAACCCAAATGCGAACGAAAAATGTTGTATGGATAGCTTTGAACAACGATTCGTCAAATTCAGGCTTTGCCTCTTTCTTTCTACTAAACCAAGTCCATGGTTTAACAAAGCTGCGGGTAGGCGGAATGACAGACGGTTTTGCAGCCAATTCTTTGTCGAGTTCGGCATCCGGAGGAACCGTCGTCTGTGTCGATACTGCCGTCAAGATATCGGCTGGCGGAGTCAGACCCCCATGTTCTTCAACGGACTTTTCCCCTGGGGTAGTTTCTCTAGCTCGAATATGCCGTGGCCGCTTCTCTGGAGGACACCGCGCATAGAAATTCCTCTCGACGTCATCTGTGATTGTTGCCGTCAAACGGGCCTTCGGTAGCTCCCAGAAATCTACAAAGGGGATTAGATACGCCCCGCATTGATACAGTGGCACCCCTTACCTTCTTTCTCTAATGGTCTAGAGTACCCCACCTCCAAGAAAGGGCCGAGCCATTGAAAGATAAGTTTTGACAACAGCCTGGGCTAAGAGATTAGTGAATTAGCTATGATGACGCAAGTAAAAAAAACTTACGGTGAAGTGCCTTCGGGTAGAATCTTTCCTTCTCCAAACCCAGGAGGTGCTGGGCTGGGCTTGAAGAGGTCGCCAAACGGAATTTTCATGCTAGTCGTACCGACGAGAGCTCGAAAAACACTTGACAGTTGTTCTTCTCGAGTTGAAAAGGAAAATGCGAGTCATTTGAGGAAGTACTCACGGCCATTTGGGGCAATCTATTCGAGGATCAAGTGCACATGTAGATGACACGACTATGTGCACTTGATGGAACATCGACTCAGCGTACCACTGACGCGTTATTCCGGCTACTGACCTAATAAACCAATAAAATTGTAGCCATTTGTCGGACATTTCCGGCAACAATCTGTCACGGATGTAGTTCCGGTGTTATTTTTAGACGCGTTTCTGCCGCGTATCTAACGCATTCGTTGCGCGGCTCGCGATTCGACTGAGCGAGTACGCAGCATCAGATACAAAGCTTATACATCCACGGAGTCTGGTTTTTTATGAGAGACACCAAGCCACTTTTCATTTCTAAAAAGAAGTTATCATTTGGACCATACTTTACGATATAACTTAAAGCTTGTCAATGATGAGATAGGAGTTAAAAAATCAACTCATATAACCCTCCCAGTGAAGACGTGTCTAAACATGCCGATATTGAAACACTTGGTTTATTGAGATGGCGCACCCTCTGAAACTTGGGCTGATAGGGAGTGAAGGATGTACGAGGGAGAAATGCTTATCTGCTCGAGTGGTAATGACATGACCTCGAAACGCAAGCCAACATTTGCTCAATGGCTAAGCATGACGACGCCTCGATGCCGGTGACAGATCTAAATACTGTTGGTATATACCGAGAAACCCTTGGTTAGCGTTTATTGACATATGCCATTATTCATGAAGATGGTGAATGGCATTAGATTTTATAAAAATTGAACAACTTCATGATAGTTCCTGCATTTTCTTATTTAAAATCGTTAATTCGAATTTATTGGCACACTCTATTACTGTAACTGTGAAGTTACACGACAAACATAAAGTGATCCGACATTTTCCGAATAGCATAATAGTACGATAATAATTGTAAGTGTATAGCTTGCAGGATGTCGCTAACTAGTTTCGGGTTAAATCACTTCAACAGACATGGTCCTGTCTAATGAATACTTAACTGTATGGACAGCGTGCCTAAAATTTTGTCCCGATAGACGGTAACGTGAATGACTGGGCATCCGGACACACTGCTAAAGAAATAGAAACGAAGGGTCATACGTTGCAAATGGTAAAGTGAAACTAGTCAGTCAGATATTAACAAGGTAATCTTCTGTTACTGCGGCAAATCTGCACAGCACATCAATTTGGAGACATCCAGAATCCCTGTCAACGTGTCTACAGGTAATCGTTTGATAGGCGCCCGAGTAAGCCTTTTCTGCAACCGAACTCTCCCCACATGGCTACCTGATTGACCTTTTGGAAGCCTCTGAGGTCCTTTCAGTAAATGGTACACAGCAGAATGCGCAGTACCTGTTTTCGACCTCTTCACTAACTAACTTCAATCAAAATATCCAACTTCCACATTTCACCGGTTTATCACACAGTTTCCCCCTTTACTGGATCATTGATTTCGATCAACTTCGCCGTTAGAATGTACATCTCAGAGCGTTATCGTGTCTTATTGGAATCCTCTACAATCGGGGCCCGCGTAGTGTCCTCCTTCGATGTGTTTATAACGCTCTTCCTCAAAGTAAATAATAGATGTCCTCTATCAACTTTTTTATCACTGAGATAGATGGTTCTTCAGCCTCTCTCTTCCATTTTTCGATAGCTTCGTGTTCTTACCCCAATCAATACGAAACGCAATGTTTAAGAGGCCGATGCGCACTTGCCGCGGGTAGGTCGGCCACCCACGTCAAGCAAATCTAAATGGTACGAGTTAAATGGAGCTCACAAATCCATTCCGTCTAAAATATGTGATGGAGCATTCTGAAGCATGAGGAGGCCTCTAGATGCGAGTCTATGGGCCTGCCAGGTAAGTCTCCGAGGCGCACCCAATCGAACAGAATTCTGAATCCAATGCATACAAGATCTCTTTAAGTGTGTAACAATTCAGGAACCATTCGTGATAGCGCCTAACCCGGAAAGGGTCAATTACCTAGTCAACTCGTCCTCCTACGATTCCTTCGTGAGGAAGAAGCACAGGCCAATAATAAGTACACGATATCTCATCAGTTATCAAAGATCTTCCTCAATAAGCTCGACCTTACGGAAGGAAAATCATTGTCAATCAAGGCCTCGGTAACTTCTTCGATGTAAGCCTGTGTGACTTGGCCAGGGTGGTCGCAAATGAATTCTTAGGCGCCGATCAATTCACATAGGGGCAAAAGATATTTTTAGACCTTTTCATGAATGCTACTTAGTTATTGTTGTGCTCTGCCAACTTCTTAACTAGATAGATAGTCTTAATATCTTCTGAGCCGCGGATATTTCACGCAAATGAATAGTGTAAATATCTTGGTTCAATCAGAGCAAAAAGTTCTTTATAGCGATATCTAAAGGAAATCATCCTTTCGTGGGTCAGCAACCGCGCAATAGTATCATTGCTTCAATCGCGGGAAGTATTCCAAATAGCGCCTATTAGATGCACGAGTACTTTCAATGAAAGCCTGCCTGCTGGTTAATCTCATCACTAAAGTAAGTCTGACTAGACTAGTAGGCGTTAATTTTAGAACTAGTCGTATCCCTGATCTACGCGCTACTCCTCTCCTGGCGGCTTCGGCATTGATCTTGGCGCCAAGGTCACCGTGCTCACCGAGTTACTCAGGTCCATGAGCCCGGATCATTGCAGATGCATGGCCTGTCAGATGAAAGGATCCATAACCTCGAGTTTTTGTCCATAATCGTCGTAATATTGAGAGAAATTATGAATCGCTGTACGGATAATGACGTTTGATCGTCATATCTGACGCCTGTGGCTACAAGAGACAGACAGAGCGCGCGAAAGAGTCCTGTTCATCGGTTCATATATCTCAATACCCAGCCAATCCAGCCGAATTATAGTTTATACAGATATCTTGGGACTGCAAACTAGACTTTATGGGACTATCATTATTCGGACCGGAGACCAGCTAGATTTTTGTCCCGAATTTATTAAGCGCTGATGGAGAGTGCACAGTGAGGCCTTGAGGGGTGCTATACGATTGTAGTTGAGGCATGTTAGTCCTGCAGCTCACGGTCAATTGTTTTTATATATAAAAGCGTCGCGTATCAACCCGGTCCATTAAATTGAATCAGCATTATATTTCTCAAGGAAAATACGCGAGTGATCGACGCTCTGATTATGCAGACCGGTATAGTATAAGTTAATAAATATCATGCCAATAAAGTGGAAATAAAACTAAAATCTGCCAACTGACAGGGTACTACTGAGTACGTGTGCGTACTTATCGTAAGTCCGGCCAATTATGACGCCGATGAGCAAGGTAAGGAAAAAGGGAAGGAAGGACAAAAACGACTCCAAGAAAGAACGCGTGTTGTATCGGGAATCATCCACTCCGACTGAAAGCGGAGCCTTGCTGGCTTCAGCCCCGTGTATTGCGAGCCGAGTTGCAGGCGATATCGATGCCGCTACCGAATGGTTCGGATTGGAACCGACGATGGCTATCTTGGAAGCTCGAAGGCGTCCAAGGGAGAACACGAAGGGGAACCCAAGTCCAAAATTTATCGAGAATGCAGGAAGGCCGTCTAAGCTGACGAGATTATGTTGTTGCCACCAATACCTCATGCCTTTGGGATTGACCGTCGACTCTTCACCCTGGGCGTATATCGAGGGAGGTAGAATTCCAGAGGGTACATTTGCGGAGTCATCTTGGTCAACAGATTCTTTTCTTGCGGCCCAATCCATAAGCTGAGTTCTGTGAGAGATAAACTGGTAGTATGGGACTGCATATCCGCATGTCTATCGTGGTGAACGTTAGTACGAAATTGATGTAGGAGACAAAGGCGCAGCATACCGTGCCAACTTTTGTAATATCCAAGCCTATGACGGCGCGAGATCCAGCCAGCCGCTGCTCGGATGTAACAAGCGCCTCGTATTCCGGTGTCCCTAGTTCGTAGAAAAATCCTACAGAGTCATAGTTGGTAAGGGCGGAGAGTACCATTCGAGGCTGAAGTGCATACCTTTGCCATAAAGCCTGACAATCCGAGCCGGTCCTTCAAAAGCATGGAATAAGATAGTGATTCGCCCATTCTCTCTTATATGTGCTACGGTCTCCGCCCCTATCCAAATTGTGTCAATGATGATGAAGATCTGAGAGAGTTGACAACAGTACCGGTCCCAGAGAGATCTTCGTACCAGACTCGACGCGAATTCACCACGTGGAACGTGCCTTTGATACCCTTTGGAGAAATATTGACATGTCCATCAGACGATAGGGGTGCAGTGGCTACCCAGAACATCTCTTGTTGAAGGATCCATTCGATGAGGTGGTCAGGAATTTCTTGCAAGAATTTGCCCATAGTAGAGATGATGAAAGAGTGAAAGCAAGGGAGGGAAGTCGGATAATGGCTCGAGGTAACGTCCGAGGACTGAAGGTGCGAGGATGGGGCACTAAGCGAAACATCTTGGTAAGACTTAAATAAAGCGCTTTATGCGAACCGATGTGTAAGAAATAGAGATCATACTCGATTGACCTCCTTTCATATCTTGCGCTATCGGTCAGCCTGCAAAGCTTGGAGATGATCTGATTCAGGTTCGGTGGAAGTTACTTAATTGTTGATTGAACACGAGATTCGAAAGTAAGATGGACAGGCCGCGTTATTATGTTCCATCCGAGTTCTTGGGGTTCTGCCGCCGGTGATACCAGAACCGCACTGTCATAGGGGGCGATGCATCCAGGGCATTCCATCCTAATTCGGGAATAGGTGATTGATTGCCTATTGCAAAGTAATGCCTTAACCCCGCATATGTATTGGCGGAGTGTCATGTCTCCCAAAACTCGGTGCTGTGTGCCTTTCATAGTTAGACTGCTGCAGTGAGAAAGCATGCAGGCATGTGAAAGACAGGATGTTTGAGGATGGGATGCTATTACCACATCTACAGACAACGAACAAAATTTCGTCAAAGAATTGAAAGAAGCTTGTCCACTATCAAGGGTCTGAAAGCTGATGATAGATCAACAATGCTCCAAAAGTGCTCACATGAGTTTGCGAGTGTATGGTATGCGTGGAATGACTCAGTACGTAAGGCGGATGGGCGATGCTCCTTTTACCGGGGCCATAATAGCGTGGTTTCGCAAAAACTTGTGAATCTTTGGTTATACCTTGAGACAACTGGTGATAGTCGTCTGGTAAATCAATTTTCACTGGGGAAGCAGGGTCAATTTCTATGTCGTAACTGTTATCTGTAATGGCATGTGTGTTATTGAGGTGCTCTTAGAATCGTATGTAGCAGCTTTATCTAGAGAAACGGTAGATGAAGGTCATCCATTTAAAACTACCAGTGAACGCAAGTCTGATGCCAAGAATGAAATGATGAAGGATATGGAGCTTTAATTCACGCTGCGGAGAAATGACTATGTTTAGATCGAATACTTACGATTATGTTCGTCACATAGTTCACATAAACTGATGAAGGGCCGGAGGTTTTGCGTTATTAACCGGCCACGCATTGACAACTATTTAAACACCGTCGCCCCTTTTCTTGGCAGATGGACAGAGCAGATTCAGACTTGATCCAAAGCATTGATCTAAAGTACGTACAAACACTATAGCCAGCCATTTACCTGTACCAGGAGCATCCAGACGTGGCAGACACTGTTGTTGAAGTGATTAATTAATTTCTTCTGCAGAAATTCTCATAGCACACCCGTTTGGAACGTAGTGATACCAAGAGATTACGAGCACTGAAGATAACTCAAGAAATCGATAATTTGGACTCATGACATGAGACGGGTCTGCCTTGTACGTTTGATGTTCCCCAGAATATCCTATCTTCCCAAGGCACCGCCCCGTTTTCCAGGTTAACGCCACCAACAATTTAGTTGGATATCTCATGGAGCGGCAAAGGCCATAAACACTCCTCGCGTCGTGCTGAAACAGAGACTTCGTTTGTTACCTGACTTTTGGATATGAGCTGAAGAAAGTTAGACAAGATAAACATTGTCAAAAAGAGTGATATGAATAGGCTGTTGGCTTCTCGATTTCGTCTCTGCCAATAAAAACCCCTTGATTCTATTATCAGCGAGCATCGGTTTCTGATTTGCAGTATGTGAGTGTATCGCTTTGTTTGCCCCCTGGAGTCCTCCCTGTTCATTTTGGTATTTTCCGATTGCGCACCGCTTCCCTCGTTGCACTTCATCCTGCGAATAGATCGGCCTATTTACATATGCGGTGGACATACATGAAAACGGAATTAACTTGGAGTAGTGAATACGAGTCAAGGAGAAATTGAAAGCCTCTCATCATCAAAATCATTTTACACAAACTGATCAATCGACCGCATTTGCACCGCGATGGGCTAATGAAATATGGCAACATTTCATTTCCACGGTTTTCGAATATTGAAAGGGCCCAGTACGCACGTTGAGATAGACTTCTCTGAAATACCATATTATCCGCGCTGCCCGACAGGCGTTGAAGTGTGTTTATGGCTCCATGGCTTCTGACCTGATTCTCCACCTGCAACTTTCATTCGCCAGCAGGACGTAAAGATCATAGGATCAACTGGAACATCTATAGAATGGAAACGGGTGATAGCATTTACTTAATACGTATTACTACTGGTAATTCTAATATTTAAATTCCCAATCGGTACTGCGACTCTCCGTGGCAGATATCTAGCGATTGAGAATCGCTTAGTATAAACCTCCATTGAAATGGATGCCATCGTAGACGGTAAATATATGGGCTATCCGATCCGGATGTCAAACGTTGGTTAGACATATGACCGTACATATATTCTAATCATGTAGATGGAGGTAAATGTTTTGCCGAAGGTTTGAGGAACAGTTTACTCACCGCTTTCTCTGCAACTTGAAGTCCCTGCCGGCGGGATATGGTTTATAAATAGACATTTTTTGATCGCTGAGTTTTAATAATTTCTTTTCCATTCGCGGCATGCCCCGGGCGGCGGAGTCAACACCATTTTCGTTCTTTCAAACGAACGCAATCATGCAAAAGAGATGATTTCTATTTTATACAGCCTTTGAAATATTTTCAAAATCCGGACTGACGGTGTCGCATACCAAACTTCACGCCTCTGTTCATGTCAATCTTAAGCAGGGAGAACATCCTGTCTCCAGACCTGTCTGTGTGTCTGTGTGCCGAACCTCGAAGGCTTTTGAATAAGGATCCGAGAAAGTGCCACTGTTGGCTGCACTTTAATACATGTTTCACAGTGAAATCACTATTACCCACCCTGAAAACTTTGAAGTGAAAGCCCTTGAGGATGTTGTAGTGTGCTTTAGTGCACTGCTTATGCATGAGGCACAGAAAATAATTGATACTGCAAATTTTGGAATTCATAGCACCACTGGAAGTTTCTTTTGCAGATCTAATAACAGTCCTTGAGACTCATGATAATAATGTCTTCTGTTTTCCACTTATCATTGTGAGATTACAACAAAAAAAGTTTTATTTTAAGAGAACTACTTGTTATGATTGATGAATAAAAGTAAATGAATTAATGAGAACTAATTAAACAAGGTAAGGTGCCAAATAAGAAAATGAAGAAGGAATGTAGTGTACAGAATGAAATAGTTGAATTATCAGAAGGAAAGAAAATGGTACTGGTGCTATTTAAAGGGTGCACCTGAACTCACATTCATAGTAGGGAAGCGGTCGTCTTACCTCATCCCCACGTGCATACTCGACTTGGAAACCCTTCTTTGACCTTAAGTTGTAAGCTTTCCGAGCCGCGTTCTCGTCCAACATTTGCTGCAGGGGTGGAAGTCTGGTGGCATGCGATAAGGGGTGGATGAGAAATGCGGGCCTTGACGTTGGAGGAGGCAGAGCGGCCCTGGTCTGCATGTTGAGTATTGATGAGGGCCACGGTGTTGGAGACCGGGGCGCTCGTAGAATATCTGCTGCCAATGGTTAGTCGGATACCAAAAAACTAGACACAGAATCCGGACGTACCTTTGCCGTTCCCTCTGAGCCGAAACGGAGCCAACTATTTGAATAGTTTTGGCTCGCTGTGCTGGTTTGTACTGGGGGTGCCACCGCTTCATGTGGCGGGTCACACTCGACGCGTCCCCCAATGCCTTGCCGCAATAGGGACATGGCACCTTTATTCCCTTACTATAATGAAGGTATCAGACAAAGTCAAAGACGACGCATAACGCAACATACTGTATATTTTTATGGACCCTGAGTCCTCCAATCGTATGCGAAGTGAAACGACAGTTGAGAAAAGAGCAAGCGAACCTCCTTAAAGAGACAGTGTGAATACGTATTGTTTTTTGTATAAAAAACAAGCCGGAAGGTACCTACCTACGGCCGTGAGTGGCCATATGCCGGGGTAGGTCCGAAGCACGAGACATAATTCGACCGCATTTCGGGCAAGGGTCGCTGGGTGGAGGCTAAAGAGAAAAGAACGATTAGGACTCTATAGCCATATTGGTAATAGGATACTGCCTGGATGAAGACGTACCTTTTTTCGTGGTTTCGCATTCGCGCTGCGAGCTTTGCGAGCTTTGCGAGCGGTGCGCACGGCAGGCATAGTCAATCGTATATAGAATAGAAAAGCGGTGAAGAAATCGAAATCGGGAGGAGAATCGTTTGAGCTTTGTTGAAATGACTTGGATCAAGATGAATCCAAACGTGCCCCATTTTCTCAAGCTTATAAAGAGAGAAAAAATGGCGGATTGGTATCGGTTGAAATAAGAAATATTACCCTATAAGTCTGGTTTTAAGAAAACCTTCCGTACGAGGGAAAGATGCAGAGCTTCGAGACCATGTAAAGTCAAAAAAATCTGTGTCTTGGCCAATCCGCCTAATGGCGCCGACAGATTTACTGTGTATAGCAGGTGATAAAGAAAGAAAAGTCCAAGGATGCCGGAGGCCTGAGACTTTTGAGAGGACGTCGACGACTTGGACTGGTACACAATCGGACATCGGGACTGCAAGGCAGGTCTTCTGTTGTTTGGTATTTGTTCCAGCAGGACTTGACTGGGACCAAGGCATTGGAAACCAATTTCAAATTCATCGGAGGGTTCGGAGTAACAACCGACACAGTCCTTCACAGAGTTGAGGATGTCAAGGCCTTAATAGAAATTATAGAACTTCAAGTTCTGGCTCTCGTAATCACTCTTTAACGCCGTACGTAAGGGGTTTTCAGGGAGGAGAATCTACAGAACCAAAATTGCATCGAGCGCCCATTTATACCGCGGAGCCTTCCCATCCATGCGATTAGATTAGATCAAGAGTATCTCATCGATCATCGGTCTGGACCCGCATCAGCCAAAGGGTCCTTGGTTGGTCCAGGGACTCTGATGGGTTGCGAGAGACGCGACATGCTTTGGAACAATGACATTGATGGAAAAGAAGTCTACACGGCAGCTTTTGTGAAGAGAAGAATGAATTTGAACACATAGGGCATTTTCTTGCGCACTGACCAATTTAAACCAGTTTTCTGATCACAACAGTCCTCCCTTCGCCTAAGACCAAACACAAGAAACCATTGCATAAAATACTAAATCAATGAAAGCAAGAAAAATAAATAATGTTGATACATTCAGTGATAACATAAGCCCAGTAAGAGGGTCGCGTGAAAAGTTTTTTTTCTATGGATATGCCCGTTTTGACAGACTTTTTTCAATCAAATGACGCCAGGAATGAATTTGCGCGGAACCCTCGTTGCGTAGTCATCCCATTTCCCCCCAAACGTATCTTTTAATACCTGATCCTCTGCCCGTAACCGTACGCACATACCGCGGAACGCATACAAACATTTAAACGTCCAGAAACATGCGATAACGAAGCCTATAGGTGTCCACACGCCATGGTCAGCCGTCCACATTCCAGGGGCACCTAGCACGAGTGTCGCGCCTCCGAGGGTCATATAAACTCCCGTATAACTTGGGTGCCGAACCCACGCGTAGGGGCCGTGTGTGATAAGCTCGTGTTTCGGTCGAATGGTGATCTCGAAAGTGAAAAATGGTCCCAATGATCTAAAACACCTAAATCGATGAACGGTAAGTGCGACTCCCGAAAGCATATTGGCGACGCTGGAGACATCTTACCACATGCGCAGAACGGCTGAAACGACGGCGGAGATCCCTCCAATGATCGTAGCGGTATGGACGCCTTCGAATGCAGGTTTCGAGAGCTTCCCGAAACTCCCTTCCCTGGCGTAATCGAACGGAAAGCCTATCGACGATGAAGCCAAGCAACCTAATAAAATATACAAAATGTTGATGGTCGCGCCAACCCATACCATGCTCTATGGCGCAGATGGATAAGCCACGTGAGGAGCGGGAGATAATATCCATGTACTGACTTTGCTGCAGTAGGTAATGGACTGCACAAATCGTTCAAACAATGTTTGTGTCCCTTCCGTCCCTGAACAACACTCATCGCTTTTAACAGAAGGGTTTGGTGGCGACAAAGACAAGTGCACCGATACCGCAGTGGCGAACAGGATGCAAATATTTATCGAAGGCGTGATGAGATCGCGAGTGTTGGTGAGCAGGAAAGCCATCGCACCGAAGCTTGTGTCGCTCAAGGCGTCAACGGGCTCCTGACCAGAACGTGGGGAAGGGTGCAATTGGTCGAAAGTGTAAGGGCCAAAATTGTTGGGGGGCGCGAGACAAAAAATCCCCAGTCCGACCACAGTGGACTCTTCTTTATAACTTTGCGCGTCGCACTAGTAATCCAATCGAATAAACGCAACCGTCCGTTTTGGTTCTGATTGCGTCAAAACTAAATCAAACCCGACCCACCGTCGGTTTGGCTCTGCCCAGGTTAGCTGGATCGATTCTTGGTTACTTCCGTTTCGTTCAAGTCAACGGCCAGCGTTCGGTTGGGTGGGTCGAGAGCCCCTTCGACTTGCCTACAACCGCGACATGGAATCAACTTCCAGAGGGTTCGATGCCTATTATTGGTCGTGTAAGATCGTGTACCATGTTCTAGGTGGACGTGTAATGGATATCCAGTTATCGCTCACTGCAATGTGGATCTGAGCAGCATCTTGCAGTTCTTCCTGTCACCCGCATCTGGTATGGAGGTTTGCTGTTTTCCGTTAAGACGGAGCTCGCCCCAGATTCAGGAATCTAAAATAGTCCTCAAACTGCAAGTGCTACTGATGTTCTTCTTCACACGATTCTCAGTCTGGTTCGACTTCTTGAATAAACTATTAGACTTATCCGCGCAGACTGTCAGGCAAAGAAACTCACAAGGACATCATCAACTCCGCAAGAAGGGGTCTTGAAACGCCGTATGCAAGTAACTAAAACACGCAATGGCGATACTCGAACATGTAGAGAACAGTGAAAATTGACCGACACTGGTCAAATCTGAAGTCAACCCAGCCTCTTGTCTCCAAACTTTGTGCCAGAATTTAGAACCATGGTTTTTGTGGTTTCAAGCTTCGTATCTGTACACCAGTTCAACTGAGGCTCGTAGAAGCGGTTCAATTGGCAATCGATTGGTCCAAAAAAGTCACGATCCCTCGATAATGAAAATGTATGTGACGTCCTCGGATGGATTCACCACATCGACGTCAGCAGAGAGAGAAAAGGAAAAGGGAAGGCGCCCATGACAGGCAAGAGCGGAAGAATATGCGAACCATTGTACAACGTCATTGCCGCCCATGATCAGAACGATGTACGAAAAACGAAATGGTGTCTCCTGGACGTGATGTGTTTTGAATTTATGCTTTTAAAGCGGCGTCACGTTCTAATACTCAGGTAGCTTTAGTCTTCAAACCCAAACTATTAAACCGTCGGCGAAGAGGTCTCAGCTCTGAGTCTTGACTTTTGAGCTGATGGAGCCTCCAGGGATGTGAAACGTGTTCCTGGAGGTACCGCGGCATCGAGGAATGCGTGAAAGCTAAACGGCCATGCACAAGCATTGGAAGAGGAAGAACTTGGAAGGAAGTGCCACACGTTCATGAACTCTGAAGCCTAGAGGCAAACAGAGCGTGTAACTTCGCAAGACGCTGGCGCAACCCAATTATTTGGAAAGTGCAACAATTTTGGTCCTAGACATTCTGGATGACCAATTCTGTTTCGCCAATGGCTGCAGTATGGCGATGAATGCATTGCAATAATTGAACACAACCTTCCAAGCTTTCACCGGTTCCGTTTAAAATATGGAGCGTCTGACTGAAGGTCCAACGTAACGAATCGAACGTTCGCTTCGCGGGGGCGGATACAGACGTTTAATATATAACGCGATTTTGGCGAAACGACCCCCTCATTTCCGCCAGCTAACCACCTTTGGGACCGTGAACCGAGCCGTTTGATATCTTTCTCAATGCTATAAACTGCGCTTGACCTTGCAGCGTACTCGATTGGAGGTTCAAGTATTTATCGTGGCTCTGGCTCTCATTGTTTCCGAAGTACTATTTTCATGGAGGGGAGGTGACTTTCTGGCAGGTGGACTTGTGCTTCAAAATTGACAGCAGGACGCTGAGTGGCGGCAGGAAATGAAACTTGCCGAAGCTTCGATCTGAGGATAATGCAGTAGAAGGCGGTATGAGATGGGCGTCCCGCCAAACAATAAGTCGTGAAAGGTCTAGCAAGTGTTGTTTCCAAAGTGTGGTTAGCATCCGCCGATAATAAACACACTTCTGTAAAATCAAGTTAGGAACCCCCACTCTCCTTAATATTTGTCAAGACTAATCGCACTCACTAGTCTTTGACCATGTCATAGTTTCCGTCATGATAAGAAACTCCTTTTAATGCATTACGAAGGACAGCGTTTGTACCATTTTGTACCGTTCCCATTGATGAGCTTTCCTTGTGAGGGGGAGCGATAGCGAAGCCAGTTTGCTATGTGAGGAAGCTAGCACAACTGCAAGATTCTTTCCCTTTGCGCATTCTGGGTAGACGCTTCGAAGTCGTTTTCGAGAGCTATTTGTCATATGAGCAAGTGGAAGCAAATGCAAAAGAGACGCTAAAGTAATTGAGTAATAATGACACCAGGAGATGGAAGGGACGGAATGGCGGCATAAGACTCTTGATGTCGGAAGACGAATCGTTTAAATCCTATCGCAAGCTTGGTAGACGGTAGCGGGTGTGTTTTGTTCACTGGTAAAAGGGTATATATCCTAACGTGCTAACGTGGATAGCATCTCACGTTCTTGAATGCTGGTCGAATGCATCTAAATAATTGAAGTTGAGCTTCATTATTCGTTGAAATGCTACTACTACAACGCACCGTATTGCACTCGGCGAGTCCTTACCCTAAACATTAAATTGACTGAACCGAACTCGCGTTTTCTCAAAAATAACTTAACGATGCTGAGACCGAAATATCTTTCCGTCGTCGATAATTCCCATCACAGTACGTCGTACCAAGCAAGATGTGAGGTATATTCTGGACTAGTTTGCAGAGCCGCCAAGCGCATACATGCCAGCTGAATGAGTCGCCGTCAAAAACAGGGAACTGCACAATTAGCTAATGTGACGGTTGAGATGGCTTTGACGGTGAAAGTCGGATTGCATTATGACGTTCGCGCCATTATATCAAATCTTGCTTCGGAAGTTCCTAATAAAAACGTTGAACTTGATATCAGCGATATGATTAGCCATGCAAAAAAGAAAAAACTTGCCTTTATTCGTGTCAATCTAGGAAGTCTCAAATTGTTTAAGAGCGAATTTGCTATAGAACACACTTTCATATATAGCATGTAAGGACGCACCTCTAGAGAATGTCCTCCACAAAAGATATTCGACTATACAGTGCTTGCCAGTATCTAAAATTGGGCAAGACCTGCAACACGTACGCAAGGCTTTGCCGCTCACCATTGGTGCTGTTTCACAGGGTACTGGTGCCTACAGTAGTGTCTAAGAACGTCGCAACCGCATCATGAGTTCGTACGAGTTCTTCGGTGTTGTTGATAATGGCACGGACGAAAGAGGCATGGACAGCCACTTGGCCACGACCGCGCACCGGAATTTGCCACGAGACCACCCCGACCAGCTGCTTTGCTCTTACAGTCACTTGATTACGCACAACGAGCTCATTGAGCCCATCGATCTCTCTATTACTCATTGTCTACAAGGAGAGGAACAACCTATTGGCGCAGAAGAACACCGATAGATATCTACGATGTTGCACAGCCCGACGGGACCCTCGAGTTGGTTAAGAGTGTCGCCTCTCGAGGTACTCATCACTCGTGCCTGCGAGCCGTCGTTGCATGAGCCCAACTATGCTCTGCATCTGGAGGTTGCAGAGTATATCAATCAGAAAAAGGCTAACAAGTAAGTCTTTAGCGATAAATCACCATGTATGCGCACCACTGATTATGTGTTCGCCTCCCAATGATACTTTGTTCTTTGAAACCAGCCCCCGAGAAGCAGCAATGATGTTAGCGCGTCTTGCAAATCACCGAAACCCTCATGTTGCTATACTGGCGCTTTCGCTTCTCGACACTCTCGTTCAATCATGTGGATACCCTTTCCACCTCCAGGTATCCACCAAAGAGTTCTTGAACGAACTCGTTCGCCGCTTCCCCGAACGCCCGCCACCCTTTCCTGGTCCGGTCATGTCAAGGATCTTGGAGTTGATAAATGGATGGAAAGAGGGTATATGTGTCGAGAGTCGCTGGAAGGAAGATTTGGGCAACATCAGAGATATGCATAGGCTCCTGACATTCAAGGGCTACAGGTTTAGAGATGCACCACGGGCCTCAAATGCCGCTGCCAATGCAACTGCTGTGAGTGCAACATCTACACATGTTAATGCATTCTGACTTGTGTATAGAATCTTAAATCTGCTGAAGAGCTTGAAGAGGAAGATCGCGCTGCGCAGTCCGCTAAGCTGCAAGAGCTCATAAGACGTGGCACCCCTCGCGATCTAGCTGCTGCTCAAGAATTGATGAAATCGCTAGCTGGTGCCAACCCCGATGCAAAGCCTGACTATCGCTCGCAAGCTCTAACAGAGCTTAACAAGCTCGAGCAAAAAGTTATTTTACTGAATGAAATGCTTGATAACGTGGATGCTGAGCGAGGCGAACGATTTGTTACAGGGGATGCTTATGATGTAAGATATCTCTGTTAAATATTTGGCATTCTCTGATTGGAGATCCAGCAAGTATCATCGATACTTATAACAGCCAGGCCGAAGCTGCAAAAATGGATTTCAGATGCTGAAACTGAAGATCCTGAATCACTTGGTATGTATAATAAAACTAATGTTTCAATTATTGATGCTTCAAAACTCAACTGTATTTTAAGATACCTTCCTTCAAATAAATGACCAAATCAACACCGTCCTATCTCGATACGAGGCTTTCAAGAAAGGCGACTATACCTTTGCATCTAACCCTATACCCCAGGAACTAAGTAACGGAGGCTCCAGTTCCAATGCTGGGGTATCGTTGATTGATTTTGATGACGCTGCACCGTCAACAAGCAGTCAACCTGTTTCTAACGACCTTTCTGGCCTCTTCTCGTCGCCGCCTATCCAACCTTTACAGCAGCAACCTCTATCAGTGGGTGGGTCATTTGGGTTGCAACAGCAACAACAGCAACAACCATTCCAAACCCACTCGCCCACTCCTCTGTTCCACAACGGGGCAGGCTTTGTTCGCCCAGCATCCATGTCACCACCAAATGCGCAGTCAGCAACCCCTCCTGCATCAATTGTTTTGCCAGGAACACCGCAGCCTGCCCCTTCGCAGCTACACATGCCATCTCAGTCTCCTAATTACTTCAGCAATCCAGTAAATACCGGGAAAGCACCAATCTATTCCGGTATGGGCATGACCCCAGGAACGACAGTGGGGGGAGTGGGGTTCGGTGGCATGGGAGGGCAGCCTCAGCAACCCTTTGGGTCGTTTGGTCTTAATCCTCAGCCACAACCACATGTGCAATTCCACGCTCAACAGCCAATTCAGCCAACACAAACGTCCAACACTGCATCTACGTCGTCATCCGGAACTGCGGCCCCTGCAGCTGGTCAACAAGCAAAGGATCCATTCGCCGATCTAGCTGGACTCTTTTGATGGTGCTTGCAGGTGAAAGGATTGAGTTTGTAGGCATACGGTCTGATATTTATACGAATTAAAGTCATTTTTTTTTCTTTCTCTATCCTGTGTTGTCATTGTTATCCTTATCTAAGCAGATTTTGAAGGCACGTTTTGCATATGTCTCCGTTCTGCAGGGGTCTACATGATATTTCGTGTCCATGCTTCATCAAGAATGCACGTAGTTCTTTCCTGCCAGCACCTTCGTCGCCCCATGCTTTTGCAAGCTTCGCTTTCAGAGCTTCGGAGTTTCTTCTTAGTTCGGCTCCTCTTAACCCACGACAAGCATCAATGACTTCACGAATCTCGGCACCTACAGCTGCGCGCATCCCTTTGGCTTTCCTCCCGTTCCGACGCAGCAGAGGCTTCATGCCATGTTCTCCAGTCCTGACTTCGACTAGCTCAAATGCGACATTGAGATTTTCGCTCATATGTGCAGCAGCGATCGGTTGGTCAGCTTCGAAAGGCCAACAGATCCTATGCATGGTCATGTTCAGCCGCCAGCTATATCACACTGATGATAAATTTACATTGGAATCCCACTTCCAAGCGCCTCCAGAACGCTATTTTGTCCACCATGTGTCATGAACCAGCCGGTGGCCTAGAATAGTCCGTTCAGAGATAGATGCCTTACAATTCTGATGAACACACCGGATGGTCTAAGATATATTGCTGTGGGACCCATTTTGAGATTAGCCCAATTCCTGTCGCTTGAACTTTTTGCACGAGGTTTTCCGATATTTTAGCAAAAGGCGATGCGTGCGTAATAATCTGATTTCTAGTTGGTGTATTGGCCTTCAGAGAGGCAGAAAAGCAATACCTACAAAAGGAAATTTTTTCTCCACCAGCGCTTCTATGACTTCCTCAATGTAACCATGCACTGTTGGCCAGAAGATTGTCCCGAAAGAAATCTAAGCACTCAGACGTACGGTGAACGATCACTTTCGTAAGCGCTGTTGGATATTTTTAGAATGTATATACGAAACACCTACGAGAAGAACCGAATTCTCGTCATAGTTCTCTTGCGCATGCAGAAGAAAATCGCGAGCGGCTGCATAGAGAGATTCATCTACTGTCTTCTTAGATGAGAGAAAAGGGCCGATAACGTGCACTTCTTTCTGCTGCGTTGAAAACCAAGATTTGAAGGCGGCTAGAGACTCTTCCTCGAAGGCATGTGCAGACGTTGAAAATATTGCATCGCACTCCTTAAGGCCTCTGTAAAATATTTTTTGTAGATACATCAGCAGCAATATCTGAATATGACAGTATGACTGACGCTTCAGCAGCAATGACGATTTCAACCCATTGTGGCGCATTGAAGGGGAGCTAAAACAGGCGGATGTGTACTCAATGAAAGGTTAAGATATAGTAGAATGAATCCGTTATATTTACCAGCTGAGGGAAGAACTCCCAGTCATACATGGCCGGTGCTCCTGGAACATTCACTATTGTGCCATCTGTACGCTTATACACCTTCCAATCCGTAACAACGTCAGTCGTGCATCTTCGAAGGGACAGGATAGCCAGACTTACGATATCACCTACTTCTGTGGCTGCAAGCCCCGTACGTTTCATTTCCTCTTCAATCCTGGCGGTGAAACCCACGTCAGAACCCCCAAGTCTGGTGGGACCAAATATGTGGCTGATGTGAGCTATATGGCCTGTCACCCATGCCACGATGGGTATGGCTCTTCCGGAAACAGCGCGAGTGGCTAGCATTTGTTGATGAGCAAAGAACTAAATAAATATATCACAATTAGTCAATTGTGTTCGAGTGTATACATGCACTTGCTAGATATACCTACATCGAGAATAACAACATCAGGCTTGCATACGGCGTCAAAAATCTGTGCTGTCATCGAGCAAGTTATCGGCCTGGAATTCCACAAATCACGGTATATGGTCTCGTAGCTTCGAATAAGGGGATCGAGAAGACTGAACAAGTTTGATGAATCTGATTTGAATGTACTCAAAATCCTAATAAACCATGGAAAGTTAACATCAGGTTTGACTTGCTACATATTTGTCCCAGTACGAACACACCTCAGTCTTCTTCTAATTGTTTCGTCGTTATCAATACAACCGCAAAGCTCGGTTGATATTGTGGCTTTTGCTTGCTGCAGAAGGCTTGGAGTAAGTAACAAAGTCACAATCACATTTTTGTTTTCCTGGACGAGTTGTGCTGCTAAAATGCAAAAAGGTTTGGCATGGCCTAGCAAAAAATTGTGTCAATTTTGCATATGGTTTTACTGACGTAGTAGTCTGGTGGCATATACATACCCCAGGCTGGGACACAAGAGAACAGCAAGTGGACGTCTGTGCTGGACGGCGTACCAGATGGCATTGTGATATAAGGAGGTCTTATCAATTAGGAGAAAAATTTAATGGCTGGTTGATTTCTATCTTATACCAAAATATGTTTCCCATATTGGGGGTAGTGAGACGGGTAGCGGGGACATCAAAGTACTTCTATTTTGATATAAACCATCGCTTGGCGAAGCCTTTTATTGACGATGAAGCTTGAAGCTTTGAAGGCCTACTGCCAGTTGAAAGTTTGAGAAGTATATTTAGTTTCGTCTATGTAATCGTTGGATGGACTAAGCGATAATTCACGGCCATTTGTCACTATAGTATCGAACTAATGTTCCATGAGTGCTGCATAATCAGTTTTATGAGATATACTTCGAAAACTCCGAGTCTTCGATGGGCGAACACTAATAGATCTGTAAAATATTCTGTAAACTACGTCAAGAATGCGTCAGTCAAAAAAATTATCGCCTATTTCGATGATGGGAACGATCCAAAAGGTGACTGCTAGGCAGGAATTCTGTCCTACAATTTTTCTGGATTTCGAAGCCAGAACAAAAAAAATCAAGCTTGTCGACCAAGAAAACATCCAAATACCCTACTAACACCCAAATAGGTGCACATGTACACCATGTTACACTACTATAGCCTACAAAATCAAGACAATATGAAGACATTCAACATAAATACATCTGCGAGAAATCATGAAGATATCAGGTACTTGCTATCAGTTCCTACAGCGGGACATGTTTCCAGACTTCCGGGAACGGGTACCAGCTTGGTTGGATTTCATGCAAATCAATCGTGCCATCAGAGAGGCGCTTGATATCAAAGTCCAACCATCGGTCTTCGTATCTATGGCTTCCTGTCCTCATACGATATTGAAATCCAATCCTGCGAAGGGTTGGGGCTCGAGAAGAAAGATACTTTGCGCATTCAATGCGGTCTTCGCGTTGTTGGAGGATTTCTGTGTCATAGTCAAGCTCTACATCGTCATGTTGGCAAAACACCATGCCAACGCGCAGTTGTTCGATATGTTGATACTTTTGTAGAGCATCTCCAAATTTAATCTACGTTCTGGTTAGGCCATGATAGGAAAGCAGGATGATAGCCACTTGCCCATTCCTCTGTCATATCCATGTATAGATCTGAAGGCCCATCTCGATATCCGCATATTTCTACCTCGAGATTTTCCAGCAAAGGGCAAACCGTGCCCAATTTAGAGATTAGTGATGGAGTTATTCCGCACTCCACCATGACTCTGAGAACTTTCAGACGCTTCCCGCTACCCGTAGTTTCTAAATCTGCCAGCAAAGAACGTGTTTCCTCCTCACCCCTGGCAATCGGCACACGCGGGTGATTGATGACAGCTATGAGCGCCAGACCTTCCAAAGACGTAAAGTACTTGAAGGCCGAGTCCAAGCTACACACGTTTGATGCAGCGAAGTATTTTATCTGTCCAAAAACAGTTGGTTCGGAAACATGCTGGACAGAACGAGCAGCATATTCGGCATCACGCCCAGGCTCGACTATACGGAAACAGGGTCGTTGATTGCTGTGGATGTTCCGCGCTGGGCTTGCCAGTGCTTTGTTGAACAGTACACGTAGATCCCAGAGCTTGGGCATCCTCCCGACGACGTCTGCAAGATTCGTGGAATCCGGGATGGCTTCGGGTCCTGTGAGTACGAGTGTCTCCAAATTAGGCCACCAGGTGCCATTGAAGTCATGGAGGGAACAATAACTCCCAGAGATCTGAATGTACTTCAACGACTCTGGTTTCGCAAGACAGAAGATATTTACAAGTGCCCATCCAGGCATGATGCGCGGGAAAAATCCCCCGTTGCTGGTATCAGTTGAGTGTCGTTTTCTGTAAGAACGAGTATAATAGACAATATCGTGGTATTTTTTGTCGAAAGGACCTTCGCCCACCCTGTTCGTCTCGCCGACGGGAACGAAAGATAGTCGATCGAGGTTGAACGCAGATGGCAATGTGCTAGGGGAGAGACCAGCTTTGATTGGTGTATCTAAAACTCTCAGATCCTTGATGGTGGAGCAACCGACAATGGCAAGCATGAATGATTTAGGAGGATAAAATGGGCATGTCATTTGGAATGTGTGGAGTCTAGACATGAGTGGGAGCGCTTTCTCGAGTTTGTCCAATTGCTTTGGTAGATATCCTTCGACTTGATGTATAGTTCCCCAAGCTGGAGGAGATAAATCAGGCCAATAATCAGGCCAATCTAATATAAAAGTCCTGGAAACTCAACTGTGAGACGAATGCAAACCGACAACCCAAATTCGTACTTGAAATGAGGCCAAAGACATTCTGGAAAAAAGTGCAACCCCACTTCGCTATCGTGCTTCAAAGGATGTGGCCACTTCACCAAGGAGAACAACTGCGGTCGACTGACGAAATTGAATTCTCGAGAAACAAGGCCCAGACTACGAAGAGTGACTTGTCTGTCCTTGCTGTCGAAAGTGCAGACTTCGGCGATTATATGCTCGATAACGTCGAGATTGAGTTGCGCCATGATAGTGAGACAGAAGATTTAGAGTGTTTCTCCGGACTCTGAGCTATGTCTGAGCTCTACGGGCAGAACAAGCTATGAATTCGTTTTACGACTGAAGAACATGATGGTCGACAAAATAGAATCGAAATAGAACAAATTGTTTGTCATCAGTCGGCATTATGTATATCGGCCGACCTCTTCGGGCATTAAAACTCAGTTTTGTTCTCAGATACAAGTCCGATCTCTAACATTAAACGTGGGGACTCGCCGACTCGGATGTGAACATGAACCATGCAGCTGTATCAAAGGTAATCGATGTGTTGATCTCTATATGGGTGCTAATGCTTATACTTAATAGCAACTCAGAAACGGCTACAGGTGCCCAACTTGACCTTGATGTTATCGGCAAAATTGTGCATTATATCACATTTTTCAGCGACAGGGAAAAACGAACTACTCTACGAAGCATGTCCGAACTTTCCCGCGACTTTCGTTATGCTACTAAACCCTTGTTATTCTCATCTGTTACATGGCCTTTGTCAAAGCACCAAGACGCTGGATCTGGATACAGCTTTCCTCCAGAGATATTATGGCCATACTTTCAGTGTGTTACCCGTTTGAGTGTTTTTTTAATCATCTAATAGTAATTCAAGGACTTTTATATTGGACTGGCCTGACGACTGGCGTGATGATTCTCTTGACATTATAGATAAAGGACTTCTATACTTAACCGGATCTCACTTCCCTAAGGACCTGGTAAAACTCGAACAAGCACTCCCCAAGATGGAAAACATGCAAACCTTTCGTATAACATGCCCATTTTACCTACCCGACTCCCTATATCTTGCCATATTACGATCAACTAGTATCAAGGACTTGCAAATTCTTGATACACCTTTCAAGAACGGTCCTCCTCCAAACAGTGTACCATCTAATTTCAATGTTCAAAGACTTTCCTTCACCCCTGTCGGCGAAACTAACCGAGTGGGGGAGGGTCCGGTTGATCGAAGATATCGTAACATGATCTATTATACCCGTCCGTACCGCAAAAACTATTGGGATCACATTGGAGACCTATTTCACTCCCGAAGTGTACTTGGATGGGTCCGTGGAACGATATTTCGCTTAGCCTGTATAGAGACGCTGACCTATCTGCACGTCTCTGGGAGGTATTGTTGGGTGGAGGACCTTATTGAACTATGGTGGCCTAGTCTTGAAACATTAATTTTGACGGGATTAGAGTCCGTATCATACCGTACTTCACTAGCTGACATTGTTGGAAGCATGCCTAAGCTAGAAGACCTGCGGGTCCTCTTCAACGAACTAAGACCGTCCGGTGCTAGACGGAAGCTTGGGTTTAAAATTGCGCCACATGCCAGACATAGATCTCGACCAACAATCTTTTCAACCATCAGACACTTCGCGGCGTCAACCACAGCGTGCAACATGGACTCAGCTTTGCAGTTCTTCTATAATTTGGAATCCCTAGCTTTAATAGCTATCGCAAAACACCCATCTCTTCCTATCGCGTATAGTCTGGAATATGTGGACAGCCTGTTGGACCATATGGAAGTAACCGGTTGCTCAAAACATCTCAAGGTTCTCAGGATTATGTTGGAGGATGAACCATCTCCGGTGCTTTATCGTCGAATAGCAGTGGTATGTCCGATGCTTGAGAGCCTTGAGGTTGAAATATGTGGATATCATGCCAGGGCAGAAGAGGGACATATTGGTAGATGGGTGAGTATTGCAGTATTGCTATTGCATCAATGGTTCATCCGCTTTACTTTTATAATTTTGGTTAGAAAGAATATGAATATGCATTTGAAAGATATGAGCATATTCAGCGCCTCCGAATAGCCATTCCATTCCAAGAGGCTTATGTGTACCACAAGGATGCCGTCGATCCAAATGATTGTATGAAGGAGCCACGCCGCCAACTCGGATTGCATCTAGCTAGCAGGCTCCATACTCTTTCCAGCGTTGGGTTTGAATACCGTATGCAGGTGGAAAGTCACAAATTTGAAGATAGGTGGTTGGACTTTAGCATTCAACGCATTTGGGACGGATCTATAGAGCTCCACGAACTGGAACAATCCTGGTATCCGTTCCCAGAGGTCTGGACAACGGTTCCACTGGATGATTAATCGGCGGAAACGTACTTCAGATTTTGATTTTTATGGTATGCCTTTCACATGCTCTAGGATTATGTACACTGAAGTAAATTGTTCCTGAATCAACTTGATTTCGTATTCATACATGTTTATACATGGCCCAACTCAATTTGCCTAAGAAATATCAAGGCCAAACTTCTCCACAAAGGCCCTGAACTCTTTTCTGCTCACACCATTTTCTGTCCAAGCTTCTGCGAACTTGGCTTTAATGGCCTGGGCATTTCTACGAAGCTCGTCTCCCTTCTCACTGCGGCACGCATCGATGACCTCTCTAATTTCAACACCAACGGCCTCTCGTGTCCCTTTGGCCTGGCGTCCGTTCCTGAGCAAAGGTTTCATTCCATTTGCTCCAGTTCGTACTTCGATTAGCTCGAAAGCAACTTTCAGGTTTTCTGTCATATGTGCTGCAGCTACGGGCTGGTCCGCCTCAAAAGGCCAGCAGATTCTACAGGCAAAAAATACAGTCAGCGTCAAAAATACACAGGGGTAGTACTAGTACCTACACAGGAATTCCACTTCCGAGTGTCTCAATCACGCTGTTGTGCCCGCCATGAGTCATGAACCAGCCGGTAGCCTTGCAAAAAACATTAGATCAGCCGTGGAACATGCAAAATCTCGTGAGAATGAACATACTGGGTGGCTGAGGATATATTGTTGAGGAACCCATTTTGAGATTAAACCCAGGCCTGTAGCCTTGATTTTTTCAATCAACGCATCGGACATCTTTGCCCAGGGCGATGCATAACTTAGAATCTACAGCACGTTGATTGATGAATGAGAAAAGAGAAAAAAAGCTCTGAGACTCACGAAGGGGAATTTCTTTTCGATCAATGCTTCAATCACCTCTTCGATGTAGCTTTGCTCTGCGGTCCAAAAGATAGTGCCAAAAGAGATCTAATTGTATACCGTCAGGTTGGCATGAGACAACAGATGCAAGTAGGTCTTAAAAAACATACCAAAAGGACAGAGTTTTTGCCGTATTTGGCATATGCGTTGTCGAGGAAATCCTTTGTCTCTGTGCTACCGGGAGAATCTTTAACTGTTGCGTTGGATAGAATAGGCCCAATAACATAAGCTTCTTTCGAGGTGCTAGCAAACCAAGATTTAAACGCTAGAATTGACTCCTCTTCGAAACCGTATGCCGTCGTCGCAAATACTGCATCGGATTCCTTGAGACCTCTGGAGTCGAACATATTTAATCATCACACGCCGCTCTATTCCCTTAGATAGATTGCTGAGCACTTACCCTTGGGCAGTTTTGATGATTTCAGTGAGAGGAACTTCGAGCAGAAGCTGAATAAAAATGGCGGTGAGATATGAAGTAAAGGATCAATATCAGTTAGCTCTTACCGTCTGTGGGAAGACTTCCCAGTCGTACATATCAGGCACTCCCGCGATCTTGGATATCTTTCCTTCTGTTTGATGATAAACCTAAACAGTCATAAGTATTCCCAGAGCTGATACGAGAAAATTGGAAGTTATAATTGACGTACCGAGTCCCCAATTTCTTGTGGAGTTTTACCAGTGCGTGCCACCTCCGCTTCAACTCGATCCCAAAGGTCCTCAAACGCTCCTCCATGGCTAGCAGGCCCAAACAAGCGAAGAGAATGCGATACATGTCCAGTCACCCACGTAACAATAGGTACTTTTTTGCCAGTGATGGCGCGCGTGGCTAACATCTGGTGGTATGCAAAGAACTGATAAAAGGTCAGGTTTTGTCGGGAGGCAATGATGCCAACAAATATTGCTCACGTCGAGAACAACAATGTCAGGGGTCGATACTGCTTCGAAAACTTTCCCAGTAATAGCACAAGTGATAGGTTTGGACGCCACAAGTGTTCCATAGGTTTTAGCATAAGTCTCAACAAGAGGTTTGAGCATGCTGAACAAATCAGGCGAGTCTGGCTTGAAAGTTGAGAGAAGTCTGTATAATGCACATCAGTGAGAAATCCTGCTCTCGACATCATTTGTATTTATCTGGCTCTGCGAAACGACATACCTGATACGTTTTCGAGTCTCATCAGATGCATTCAAAAAATCTAACTCGGTATTTATCAGCGTCTCAGCTTTATCCAGCAGATTCGGCGCGAGAATCAGAGTGATGACAACATTCTCGTTCTCTTCGACCAGACGAGTTGCCAATACGCAGAAAGATTTTGCGTGTCCTACAGAGGTCCAAGAGGCGAGGAACGGTCAGCTTCTGAATGGGGCATATCGACTCGAAGTGTGAACGGAGAGCAACTCACCCCACGCTGGAAACGCGGAGAATACGAAGTGAACTGTCTTCTTGGTCGCAGTGGTTGCCATTGTGGGTGAAGAGTTGGTTCGGAATGTTGATTTGCTTTATAGATTTTATAACCCCCATATTATGATCCAGATGTTGCCGGCGCCTCTCTTAGACCGAGAACCCCTAGCGCACGCGTCCGCACAATCTGATATATTCGCACAAATCTGTAGTTGCCAACCAAATACATATAACGTGTTGATGAGTAATACCGCCCAAGATCTATCAGCACTGCAAGCTGCACTTACCACATGTTATGGGTCCAACTTTGAACATCTTAAAAGTGCTGCATTTCCACCACCGAAAAAGGTCTTCTTCGGGAAAAAAAATGAGGTCGAGGTTATTGTGAATGAGATTTGGATGCTTGCAAAGGTGGAGAACATCTATAGTGAATACGATGCACGGCCTGTCAGAACTAAGATTTTCAGCCATGCGAGCTCTTGATGAGCGCATCAGGAGGCCCTCAGCCGAGTACAGCTTTAGTACGTAATGATTTCAGGGACGCGGGGTATCAGTAGATCAGTGTTTAAAGCCCTGAATCCCCTGATACTATAATTGTCGGAGTTGATCATGATGAGCCTTGAACTAATCTCAAGCAATGACATTGAACATCATGTTCCATTTCATCGAGAATGATTTTTGTCCCAAGTGAGGAATGGTAGAAAATGCTATTTTTTTCAAAAACAGCAAATTGCGCCCCATGATGATGGTCTTCAGTTTCTTTTCGTTGTGCTGGCGCTTGGTCGGAAAGAGTTAACCGCCGTTATTGCTGCTAAATTTCTAACAATAGTTACTGTCAAACCCATCAGCTGCAGCCTCCAATCTGAGTATCGTATTCGCAATGAGCAAAGATGCGATTATCATTAGCGTGTTATTGAAAAAATCGGACCGTCAATCATGAAACTTACAAAAGCCATGAGAGTTGACCGCATGTTTGCGGATAAAGTTTTTCATTATCGTAAGATGAATTCATGCAGACCTAATGCGTCCCTTTTTGCAGACTAAGACGAGGCATAGTGGATATTTATATCACTAGCAAAACAAAATGAGGCATTGAACATGAGAATTTTTTCAAGAAATAACCGTACGTTGGTAGTTCCTAACGCACGCGAAGGACAATTGTACGATTTTTTTGGGAACGCAAGGCTGTGTTAAAAGAAACATGGAGTGAAACCGTGTCCAGGACGCCTCATGCATGCCGAATGGAGAATCGTTATTAGAACGATGCCAGCGTACGATACTGAAGGAAATTGCACTGGGACATTTGAGATTTTGAAGGTGTACTGCTGCGCCATAGAAAGAGGACGCATACATTTCAGAACCAGATACCAGAGATGTTTTGACTTGATGATGTCTAATTAGGGACCCGATTTAATTTCGAAGGTCGACTGTGTACTTCATCCGTGATGAAGAGTGCATGCAGGCGAAAAAGAGGCAACTTGGCATCGACCATTCAGTTCGGTGAACTTGAAGAGACACTGCTGGGTGATAAGCATATCATTTTGATGCTTGGGTTCGTGTATGTGTCGTGACCTCATCGTTTCTTGTCAAACATGTCGAAATGTGGATCGGAAGGATTGAAATTATGTTCAAAGGCCAGATTCCGGACCTCTATCAACCATCATTAAAAAGCAGAGGTATGAGAACAAATGGTGACGGTGACTGGGTACCCTGCGTATGGGCATGGCGACATCCGCGTAGGCTTGTGAGTATACTGCAAAGGGTGTTCTTGATCACAATAGAATGGCTGATTGGGATTTGGAAGCGATGGTTCATTCGACCAGTTTGCACATAGGGATGTTTCTTCCTCAGAGGTGGTAGACACTTCAAGTGTTGACTGGCAGATGCCGGAACGGAAGTTGCTAATCGGCATGTCGATATGACCCCATACTAACTAGTGAGATCGTGAGCTCAAATTGCGTATGAATGAACTGAAACTTGCCTAGTTAAGCTTCTAACGGAGCCCTTTGTACTTTGGATTTGGTCACAATAATTCCGTGCGATGGCGAGCAGATGTAGGTTAATGAACAGAGATGGGGTCATGAGCCTCTATCTCAAGAGTCTCCTGTCCACGTCTTTCTCCTTGAGATAAGAGACTTGATCCAGTCGGACGGGCTACATGGACCAGACGTTTGGACGGTGTCTTTATTTAGGCATGTACCTGGCGTGCTGTGTCCAACTGGTTGGTGCTGAAGTCCCCTAGCCTCTGTAGCGTGCGTTTGTACGCTTTTCTTAACGGTTCTAAGCTCTAGTTGTCGGGGTGACTTGACGGCGAAGGTGGTACAAAAGAAAGGAGGACAATCAGGAGAGGAAGAGCAAATTTGATTCGGTGCTACTTCCATGTGAAGTTCCCACGGGGTTATTATTTCCTGCAAAACTGGTGTGCTTCAATTTTGCTTTTGGTCCTGAACAAGTATCAGTGAATCTTCTGGCCTCCTACGCTACCCCATTGTCTCTAATCGATTGTTTCCGTAGCTTCTAGGATAGCTGGAACCGAGGGGGGAGACATTTTGTATATCGGAGGCCCAAAATAGCCAAATCAAGGTCTCATTTGTCACGGGCAACGGTCGGCACTCGGTGAGGCCACTGCCTCACAAAGGGCACCGTTCACAAGGGCATCTTTCTTTCAACGGTCATGTCCTCCAACTGCCCTCCCCAATTACAACTCTCCATTCAACCAAATACGACAACATTCAAGACATCCTTTGAGCAGTTTGGTTTTCACCTGGACAGCCCTGTTGGTGGAACAGACGCCGGCGGTAGTGCCGCAGACACCGGGAACGAGCGCAACAAACGAGCACGGAGTTCCAGTAGTCTTTCCCAGAGCAGCGACACCTCGGATGCTTCACGAAACACAGCTTCTACTTTGGCATCAGGGTCCGGTTCCAGTTCAGAGAGTTCAAGGGCGGAGTCCTCTGCAATTACGAATGAATTCCCAGTTATTTTGCCCACAGCACGCTCCACAATTGACCCGCCCCCCAGGCTGCCTACGCCTGTGATTCAGGACATTGACATGGCTGAAGTTTTGCCAGAGAACGATCATGAATCGACTGGTGCGCCGTTACCGTCTCCGCAACAGACTGAGGACAACTTTCGATTGTCTATGGCGAGGTTCAATGCTTTTGAGAGTGAAATAGCTCTTCTGCGCGGGTCGCAGCCACTTTCTCCTTCTCGAACCCGCTCACCAACGCCTCCTCCAACCCTACCACCCTTGAGTATTGTGTCATCGTCCGATCAACATGTTCATCAACATCAAACCACATATCATCTACCCAGAGCCACCCCTCCAGACTTAAATTTCTTTCGACATCTTCCTCCAAGATCACCTTCACCATTCTTAGATCATTTCCTCAATGAGACTGAGAGCACTCCAAGCATAATATCTGACGATGTCGCGGGTGGTGAAGAGATATCTGCTGGTGAGCATCATGACCTACAAGAGGGCTCTTCTTTCCAAAATGGTGTGTTCTTCTTGTATGACCCATTGATTCTGAAATACAAATTTATCGGACTTGGTAATTATAGCCATGTACCACTTAAGAACAAATTCACAACCTACATCTGCGCTTCGTCGTGATCAAAATCAACAGCGCCCTCTCAGAGGCGCCGATGAATCGGCTGAAGACGATAATCAGGTTTTCAGTGGGTTTCGTGACAGGTTAAATACAGCCCTTCAGCGCTTAAGGCCGGCGTCGCCGCTTGTTCCAGGATTAGAAGACTCTGTGGATGGTGTTGGGAACGAAGTTGAGGAGCAGGCCCTGCAGGAAATGGAAGACGAAGCTGATGGAATCGAGGGTGAAACGCGAAATTCCGAACAAGACACATCAGCCTCCAGTTATCGATCTACAGTGCATATCCTTCCACCAGATCCTCCAACACTACCTCCCATCCCCCCGATTGCTGCAGACACTGACGCCGATGACTGGCACGAACGCCCATTGATTGACGATTCCATGGAGACATATATTCCTTCATCAGCGCCTAGCCAGGGTGAATTGGAAGTGAGAGCTAGGAGGGAGGCGGCAATGCAACGAAATGTTCGGCACTTCTTATCTTTATCATCTTCGAGCATTTCCGGATTGTCTCCACCTTCTTCCTCCTCTTCTTCGATCTCGGGTAACCCAAGTCTAAGAGATTTACCTCTTCCGTCGCCTATTTTGCGGGATTTGCATAGCTGGATGCAAGAGCGGGGCCCGTTTGGGGAAAGTTCGACAGGCGATGCCTCAAATACGTCTACACCCGAACGACTTGCTGCTTCCGCAACCGTTTCGCAGAGCAATGCAACAAATTCGCATGCCGATCAACGCCAACCTATACCTACGGGAGCACAACCGTCACAGTTGAGCACAAGCTCAGGTGGCGTAGCCAGAGTAAATGAATGGAACGCTTATAGTAGTTTCTCACCTACATCAGCGTCTGGTTCTAGCGGGCGTGCTTCGGCTGAAGGATCGTCGTCGTCAGCATCGGTATCAGGAACTGCTCAAGAACCGACCGGGAGCAGTTCATTCACCACAATGGACACTTCGAGCAGCAATTCAGATTCGCTCGCCAATACGACATCGGTTTCGTCCAGCCGTAACACCACGGATGAAGCGGCTGTTAGGAGCCTCGATCATGGGGTTGGCGTAGGGTTAGGGTTTGGACCCGGGTCTGCTCGCCCGATGCCGTCTGTAATGAGCAGTGGTCAGAGCCCAACGCCGAGCCGGAATGAGGCTTCAGATTCGGAGCAAACACCACGCAACGATTCCTCCACCCTAACGTCAACGGCCAATGGGCTCGGTCAACCCCCAATTCAGAGACCAATCACGAGGTGAGTACAGATTTTTGTCAATCTTTCTAGGATATTTTGGCCTTGCTCAATTGACATCACACTGGGTTCTTCGTAGGGTTTCCTCTGGAAGTTGGCCAAGCTGGGCGAGGGAAAGCGGAATGGGTCCGTTGCCCGATCTTGATTTGGATTTTTCATCCATGGCTGGTACGGCAGGGTCATCGTTGTCCTCGCCGTCGATGTCTGATGACTGGCGTTCGGATGCATTCACCGCAGCGCCACCAGGTGATCGGCCTGCAGCTGTCCGCGGCTCGCCGCCTACTACTACTACCAGCATTTCTCTCGACGATTCCTTCCTCGAATCCACCATGACCTCTCTCGACATTTTTCCAACGACTGCTGCACCTGGACCTGGGCCTAGGCCAGTAAATCCATCTAATTCCGCTAACAATTTCCGCCAGGCCTGGTCTGAGCTGCACGCATCCCCATCCTCTTCATCCTCGTCTTCACATGAACATCAACACTTGCTGCTCTCTAGACTGCGTCATTGTCCACACAATCCACGATGTGTGTACATACCTGGAGCGCAATCGAGTCATACCGGTGCCGGTTCTTCAACAACCCCCAATCCGTCCACGTCTGAGTTCCAAAGGCCACACGTAGAGCCCCGAAGAAGACTCGATGCTGACAGGCACCAGGAACAACATCGACGATGGCTCATGGACAGCGATTCGGACTCTGACAGTATTCCTCTTCCCAATCGGATACCATCCAATTCCACGTCTCTGCTCAACCGTCTCCATAACATAAACAGGGCCATGGACTCGACAATTCCAAACCCATCTCAGTATCGCCGTCTATCTTCCTCGGCTGTACGCACAGAGTCGAATCAACCTCAACCAAACATACCGCACCCACGATTACGGACTTCCCATTCGCATGCAAGGTTGGGTTCAACGACGTCGCTCGCATCAGAAACAGCGTCTGAGAGGCGCAGACTCGATGATCATGCAGCAATTGCCAGAGCGAGAGCAATCCGCGCCCTATCCAGCGGCTCACGGGCACTCGATGCAGAGTCTGCAGCCAATGCGGCCAACACGAGGTCTGGAGTGGTTGACGATGGCGAAGTCGATGAACGAGGTTTAAGGCGCGTTCAGGAAGCATGGGACGAGATTCGCGCCATGCACAGGCAGTTGCACCGTAATGTTTCAGGAGACAGGTCGCAAAATGCGGAGATGAATGCGAGCGACACGAGGTCGTCGTTTGATAGACTGGTGCAGAACGCGTGGCAGAGCCTTGACAACCCTGATATATCACTATCTTCACCGGAGGATGAACATTCAGCTTGGCTTGCTAGGAGCCCTCCGACGCCTACTACAACTGCACCATCCGCAGCTAGCGAAGACGTAGATATGTCGTTTACGGGCGGTGCAGATGCGCATGACGCCTATTGGAGAACCTTTCTTCGCGAATTGGGAATCGAGAATCCTTTTGATCCTGGACATCGCCCGTCGTCATCAATTAACCAAAATCGAAGAGAAGGTCGGGGGACCGACCCCTATGGTCTGGGTTGGCCCGACATCGCCTTGAACAACGACAATCGCTCCTCTGGTACCGCCTCTTCTTCGACCTCTCCGACTGATGAAGGTTCGCCATTCACTTCAATAAGGATGTCGCCGTACGCGACGCTGGCGGAACGCAATCTACCGACATTTTCAACGAGAGATGCATCGGATGCTAACATCGACAGTCAGCCGAGACGGTACCCATTCACCAATTACGGTCGTATCCCATCTCTTCCTTCTCCTGATTTAGGTAGCAGTTTCAGCGCCGAGCAGGCCGCGCAAACCGTGTTAGCATCTGGGCTTTTAACATCGCGACATCTTTCTGGTATGTTGAACAGGAATTCGAACTTTGCGACGCCTGGCAATCACGGTATTGGGCCATCACACTATCAACATCAATCTGCTGCACCGTCAAATTCCATTCCAAACGGCAATCACCCTCGACATGTTAGACCACCGCGGCATGTCCCTCTCGCTGCTGCACACGTACCTCCAACTGAACCTGCACCGGAATGGGAATCGATGATGGATACTACTGAAGACAATTCCACTGACAATGGCCTCTTCGCAAGCATGCTGGAAGATCGCGAGCATATTGCACAATTGACCGCAAGACATCAGGCTCGCATTGCAAATCTGCGACGTGCAAACAACTTAGCGGAGTTTGCGCCTGGACCGTTCCGCAACACTCTCCAACACAGTCTTGACCAACACCATGCTAGCCGCCGTCGAGTTGGAGTTGCCCCATCCATACCTCCTTCCATCCCTCCTCTTTCTTTTGAAGATAACAATCTTGCCTCGTTGAGGAATCCAGGTCCATCCTCAGATCTTCGTACTCCTGAAGAAGGTGGCCTCAGTCCCATTGGCATACCTTTCCAGACAGGCAGAGAAATGCCTGCCAGGCGCGAACCAATCCGACCACCTCGACCTGGTCCACCTGCCGCTCCTGATGCATATTCTCACCCCGCAACGTCTCGCTCGTTTGCATCCGCAAGAGCAGAAGCACACCGAGCTCGAGCTCAGAATGAGCTGTTTCTGCTGAATCGGCAGATGCGTATGGAAGCTTCCAGGTCAGGTGATCCTTCCACTCAAAGAGGCAGCGCTGCCAACAGCAGCCTTGACTTGGGTGATATGGAACCAGCCCCTTTTCGCCGTCAAACAATTGAGGCGATGCGCAATCGCTATCGATCCCGCTATGGAACCGTTGCTGAGAACTTAGCCCACGCCAATCGTTCACCTGTGTACCCTGGTCCTTTGGATGAAGAGGAAATGATGCGAGACGCTGCGACATTTTCAGCACGAGTACGGCGAAACCGCATACAATTCCCTCATGAAATGATCATATTTGCGCGAGGCGGAGGGGCAGCACGGCGAGGGCGACCATTGGGAGATTTCATGGTAAGCAGCACCCCAGTCCTATTTTGCGTTTGAATTGCTTACCTAATTATTGCACAGCGTGATGAGGACTTTGATGAATCGTATGAAAGTCTCTTATCGTTGGCACAGACTTTGGGCGATGTCAAGCCAAGGTCAACGCCAGCTGAGGTCATTGAGAAGATGGAGAAAGCCCAATATAAGGATTGGGCAACAGAGGACAGTGATCAGCGATGTCCGATTTGTTTGGATGATGTATGTCTCGATTATGCATTATTTTTTATCAGCATCCTGACACCCTTGAAGTATAACCCAACAGATCCCGTTCTCAAACTCAGCAACTGTTCCCACTGGCTTCACCAAGAGTGTCTGCAGGTGCGTAAATTTATACAATGATAAAAGCTTTCAAATATTCTAATGTGACTTTCTAGCAATGGCTTCAAACGGCCAATACGTGCCCCGTGTGTCGCAAATCTGTCAGCACCAGTACAGGATTCCGCCGTAGTCATACTCACACCCATCACCATCGAGTTAATCCCTTCGGGGGTTTCGCAAGACGAGAACCTCCTGCTCCTGCTCCTGGTCCGAATCCAGGTTCCAGTGAAGGAGGACCTGCTTCAAACGCAAACGGGGGTAATAACGCGACTCCATCTTCCTCCAATCCAGGTCATCAACGTCAGTATCATCATAGTCATTATCATCATGGCTTCCCTCCGTCGCCATGGAGGCGGGGTCCACCTCCAGCATAATCTACGCATCACCCACACGCCTTCAAAATAATCAACTTCCTAGCATCTGCAACATACGTCTTGGTTCGCGATCATCTCTCTCATCATCTTCATTCCATCTCTCCTTGAAGTTTTTCATCCCATCCATCATCTTTGTCACCATAAAACTATCGCCACTCCTTTCTTTTTCTTCTACATTGTGTCCAACTCTATTCTATTGTAAGTAATTATCTGGATGCATCTTCACAGTTATTGTAAAGCATGACATTTGCATTCGGTCCATCCTGTCTTATCTAAGTTTTTGCTCTTCACTATCGCTTTCCCCTCTTTCTTGTTTCTTTGCCTTCATTCTTCATCCATCCCATCGTTATCTGTTCATGACTCAACCATCCATCATTTTCATTCCATGTACACATCTTATGTCCCAACTGATCATTTGTTTGCTGTGTTATGTTATTTTTTCCTCCCTTCTCTTCAAAAATGATACGTGGCATCCGTTGATACCAGTCGTAGTGGAGAACCCTGCCTTGTACATTGTTATTCACTTCCAAAATTTGCTTGAATAAAACATCACAACACAGATAGTAAGGATAATCAATGAAGATTGTATTGATAGTTACAATGAAAATGAGTATTTGCTGATATTGGAGGAGGTATTGTGCTGTTACATGCGATGAAAATAAAATGATGGTAAAAAGCAGCTCCGCGCAAAAATTGGGATTTTGTAGAAGTGAGTGAGTAGTCCTGACCTAACTAAACCTTGCATACGTTAAAATTAAAAAAGGATCTTCGATGTCGAGTGCCCTGTCGAGAATTGAATAATTGAATGTCATCAGGAAATAAGAGAAAGAAAATAGTAAACTACTAAGTCATACATAACTAATTTAACTCAATAGTGGCGCTGTATGACAGTCAATCGTACTGACGCATGGTCTCCTCGAGCGCGTCCATATCGAATGACATATCGCCGAACGAGGAGTCGCCGTCGCCGTTCGCTGGCTCCGGGAGCACCGGAGATGCTGGAGCAGGTATAGCCACTGGTTCTGCTGCTCGTACAGGTTGGGGTGGTAAAGGTGGATGGTGCGCAGGAGCTGCTTTGTACGCAGGCGCAGGCGGTGGCGCGACTGCCCGAGACCGAGATTGCGGCTGAGGATGTGGCCCGCGATTGCGAGGTGGTGCCTGAGCTGTGCCAGCAGCTTCTGCAAGGGCTTTAGCAATAGCTTCTTCCCTCGCGATACTAGCGGGGGTACGCGGTCTTGTCTTGTGAGACGATGAGGAGGAGGATGATATAGGCGTGCTCGTGTTAAATGAAGTGGACGTAGAGGTGGAAAAGGAGGATGAAGACGAATGAACACGGGCGGTCGGAGAATCGGAGGATGATGTCGAGCTATTGCTGCCTCCTGAAGGTGCACGAGAGGTTGCATAATGTGTCCGGTGAGGTTGATTTTGAGGTTGATTATGCCCCACGGAAGACGTGGATCCTTTCGTCCCAGACGCAGAAGAATTGCTTGTGGAAGATTGCGGTTGAGAGGAGGGCAGAAGTGGAGGCTTAAAGCCCTTTTGTTTAGTGGGTAAAACACCTGACTTCTGCATAGACGGAACCATGCCTGATGCGGGAAATGTATGCGTGCGCCGCATACCTAAAGCAGGTGGTCGCACCTGTTGGCTACCGGCTAAAGGGGTGGAAGAAGGAAATATTGTCTCAACGTCCATCGCTGATGAATCGTACCGTGATTCAGCTTTAGGTGTTTCGTTAATTGAAGATGTTTTCACAGCAATCGGTTGAGGCTGGAGCACGTCATTCCGAGCTTGGGAATGTTCTGAGGATGTCGTTGTGGTTGCTTGTTGCTGGAGGAGGAGAGGATGATATTTAGGTGGTCGAGAACCATGGCCATTATGGTCTTGCTGAGGTAGTTTATGACAGGACTTGGATAGTTGTGAGGAAGATGAGTACAAAGACGTAGAGATTCTCGAGGGTGTTATATTGGAAACAGTTGGGTGTTTGGTCATTGGTGCTGGTGGAGGTGGCATTTTGGCTTGCGAAGGGGTCTTCGTTAATCCAGGCCTAGATAATAGTGGGGACGCGGTATCAGCATGCGAATCGGCCATACTTTTATCGCAATCGTCAACATCCATAAAGCTGCCATCACTCAATGATTTGCTTGCAGTGGATGTGGTTCGTGAAGTTGATCCGATGCTCAGCATATAGCTACGTTCGCTACCCTCCAAGTCTTCTTCATCTGCAGCGCGTCCCTTTCCCTTGTCCATGACTTGGCGCAGACTCTCTATGCGGACTTTCTTGGCTTTTAGTGACTGAGCCTCTGCACTACTCCCAACGCTACCATCTCGTACCCTCTTTTTGGCTTTCTCGATCCGAGAGGGATGGAACGGATCAAGGACACTTCCACGAGAGCGCAATCCAACATTTGCTTCCACACGAGCAGAAACACCTTTCAGAATATCCAAAAACGCAGTCGGGTTCGTTTTGTCAAGAAATGGAATCGTGCTTGATACCGAGGAATCGGTACTAGGTGCCTCAACGGTCGAGCTTTTACGTCGAGCTTTGTATTCAGAAGGGCGAGTTCGAGACGTCAGAGGACGAGAGGATGACAAAGGTTTACTTGAGGAAGCTGATGCAGAAGATACAGGTGGTACTGAGTGATCCGAGGTGGTCAATAACGAAAAACCGGGAATCTGTTCAAAAGAAGATTGGCGTTGCCAAACTATACGGTCCCACATGGTGATAAATGAAAGAGGATGGTGAAAGATACAAGGTAGGCGCACCTCGGGAAGAACTGAAGTTCTCTTTTGAATAGATTGGATCCTTCGCACTAGACTTTATGAGCTGGTTAAGAGCTGGGTTGTGAGACTGCGAACTCTGCCACTTGACGTAGTTCTGCGCCACTGTCCCCACTGAGATTTCATCTTCTGAGAGCGATTCTTGGTCAAAAGCAGGGCTCATAAAGTCCATGTCGTATTCAGAGTAGATGGTCCTAGGGTGAAAGTTGCAAGCTGCAAAGCCACAGCGATCCGCTGCAGTGTCTTTTGTGGCCTTTGAGCTGTTCTGAGTCTGGTATATTTGAGTCAGATACTAAAGTGGCACACTCATGGCACTTGGTTCATGGCGGAAATAAAAAGAAAGGTACAATGTAGAGAGGCACTCTGCTTGAAGAGAATCACGAAACAATGAAAGCTTTCGCGATCACGTGATGTGGACTGCACTGTCACAGTCACGCCGGACAAAAATGCTGACCAGTTAGCACGTCGGGGATTTCCGAATATAAGACGCACTTTTATGTAGAAACCCAATGTTAGTCGTGAATATTGAATACCGTACAAAGATGGATGAATTTCTTTTCCTTAAACTGTGAATAAATGTGTATGAATATTTCTTATGCCACATACGGGATCAAACTGTAAGAAAATATGCAAGAAATGCTTGACCAACATGTAAGATTAACTTTTATGAGGAAAATCTTTTCCTCCATGTTGATTTCTAGTTAATCTGTAGGAATTTCTTCAACTTTTTTATTTATTTTACCTGTAAATATCCATGTATGATAAACTTTTTGCCGAAATGAAAAATTATTTTGCAGCGATTCTGCCACTCGACATAGACAAATAGATAAAAATTAATCTTACATGTTGGTCAAGCATTTCTTGCATATTTTCTTACAGTTTGATCCCGTATGTGGCATAAGAAATATTCATACACATTTATTCACAGTTTAAGGAAAAGAAATTCATCCATCTTTGTACGGTATTCAATATTCACGACTAACATTGGGTTTCTACATAAAAGTGCGTCTTATATTCGGAAATCCCCGACGTGTAGCCTGGGTGTTGTCCTGACCAGTGACGTGACTAGTACCGTGACCAATTACATAGTGTCACACATATGTTGTCACGCTAATTCATTATTAGTAGGCTCGACAATAAATGGCAAATTACTTGATTGTCTTGCGTTGTAATTCAGTGCGGAGTAAGAAGAAATATTAAACAATCAAGTAATATGTCATTTACTGTTGATCCTACTAATAATGAATTAGCGTGACAACATAATGTGTGACACCATGAAATTGGTCACGGTACTAGTCACGTCACTGGTCAGGGCAACACCCAGGCTAACTGGTCAGCATTTTTGTCCGGCGTGAGTGACAGTGCCATCCGTTACCTCCGCTTCTTAAAAGTCCGCTTTGATGCCCGCTCCCGCGCGTGTTGTCGACGCGCAAACGTGCACTCCACTGTCTCAAGTACCAGGATTATCACAATTGAGCGTCCAACAAATGACATTCACCCAGAGCTTGGCTGGACTCACGGATCCTCATCGATCATCGTGTGAGTAATAATATTGCAGTAGTTGTTGGGATGGGCAAGTGCAAGGTCAGAAAGTCTCGTCAAAAAGTTATTGCTACGCCAAACCACGTTTAACTTATAATTACACAGATAGTCTACACTCATTGCATAGTATTACGTTGAATAAAGTTATTTGGCCCCATTATCAACATTTAGAGGTGAGTCTTTAAAAGTTTATGAGTAATTTTACCCGGATCTGATACTGATAAACCCTCAATGCCAAGGATCTAAAAATGTCTCGACAAGGCATAAAGCCCACTAATTACCATCGCTTCACACGCTGCGATCTCTGTTCTGGTCAAATCAATTATCGCATTCGATAGTGAATCACAAATATACAAGGTATAAATATTTTACTTCCTCAGCAATTTGGTCGGAATTTTTTATTTCTCCTTCTCCTTTTTTGGTCGATTTGATATCACCGTGAGCTAGGATGTCCGCACCCGTCAAACAAACTACACATTTGCTTTTCTCTGGATTCCCAGCATGGGGTATGTGTGTTATCCAGATCGATCAGAAGCAATCAAAATCACTCACCGTTTGGTTCCTCAGGCCATGTTAGACCATTTTGTATCTTTGGGGCCCGTTTGGTTAAAGAGCATGAGAATGTTGTTATAACTATATTGCTAGCACCAAACCTGTTCAAGAAAGCTCAGAGTGAGATATCCTCAGAGTTCTCTGGTGACATACCTATCGGCGCTCAGAGTCGTATTAGGTATTCTTATACATTGTCATTACAGCTGTGCCTCACCTTGACATGTTTATAGGTTGCTTTCAGCCTTTCAATCGGATACCGAGGATCCTTTTGTGCTCTTTCCTCTACTCGTCAATTCCTATCCGGCTCTCTATCAGGATCTTTTAGAATCAAAACCTGTTTCATGCGCCAAAACTGGAACAATTTTCGGACCCGTTCTGGCTCCAAATATAATCGTTCTTGATGTGCGTTTTCGTCAATTATAGATCATAGGGAGCGCATAATCACTACAATTTAGCTCATTGCCTCTCCTCTAATCAACGCAACGCGCCAGATTTCGGGGAAATCCTTGCCTGTTATTTCGTGGATAACAGGACACGTATCTTCGGTAATGCAAATATTTGCGCCCACTAGCATTTTGTTGGAGGGTGGCCAGGTGAGCGCTTTCAAGCCATTGAAGCCGTTAGTCGTGCATCGCTGATCGTATATCTTAGTCTTATGGGTCTACCGGAGGACATATTGTGAAGGTTCCCGGCCTTCCTGATATGTACGACTGGGAATTTTTCCCTCAAGAAGTGCGGAAATCCATTTAGCTCAGAATTAATCTCATGGGCGTGGTCAGGTTCCTCTCGAAATTGACGTTTCGGTGATCATTAAAATGGCTAACGAGTAAGTATTGCATGATCGCGCTTTTCGGCGATTCAATTTAATGCCTCCCCTCAGAGGCCTTGAAGGAAGCGATGCCGCGTTTATAACGACCGGATATGCTGCGGAAGAGGTGGCCACGGATGCTCTCAAAGCTTGGTACGCTAAAAGACAACAAGGATGCTATGTGATTGGTCCCTTGGTTCCTCCCAAAACTAGCAACCCTGCAGAAGGAATGACTGGCTCGGCTGAAACTGAAGAATTTCTAAACAAAATGCTCCAGAGCCACGGAGAAAAATCAGTTGTTTATGTGGGTTGACTTTATAACCGATCTCTCTTCTAACGTTCGGAACAGTCGTATTGAAGACTAAAGAAAATCTTAGATGTCTTTTGGGACCGTATTCTGGCCAACAAAACAAGACTACATTGGCGAGGTTATCAATGCATTTATTGAGAAGAATATGCCATTCGTACGTCGACGACAACTGTTGTTTATTTGATCTAGGTAGATTAACTGATTTAACTCAGATAATTTGCTATGCATCACCCTTTGCAAGTCTCTCGGAGGATCTGATCGTTAAGATAAACAGCTCTGGTATTGGACTTGTGTCTAAGTGGGTTCCACAACAATACATTCTCAACCATCCGGTGAGCAGTCATCACCTTAGCCTCCGTATGTAATATATTAAAATCATTGACACATTACAGGCTACTGGATGGTTTGTGACGCATGGAGGACATAACAGTGTAATGGAGGCTCTCGGGAGTGGCATTCCTATGTTCGTCTTACACCTCATACTGCATTCCTTTTACTTATATGCTGGCAGGATTTGTTGGCCTTTTGAGGGCGATCAACCTGCCGCCGCCGCATACCTTTCTGTCAATCTCAAGGTCGCATTCGAACTGCTGGAGGTTAGAACAGGAGAAAAAGGTTTAAAGCCTCTGCTTAGGTCCGGTAAACAGGCCAAAGGGACGAAGGAAGCCGTGGCGTTTGAGATCAGAGAGGTTATCGACGCTTGCCGTGGCCCAGAAGGCAAGGCTCTGCGAAACAACGCCGAGAAAATAAAGGATCGGTTGAAGAAAGCTTGGGAGACTGGCGGATCCAGTCGCTCTGAACTTCAGTCCTTCTGTGAGAAGTTCAATGTTGATCTGATATTTTTCAGGCAGTCGGCTCTGAGAGTGGAAGCGAGTAGGTGAGAGATCATCGGTTATGAACATAGTGGGTACTCGGTAAAACCGAAGCCATTACTTGATAATATATAAATCCAAAGTTTAAGGTCACTCATCTACATTTCGTTACGTTACGACATACTGGTAACCCACGGCATAGTCAGGGCTTCGTCTATTTATAGAAGGACACTCACTGCTTCCCTTTAGCCTGCGTTAGGCAAACATGATTTTGTCAGAAATTGCCATTTTATCACATTGCTACACGCTTATCATTGTCGGTACCGAAAATTTAAGCCGTACTACTTTGAACAAGACATAGCCTTGGGTATCTACATGTATTCAGTGATCCTCGGAACACACTTGTGGTTTGGCGAAAAAGTTTTGCTATGAAAAGCTCAAGGGATTAGCGCTTACACTGCGGGCGCCGACCGCTGTAAGTTAAACATACAGCAGAAAACTTACATGTCTTATGTAAGTTTCGCTGTAAGTTCGACATACAGCACACGTGTATGAAAAACAAACAGTCGGCAAAGACATATTGTGTTTGGTGGCTGTATGCCGACCAAACACAATTGCTGTAAGTAGACTGTAAATAGAATAAACACCGAGATTACACAATTTCTTTTTGTCCGGTGTTAGTATAATATACACAATTGCTGTAAGTCATACAAACAGCACTTGTGTAAGTAAAACATACACACAAAGAAAACAAATTGTGTATGTCATACTTACACAATTCCTGTAAGTAAGTGCTGTAAGTTAAACATACACCTGAACTTACAGTAATCGACTCGCTGAGCGAGTCGACAAGCGCGCGAAGAATTCGCATTTTTGGCGCGATGTCGACTCGCAGACGATGATAACACGATGGCATGCGTCGTTCTGGCGACTCGCTGCCCTTTGAAAAATCTCGCAGTCGTCAATGTGTAGTGCGCGATTCATTAATAAATATGATATATTTTCAGCGTTTTGCGCAATTCTATTTATTACACTCGTTGGGTACTTAATATAGCTGGCGCCCTACCTGGCGCGCCTACACCCGACTCACCTGCAGACATTGAAAATTCTGAATCTTTGGCCTTCCCTAGTGTGAGTCTGCAGTGAGTACTTTAATCTGTTCGTTTGCCATCGTTTGTCACCACCATCTATAAATTGATCCCACTTACACAACTTTCCCGCAGCCTTTCTTATCACCAACCACAACCACAACCACTCACTCCCTCGCTCACTCGCTCTTACCGACTACCACCCACATCGATCTCCACACCCACCCGCTTATTCGTTAACCGCGAATCTCTTACCATGGCTGCACTCATCTCTCAAGTCGTTTCGGCCATCGTAGGCTTCAAGTATGGGTTGAAGCACAGCATCGCGTCGGGATGTTGGATAACGGAGCGCGTATCCGCGTATGTGGGGTCGGTTTGTGGGGAGGTCTTTCGTTATATCGAAGAGCGTAGCGATACCCCGGTGATGGTCAGAGGTCGCAATCGTACGCATCGTTGAATTTTTTTTTTTTTTGAATCTGCTCATCCCAGTTTCGTTAGGCGCTCAAATCACGGATGTCGAAGCCCAGAATTTACGCACCACCGACGCTGACTGCAACGCCGACTTCGAGGAAATCGAGGACCTCCTTCGGATTCGTCAAGAAATAATGGATCTTCATACCCTTCTCGACAACAAACGCGCACTCACCCGGCCTATGACGCCCGAAGCGCACAATATCAACATCGACCGATTCGCTCTCGACCATAGGCACCGGCTGAACGACATCGCTATCGAGGCGCAGATTCGCGCCAAGTATCCGTCGAGGAACGAGTATCTCGCAATCTGCAAGAAATACGAGGTTTCCCCCTTCCGCACCTAGCAGGCGTTCTCAGCGTCATTCCAGCGTCTTTATAACTTCTTGGGGGACTCACCCACTACCCTACTCCCCGTCATCTTTCTAATCGTTTTCTTGTTTTCTTGCTTTCGATTTTCAGTATTTGATCTGCTGTATATACACGCTCACTTTTGTATTCAACGATACCTCTAATGTGTAGTCTACTGTTTCATATTGTATTATACTGTCGCATATCCATTTTATTTCTCAGTCAAGTTCACTCCGGTTCATTCATAATTAATGAAATAAGTTGGCTCGCCGAGTGACCCGTTGATAATCGACTGCTCGTATGATGGGTGAGTCAGGGAGTTGTGGGTCAAGATGTCCTTTGCGGGGTGTAAACTCTGCGGGTGTTGCGATAGAATTGCCAGTGCCGTATTCGTTCACAAATTCTCTACATCCTCGCAGAAGCTGCCGGTACAGCAGCAAAACGAACCTCTAAGCACAATCGAAGCTAAAACTACATTTATCGGCACGATGAATTAACGCCTCCAACTAGACGTCACGATGTGTAACCTAAGACATGGTAATAACGCAGTACGTACCTGTTCATTAACCCGGTAATATTGAGCTTTGTGTAGGGAGAAAGGTCGTGCACATCCATGGTGAGATTAAAAAAATGTGGTTAGGATGAGATGAGTTTTACCTGCATAACCACTCGTCGCTCAGCCTTTCCAGTCCTGATATCGTACAGCGTGAATGTCCCGTCGGATCCTATACTTGCGAGCACCGATGATTCGCTCATTAAATCGTACAGATGTGATAGTTTCGGTTGATGTTGGGAAAGTGAGAAGATGGATAGATTGATCCTCGCTTAAACGCAGCTTTCCCGGGAATACATTAAGAGGCTAAAGGGCAACGGTTAAAGGATTAGAAATTGAGCTCAGTAAATAAAAGAAGCGCTGATGCGGACATGCAGCGCTGTCGTCCGAGGGTGTTGACTTACCACCTCCGTATTCAGGTTATCGTCTCCAACGGCCCATAGGCTTCACGTTACGATCGACACCGCAGCTAAGAAGCCTTTGACCATCCGGAGAGAAGCATAGCCCTGACGCTTTCCCTTGTGCGCCTGGGGAATTTTGGCGATCGGTTTTCGGGTTGCAAGATTGTGGAGGATTATTCCTGGTTTATTCCAATTCCATCATTTAGTGATTATCGCCTGCGTGATTAGAGAACCCACGCACACACCTCCATCCCAGCTTCCACTGGCCACACCTGTTAGGAAGCCAGGTCGCCTGTACAGGACCTCAACAGCATCGATGTGCCCTTCCAGACTGTCCACAAGCGGCTTCGCGAACATCCTTTCCATTTTAACCGCATTCAAAGCACGGGTTCGTTCTCTCGCACGGGCAAAGGGTGCATAAGGGGGTTTAAATTCCGAGATGTAGGCGTCGGGGGTCTCCAGGCCGCATTGGCAGATGTGTGTAGACGGGTCATGTTGGAGTACTGAGATTTTCTAAGCTCTTGCCTGACTCTTCATCCTCCTCTTTCTCAGAGGGTGTCGACTGAGCCAGCGGCGTGGACGTACGGCCATCCTTCCAGCGTCCTCCAATCCCCCGCTATCGCCCTCGTGTCATTACCAGCCAATCGCACCTTGGGTTCGAGACGGCGGCGCTGCGATGAGAGTTCGCACCGCGGGAAAGATCTGGGACAACAGTGTCATGTGAGTGAGACTCTTCCTCTTTTTCTGCTCACTTACCTTCGCTTGTATACTAGTTGATGGCGGGGTGCGCGCTATGACAAGTCGCGTTGTCGTACACGATGCGCCTTGTTAGGAATGTCCTGCCAAGGTGCGTCACCACCCTTTATCAGTCTTAATTACTGTACTAACCTTACCTGCCATTCCTTCTTTGAGATCGACGATGACGACGACGACACAGGCGGGGTCAAGGGAGCAGAGTGACGAACTGCGAATACTTGTAAGTTACCTACGCAGCTGGAATTTCACGCTTGCTCACCTCTTGTCTTTTCAGCGTGTCTGTATCGGTGTTGTTGGCGTGCGACTGCGATAGGGAGTTGAGGGGTACTGCGACGGCAAGAGGTCAGTCATTGGAAAACTATGTCATACTCTGATGCTCACTGTTGTTTTACCACTTCCAGTCACTTCAAATCACCATCGTTGGCCTCGTATCTTCTTATGGATCAAGGGTGTCGGGGGCTGTCATAGGAGATGATGGAAAGGACCTTTACTTACCCAAGAATGCCCGCCACAACAGCGTACGCACACCGGAGACCGACTGACACCGGGGTGCGTTGCGATGAAAAGAAACCGCTGGCCAACGACGAGCGCGTTGCTGGAAAAGTGCGTCAATGCTGTAGGTATGGGTTATCAAGGTTTCTACTCACCGTTTTGTTCCCACTCGCAACCGCGCCAGCATGTCCGTGTGTCTGTGCGTCAAGTCAAATTCCACATAGCATGCATTACGACGGACACTCACTATGGCATTGCGTTCCGAGTGCCCGCCACATCTGTGTACGCAGCAGGCTGTGAAGTGTAGTCGGTGAGGAGCGCCTCACTGGCAAGGTGCGTCAGCAATGTGTTTATAAACTGTCAGGTTTCTGCGTACTGTTTTGTTCCCTGTCGCAACCGCGCCCGCGTGTCCATGTGTCTGTGCGTCAAGTCAAACGCCGCGTAGCATGCATTGCAACGGACACTCGCTATGGCATCGCGTTTTGGCGGCATGTTGTTGACGAGAGAGGCAGAGGGGATTGTCGAGGTGCGTCGTCGACGTTTGCAATAGGTTGGAACTGCAGCGATGGGCGGTGAGTCAGTACCAGGGCGCCGTTTAGGGGATGCTGCTCACCATACTACATCCTCAAGATTGTTCTGTCAAGCACACCGTCAGCGCCGTCGTTGAGACTACATACTGCAATACACATACCTTGTAGAGGTGCGTCGTCGACGTTTGCAATCGGTTGGAACTGCAGCGATGGGCGGGGAGTCAATACCAGGGCGTCGTTTAGGGGATGCTGCTGTCACTTGGCGCAGCGGCGAGGATGTGGGAGGTAGATGTGAGAGGGGGACAGCATGCAGAAACACTGCAGCACATCGGTTGAGTACACATCCAATCACAATACACAAACTCTACTCACCTGGAGATATGAATCGCGCCTTCAAGGACCGCCGCTGAGTGCAACATTGACGCGTCCACTCCCATCTCGCTGCTCTGCCACTCTGGAATTTCGTTGTTGGTAGCAGTAGAGGTAAAAGCAGAGGACAGGAACAGGAACAGGGTTGGGGTCGGGTAACGAGCATAAAAAGACGAGTAGCTCGGCGTCGAGTTCGAGTGTTGCGACGCTTCGCAGGAAGGGATCGAGTGATACGATCCGTACGGTCAAGTCGTCTGGACTTTTGTCGGTCGTTTCGGGTGCTGCTTCTGCTTCGTCTGATAGAGATAAAGATAAGGAGAAGGATGTGACTGCTGGTGCTGGTGTTGTGGATGAAGGTAGGCCGCGCTCGAAGGAGATGCAACTGCAGGCAAAGGGGTTGCCGACTTCCCCACCGCTCCCGCCGCTCCCTCTCTCTGTCGACTCGCCGAAACTGAAGGCGTCGCCTTTGCTCCCGTCCTTGATGCCACTTGCTTCTTCACTCACACATCCACCATCCTCATCATCCCTTTCACATCCACCATCCTCTTCTTCCCCCTCCCCTTCCCCACATGCACATGCCCATCCACATTCACATACACACTCGCCACCACCCCTACACCCAACTAAAAAATCATCAACGCTCACCAACACCACCACCGCCTCCATCAACAAACCCCTCTCATCCATCGACTCCCTACTCGCATCCGACGTGCCCACGGGCGCTACACTTGAGATCGGCATCCCATGCTCATCTCGTCGAAGCGGAAGCGGCATCCCCCCCGCGAGCGAGAATGTCGTAGACGCAACAGCTGTCCCAAACTCTAAGTAAAGGTAATAATGTAAATAAAATAAAAATAAAGAAAATAATAATACCCTCCTGTCGTTGATGGCGACGAGTACGACAGGTTGGAAAATTAGGTCTGCTCCCGCCTCCTGCACTGCTCATGAAGCCGCAGACTAATCTACTGCATTCCACAAGTACGTAGGTAAAGTCGAGAGGAAATGCAGCGTTCTCGTTCATGCACTCCATGCACACGATACACTCGTGCTGAGCGTTGGCTGAGCGTTTTACCAGCGTTTACGGATTTCGCCAGTCCGGGAGACATGAAGAGGTTTGAACGGGAGTTGGGTTTGCTTCTGCGCGAATTGGCGCGTTTGGTTAGATATTGTATGAATTGCATCGTGTTTGTATGCGGATGAAAATGGGTTGCAACAACGATAAGCACCTTTAAAAAAAGGGGGGAAGGGAAAGGAAACCTTGAATATTTTCATGAACCCAGCAATATTGGGTTTTGTGCAGGGAACCAGGTTGTGCACGTCCGCGACGGGGATAGCAATCTCATCGAGACCACGGAAGCGCTCTTCAAGCCCGTGGAACTCGTCGGACTCTTCCTCTTCATCATGTTTGTAAGGGAGAATGTGTCCGAGCCAGCGTCGTGGGCGTACGGGTCGCAGAGCTGCGCCTTTATCTCAGCGTTGAGCTGTTTTGGGGAGGTGGATGGTTAATCTGCACGTCTGCACGTCTTTTTCCGCCTCGTATGTAGTCCTGTAGAACTTGGATGTTAGATGTCTTATGACGAAGACGAAGATTAAGGTTAGATATAGACAGTATGGAATCACGACGTACATTGAACGCAGAGCGTCATGGAAGGGTGGACAGGCCGAAGACGATTCTACAGAACGATGGCATTGGTTGACAGGTCACGCAAGACAAGCTGGGGAAGGAAACACACCTGCGCGGGGCATCAACGGCGTCTTTCCTACAAGCTCAACTGACAGGCACACGGTGTGTTTCGACTATGATCGACGACTTTGACTGGGGAGACACTATGTAGGACATCGGAGAGCTAGGGGGATCAGGAACACAATCTAATCATGAGCATCAGTATATGATACTCAGATTCCGCGCGTCTAAGCGTCACCCTAGTCGCTGAAATCAACAGTGTCGTCTTTTTGGGTAAAAATGAACTGGCGCTGACGCTATGTGTAGACGGGGGCGTTGCAGTTGCGTTGGAGGTTCTGTCGCTGGCGTTGACGACGGCGATGCTGCGAAGAACATGAGAAAGGAGAGGCCTACAGGAAGGGTGCACGGGGTCATGGTGTAACGTCAGTGCTCGCAGGGAAGTTGGCGTACCCAGAAGAGGGGGAAAGAATAAGTTGTCCCAGTAAAGATTGCCGATTAAAGGAACTATTGAGGTCTGCGTATGTTGTGCGCAAATTTTAGACCTGAGAGACAGCGAGAAAGATGGGAAGCGCGTCAACATGTGCTCCTCCAATTGGCGCATACAGATCAACTTTCTCGGTATTAGTTATATTGACAGAAGCGAGTTAAGTCTTGAAGCTCGTCGGTGCATACGGTGTTCGAGGTAACGTGCAGGAAACATGCACGATTAGGGTACATGGGTATAGTGGGAAGTACAACTCCAGGGCGCGCTGAGCGTGTTCGGATCCGGCCGGCCCGGAAGACGTGTGCCGCGGGAAGCACCTCAACACGTGCTCCTCCAATTGGCGCATACAGATCAACTTTCTCGGTATTTGCAGTTAGATTGACAGAAGCGAGTTAAGTCTTGCAGCTCGTCGGTGCATACAGTGTTCAAGGTGGCGTGCAGGAAACAGGCACGATTAGGGTACAAGGGTATAGTGGAAAGTACAACTCCTTCTGTTCAGGGCGTGCTGAGCGTGTTATGAGCGTGTTCGGATCCGGCCGGCCCGGAAGACGTGTACCGCATACAAAGAGCTTCACGCGCGTGCAGAGCGCATAACCTGCGCGTGGATATGACCGTTCCGGGGTATGAACGTGCTCCTTCCGTGAGCTGACCCGCCTCTCTGACTCGTCTACCAGCGCCATTTCCACCAGCTCCAATGTCACTTGTGCCGTTTCATCTTCCATCAGCACCGTATCTGTTGGAAGAAGACTTGAAGCCAGTGACTCACTACGCTCTCCGCTCCAATGCTATCTGATTCACGCATGAATATGAGTGTGGGCTTGCCTGGTCGGCTGCCCGTGATATATTGAACAATTTAATAACGAATTAATCTAAATCAAATATATCAGATTCTTGCAAATCAGATTTTGCGATACAGATCCGTCCAGAGATATACGTATTACAAACTTCAACTTACCTATGACGAAGTATGATTCAGGACCTGTATCGTGACCGGCTTAACCCCCGCAGATTGAGCAGCGACCAAATAACGTGCGTTTGAGTGGAAGATTATCGTGTTGCTCAGTTGTCGAGACCCTATCGTGTAGATTTCACCCCGACCTTGCCCTTCGACCGCAGATTCACCTGTTCATGGAAGTGAGCCGTGGGCACCGATGTCCTGGAATGATCAGAACGAAAATTTCTGCTTACCTCTCGTGAAAGGGACGCATGCGACGGGCGACGGCTTTTAAACCAGCCTCATTGAACACGATGACCGGTAGCATAGAGCGTAGTTTGACTCGTCAAGTGCGCTGAGTGTGTAACTCTGATTTCGCTGTCATTCTGGACTTTGCTTCGGAGTTCTAGCACCTAAAAAGGGGGTCAAAACCACAATAAGTTACGGTTTGAAGATCACTTAACCTCCTCGCAAATCCTCCTTGCTCACAACTCTATAATGGTATCATTTAAGTATGCCCTGTACCAAACACGCATTACCTTTGAGGTATTTCTAATGCCTGACTTTCAGACCTGATCCCACTAGCTACTCGCAGACATTAAAACCACGTAAAGTTATATACACATTATGAGTGCGCGTAACTACAAATGCTGGCTACAACTCTAAATTTTCTAAATTTCCCTCATTTGCGTTGAGGAGCCCGTAATATTGCGCCTTCGAAGTCAAGAAAGCGAACAACTAAGGTAGACATTGCTATTAGATATAAAAGTTGAGGCCAGATGACGAATTCTTACAGCAAAAAGATATGGTGCCCAGTTAGCGTAAGTGCATGCCATGACAAAAGCAATGAAGGGACCATTGGTTCTGGCATAGTGAAGGAGCGTATTTGCAGGCTGTGTTTGAGTTTCACCGACGCCAACAAAGGGCTGGCTCCGCTTTTCCCACAGATAGATGAAGCCATTAGAAGATGCTGCAATACAGACTTTGCGACTCTCCGCCATGGTTACTGCAATCGCCTGTGTCATGTGAGCCTCTGTGAACATGTTTGAGCGTCAGAAAGCATAAGATACGGCAAAAGATCAAACCTTTTGGACTTGAGGTAAGGGTCTGCAGAACGTAATTATTGGCTACGTCAAAGATATGTACCTTATTAGTGTGGCTACCGCACACCGACAGTTTCGTGCCTTCAATGAAACGGCACTGCTTTATGAAGTATTTGTGGGTGGTCACGGAGTCCCCAACGGCTAGGGTCTGGAGAGGAGACATATCAGGAGTTTGGTAAACATCAAAATTGCCGTTGTTGAGATTGTTGACGATGATAACAGTCTGGTCGCTCGAAATCGCAGCAGATCCGCTACATGAGCTTATCAGTCGAATATAAGGTAAAATATGTTAATATGCGTACATCCCACTGGCGAGTTTTTTGGTCCAGAGCACTTCGCCATTGGAAGCGTCCCGACAACAACTAGCAGAATTAAGAACAGTTAGAACAGTTGAACAGCGTGGTTAATTGATATTACGTTGATAAACATACACGTCACCATTCTCTAGTCCGAAGGACAGCAACTTTTCATTTGTTGACCCGAAGAAGAGGACCGACGTCGGAATACCAGGTCGGTTACTGGGAGCTTCCCAGACGAGATTCGCTGAGCCAGCTACAGGCAATAAATAAATGGTACAGAAGAAACCAGGAATAACCCTTACCGACTGCATCAACAGAATACATCTTAACAGCTCCGGAATGACTGGAAGCAATCAGCCTGCCGTTTATCTTATCAAATACGAGGTTCTCCACGATGTCATTTGGGGTGAACAGCTGGATTACGGTTCCTCTCTCCGTGAAAGGCTACGAGAGAGAATTAGTGACTCGCTAGGATATCCTCTGATTGGCACACCTTAACAGAACGAGAGTCCATTAAAAACATGCTCATACCACCAAAAACATTCCCGACGCATAATACGGTTGAGGGCTCCCTCGAAGGTAATTCGGTATACGCCCACGCTAGGCAACTAACTTGCCCCCACTGCTTGTTCTCGAGGACTTGTTCAGTCCGGAAAGTTTCCGTGTTCCATATAAAAACCTTGTCGCGGTCACCTATTTTGTTGCATCAGATTCTCGTTCCAATAGTGAAAAGCAAAGAAATAGTATACCTGCAGCGACCAAAAATTTTCCATTGCTCGAGAAGAGCAAGTGATCAACGTGTTCAATCCCTGGGTTCTTCAACTCCTTCGCAAGGACGAAAGAGCTATTCTGTTTCAACGGTTAAAGTAAATATTCTACATTTCAAATGTCACGACGTACCAAGTTCATGATGTATAAGTAGGTATAAGTAGACAGATAGGATAGCACTGTGGTGTACGGGCAAATGTGGCAAAATGTTTGATTTGTGGGGTGAAGGTACTTTTATTCAAAGCCTGCCGTGTCTTGTCTTTAAGATTGAGTACGTCGTGTTGCCTTTCAGCTCACCGGAGATATGCCTAGCGCTGGATCCGCCTTTCGACACAAGCGGGTCATCAACGAGACGACAGCGTGTTTGTTTCGTTTATTCTCTCACCCGGGATCCCTTTCACTATCACTATACAATCCGAGCTTTGTTATTTTTCAGTTATGTTTGGGTGGGATGCTTTAGCAGACTTCAGTTTCTCTCACTCTACTAGAAGAAGTAATCTAACTACAGGAGTCGCTGAAACTACGTATTTTTTACAGACTGTCGGGTCGTGGTGGAGGAAGAGCGAACCGTGCGAAAATGCTTGAACGAGAATATTATAGTGCACAGATTTCCATGCCGCTTCGGCAACTCGCCGAAGCGGCATGGAAATCAACACGGTATATCAATGCTGGCGCGCGACCGGACCACCTTTCCGACCTTCTTTGTTCATCTCCTCGTCATGGGGAAACATCGTCTTCCTCGATGAAAGAGTTCTTTCTGTATAATTTGTAATTGTACCCTTTCTGAATCAATAGACCTAATAGATCAGTGTGAAAGCAATCAAGCAGTCCTCCGCAAAAGCCGTTTGACGCGTAAAACACGCCCACAGCGACTTGATAATGCCTGTGTGCTATCGACTGTGCGTATATTTCAAGCCCCTCGCCATCCTACCCTTCTCATATTATCAATTCACCACCAACCTTTCTTAGACGCTCTTTTCTGCCTCCTTTCAACTTACTCGTACGACCATGGAGAACACTACTCGTCAAGCTTCGTCATCAGGTTCCCTGGTGGAACCTGTCCCCATGGCCGTCTCCGAACCCTATATCGGATTTCACCACCCTATGGTAACATCGCATATCAACTTTACACCAGTCTCTCGTTCTGCTCCTCCTGTTCCCAAAACAGCCATGAGGATTAATTGGGAACCAAGGAGGTCTTCCGCTGATTTACCTGACGATAACGACGACCCCTCACTTGCCCCTGCACCTGCTAACCCTTCACAGTCAACTTCCTCGTCTGCCAACTCTCCGAACCCAGACCCTCCGAACCCTGCTGCGACGGCAGGGCCGTCGCAAACCACTTTACCCGCTCAAGGTGTCGCTACCGCAGGGCCCTCGTCTGCGCCAGTAGGCACTTCAAAAGTCATCATTATCCGGAAGCCCCCAGGTGAACCCGGTCGCCCAGGATCGGGTGGTTTTAATTTGGAAGATGTACTTGTGGGCGAGCACGACTGGGCCTTATCGGACGTTGAAACCCTGCAGGTAAGTTTATTTCGTTCGTCCTATATGTCTTTTCTTTACTCTATCACACAGGATTGGCTTCGCAGAGAGGCGACCAAGACTCTCCGGCTCGATGCTAGTTATCGGTCGCAAAACCCGAGACTGATTGAGAGAATATGCAACAAGGTGTGTTCTGGTTTCAGTTCTGCTCAACTTATCTCATGTTTTGCAGGCTATGCGTCCCGAGCACTGGCCTGTTTTGGCTAATTACGACAACTGTTGGCCTGTCAAGAGTGCCCTGAAATTGATCCTCAAATACAAATCTGAAGCCTCGCGACGGGTAGAAGGGCGGAAAATGGCTGTGCGCGTTCGTAAAGCTATCAATAACCAAGAGGGCTCGCATGAATCGTCTAGCGAGGGCGGCAGTGGTAGCGATGAAGAGGCCTGAATTCCCTCCCCCCAACTCTATACCATTGTGCCCTGGCTTGTTATACCTGTCCTTCCTTTATTTGTAATGGTCTCTCCTCTCTACTCTTTTTTTCACGTTCATTTCCACATGCACTATTCATGTCCGACTCTAATCCACGTTCCTTTCCTCCTGCATCTGTTATTGCATACTATTCGGGTTTGAAACTCGTTGACATTGCTTTTCTTTACCCCGTCGCTCGTTTCCTGTACAACCTTTCTTCCCATACCATTATCAAATGTCTTAATGTGGAAATCCCTATGTCTCAATTTTAAAGTCATAGTCGCTCACTGTGAGGATGCACATCGTCTCCGAAAGTTTAATGGAAGTTTTCTGTCAGAAGACAAATTAGACATGAGCTATGATCCGCTTCCGAGCCCATTTTGACAAGTAAGTCTTGAACACATCGAAACCCAAGCTTGATTCTAACTTATCTAGACACGTTTGAACACGCCGGCCGAACTTCAATAACTTATTGTATCTGCCATAACGTTACACTGTGAGTACAACTGTTGTGGAGATAAGATTAGGTAACTACAAGGTAACTAAACTATCCAGGGTCGCTCGAAAGTCACAGGATAAAAGTTGCGATTCTCCCTTCCCCACGACTTTTGTCGTCTGCTACCATCTACAAAACTATGGAATCGGGAGACGGATATTGCGCCAGAAACCACTATCACTTCCCGGACACACAGCGGCAGCAATTGCGGCAATTTCATGTCATCACATCACCCGCTCAATCTGTACCAACCTATTCCCATCTACCTTTTCCAGACGGCGATGGGCACCCTAAATGCCCCAGTTGCACGAAGTCCATGAATAATGCAAATCGAAACCCCCCGTATAACCAACGCTTTACTTATCGATCACACGTATCACTCGCAAATAATGCAAACCGAAGTCCTTTGCCATACAATCAGGTCTCACTCACTCGGCCACCTGAGCTACTCGACGTCACTCTTCCAAGTGATTATCTGAGTATTTTGGTCCGAGTTCAACATCCCACAATTGACCCCGGGGCTTCCTCCACTAATCGATCGAACTTCGAGCCTCATCCGTGCCCGTATATTTGCCAACTTTGTCCCTACCTTCAACAGATCATGTATCAAGAAGGCCCTCCCGAAGATATAGTCGGGATACAAGCAGTACGTTCAGCTTCCGTATAGTTCGCATTGCCTTGTACTTATCAAGAATTTCCCCACAGCGATCACCGATACCCCCTGAGAAAATATCTACCTATTCGGAATTGACACCCCATCTCCAATATATGCAACAACATCAACGTCAACGATCGGAGGAAAGATAATCTCGAGCAAGGGTATTAAGTTCCTGCGCCATGCTTCCTGTTCTAATAATTCATGAGTTTGTAACAATGTCAGAGTCACTGGTTCTATTTAATTTTACCGCGACTTTCTATGAACGAATGCAACCATAAGGGTTTATGTGAAAAAGTCTCCCCATAAGTTGCACCTTCAACTGAAAATAATTCTGTATTGCAGGCAACTTACTTTATTTGAATGTCAGGTCGCGTAGAAGGCGCGTCAGGCCCGCATTAGGGTCACGGACTGTCTCGTGAAGATCTTAATGAATAGTTTAAAGTCCCGAACGTCTATCTCTTTGTTTCGTATGTCCTTTGTGTTTTAAACCTCGAAAGTGTTTAAATAGGCTAAGATCTAATGTGAAGCCAACTCCCACCTCGTTCCACCCATCCACCATCATGGGCATTTTATGCTTCGCTGTCACAACGCTTGTCGTAGGCACCATGTTGGTCGGCATAGGCATTTTAACACACAATGGTTTATGGTTCTTTCTCGCGCTTTTTTCACCCATGACGTTGCTCGCTGTGTTCACTTTTTACGATTATTACACGGTTGTCTACAACCCTTCTCCACACCTTTTAAACCTCAATAATTTGAGCTCACGCCCTGCCCCATTATTGCGCTCCGGACTGCGAAGCGAACGTCGTTATATCGTTTCCATGCCAGTATCTGTCAATACAGTCCGCAGCCTCCTCGACGGTTCTTTCGCTAATTCATATACGCCGACAACTGCCAATATTCTGGAAGCAATCGACCATATTTGGTCGCAAAACGACATAAACATCATGGAGGTATGCAGTTTTTTTACGGCGTGCTACCTTTGAATCTTAAAGTTCTTGCAGAGAATCCATGGACTTCAAAACCCTTGTCGATATCGCTTCCTCCATCGATCGGGCCAAAATATATATCTCGTTACAGACGTCGACCCGTACGGTCCTTCCGCCGAGACCTCGCGATTGGGTCCTCGTGAATTGGAATATTACTAGGACAGGACTCCAACCTGTTCGTATATTTTAACTGCTTGTTCACCGATTCTGTTCTGATTACCTTGTAGTGCGGAATGTGCAAAGGCGTTCCAGCTTGGCAGTAGCATCTCGGTTATTCGTATATCTTCGCACCCAAGTTCCACTCATGCTTCTATTTTTTTTCTTCTTTCCTCAGTCTCATCTCGATACTTAGTCCCGCAATAATGTTTTTCTTGTAAATCATATTTAGTTTTGGCTCTATGAATACTTAGTGCAATAATTTTCCGTTGTGTAAAGTTCACTGCATACGCAAATAGACATCCATTCCTAGGTCGGTTTAATTGTTTTTGCGCGCGACGGAACCCATGGCCAACGCGCGCGATGTTTTGATGCCGATCAAGACTAGAAAGAGCGTTCAAACCTGGAGATGGCATGGAGATGGCCTGAGAAATAATGTTACTCGCTCAGTGACGAAAGAAAATACGCTCATAACAAGAATTAAAGGTAAATTGATCGGAAAACAAACTTTCAAGCTACTGATAACATGGACCACGAAACCGCTATATTAGTCTAAGTAGAAGAATTTTGATATGTAACAATTATGAAAAGTTGCGCGCCACGAAATGTTAGGTATAGATTGCAGGATTCACCTCGTCGTCCTCCCCTGGAAATGGTTGAGCGGCCTGGGGGTCTAGCAATCGTAGTTCAAGGTCGGATAAAGTATTCAACCAGACCGGATTGTAGTAGTTTATGGGGAGTCTAGTTGGGGCAGGCCTCGTACTGTAATTTTGCCCTTGCCTTAACCGCTGACGGACATCAGGTTGACCTCCGGGGCGCCTACCACCATATGCAGTCGTGGCTGGCAAAGCATTATCGGCATCCGTCACGGTGTTCAGTAGCCGTGGATTTCGCCAATATAATATCCTAACGCTTCGGATTCCGCGCTCTTCAGAATCGCTCTCGTCGGAACTCATCCCATCATCTCCTAGCGTCACAATGGTCCGCGCATGATTTGGCATGTTCGCCTGTTGAGCACTATCAACACGGGTCTCATACAGCTGCAAAGTAAAGGCCGTTAGAGCAAGGAATTCGGACTAACTTGATAGCTTACTTTAGTCTGACGACGACGAACCCGCTTAAACCGGTCGCGTCCCTCTTTCTCCATCAACAGTCTATTTCCCGCATCCTGTTCAGTTTCATCCCCCCGTGGCATGGCGTTGGACATGTAATCCCTTAGAGTAGTGAGACGCCGAAGGAAACATTGTTCAATTTCTTCCTCTTGCCCCCGATATTCTGGATATTGTCGCACTAAAGAATCTGCAAAGAGGTTTGCCATGTGACGGTTCCATTGTGTGTTGACTCTGTCAAAATACAACTGGAAAGGTGTCATCGTCGGAGGATCTCGTCGTCGGCGCTCTAAACGATCCACTTCAACCTCGTCGGCGATGTGAATATTATCAAGATCGGAGTAGATTTGGCTGTCACGATGATCTGCAGGGAGATCGAGACATTTGCGCAGATGTAGGCGCACTGCTTGCTAAAAATTCTGGGCTTAAGTAAAGCATTGATATATAGGTAGTAAAAACTATACCGTCAACTGTGTGCGGTCAATTGTACGAGGCCTAGCTGGAGCCTTCTCTTTGAAGGGAGACTTGACTTTCGTAGGCGTCTGACGTACTCTGGGTCCTCTTCCGTTTGCCAAATCATCCCGCAAGCCGTTGACACTGGCAGTCATAGTTTGTATACATTCAATCAGCATGTTATCGGTATTGGGTCGTGGCGAAGGGTGCTGATCATCGTCTGAAGGCATATTGGGAGCCGTAACGGTCGAAGTCGGATGCCTTGGCGTGTTGGCCATCGGAGGAGCCGGCTGAGCAGTGGCAGGAGATTTTGCGCGCTGGGCACTGGCACCAGAGCGTTCTGCGTGCCGAGCTTGATAGGCAGCGAGTTGAGGATTTGTACTGGCACCAGAGCGATTTGCATGACGCACTTGATAGGCAGCGAGTTGAGGATTTGCAGTTGAGGAGTTGGGAGGGACAGATGTGTTAGACGTTCGCACTTCGGAGGCCGAATGTCTTGGCGTGGTTGGCGTGGTAGGCATCGCTGGAACTGTACGATCAACGACAGGACTGACAGTAGGGCGGGTCGCATGACGAGCTTGATAGGCAGCACGGTAAGGATCATTCACCGCAGAGGTAGCAGAGGTAGGCGCTATGGTAGAGTTTGAAGCGGGAAGGCGCCCTAGCCGTTGCATAGCAGCGGCAAAGTATCGCTCTGTTGCTGACTGACCTGTAGGAGGGATAGGGGTCGCGCGGTTAGAATCCCTGCGTCTTTGAGATGGTGGAATTGTGGTATATCTTGTAGGAAAAAAACCCGGAATTATATATCGCCGAGGTGATGCTGATCTTGGAACAGGTCTTTGGTGTGTTGTCCCATCTTCCATATGTTCGTCGTCTGAGTCCAGCGGGGGTGACGAATTGGGAGCTCGAGGCGAATTCCGGAGCGGAGAACTATCTACCATTTCGTCATCTTCATCCCTCGAGGCTTCATTTTGAGGAGGATTTGACGGTGGAACAGCTGATTGTCCGCGCTGGGCAATCTAAGATACCTCGTTAGGATCAACAAGATCACCACATACATTATTGCGTACTCGTGAATGTATAGAAAACCCGGCATTGCGCTTGTTGATCCCAATCTAGAAGACATCGAGGTAAATTATTAGGTACTACGTACGAATGGATTGTTTAACATACCAGCCTCCGCCGGGCATCCAACCTCCTAATTTCCGTTGGTTCATAATCATCCTCAGTATTGTGAGTTCTGTTCTTCATAACTGAATTAATGCGAGCCTGCAAAACCTTGGAGGTGTGATCAGAATCGAAGATTGACAAGGAGGGGAACAGATTTACTTCATTCTTAATTCGTTCGTTCTTTAATATGTCCTCCAACGCACTTGTCGTGTTACCGAATTCGGTATTGCTTGATTCCAGCTCGTTCAAGCGACCTTGATTTGCCTGACATTGTTGTGCCAGATTGGAAACTTGGAGACGCAGGCTGGACTAATAATGATACCTTATCAGTCGGATTTGTTGAGGCATAGGCTAAACTAGAATCCTACCACCGTATCCTCGTAAGTGGCCTTCATTTGATTCATCTCGGCCTGTGCTCTGTATCAGCAACAATGCCATGATTAAAGATTGACAGACAAACCATTCGGTTAGTTTGCTCTGCTTTCAGAGCGTTCTCGGCGTCCGCTGATTTTTGTTGATGGAGATCCATTTGGGACTTGAGATCGCGTTCGAGCGCATGATACTGTTTCTGCGACTCCTCTCGCTGGTTTTGTAATTGTGCTGTAAGGCGGGTTATCTCGTTTGACGCAACACGCAACCGTTCATTGAGGCCCGTGATAGTTTGTTGATCTTCCACACGTGTCGTGTTTGCGCGCTCTAGCTGTTGTTGGAGAGCATTGATTTGGTCCTGTGCGTGTGCTGCACTTTGCGATGTGTTGAGATTTGCAATTGTCGAATTCGCGTCCCGGAGCTGTTGCTGAAGAGAGTTAATTTGTTCCTGTGCAAGGGCCGCCGTATTTTGTGAGGCACTTAAACTTTCAATCCTCGAATTTGCTGCCTGGAGCTGCTGCTGTAACGTTGCTGCTGCACGTTGCGATGCGTTGAGATTTTCAATTGTCGAATTCGCGTCCCGGAGCTGTTGCTGAAGAGAGTTAATTTGTTCCTGTGCAAGGGCCGCCGTATTTTGTGAGGCACTTAAATCTTCAATCCTCGAATTTGCTTGCTGGAGCTGCTGCTGTAACGTTGCTGCTGCACGTTGCGATGCGTTGAGATTTTCAATTGTCGAATTCGCGTCCCGGAGCTGTTGCTGAAGAGAGCTAATTTGTTCCTGTGCAAGGGCCGCTGTATTTTGTGAGGCACTTAAATCTTCAATCCTCGAATTTGCTTGCTGGAGCTGCCGCTGTAACGTACTGACTTCGCTGGATTTCTCTTGCTGCAGACGAGCGATGTCGTTTTCTAAATCTGAGATTTGTGCGAAGAGTTGTTGACCTCGCGAAGCAACCGCAGCTTCGAGATCGGCATTCGTTTTCTCGTGACGCTCCTGAGCTTCAAGACGCTGGCGGTCGTATGCTTTAGATAAGGACTCTGCACGCCGAAGTTTGATCAACGCTGACGAGAGGTCGCCTTGTTGAGTTTTAACAGTTTCTTCAAGCCCTTTGGAGCTCTCCTTCTCCGTCCGCATTGCCTTCGACAGCTTGGTATACTGCGAACGTACAGCCTCTACCTCCTTTTTGCTCCTTTCTGCTTTCTTTTCAGCATTTTTGATGGCATTCTTCGACTTAGTTAGCTGTACGATGGTGGTAAATACGCAAATCTTGCAACATAGGAAATAAATTAACATACTTCCGCTCGTTCATCATCAATGATTTTCTTGAGCACCTCTTCCCTCTGCTTGATCTAAAAAAGCAATGAATACATAAATGACAAGAAAAGTAGATTTTGGGTAACGTGCCTGTTGCTTGCTCAGCTCTGCGATGTCGACGTCTTTCTGTTCGATGACTTGGACTTTGGTGGTATGGTCTTCCGGTGCAGCTCGTCGTTTCTTCGCCTTAGACTGGTTAGACTGGTTCGGATCACTTCTAGTGAAATTGAACAAATTTCCAGACAAAACGGGTATAAAAAACCGTGGAAATGTAGAGGTGCTACTGGGATTTGACGACGTAGGTAGTGTAGGATCAATGTCCATAGACGTTTCAGGGTTCGGAGGAGGATTAGTGTTGGCGGAAGACTCGTTCTGTCGGAAATGTCCAGGAAAAAGCACGTCGGAAGACCCAATCCGTGGGATATGTCCAGCGGATGGCCGAGAGACACTATTCGCAATGGAGGATCCTTGGGCACCCCGAACATCTGTAGCAAACCGGAAAGGCGCCTGATCGATCGAACTAGCGCCGTTGGTGGGCTGAGAAACAGAGGGAGCAACACGATCTGGGACGGAAGATCCTTGGGCTCCCTGGTCATCTGCAGCAAGCCGGGGTGGTAAGAGAGTAACCGCATTTACAGGAGCTTGATTGGTCAAACTAGCGCCATTGCTGGGCTGAGAAACAGAGGGAGCAACACGATTTGGGACTGAAGATCCTTGGGCTCCCTGGTCATCTGCAGCAAGCCGGGGTGGTAAGAGAATAACCGCATTTACAGGAACCTGATTGGTCAAACTAGCGCCATTGGTGGGCTGAGAAACAGAGGGAGCAATGGAGGCTGTACGTGCACCGTGTTCATCTGCGGCAGGTCCGGGTGGAGGAATTGGAAAAGAAACCGCTACATTAGAAGGCGTAGCGTTGGACAAAGTAGCTCCAGCTCCTCCTTGTTCTACTTGTTCTAGACGTTCCGTCGGGTAATCAGGTGATGTGTCCATTGAGGAGGGTTCTTGATCAGTGGAAGATCCAGTTGCCGAAGGAGTAAGTAAGGCCACGATCCTCTCCTTGAGGGGCAACGTTTCCCGTCGGGTGGACGACATGGGTATGATACTGAGGATGCCTGCCTTCCCGAGGTCACCTTTTGTACACTCAGATGGGGGCTCTTTATTCAAAAACTCTTTGTGAATACCGGGAATAAGGAAACAAAGAGGGACTCACCTAAAAGATAGCAGCCAAACCGTATTCGCGCCTCATACTTTCCTCCCTAATTACCGCCACATCCACCTCCATACTTTTTCGCCGACATGGTATCATCGTTGATGACCTTCCGGTCGACTACAAGGGTGAGATGAAATCGAAGTTTATATGAATAACGACTCACTTCGACCAAGGATCTCCATATGACCCTTAATGCCAGATATTATGCGGTCGATGCAAACCGTGCTGTAACGAAGAAAATACACACTCTTGCAAACGCGAGCGGGAGGAGTCCTAGACTGGACTTATTGATGGGCGGGAAATCGCTGCAGCCACACATACATGACGGCGTGGTGTCGATCGTTAACAAAGGGCGGACTACACGCTTTCATATCTTCGTTAAGAATCACAAGTTTCTGCCTCGCAACAAATCTCTTAGACGCTGGGGAAATGCACGATGGAGAGGGGATGTCGTCGTGTTCCGCAAAGGTCTAAGTCTGGACCTCGTCAATTTCACCATACGGGATGGGAAGTTGGCTGACCACGCAGTGAAGAGGTGAGCTGGCGATACTGAGAGTATAGAAGAACGCTAACAGTACCTAGGTTTGTGGAAACTGTTCGCCAACAGCCAAGGTTCCGCATCCCAAAGGACCTCTCCTTCACAATGCCCTGAGCGACTTCTGCTCTATCTGAGCGTCTTCTGCTCTGTTTCCTGTTTTTTCTGTTTCCTGTCTTATTTTGGCGGTTCTCCATCGTTCCGACTTTCGTTCGTTTGTAAACTAATTTGTACACATATTTACGATCTACTGTAAATATATTTACTACTACTTACGCACTGAGCGACATGGTGTGTTATGGGTGGAAAGAGAACGAAACCGTGAGAAAATGCCGACCACGCCATGATGAACCCCCGGAATTTTCAAGCCGCGTTGCCGAGGAGAATACCGCACGCGATAATCGGCTTGAGCGGCTTGAAATTCCGAGGGGTACATATTGAGCTACTCAACATATTCTCACGCTTTCTCTTTTCCTCAACGTTAACGACAGCCTTGAGTAGCAGAACCATAGGTACGTTTTTAAACAATGTTGGTATGAAGTTAGCTAGAGGTGATGTACGTGAATAACAAAAAAAACAAAAATACATGAGTTGAACGAGTCTCCACCTACGAGCACAATAAGAAAATATGATGCGATCGTGTCTTAATAACGACCAGCTGATGACCACACAGCACAAGCAGTGTAGCGCAGACCAGAGTGTTTCGCGAAAATCGCAATGAAGAAGGTATGTCATGATTCCTTGATATCTTAATCCGTTTAGGTTAGTAACATTATTACAGATAGATCCCAGAATCCGCCAGTTCCTGGACACCGAAGCTCAAGTTGACGACGAAATTTCTGAGGAAGACGAACAGACGGGATCCGGAGAAATAGATAGAGAAGGTGAATATTATACTTCAAACACATTTACCCTACTAATATAACCCTTGCCATTGAGATGGATTCATCGACGATGATACACCCCCGGATGTTGGGCATTCCGTTCTACCGACCCAGTTATCAGTTCATAGGCATACCGAGGGAGCATTAGAGCGCTTGATTTCGCGCATCGAGTCCAGAATCAATGCCGCGGGAGATGGGGGATTCGCCATTCCTGAAGATCCAGACGATACACTCCATGACAATGGTTTGTTGTACATACCTAGGGCGGATGATTATCCACTGTGGCGGGTTGAATGTAGAGTGCGTACCCTACCGTTATTGACACTGGGCGTTCTAAACTGAATGGATCTTCGCAGGTTGGTATTGAAGAACAGGCTGTGATGTCTCTGCTCAGCACAGTCTCGGAAGTACATCAGGTTCGTTCCGCATTCACTCGAGGATCAACACAGGGCAGTATCTATATCGAATGTAAAATGAACCAAGCCCTCGTCGACCTTCTTCTACGGACACCAGGTGTACTGCGTAACGGCTTGGGTATCAAACGACAGCTCATCGACTCTTCAGAGTATAGTCAAGTGCTTGGGATGAGGGATGGTCCCGTGGACGTCGGTGCATGGGTAGTCATCAAGAAAGGCTTGTACAAGGGAGACGTTGGCGTGGTTTCACAAAAAAGTTTTCAACATGCCCGTATTCTCCTCATTCCTCGGCTACATACGACCCCACAGAACCCCCTCAAGCGAAAATCATCGACTGTTAAGCCGGCTGCTAAGCTCTTCGATCCGGATCACTTTCGACAGCTTTTCCCAACCGACGTGCAGAGCCGTGGGCCTGATTGCTACTGCTTTCGCGATATGGACTTCGAACAAGGGCTTCTGGCCCAAAATTTGGACCACCGTTCATTCACAGTTAACGTCAAGGACATACCCCATGACTTCTACACCATGTTTAGAATGAGCCAACACCCAGCAGTTAATCGCTCGCATATGCCACGCCCGCGCGAATGGACTTTGAAAGAAGGCGACGCGGTTCTCATTTGCAGCACCCCTTCAACCTCTACGTCGTTTTTTGCCCCAGCTATCTTGAAGGTTATGGATACCTACTATGCGGAAGTCCTCGAAATAGGGACACACGGTGTACCTCTAGCCGACAACCCAACAAAACGTGTGCCGTGGCAAGAAATCAGGAAGGATGTTAAAATCGGACAACATGTTTGTGTACGGGGTGGACATCATACTGGCAAGACAGGCTGGGTAGTTGCTCTCAAAGATGATCGAGTTCATTTTGTCAGCAAGAAGTTTGAAGGTGAAATACCTACTTATTTTAGGGATGGTGACGAGGTCATTGAAGTGAGGTCTCCATTTTGTTATTCGTTCTACTTTTGCAACTCTATTGGCTTACTTATCTCTTGACAGTCAACAGAGGTTTTTGTCAACTTTGTAGACATTGCAAAGGAGCCCGTCGTGCTGCACCACAAGCACGAGCCAGAACAAACTGCCATAATCCCTTATGTGCGCCAGCCAGAATCTGGTCCCCTTCCCAAGACGCCTCCACATCCATGGTGTGGAGTAAAAGTGAAGATATCTAAGCAGCACCATCCTCGAAAAGGCGAATACGGAGTAATTCAGGATGTCAAGGAAAATCTCGATGACAATACTATAACGTTGCACATGCAGTTGACGCGATACGACCCGAATGCCCCATTTCACAGAATATCAGTCCGTTACGACGACGTCGTTGAATTTGCGTAAGCGCATTCCATCTCACACAGGTCATGCAACACTCATTATTTTCAACGTAGATCTTCTCTTGAGCTCGTCCTGTTCCTTGATCCCGGTGAGGGTCATATTCGACCTACCCCAACGCAAACTTTGTCTACGCCGCAACCCGAGCAAGGTCATGATACATCCGCCCATCACCCTTATCTGATGGAGAGGCCGTCTGGTAGTGCAACGCCCCTTCCGACACCAGCACCAAATAATTTGTCTTCTCCACCTAGTCCAGCTTGGGACCCCTCTTCGAGAACTCCGTTATCTGATTCCGTGGCGTCTGATCCATTGTGGATGCCTCCAGCACCACCCCCACATGTCCTCTTGAACCCAAAACTCGTGGGAGTTAAACTGAATGCTGTAGTTGACGGCGGAGATTTTTCTAAGCAGCTAATTGCAGTGTCTATCGAGCTTCATGGCAACGAGGTTGTTCTCCGACATAAAAAATATCACACATGGATTTCATTAGAACCCCGTTGGGTCACCCCTAAATACCCTCATCCAATTCACGACAACAACCTTCTCGTCGTCATAAAAGGAGATCACAGCGGCAAATACGTTCGTCGCATTCATCACCGACTAGATCAGCTAACCAAGAAAATCAACATTATTCTATCCGTTGTGGCCAGGACCGTCGGCTCGCCTGATTCCTTAACTGGCGAGCAATTGGAACTCGATCCGCAGTTTCTTTGTACTGTTCCCGAAACAAAGAAAGAAAGAGAATTGAACTGGCGTGTCATGAATACAACGCGAGCTATGCATAATCGCGGACCTAGTCAAAATCAGTAGTGCAATGTAACTAGTCCATCGTGTACCAACTTTTTGCGGATTTTATGTCTCTTAATTTGCGTACGTATTTCTTGGGTGTTTTTTCGGTGTTTTTTTTGTGTAGCGACATGTGCCAAATTTAATAAAGGCAAAGATGTTTATCATCAAGTACATGCGCAAAGGCCCAAATGGGCGTGTCGTTAAACAAAGGCAAGGTATATACATATAACACACGACGCGATACGGGCAGTTAGTTTTCCTCCACCAATTCTACTCATGTCGAACCGCAGGACAAG